>NC_090931.1:1509236564-1509969064 GCF_040938575.1 Ambystoma mexicanum | reverse complement strand
CTCAGGGCCGGCCGGGTATGGGCCCGACGCTCCAGCGCCATCCATTTTCAGGGCTAGTTGATTCGGCAGGTGAGTTGTTACACACTCCTTGGCGGATTCCAACTTCCATGGCCACCACCCACTGTCTATATCAACCAACACCGTTTATGGGGTCTGATGAGCATCTGCATCACGCGCCTTAACCCGGGGTGATGTTCATCCCGCAGCACCAGTTCTGCTTACCAAAAGTTGCCCACTGAGCAATACTCGGCTCCACGCAAGCGAGCCGGGCTTCAAACCTGTTAGGGAGAATTCTCTGTAAAGGCTAATTTCCCAAACTTAGTGAGTCCCCCAGCAGCTTTGCTGGATTTTTTGTGGTTTATTTTTTTCTCCTGCTAAGAGTGAGACTCTTTTACTCCCACTCTTAGACATGATTTGAGGTGTTCCTTTGACTTTATATGTGTTTTATGGCCTATGGGGTCTTTTACTCCATAGGGCTTCATGTGTTTTTGGTATGTGGGTTACACAGCACCCTACGTGCAGTAACCCAGGGGTGTCGTAGCGACCCCCAAACATAGACTCCATACCCTGGGACTGACTACTGTCTCCCAGGGCATGTAAAGTCACCATTGGCTTTACTAGTCTCAAATTGTGAACAGAACCAGTACAAACCATCATATTGTGGACGTACTGGTCGGGGCAATTCGATTCTGTTGTTCGAGGGGGCACTGTCCAGTCCCCCCCGACTGAGTTTTGGCTGGTAGCAGAGGATACTACTTTTTATATTCGACCGCGAATATATCCCTATGGGATTTTCCCATTGTTCGAGGCTACCACTTTTTAACATAGCCTCGAACATACCGCCGGTTTATTAAATGAATATAAAATCACCGGTTGGTATTTTTTGCCGAAACTTGGTTCCAAAATGGCGTTTGTGTTCGCTTCTGTGACTCCAACCCAAGTCGGGCCCTTTGTTCCACTTTTTGGCGGGCTTCTGCACAGAAGCCCTCCAAAGTGGTGCCACTCTGTCTGGGTCTACAGGATGTGTGCGAGGGGGGTTTAGGCACCCTGGACTGAGTTGCCTTGGCAACTCAAGTCGCACTCTTGTGTGATTGGCCCAGTGGTGAGCCGCCTGGCTCACCACTTAGCATGTTTGAGTGACAGCTAGGCTGAATGAATGGGGGTTTTCTGCATAAAAGCAGGGCTTTGGGGACTGGAACTTCAGAAGTCGCCACAGGACCTAAGAATCCGAAGAGGGAGAAGCTGAGCCGACCTGCTACGACGACACCACCGGTGGAGCCCTGCTGAACCGTCTCACCACTTCCCGACGACAGAGGAGATCTCCAGTCCGGAGAGTCTTCTTCCTTTGACTGGTGGGGATAACCAGTTTTGCCCGTCTTTTCGCCTTCCCGGATCTTCTCGTGGCCGCCTTGCCTGTGCCAAGCACCCCGGCAACCGGAATACCACGGTTTACCACTACCGCGAATAAAAGGGTAGTACCTTTTAACCGGAGAACTCCACGGCTGGTTTCTTCCCTGGCAGTGCAACGACCTTCATCTTTCCTCCACGTCGAGACCTCCTTTTCCTCTGGACGAAACACTGACTTCCACCCGCTGCCAGGAACAACTGCCCCCGCTGGAGCGTTCTTCCCATTTCAGGTACTGTGTCCCGCCTGGCTTCCCTTGCAACAGATTGCTCGGGGTGACAGTAAATCCTCGACTTTCTAACCTGGGTTAGCCTGGGGCCTGTTAACTAACTTTTTCTGAACTGATCTCCTTTCTTTTTGAACTATCTACAAGACTCTTTGGGCATAACCCCACTGTGTGATCCTGGACACATTTATCTTGCTCTCTCTAAGAGTGGGCCTGGCATTTGAACTTCCTTGCTCTCCAGTAGACTCTGCCTATCCTGCCTTACTGTGGTTCTTTTAAAAGTATTGAAATTGTGTGCTTTCATAACTCTGCCTTTTTCCCTCCCTTTTTATATAATTAATTAGAGTGCCATCTTGGGTTAAGTGCTCACCTCTGTCTGAAAATAAGTGGTGTTTCTCGCTAAGACTTGTCTAATAAGTAATCAGGGTTGTATATATATAATAGTGACTGTGTGTTGAATTTACTTACCTTTTTTTGCTAGTGTCATTTACAAGTGTGTCTTTTAAATAAATTATTATATACTTTTACACCAAAGCTCTGGTCAGTGTTTGCTTGTGCTACTGTATCTCTGTGCCTATTGTGTATGCCCTATATACTGCCTAACTCTTCTTGAGAGAGGTCTAACTGCTCAGCCACAGCTACCAGGTAAATCTGGGTGGTACAGACTGCTACCAAGTGGGTTTACTGCCAAACACCTGTAGTCCTAAATATTTTGCAGTGGTCCCCAAGGGAACTGCACAGGTTTCTGCCTAACATTGGTGTACAGCGGTGGGATTTGTATTGAGTATACATTTTAGTGTGCTTTTGAGATACCTTAGTGCAACTAACCACAAAGCTTAGCACTGAAAAAGTTATTTTCTAACCTGTCTACTATGGAAAGTTATAGCCAAGAGTCCCTAGCTACAAAAACTGCTGATTGTTTAAGAGTTCTCTGTAAGCATAAGAATCTCCTGGCTAAAGGCAAGAAAATTGAGCTAATAGAAAGTTGTTAGCAAACCAAAGTCTGGATGATGGTTCAGAGGAACCTATCACTCCAGCAAATGTAGAAAACAGCAATGAAATTGACATTGATCAAAGTGTTGATAATCTTAGGTCAGAACCAGAAGAGGAGAGTGAAATTGTTGTAGATGTTCCCTCTAGGCCTCTGTCTGCTCTGCCAGCTGTACCTACTGGACCTTCACCAGGTCCCACATTTAGTCCTCAATATCTTGAGCTAGAGAAAATGAAACTTGACTTGGAGTTTAGGAGACTTAACACCCAAGCAGAACTAAGGCTACGAGAAATGGAGCTCAAGCATGAGCTAGAAATGAAGACATTATCTGTAGACAATGCTTCTCTCTCTGGCTCCTCTAGAAGTTCCAGTCCCAAAAGACCCCGGATGCCTAAAGAACTGATTGGTATGTATGACCCTAAGTTGGATGTGTTGGATTGGTTGGCTATGTTTGAGTATAATCATGGGCTCCAGAACCTCACAGGAAATGAGTTGCTTTCCTGGTTGTTCGCTAGGCTCCCCCCTGTTGCAAGTGATGTGGCAATGGAGTTGGGAGAGGAGGATAAGAAGGATTATGAATGTGTTAAACTAGCTTTGATAGCTAGATTTGGGAAGACCCCTTCCCAGTACCTTAAGAGGTTTAGGACCCTCAAAAAGCATGATGGTACCCCTTGGGCTACCTGGGTGAGTGAAAGTTTGAAAAACTTAGAGGGATGGATTAAGGGTTACAAGGTGAACACTTATGAGGGGATGAAGAATCTTGTTATGTTGGAGTCAATGTATGATGCCTGCTCTCCTGAGCTCAGACAGCACTTGGCTGATTCAAAGGAATTAGATTCCATAAAGCTAGCTAAGGCTGCTGACTTGTGGGTTGCCAACAGGGCTACTCACAAGGATTCTGGGGCTACTCAGAAAATAGATGAGGGGGAAACAGCCTAAAAAGGACTCCAAAGAGAATTCTAATCATTCCAATTCCAAAGAGGACCACAAACAAAACCATAAGGGTAAGCCACAAGGGAAACCGAATCAGGCTAGTATACCTTCTGGTGCCAAACCAGAAGGAGGTCAGAACAAGCCTCAATTCCAGAGAGCATTTGGATCATGCTATGTTTGTAAGGCTACTGACCATTTGAAAGGGGACCCCAGATGTAAGGGTAACCCTCCAGGGGTCCACACTGTCTCCTTAGCCTTCGCTCCAGAGGAGGAAGTACAGATGGCCAGTGGAAACTTTCTGTTGCTAGCTGATGAACCCATGGGAGTCTCAGCTAGTGTTTCTTTAGTGTCTCTGGGGTTGTGGGAACAACAGAATTTAGATGTGTATAATTCTATCCCAGATAATACTAAAGAGTATTATAAGGACAGTGTCCAGGTGAATGGTCAGGAAACCCCTGCCATCAGGGACACTGGAGCCAGCATAACTGTGGTGGATGAATCATTTTTCAAGGCAGAGGATGTTGCTAAGGCACCCAAATGCCTCACCAAGTTAGCTGGAGGGCCTGTGCAGATGTGTCCCCAGTTACCAATTCTCATCCAGTGCAATGATATGACTGTGAAGATACCTGTCAGTGTACAATGTGAGGTACCAGGAAGGGTTCTGTTGGGTAATGACCTGAAAGCTCTTGGTGTCACAAACCCCCAGACCTCCAAGTAAAAGGTTACAGGAGCTCACTAGACCTGCAAGAGAGAAAACCCTGCGAGGTTCTTCTCAGGAGATGATGGAAATGAATATCCCTCCTCCACCACTGGAGCAAACTACTACAGTCTCTACCAGATCAGGAGCAAAGGGGCAACCCAAGACTCCCAGGAAAACGCCAGCAGCAAGCACTCCGGTGCTTCCAACAAGGACTTCCCCTAGGTTGTCCAAAGTTACACCTGTAACTCCACCTCCAGCTGAGGCTGAGAGGGAGGTACAACCCTGTGTGGTTGAACTAGACTCTGAAAAAGAGCTAGTGGGATGCCAAGAACTTATTGGCGATCTGGACCCTGCTGACCATCCTGAGCTGCAGTCTTTACTGGCAGAAGGTGGACCCAGCAGGGCAGCCTTTCGTAAGGGGCAAAGAGAATGTCCAACTCTGGAAGGTCTCCACCACCAGGCAGCTTCTCAGGCTGATGGGCAAGAGCCTGGGAAGTACAGATTACACTGGGAAGATGGCCTCTTCTACAGTGAACCAACTGAGTCTGAACCTGGAGACAACAAGCGTCTTGTTGTACCAAAAGAAAACAGACAACAGGTCTTGCACTTAGCCCATGAGATTCCTTTGGCTGGTCACTTGAGTTTCAAGAAGACCAAGGAAAGGCTCTCACTCTACTTCTATTGGCCAAAGATGGGGGCTGAAGTAGATAAGTTTTGCAAGAGCTGCCATACCTGCCAAACTTCTGGTAAGGTGGGTTCCAAGAATGTGGCACCTTTAGTGCCTCTCCCAGTAGTGTGAGTCTCATTTGAGAGGGTAGGGATTGACATTGTTGGTCCCCTTGATCCTCCAACCTCCTCAGGCAACAGGTTTATCCTTGTTGTAGTAGACCATGCTACTAGATACCCCGAGGCAATTCCTATGAGGACTGTTACAGCTCCGGCTGTGGCTAAGGCCCTCCTTGGTATTTTTACCAGGGTTGGGTTTCCTAAGGAAGTAATCTCTGCCAGGGGGTCAAAGTTTATGTCCCACTACATGAAAGCCATGTGGAAAACCTGTGGAGTTACTTACAAGTTCTCAACTGCATACCACCCACAGACAAATGAGTTGGTAGAAAAGTTCAACAGAACCATGAAGAGCATGATAGGTGCCTTAGAAGAACCCCTGAAGAAAAAGTGGGACCTTCTATTGCCATGCCTTCTCTTTGCTTATAGAGAAGTCCCTCAGGAGGATGTAGGTTATTCTCCCTTTGAACTTCTTTATGGCCATCCAGTCAGAGGAACATTGGCCCTGATTAAGGAAGGGTTGGAGAGTGCTCCTTCCCTCAAGCCAGTCAGAGTGACTGACTATGTGATAGGTCTCCGGAGGAGAATGTCACACATGATGGCAGAAGCAAGTGATAACCTGAAAGCTGGACAAGCCCTGGTCAAGCATTGGCATGATCAAAAGGCTAACATGGTTGAGTTCACTCAAGACCAGCTAGTTCTAGTTATGCTACCAACAAGGCAGAGGGCCTTGCAAGATAAATGGATGGGACCCTTCAAGGTTGTGGGAAAGCCTGGAGAGGTGACCTATCTGGTGGATCTAGAAGAAAGAAAAGAAATTTGGGAAAATAGACTCAAATGCGCTAGCCCCTTAAATAAATGTATACAGGCAAGTCTTTACAGTCTTTTAAATTTTATTAGTGTTTTTTCACACTAATAATTTTTATTTTCCATAAAAGGTTTCAAAAAAACATTCCAGATAAAGAGACATTTCTATTAGATGTTGCTTCACACCAATGCTATTCTGGATATAGCTTGAGAAAGTATATATAACATTTGATTTTGCTTCACACCAATATATTCTAATTCAAATGTTTCTCTCTCTCTTGATTTTGCTTCACACCAATATATTCTAATTCAAATGTTTCTCTCTCTCGACACGTGTTTTCCCATTGTCACTCTCAATGGTTCTTCAGGAGAGGAAGTGTTTGTACTAAAAAGAAAAAAACAAATTCTCATTTTGAGTAATGCCTTAGAATTTTTTTCAAAAAAAGTGAATGTAATATTTGCTACTATGACTCACCGTTCTAATTTTCTTATTGTTAGCATGTATCCTGCTTGTTTTTCCAAAATTTATATACTCGAGTCTTGCTAATATTCATCAGGATATTTATCCTAATTTAATTTTTGGGAAAGGTTCCAGGTTAAAGCTATAAGGGGGAGAATAGAGGGAAAAGACAAGATAATACTTCTTGTTGATAGTCTATGAAAAAAGAAAAACTGGTCATAGTTTAAATATAAGTTCTAGTACAGCTTAATTCGGGGAGAGTACAGGCTTCTCATTCGCTTACCTTGTTTTCTTTCATGTTTTGATCCTGTGCCGTGATAAGCATCCAAGTGTAAGGATGTCTAACTTTGACTGATTCCAGCTATTTATGCCGCGATCGTGCCGTGACGACGTCATCACGCCGCGCCCACGTGATTTTACGTGGCGCGATGACGTCATCACGCACGTGTTTGCGACCCGGCGGCCATTTAGGGATGAGTTAAAGTCTGTCCAACAACTCCAATCTAACTTTATAGTAAGGAATTTAAGTCGAATAACAGAGAAAAATTTGTTGAATTAGAGAGCCTATTATTGTAATGTCTTTGCAACACGCTAATCCTATTTAAACGTGTGCAGAGACATTGTTGCATATTTATTTCCAAAGACCATTTTTAGGGACCATTTTTTTAAAAGTGTACTGCCGTGCTCGTGCCGTGACGACGTCCTCTCGCCGCACCCTCATGATTTTGCGCGACGCGGTGACATCATTACGCACATATTTCCGAACCGGCGGCCATTTTGGGATAGGTTGAAGTGTAGCAACTCCATTCTAACTTTATAATTTGGAGTTTAAGTCAAATAACAGAGAACGATTTGTTAAAAGAACCAAATTAGAAGTACAGTCAGAGGAACATTGGCCCTAATTAAGGAAGGGTTGGAGAGTGCTCCTTCCCTCAAGCCAGTCAGAGTGACTGACTATGTGATAGGTCTCCGGAGGAGAATGTCACACATGATGGCAGAAGCAAGTGATAACCTGAAAGCTGGACAAGCCCTGGTCAAGCATTGACATGATCAAAAGGCTAACATGGTTGAGTTCACTCAAGACCAGCTAGTTCTAGTTATGCTTCCAACAAGGCAGAGGGCCTTGCAAGATAAATGGATGGGACCCTTCAAGGTTGTGGGAAAACCTGGAGAGGTGAACTATCTGGTGGATCTGGGCAAGCCCAGGGAAGCTCCCAGAGTCTTCCACACCAACAGACTCAAAGCGTATGTCTCTAGGCCTGAAGTAGGAGCCTTGCTTCTAGCTTCATCAGAAGAGGAAGAAGAGAGTGAAGCTCTCCCTGATCTCCTCAGAGGCTTACCTTTGGACGAAAAGATTGAAGGAGTTAATCTCTCTTCAGATCTGACACCTGAGCAACAAGAGGAGTGCAAATCTATGTTGAATCCGTTTGCCTCCCTGTTCTCACTTTCACCAGGCTTGACCCCTTGGGGACAGCATGATATTCTCACTGGTGACTGTCTGCCAGTCAAAAGCAGAGGATACAGGATGTCAGAAAATGTAAGAACCCACATCAAAGGGGAGGTCAAGAAGATGCTTGATCTCGGGGTAATAGAGCCCTCTACTAGTCCATGGTCTAGCCCAGTTGTGTTAGTACCAAAGGCAGGATCCAAAGAATTGAGATTCTGTGTGGACTATAGAGCTCTTAATGCAGTCACTAAGACTGATGCCCACCCTTTGCCAAGGACAGATGAGTTGGTGGATAGACTTGGTTCAGCCAAGTTCCTCAGCACATTTGACCTTACGTCAGGCTATTGGCAAATAGCCCTGACAGACCATGCCAAGGAGAAAACTGCATTTTCTACCCCAGTTGGCTTATACCAATTTAAGATTATGCCTTTTGGACTGAAAAATGCACCTGCGACATTCCAAAGGATGGTGAACCAGGTTCTGAATGGGATGGAGGACTTCTGCATGGCATACTTGGATGACATTGCAGTATTCAGCCAAACCTGGGAAGAACATGTGAACCACTTAGGACATGTTTTGCAGGCTCTTGGACAGTCCAATCTGACCATAAAAGCAAGTAAATGCCAGATTGGACAGAGTAAGGTGGTCTACCTTGGGCATGAGGTAGGAGGTGGGGAAATAAGGCCTTTGCGCAGCAAGATTGAAGCTGTGCAAAATTGGACAACACCTACTACTCAAACCCAGGTGAGAGCCTTCCTAGGCCTCACTGGGTATTACAGGAATTTCATTGAGAACTATGGGACCATAGCTTCTCCACTGAATGTGATCTCCTCTCCAAAATTCCCTAAGAAAGTCAAATGGAATGAGGAATGCACTCAGACATTTGAAAACCTGAAGAAAGCTCTTTGCCGAGCTCCAGTACTCAGAGCTCCTGACTACCACCAAACTTTCATTGTACAAACTGATGCTTCCAATGTAGGTATAGGTGCAGTTCTTAGCCAACTGGATGAGAATGGTAGGGAGCACCCCATTTGCTTCATCAGTAGAAAACTGAAGGATCCTGAGACGAGGTGGGCAACAATCGAAAGAGAATGCTTTGCTATTGTGTGGGCACTGAAGAAGTTTAGGCCATACTTGTATGGTTGTACTTTTGTCATTCAGACTGACCACCAACCCTTGTGATGGTTAATGCAAATGAAGGGAGAAAATCCAAAACTATTGAGATGGTCAATCTGCCTGCAAGGGTTTGATTTCACCATTGAGCACAGGTCAGGGTGTCACCACCAAAATGCTGATGGTCTCTCTAGGATGTATGTCATCGACTAGAGGTATGAGATTCATCCAGGAGTGGATTAAATCCTCCTGTCCCTTAGTCTGGGGGGGGCGAGTGTTAGGGAGAATTCTCTGTAAAGGCTAATTTCCCAAACCTAGTGAGTCCCCAGCAGCTTTGCTGGATTTTTTGGGGTTTATTTTTTTTCCTGCTAAGAGTGAGACTCTTTTACTCCCACTCTTAGACATGATTTGAGGTGTTCCTTTGACTTTGTATGTGCTTTATGGGTTATGGGGTCTTTTACTCCATAGGGCTTCATGTGTTTTTGGTATGTGGGTTACACAGCACCCTCCGTGCAGTAACCCAGGGGTGTCGTAGCGACCCCCAAACATAGACTCCATACCCTGGGACTGACTACTGTCTCCCAGGGCATGTAAAGTCACCATTGGCTTTACTAGTCTCAAATTGTGAACAGAACCAGTACAAACCATCATATTGTGGACGTACTGGTCAGGGAAATTCAATTGCCCCGGGGTCTGTTGTTCGAGGGGGCACTGTCCAGTCCCCCCCGACCGAGTTTTGGCTGGTGGCAGTGGATACTACTTTTTATATTCGACCGCGAATATATCCCTATGGGATTTTCCCATTGTTGGAGTCTACCACTTTTTAATATAGCCTCGAACATACCGCCGGTTTATTGAATGAATATAAAATCACTGGTTGGTATTTTTTGCCGAAACTTGGTTCCAAAATGGCATTTGTGTTCGCTTCTGTGACTCCAACCCAAGTCGGGCCCTTTGTTCCACTTTTTGAAGGGCTTCTGCACAGAAGCCCTCCAAAGTGGTGCCACTCTGTCTAGGTCTACAGGATGTGTGGGAGGGGGGTTTAGGCACCCTGGACTGAGTTGCCTTGGCAACTCAAGTCGCACTCTCGTGTGATTGGCCCAGTGGTGAGCAGCCCGGCTCACCACTTAGCATGTTTGAGTGACAGCTAGGCTGAATGAATGGGGGTTTTCTGCATAAAAGCAGGGCTTTGGGGACTGGAACTTCAGAAGTCGCCACAGGACCTAAGAATCCGAAGAGGGAGAAGCTGAGCCGACCTGCTACGACGACACCACCGGTGGAGCCCTGCTGAACCGCCTCACCACTTCCCGATGACAGAGGAGATCTCCAGTCCGGAGAGTCTTCTTCCTTTGACTGGTGGGGATAACCAGTTTTGCCCGTCTTTTCGCCTTCCCGGATCTTCTCGTGGCCGCCGTGCCTGTGCCAAGCACCCCGGCAACCGGAATACCACAGTTTACCACTACCGCAAATAAAAGGGTAGTACCTTTTAACCGGAGAACTCCGTGGGTGGTTTCTTCCCTGGCAGTGCAACGACCTTCACCTTTACTCCACGTCGAGACCTCCTCTTCCTCTGGACGAAACACCGATTTGCACCCGCTGCCAGGAACAACTGCCCCTGCTGGAGCGTTATTCCCATTTCAGGTACTGTGTCCCGCCTGGCTTCCCTTGCAACAGATTGCTCGGGGTGACAGTAAATCCTCGACTTTCTAACCTGGGTTAGCCTGGGCCCTGTTAACTAACTTTTTCTGAACTGATCTCCTTTCTTTTTGAACTATCTACAAAGACTCTTTGGGCATAACCCCACTGTGTGATCCTGGACACATTTATCTTGCTCTCTCTAAGAGTGGGCCTGGCATTTGAACTTCCTTGCTCTCCAGTAGACTCTGCCTATCCTGCCTTACTGTGGTTCTTTTAAAAGTATTGAAATTGTGTGCTTTCATAACTCTGCCTTTTTCCCTCCCTTTTTATATAACTTATTAGAGTGCCATCATGGGTTAAGCGCTCACCTCTGTCTGAAAATAAGTGGTGTTTCTCGCTAAGACTTGTCTAATAAGTAATCAGGGTTGTATATATATAATAGTGACTGTGTGTTGAATTTACTTACCTTTTTGTGCTAGTGTAATTTACAAGTGTGTCTTTTAAATAAATAATTATATACTTTTACACCAAAGCTCTGGTCAGTGTTTGCTTGTGCTACTGTATCTCTGTGCCTATTGTGTATGCCCTATATACTGCCTAACTCTTCTTGAGAGAGGTCTGACTGCTCAGCCACAGCTACCAGGTAAATCTGGGTGGTACAGACTGCTACCAAGTGGGTTTACTGCCAAACACCTGTAGTCCTAAATCTTTTGCAGTGGTCCCCAAGGGAACTGCACAGGTGTCTGCCTAACAATACCCATTTAAAGTTTCAGAGTAGGTTGAGATCATTTTGGCCCCAAGACCTCTAATCATTTGCTTTGCTAGATAAAACTGGGGTTTCCGTGCGCCAGCTATCCTGAAGGAAACTTCGGAGAGAACCAGCTACTATATCGTTCGATTAGTCTTTTGCCCCTATACCCAGGTCGGATGACCGATTTACACATCAGGACCGCTATGGACCTCCACCAGGCTGAGTTCACCATCTTTCGGGTCCTATCACACACGCTCATGCATCATCTCTCTGACAGAGCGGGCGAGACGTGTCGGTGGAGGGCCCACCGCGACAGGATGCCACAGCAATCGGCGAGCACCGGCCCTCAACATCATCACATCACAGGGTTTCATTCGGCCCTCTGAATCAAGCATGTGTTATACTCCTTGGTCAGTGTTTCCAGACAGGTCGGGTGGTTAACCGACATCACCTCAGACCCCTGGCGCCCTTTGTGGGCCTCCCCGCCCGGCAGCACGACGTGGTCGGGGCGTATTGAGGGCAGTCAACCACAGTCACATCAGGAGCCCCGTCTCCCGTCGCCACTCTAGCGACCCCCAAGAGGGGCCAGGATGGTTGCCGGATTAAGGGCGCAGTGGCGGTCTATCTCCCTCAGTCCCGTGGACACAGCAAAACTGCTGTCAGGGGGCTGTAACACTCTCTGCTGGAGCAGAGAGCCACCTGCCCCCTGAGGCCTTCCCAGCCGGTCGTGGTGCACCGCTACAAAGGAAATGCGCCCTGCTGGGGCTGGATGTGCCCGGGCCGCAGACCCTCAAGGGCCTCCACCGTTCCAGGTGACCAACCTGCCTGCCATGCTGAATCCTGTGGGCGGACTGCACAGACCCCACCAATTTACCGCTCAACCGTCTCATGCCCTCTTGAACTCTCTTCAAACTTCTTTTCAACTTTCCCTTACGGTACTTGTTGGCCACCAGTCTCGCGCCCGTATTTAGCCTTAGAGTTTACCACACGCTTTTGGCTGCATTCCCAAGCAAACCTGATCCCGGTGTGCAAGAGGCCGCTATCGGCCTAACACCATCCGCGTGGTGAGACTCGATCAGAAGGACTTGAGCCCCCTGAGCGATGCCGGGGAGTCGGTCTTCTGTACGCCACATTTCCCACGCCTGCCGCTGAATGGAGATTCGGCGCTGGGCTCTTCCTTTTTCACTGGCCGTTACTGAGGGAATCCTGGTTAGTTTCTTTTCCTCTGCTAAGTAATATGCTCAAATTCAGCAGGTCACCACGTCTGATCTGAGGCCTTGGTCGGGGAGCACAAAGCTCAGGGCAGCAGGTCTCGGGCCCGTACGGGGGGTTGCCCCAGCCCTGTGCCTCTGGAACAGGCGAGTGTTCTCTGTCCCAATCTGCGACTGAAGCCCACATGGTCAGGAGGTCCGCGCTCCATGGTCATCCTGTGCCGGCAGCGGTGGGACACCAAAGACAGCCACACACAGCACGGCCAGGTGCCCCGGGGTAGGGTGAAGGTGCGCCAGGCCCTCCCGAAACCAGCATGAGGTGGGGAAACTGGGGAGGCCAGGACGCGTCGGCAAAGAGCTTGCACGCAAGATCCAAGGATCCAGCGACGGTGCTGATCGGGGTCTGACCTTAGGGTGATGAATGGAATGGGGTCCCTGCGACAGCCCCAACCACGCCCCTGGGTGGGAACCCCGGGGTGATTGATGTACAAGCGGCCCTCAGACAGGCATAGCCCCGGGAAAAACCCATGGCCACATGGTGCGTTCGACATGTTGACCAATGTGTCCTGCAATTCACACTAATTCTCGCAGCTAGCTGCATTCTTCATCGATGCACGAGTCGAGTGATCCACCGCCAAGAGTCACAGGCAACTTTTTTTGTTCCAGACGTCAGCCTGACCCTGCCCGTGCAGGAGAGGTCGGGGGAGGCAGCGCCGCATGTGGCAGGGCAGCCCAGCGCCCTGTCTAGCATCGGCCAAAACCATTGTGGTTTAAAAAATAAAATAAAAATTCCAGGTGCTCAGCCTGGGAAGCCTGACCGCCACCTGCAGCAGCACAGCGCTGCCCAGGGGGATGGAGAGAGGCCGCTCCGCCACCTGCCTACCCGGCCTGAACCACTCATCCTTCCCAGAACCCTTCCGCTCCTGTTTCAGGGGGTCAGGGGGCTGGGAGACAGACAGCGAGGCGGGCCAGAGACAGCACAGACAGGGGGTCGGTTGGGACCGCTAGAGTCTTCAAACCCCAGCCCGGCCACATAGGGCCCAGTTCCAGGTACCTGGGCAAGAGGGAAGGTCACCCACTGTGCCAGCCGGCCTGGCCATCGCTCGCCCACAGATGTGGGCGGCTGGAACCTTGGCACCCACCGTCAAGTAAGCCAGCTGCACCATGGCTCAGGGCTCATGCCTGGCATGCCGGGCCCCTGTCTGCCTGGTGAGGCGCCCCTCAAGAGCAGTCAGAGTTCCCTCGGCTCCCGGCTGCCGCCACTCGGGGCTTCCCTGCTGACCAGGGTGTGTCCACCAATGCCCACCCGCTGGCAGGTCAGAGAGAGGAGTGCGCAACCCCAGCCAGCGCAGAGGCGGGCTCAGCGAGGAGAGGGGGCTGCGCAGGGCTCCCTTTCCGGTGCGTGGTTGGGGACATCCCCAGCAGGTTAACCCAACCCTGCCAGGCATCCCCGGCCATCTGCTGGGTCGCGGACCCCTCTCTGGTGGAAGGGAATGCCTGCTCCCTGGCGCCTGGTTGACCACGCGCATGGGACCGTTCTGCGAGAGGTGCCCCGGGCAATAGGTGTGCACGTCTGGGGTGCAACCGAGGTCGAGCTCACGGCTCTCCCTCCCACTGCTCCGCTGTTAATGATCCTTCATGCCCCCACCCACAAGCAGATACCATTCACACTGAAATGCCCCGTTTCTCCTTCCAAACACACGTTCCAGATTCAAATGCCACCTCCCTCCTGACCTACATGCCACCATCCCTCCATCCAAACCCACACAAAGACACCAACATCCGTCCCTCCATACCTACACCAAGATGCTCAACCCCTCAGAGCCACACCCATATGCTTCACCTCTACCTCCAGACTCACACTCAGGTGGCGCCATTCGCCCTCTTTCTACACCCACACCCGATAACTCCATCACTTTGACACACACATGCTCCCGCCACTCTAAAAACCAACATCCTTCTCTCCAGACAAACATACCCCATCCCTCCATTCACACTCAGATGCCCCCTTCGTTCCCACCAGAGTGCTCCAGCCCTGACCGACATGCTCCACCATTCCCTGACATGCCCTGTCCCTCCATTCCAGATCAACAATGCCCCTTCCGATCCAGACTCCAAGATGCCCAATCCCTTCCTCAAGACCCATACCATGATGGCCCATGCTCCCTCCACACAGAAAGATGCCCTTATCCGTCCTGCAACCAATGAGCCCCAATCCCTCCCTCCAGATACACACCAATGTGCCCCACCACCTCCCTCCAGACCCACACCAAGATGCCCGTCCCACTTCCCAACCCACACCTAGATGACCCATGCTACCCTCTAGACCCACTCCCACAGTGCCCCATCCCTCCCTCCAGAAACACACCCATGTGCACCATCCCACTAGCCAAATCCGCACCAATGTGCCCCCACCACCTCCCTCCAGAGCCACACCAATGTGCACCCACCACCTCCCTCCAGAGCCACACTAAGATGCCCCGTCCCACTTCCCAACCCACACCTAGATGACCCATGCCACCCTCCAGACCCACTGTGCCCCATCTCTACCTCCAGAAACACACCCATGTGCACCATCCCTCTGCCCAGATCCACACTAATGTGCCCCCACCACCTCCCTCCAGATCCACACCAATGTGCCCCCACCATGTCCCTCCAGAGCCACACCAAGATGCCCCGTCCCACTTCCCAACCCACACCTAGATGACCCATGCCACCCTCCAGACCCACTGTGCCCCATCTCTCCCTCCAGAAACACACCCATGTGCACCATCCCTCCGCCCAGGTCCACACCAATGTGCCCCCACCACCTCCCTCCAGAGCCACACCAAGATGCCCCCTCCAACTTCTCAAACCACACCTAGATGACCCATGCCACCCTCCAGACCCACTGTGACCCATCTCTCCCTCCAGATCCACACCAATGTGCCCCCACCACCTCCCTCCAGAGCCACACCAAGATGCCCTTCCAAATTCCCAACCCACACCTAGATGACCAACGCTACCCTCTAGACCCACTCCCACTGTGCCCCATCTCTCCTACCAGAAACACACCCATGTGCACCATCCCTCTGCCCAGATCCACACCAATGTGCCCCCATCACCTCTCTCCAGAGCCACAAGATGCTCCGTCCCACTTCCCAACTCACACCTAGATGACCCATGCCACCCTCCAGACCCACTGTGCCCCATCTCTCCCTCCAGAAACACACCCATGTGCACCATCCCTCCGCCCAGGTCCACACCAATGTGCCCCCACCACCTCCCTCCAGAGCCACACCAAGATGCCCCGTCCAACTTCCCAAACCACACCTAATGACCCATCTCTCCCTCCAGAAACACACCCATGTGCACCATCCCTCTGCCCAGATTCACACCAATGTGCCCCCACCACCTCCCTCCAGAGCCACACCAATGTGCCCCCACCACCTCCTTCCAGAGCCACACCAATGTGCCCCCACCACCTGCCTCCAGAGCCACACCAAGATGCCCCGTCCCACTTCCCCACCCACACCTAGATGACCCATGCTACCCTCCAGACACACTGTGCCACATCTCTCCCTCCAGAAACACACCCATGTGTACCATCCCTCCACCAAGATCCACACCAATGTGCCCCCACCACCTCCATCCAGAGCCACACCAAGATGCTCTGTCCCACTTCCCAACCCACACCTAGATGACCCATGCCACCCTCCAGACCCACTGTGCCCCATCTATCCCTCCAGAAACACACCCCGTGCACCATCCCTCCGCCCAGATCGACACCATTGTGCCCCCACCACCTCCCTCCAGAGCCACACCAATGTGCCCCCACCGCCCTCCAGAGCCACACCAAGATGCCCTTCCGAATTCCCAACCCACACCTAGATGACCAATCGTACCCTCTAGACCCACTCCCACTGTGCTCCATCTCTCCCCCCAGAAACACACCCAGGTGCACCATCCCTCTGCCCAGATCCACACCAATGTGCCCCCATCACCTCCCTCCAGAGCCACAACAAGATGCCCCGTCCCACTTCCCAACTCACACCTAAATGACCCATGCCACCCTCCAGACCCACTGTGCCCCATCTCTCCCTCCAGAAACACACCCATGTGCACCATCCCTCCGCCCAGGTCCACACCAATGTGCCCCCACCACCTCCCTCCAGAGCCACACCAAGATGCCCCGTCCAACTTCCCAAACCACACCTAATGACCCATCTCTCCCTCCAGAAACACACCCATGTGCACCATCCCTCTGCCCAGATTCACACCAATGTGCCCCCACCACCTCCCTCCAGAGCCACACCAATGTGCCCCCACCACCTCCCTCCAGAGCCACACCAAGATGCCCCGTCCCACTTCCCCACCCACACCTAGATGACCTATGCTACCCTCCAGACACACTGTGCCCCATCTCTCCCTCCAGAAACACACCCATGTGTACCATCCCTCCGCCAAGATCCACACCAATGTGCCCTCACCACCTCCATCCAGAGCCACACCAAGATGCCCCGTCCCACTTCCCAACCCACACCTAGATGACCCAGGCCACCCTCCAGACCCACTGTGCCCCATCTCTCCCTCCAAAAACCCACCCATTTGCACCATCCCTCCGCCCAGATCCACACCAATGTGCCCCCACCACCTCCCTCCAGAGCCACACCAAGATGCCCCGTCCCACTTCCCAACCCACACCTAGATGACCCATGCCATCCTCCAGACCCACTGTGCCCCATCTCTCCCTCCAGAAACAAACCCATGTGCACCATCCCTCCACCCAGATCCACACCAATGTGCCCCCACCACCTCCCT
The DNA here is from genome assembly GCF_040938575.1 of Ambystoma mexicanum. Taxonomy (NCBI): domain Eukaryota; kingdom Metazoa; phylum Chordata; class Amphibia; order Caudata; family Ambystomatidae; genus Ambystoma; species Ambystoma mexicanum. The sequence goes on along the minus strand of NC_090931.1, from coordinate 1,509,951,799 downwards.
CCAGACCCACACCAAGATGCCCCGTCCAACTTCCCAAACCACACCTAGTGACCCATCTCTCCCTCCAGAAACACACCCATGTGCACCATCCCTCCGCCCAGATTCACACCAATGTGCCCCCACCACCTCCCTCCAGAGCCACACCAATGTGCCCCCACCACCTCCCTCCAGATCCACACCAATGTGCCCCACCACCTCCCTCCAGAAACAGCAAGATACCCCGTTCAACTTCTCCACCCAAACCTAGATGACCCATGCCACCCTCCAGACCCACTGTGCTGCATCTCTCCCTCCAGAAACACACCCATGTCCTCCATCCCTCCCCAGACCCACACCAAAGTACCCCAACCCTCCCCCCAAACCCACACCACTGCCCCTATCCCTCCCTCCAGATCCACAGCAATGTGCCTCCTTTCTCCAGATCCACACAAATGTGCTCCGTCCCGCTAGACCCACACCAGCATGCCTCTATCCAAACATTCAGACCCCACCAAGATGCCCAATCTCTCCATCTAGTCCAATACCATAATGCCCCATCCTCCCTCCAAATAGCAAGATGCCCGTTCCCCCTTGCAACAGATACCTGTGTGCCAATCCAGAATCACACGCAGATAGCCCCAGCCAACCCCCTCTAAAACCATGCATCCTAATAATCACACCCTCATAAAACATTAAATCACTCTATTAGCCCCCGTTGATCAGTTAAACACAGCCATACACTGTCTCCCTGTTCCTTTTCTTAGCCCTCCGTACCTTTCATGTTGAATAGCTGAGCTTGATTTTTAAAGTAAATGTAATTTCCTGCTCCCCCGTCTAAATCGGGTTTCTTGCAGGAACATTCACGGTATCCGGAAGAAAATTCCAATTGTATTAACAGCCAAGAGCACACGGCTTGCTGCTGTTCCGGCAATCTGGCAGCCAGAGCATTGCCGCTCAAGACGCTCCAGGGTCTCGTAGAAACGTTCCCAGCATCCCAATGAAAATGCACAGCCCATCCGCTGCAAGCAAAAGGCTGGCCGGGTCCGGTTGCACTTACACAGGTGTTGCCAGAGCGTTCAGAATGCCCGCTCAGCCCCGGCTCCCCTCGCGGAACGTGCTCCGGAAGCGCTTCACTGCTCCGGCCGGAAGCACACGGGTGACATCAGAGTCACGTGAGGAAGAGTGGGCGGGCCGTTGCTAGGCTCCTTTTCTCTGCCATGCTATTAAAATGTAGCTTTTATGCTTCACACATCCATTTGATTGATATATACTTACCAGCTTCATATTCTGTTCTGTCCAACTATGATGTCACAGTATTCTAAGTTGGAGTGTTATTGTATGTGTTTAATTCTGTTACAGTCAGTTGAGCTTTGCCTATCAAGGTGAGGCCTGCTGCCGCGTACTGCTTATCTGAAATAAAGATACTTTCATGACTTCAAGCCTGGCACGCCTTGATTTAACATTGGCGACGAGGATAACTGAAGCGGACCCCGTGTGCGCGTCTGAAGGCAACCCCAGCTGATCAAATCAGCGATGTGTTCGTTCGGTCTCCCTTCCCAGCAGCGGCAGCAGGCGAATCGCGGAAGGCGGCGGAGAACACATTACAAAGGATACTGACACAAGGCAAGTGAACGATTGGTGTATTTTTGTGCGGAGAGAAGGGGAAGCAAGAAACCGTGGGTCCCGCGTGCACCATAAAGCACAACATTTTACTGGCCGCATGCGCGTGTCACATAAGCCTCTCATATCTGTGTGCTGAGGCTGGATCCCTGGGGACACGTCACATTACGCGCTACGGCCCTGAAAGAAAAAGCCTTCATTGTGACATCGGTTGCCTGGCAACCAGATTTCTGTCCGGGAAGCTCAATAGAACGTTGGATCTAGCGGAATGAATGATACATTGTTGCAACAATTGTAAACAGCAGACTATTGACCTCAAGCACTGCTACCAAGGATAATTCCGCTCCAGACAATCTACTGGCGTTCCACATCATTGGAAATTCTTATTTAGTTCCCACCTACAATGGCTACATCTATTCCTCCACCACAATCATTCCTAAATGAACCTGGTCGCCCTTCACTTAGATGGGATAAGTGGAAGGATACTTTTGAAAATTACTTAATAGCAATGGGGGGGACAGATTCTCCCCTGTCAGAAAAAAAGCCCTTTTGATTCATAATCTGGGTGTTGAAGGACGCAGAATATTTGATGGTTTGACTGGCGATCAAGTACCTGAGGCTGGTGACATAGATGTGTATGCTCTGACCATCAAGAAATTACAAGATCATTTTGAACCACGCAAGAATGTCAGCTTTGAGAGACATAAATTCTTTCAGAGGATGCAGGAACAAAATGAGTCGGTTGAATCATACATTGCCTGTTTGAGGTCCTTAAGTTACACGTGCGAGTTCGAACAACTGACAGACTCACTGATCAGGGATCAGCTACTTAGATGCACGAATAATCCCAGAATCCAAGAAAAACTACTTGCGAGGGACATGAAATTGGTGGAAGCAATTGATCTGGCAAGGAGTATTGAGCAGACATCTCAATATGTGAAGGAGCTCAAAGTTGACAAACAAATTACTCCAGCCATGTCAGTATGTGCTATTGATCAAAAGAAGAAGGGAAGCTTCTCATCAGTAAAAAAAGGAAACTGGAGTTCGAGGGGCTCATGCCCCAAGTGTGGAAGTTTCAGACATGGCGTGAATTTTCCGTCTTGCCCCGCAAAATTCGCAAAAGTCCCAGTGAAAATCTCTTACAAAGGAAGGGACTGTCAAGCCAGAATACTTGTTGCCAAGAGAGGGTCTTCTTTACTAGGATGGGAAGAGCAGAGAGCTTTGGGAGTGAGAGTACAGGCAAGTGCACCTAATCCGGTATCGATTGCAGAGATAGAAGACGTTTGGACTAAGAATTTTCCCGAAGTGTTTTCCGAGAGACTGGGAAGGCTGAGAAACTTTGAACATCACATAAGACTCAAAAGAAATGCACAACCTGTTGTACATAGGGTAAGGCAAGTTCCACTAAATATGAGGAGTCAACTCCGTGATGAACTGCATGACTTGGTTACAAAAGGTGTGATTGAACCTGTAGATGCTACAGAATGGCTATCACCCATCGTCCTTGTGGTTAAATCCAATGGATTTGTTGAGAGACACCCCCTTCCCAACATCTCCGAAACTCTCTCCACGTTGGGTGAGCCAAAGTTATTTTCCATCATTGATTTATCAGCAGCTTACCACCAAGTCCCACTATCAGAAGATGTGCAGCATCTCACCGCATTCATAACTCCTGAGGGTGTGTTCAAATACAAGAGAATGCCATTTGGTTTAGCTTCTGCTGCTTCCGTTTTTCAAAAAGTGATGGAGGAGGTGCTCAGAGGATTAAAAAGAGTTACGGTGTTCCAAGATGACATCTTAGTGTTTTCTGACAACAAATTGGAGCATGATAACACCCTTATGGCTGTTCTAACTAGGCTCAGAGAGGCTGGCCTGACTGTTCAGAGGAGCAAATGTAAGATTGCCGTAGCTGAAGTAAATTACTTGGGCCATAAGATTTCAAGCGATGGCATATCTCCCAAGAAGTCACTCGTGGATAGCATCAGCAATGCTCCCCAGCCTCAAGACAAGGATCAGTTACGGTCATTTATGGGGCTGGCAGAGTATTACCATAAGTTCGTTAATAATTTTGCTAGCATCTCCACTCCCCTGAGAGAATTGTTGAAGAAGAATGTTAGGTTTGACTGGTCAAGTGAGTGTGAGGTGGCTTTTGGAAAGATTAAAGAAAGTATTGTTCAAGCGCCCTCACTTGGCGGATTCGTATCTGGAAGAAAGACAATTTTAGCGGTTGATGCAAGCAACGAAGGTCTGGGGGCAGTTTTATCTCAATATGACTCTGCCAAGGTGGAACACATCATTGCGTTCGCATCCAGACCACTAAGAGGTGCTGAAGAGAATTATTCAGTTATTGAAAGGGAAGCCCTGGCGGTATCATGGGCTGTGGCTCACTTCAAGTTCTACCTGTGGGGTCAAACTTTTGTGGTCAAAACGGACCACAAACCTTTAGTCCAATTGTTAGGAAGTGTCGAGTGGGCTAAAGGTTCGCCCAGAGTCTCAAGGTGGATGGTTGAACTGTTGGCTTATGATTTTAGGATGGTTTATATAGCAGGTAAAGATAATGTAGTGGCAGACTGCCTGTCTAGACTACCAGTGGGGAACAAAAGTAATGAAGAAGAATGCCCAGAACAAAATGTACTTATTTCTGAACTTGAATATAATGCCATAAGTAAGGAAGAGTGGGAAACTGCCAATGGTGAAGATGTTATATTAGAACAAGTTTAAAGCTGGACCAAAACAGGGTGGCCTCAGAGAAATGATGTTGAGAAAGCTTTTGAGTGTTATAACATTAAAGAGGAACTTAGTATTTCAGAGGATGGTCTCAAACTTAGAAAGGGTCTGAAAGTTATCCCCCCTGCCAGTATTAGATCTAGATTGGTGACCTTAGCTCATCAAGGGCATCTAGGAATAGGAGGCACAAAAAGACATATTAGAGAGTCGTTTTGGTGGCCAGGGATTGATGGAGAGGTTGAAAAGTGTGTTAAGAAGTGTAAAGAGTGTGAGAGGAGTGACAAGAGTAAAATAGTAAGAGAAGCACCCGCGAGACCAGTGAGTGTTCCCACCGAGCCTTGGAAGAAAGTTGCAGTAGACTTGATAGGTCCTCTGCAGGATCTGGGAGAAGACCTCAAATATTTTATTGCCATGGTAGATTATCATTCTAAGCGGATAGAGTGTAAAGCTATACAAGAAGCCACCACTGCTCAGATGATAATGTTCTTCGAAGAAGTATTCTACAGGGAGGGGTTTCCCACAGAGTTGATTTCGGACAATGGCGTCCAGTTCTGTTCAGAGAGGATGACAGATTGTTTTAGAAAATATGGCATCAAGCATTACAGAACGGCTCTGTATCAGCCCAGAGCCAATGGACTGGTAGAGAGGGCAAACAGGTTTGTTAAGGGAGGATTACAACTAGCCATGGCGGCAGGATTGAATTGGAATTTCTTTTTGAGGGAAATGATATGGGGTTACTGTACTACACCCCATAATGTTACCAAGATCTCCCCATTTATGTCTCTGAAAGGGAGACAGCCAGGCACCCAACTCTGCCCTGGTTGGTTAAATCTAGACAGGAGTGTTAATGTTGATAGGAGCAAAATTGTCACACTCATTAAAGAGGCCCAAGATGAGTATAAGGCCAAGTTTGACCTAGATAAGAAGTGTAAGAGTATTGATTGGAAGGAAGGTGATATGGTATACGTGAAGAATCCTAGAAGATCACCAAAGTGTATTGAAAGCAAGTTCCTTGGACCTAAAAGAATTACTGCTGTAAGAGGAAATGTGGTGATTCTAGAAGGAGGGGAGTGCTGGTCTATGTCCAGACTTGTGAGATGCAACAACAATGGAGAGGCTGAAGAATGTGAGGATGAAGGCAGTGATGGTGACATGGGTTATGACTCAAGGAAGAGTGGAACTCTATCTGAATACAGTGATGTGTTTAATAGGAACAACGCAGGATGTTTAAGGAGCAAACGTCTGTGGCTGAAGGATTACTATGTTGAATAATGTTATATTTGTTGTTATTGAAAGGGAAGAGATGTGGTAAGATGTAGCTTTTATGCTTCACACATCCATTTGATTGATGGGAGTAGTTTCTTACCTGTAACTCCATTTCTCCAGCGTTGGTATCTTTCATGGATTCACATGCTTAGAATATTCCCCGTCGTCAGACTGGGAACCCTCGGTACACATATAAAGTCGTTTCCTATAGGAAAAAACTTCAGACACTTGTGTGTCCTATCCACATCTACGTCCTCTCCCGGGCCGTCCACGCATGCCCCGTAGGACGTAATGGTATAAAAGCCCCACCCCCGCGGATCCCGTCAGGATTCGGCCCCTCCAAAGTAGGAAGGGGGACCTGCCTATTCATATATCTTGCACATTGCATTTTGGGGAGGCTGGTGGGCGCATGTGAATCCATGAAAGATACCAACGCTGGAGAAATGGAGTTACAGGTAAGAAACTACTCCCTTCTCCAGCATTGGATCTTTCATGGATTCACATGCTTAGAATAGATTGTATAGCAGTATCCTAAAAGAAGGAGGTGAGAATGCAATGCAACATGCATCACAAAAAAAACCCACCCCCAATCCAAATATATATATATATGCTCGTAAGCGGCAACATATTTTTTTTTTTGTTGATATAAACATATTCATAATACATACATATATCTATATATCTATATGGGATACATTACTCACCGTAATCGTATTTCTGATGCTTGTATCTGCTTAGATTCACATGCTGTGCATAGGCCGACATCTAGTGGAAGCTGCGGAGTATTACAGTTTGTTTTTCGAAACTCGAAAATGGGCGTCGACACAGGCGTGCCAGTAATACTATCCCTAGTGTGACGTCCACTGTACCCAAGATCCCTCACGCGTGTAGGATCCTCAGATTGTATTTTTTCTGACATGAGGAAGCATGAGGAGTAGCGTGAGTACAGATAATCCAAGCAGATAGACAGAAAGGTAAGACTACAAGCAATCATGCGCCTTCTCTCGGAGGGGAGGAAGGGTGGGTCGCATGTGAATCTAAGCAGATACAAGCATCAGAAATACGATTACGGTGAGTAATGTATCCCTTCTGAGGCTTGTGGAATCTGCTTAGATCACATGCTGTGCATAGATTAGCGAGCAGTACCAGAAGAAGGAGGTGGGATGTGAGAAGGGTCATGAGCAAACAGGTGTCTTAGAACCGCTTGTCCCACTTGTGTATCTGTCTTGGAATGAGTGTCAATGCAGTAATGCTGAGTAAAAGTGTGAATAGAGCTCCAAGTAGCTGCTTTGCAAATGGTGTCGAGGGGAACATTTGCAATGAAAGCCAGAGTGGCCCCAATGCCTCTAGTAGAGTGGGCCCTTGGCGTAAAAGGCAGAGTCTTTTCAGAAAGAGAGTAACACAATTGTATACAGTTGATAATCCACTTCGAGATAGCGCCTTTAGAGACGCGATCCCCCTCTCTGCCTGTAGCTACGGAGACAAACAGTTGATCTGTTTTTCTTAGCGGTCTGGTTTTATTTACATAGTAGAGGACCGCCCTACGCACATCTAGGGTGTGTAGTTTCACCTCAGCCGAGCTTTGCGGGTTCTGGAAGAAAGCCGGAAGCTCGATGGACTGGTTTACATGGAACTTAGATATAAATTTAGGTGAAAACCTAGGGTGTGTGCGTAAAACCAGTTTGTCTTTGTGGATAGTAAAGAAAGGATCCTGCACTGACAGAGCCTGAATTTCACTGACCCTTCTTATAGAGGTAATGGCTACTAAGAAGGCCGTTTTATAAGTCAGGTGTTTGAGACTACTTTTATGCATGGGTTCGAAGGGGGGGCCCATGAGCTTAGCTAGCACCACATTGAGGTCCCATCCTGGCGGTGGGTTCGAAATCGGAGGGTGAAGTCTCTTTACTCCTTCCATGAAGGCTTTAACTACTGGTACTTTCCACCACGAAACCTTGTTATGGGATGTGGTGTAAGCCGAGAGGGCTGCCAGGTGTACTTTCAGAGAGTTAAAAACCAACCCTGCATCCAGCAGGTGGAGCATGTATGTTAGAACTTTGGAAGGAGTGCAATCAACAGTGTTGATTTGTTTATTTTGGCACCAAATAACAAATCTTTTCCATTTGTCAAAGTAACAGTGCCTTGTGTTTGGTTTCCTGGACTCTTTTAGGATGTCCATACACCTCTGTGGTAAATTGAGATGTCCAAACTCTATGACTTCAGGAGCCATGCTGCTAGGTTCATAGAGTTGGGTTCCTGATGCACTGTTTGACCTTGTTGCTGGGACAGTAGGTTGTACCAGGCTGGGAGTTTGATGGGCTCGCACACCGTCATCCTGAGTAGGTGTGGAAACCATGGTTGTCTCGCCCACATGGGAGCAACCAGGATGAGCGTCATCGATTCCTTGTTCATTTTGTACACCACCTTCCTGATGAGAGGAGTTGGTGGAAAAGCGTACGCAAACATCCCTGACCAGTTCATCCTCAGGGCATTCCCTTGGGAGTCTGGCTGGGGGAACCTGGATGCAAATCCTGGGCATTGTTTGTTTTCGCTTGTGGCGAATAGGTCTATAGTGGGGAAACCCCACTGAGAGAAGAGATTTTCTACGATATCTCTGTGAAGGACCCATTCGTGTTCTTCTGGGAGGGAGTCTCTGCTTAGAGCATCCGCTAGGGAATTGAGCTCCCCTGGAACATGTTGCGATGACAGGAAGATGTTCCGTCTGAGTGCCCATATCCAGATTTTCTGGGCAAGCTTGGACAGATTTGGCGAACGAGTCCCTCCTTGCTTGTTCAGATAGAACATGGCTGTCGTGCTGTCCATCCTGATCTGCACCGACAAGTTTAGTAGATGGGGCTCGAACGCCTGCAGCGCTCGGAATACTGCCAGAAGCTCTAGCAGATTGATGTGGTTCTTGGCTACTGAGTGAGACCAGAGACCCTGAGCTGTGTGGTGGAGATGGTGAGCTCCCCACCCAGTCAGGCATGCATCTGTAGTCACCACTGCCTGTACTTCGGGATCGTAAAAGGGTTTCCCCCTTGCAAGATTTTCTCTTGTCCACCAGTGTAGGCTCTGTACGAGTGTTGGCGAAACGACCACTAGATCGTCCCACTGACCACTTGCCTGAGACCACTGTTTCGCCAACCATTCCTGCATGGGACGCATGCGCAGACGCGCGTGGGGGACCAGGTAAATGCATGACGCCATCATGCCCAGTAACCGCATTGCCTTGCGTACCGTTATTTGTTGACCTGACTGATAATGCGGAATTTGCAGTAGTATATTCCGAATTCTCTCTTCCGAGGGGAAGGTCAACCCTTTTTGAGTATCTAGGATTGCTCCTAGGAACTTTTTTGAGGTGCTTGGCACCAGACTTGACTTCTTTTCGTTGATAGAGAAGCCTAATTCGTGGAGGAGGTCGATCGTCCTCTGAATGTTTGACCTGCAAATTCCTGGGGTTTCCCCCGTTATGAGCCAGTCGTCCAGATAAGGGTACACTGGGATTGCCTCCCTGCATAGGTGTGCAGCTGCCACCGCCAGTACCTTGGTGAATACCCTTGGTGCTGAAGCTATCCCGAAGGGCAGTACCTTGAATTGGTAGTGGCGACTGTCCACCTTGAAGCGCAAGTATTTTCTGTGCCCCGGGAGCATGGAAATATGAAAATAAGCATCTTTCATATCCAAGGTTGCCATGTAATCCCCCTTTTTTAGGAGGGGGATTACCTCTTGTAGCGTGGTCATACGGAATTTTTGGGGCTTGACATACTTGTTGGCAGGCCGTAAGTCCAATACTGGGCGCATTGTTAAATCTTTCTTTGGCACAAGGAAGTAAGTTGAATAGATACCCTTGTTTACCTGGTGTCCTGGGACGAGTTCTATCGCGTCCTTTTCTAGCAGAATGGCGATCTCCTCGAGAAGAATCCTCTGATGTTCTAGGGAGTGTATTCTTTGTCGTGGAGGGTGGTTCCGGGGACGCTGCAGTAATTCTATACAATATCCTGTGGACACTGTTGACAGCACCCATCTGTCTGAGGTGATCCCTTCCCAAGCCTGGGTGAAGGTGGAAATGCGTCCCCCTACTGGGGTTGCGTGGGAAGGGACCCTGAACTGAGCGTCACTGCTTTGGTGGAGGCGTGCCACCTCCCTTGTTGGGGCTGCCTCTGCCTCTTCCACGACCTCTCTTGTTACCCCTGCCGTAACTCTGGGTAGACTGCTGGTTGTTGTTCCATTGTGTACCCTGTCCCTGGGCATAGTTGCCTCTTTGTGAATTTTGGCCGCGTGGGCGACGAAAATTACTGTTCCCCCTCTGGTTAGGGGGTTTGTTGGTAAGCTGGCCAAGGGATTTGAGAGTCTCGTATTCTTCCTTGGCATTCTTAAGTGCGTCTTCGACCGCTTTCCCAAACAATAGATCGGGTTCCACCGGCTTATCTATTAAAGAAGCTTGGGTTTCTGTTTTGAACCCCGACTGCCGTAACCACGCATGTCTCTTGATAACAGTACCCTCTGCTATCAATCTTCCTGCGTTGTCCGCGGCGTCGAAAGTTGCTTTTAATATGCAACCAGACACGGCTCTCCCCTCTGCCGAGATCCGAGCCAACTGGCCCTTTAACGGTTCTGGAGCAGAGGCAATGAGCGCCGCGACCTCTTGCCATTGATGGCAGTTGTAACTGGACAACAGGGTGGTGGAGTTAGCAATCCTAGCTTGGTAGGCGGACGTTGAGGCTACCTTCCTGCCAAACCCGTACAGTTTCTTGCTCTCCTTGTCGGGAGGAGCTTCTGACGACGATAAGGGTGTCCCAGCCCTTTTCCGAGTGTTGGTGACCACTAGGGAGTCTGGTTTAAGATGTCCCCTTATATAAAGAGGGTCAGACTGGGCTGCCCGGAAAAGTTTTTCGACTCTGGGGTTGACGGCTCTGGTGAGGTTAGGATTCACTAGGGACGGATCTATTCTACGTTGGACGGATTTAAGGATGGGGATGGTCTGAGCGACCGGCCTCCTCTCTCCCACCAACTCTTCTGCGAAGTCCCTTTCCTCCTGTACAACGTGGGTGTCGATGTGAAAATGTTCTGCTGCGCGAGCGAGAACTTCATTAAGGAGGGGCTGGTTATCAACTGGCGAGTCGGTAACTGGGGCTTCGCTCTCTACCGGGGAATCTACTCTGTAAATTTCCTGCTCATCTTCTTCCTCCTCCAGGTCTTCATCATCCGCATAGTATTCAGTCCCGGTTTGTGTATCCATAATTTCAAACTCCTGGTCCCCTCCAGGGAAAGCTTGTCCCTGGTAACTGGGGTGTGGAGTAGAGTATGGAGTAGAGTAAGGATGTACCTCGAAGGGTTCTGGTCTTTCAAACCGGGCCTTTTTTCTTAGTGGGATAGGATCAGAGGAGCCTGAGGGTGTGGCCCCTTGAGGGTCATAAGAAAGAAAATGTTCTGGGTTTTTGTCATAAAAATCAGCCAAGGAAGACATCCTTGACATGACCCTGTCTATGTCTTCACTGGACCATTCCTTGGAACAGGGGATGACTTTAGTAGGTAATTTAGAGGACTTATCAAGGGTAGACTTGTGTTTGTCTGTTTGCCTAGGGTGGGAGGATGGTCTTACAGGAGTGGAAGGCTGTGCTTTCCGCTGTTTCCCCCCCTCCCCGTGCGTGGAAAGATGTTTTCCCTGTCCCTTGGAGGCCCCCGAGACTTTCGACGCCTGGCGCCGAGGGTCGGGCGAGGTATCTGTGTGTTTCGAGCGTGGGGCCTCGCTGGTGTTAACTGCGGCCTCGGTCTCTTGGAGCGCGGCCTGGGGGTGGAAGTCGTCTTCGTCTCCCGACGATCGAACTTCGGTTAATTTAGGGAGCGAGGCACTCTTGGCAAGAGTGGATGATTGCCTTGCGTCATGAGGCGATCTCAATCGAGAGCGCCCAGAGGACACCGAGTCGGACCATTCTATTTGTGCATCTTTCCGAGAAGTCGACGTCGTCGAGGTTCGGTTGGACTTAGTGTGCTTAGTGTGTGTAGTGTGTGTAGCGCTTGCGTCGCCGGGGGTCTTCCCCATAGCCGCCCTGCCGGACAACCTTCCGAGGTCGGGGACCTGCGCTAGGCAGTCTTTCGACGCCGTAATGCCCTCGCCGTCTGAAAGTACGGCGTCGCTGCCATCGCTGAAGGCGCCCTCCGCCGCCATGGCCGCCTGCCTGGCGTGGTGGGCCCAACGCTTTGTCGAACGGTCCTTAAGTGTCTTAGGCTTGAACCTACTACACGCTCTGCAGTTCGCTTCGGGGTGGTCCCTCGGCAAGCAGAGATTGCACATGGCGTGCCTGTCGACCCAAGGGTATTTGCGGTTGCACTTGGGGCAGAATTGGAAAGGGGTACCCTCCATACGCACCTTGAGGCAGCGGGCTGGTAAGTGTAGGAAATATATAAGGTGTACCTATATATCAAGAGTGAAGAGTATGTACCACCCCCCACTCTCCCTACTTGCAGGGCCGAGGCCAGCGGCCTACTAGGCCCAGGCCGAGGCCAGCGGCCTTCCGAGGCCCAGATCCGTCGTGCAGCAGCCGACGGTCGATGTCTTCTCCAGCCGTCGTCGAGTCGTAGGTCGACGTCGGGGTGGGGAAGGATGTTAATAAAGGAAGTTAATTTTCAATAATTAGCAAAAGTATGGCTAAGGCCAGGGAACTCCGCAAGATGCTTCCGACCAGTATGGCGGAAAAAAACAATCTGAGGATCCTACACGCGTGAGGGATCTTGGGTACAGTGGACGTCACACTAGGGATAGTATTACTGGCACGCCTGTGTCGACGCCCATTTTCGAGTTTCGAAAAACAAACTGTAATACTCTGCAGCTTCCACTAGATGTCGGCCTATGCACAGCATGTGATCTAAGCAGATTCCACAAGCCTCAGAAATATATATACTTAAAGCCAACACGCCAAGAAAAAAACCAACATAGGCAAGGTAAAAGACAACAGCTTCACCATATTTGGCTTACCTCATTGAAAAAGATGGCGCAGAACTGCCCTTCCCATCTGTACTTCATCTGCATGCTGCCTTTCCAGGCAGTAATGGCGTGTGAACGTGTGTGGGACTGACCATGCCGCCGCCTGGCAGATGTCTGTCAGAGGAATTCCTGCCCATAGCGCCGCGGAGGAGGCTGTCGATCTCGTGGAATGGGCTCTAGGATGCCCTTGTAGGGGTCTCCCGGCCTTGGAGTGACTAAAAGCAATCGCCGACGAGACCCATCGAGCCAGTCCTTGCTTGGAAATTGCCCTTCCTCTCGTCGACGGACCATATGCGATGAACAGCTGTTCTGAGTTCTTGCATTCTTTGCAGATAAAACTTCAACGCCCTTTTCACATCAAGAGTATGAAGAGCCTTTTCCGCCGTCGATGAAGGGGTCGCAAAGAAAGTAGGGAGAACAGTGGTCGAGTGTTTGTGAAAGACCGTTGGCACTTTCGGGATGAAAGTAGGATTGGTTGATAGTACCACTTTGTCCTTAAAGAATCTCATATATGGAGGGTCTATGACTAATGCCTGTAGTTCCGACACTCTTCTAGCTAACGTAATGGCAATTAAGAAAGCCAGCTTCCACGATAGGAACTGCATGGATGAAGAGGACATTGGCTCGAAAAGGGGGCTTCATTAAGGCCGCCAACACCACATTTAGACTCCACGTTGGTGGGAACCGCTTCGTTGGGGGAAAAGTTCTAAAGAGACCCCTCATGAAATGTTTCACCAGTCTGTCGCTGAATAACGGCGAAGACTGTCTCCTCCTCGTGAACCTTGAGATGGCCGCCAGGTGCACCTTTATGGATGACGAGGATAGCCCACTCTCCGCTAGGTGAAGAAGATACGGTAAAATTTGTTCTGGAGTTACTTCTAAAGGCCGTATTTCATGCTGCGTTTGACACCACATACAGAATCTTCGCCAATTGCATATGTATGACTTGTTGGTGGAAGGAGCCCTAGCCGCCTGTAGAATTCTCCGGCAATCCGACGAGACTTTCAGAGTGCCAAATTCTGAAAAGTCAGGAGCCAGGCCGTCAGGTTGAGGCTGTCCGGATTGTGATGCCACACCGTTCCCTTGTCCCTGGACAGGAGATTCAGAACTTTCTGGAATGTTATCGGTTGTTCCAACGACAGATGTAGTAGGTCGGAAAACCACGGTTGTCTCGGCCAATACGGTGCCACTAGAATGACCCGGCATTTGTATCTGCGAATCCACTGTATTGTCCTCGGTATAAGTGGAAACGGAGGGAAGGCGTACAGGAACTTGTCTGTCCACGGGAATGAGAACGCTTCCCCTAGGGATCCTTTCTGAGGCCATCTGCTCGCGAACTGCTCGCATTTCTTGTTTTCTTTCGTTGCGAAGAGATCCACTGAGGAGTGACCCCATCTTTCGAAGGTTTTTTGCAGCTGAATGGTGTCCATCTCCCACTCGTGTATCTGGGCCATGCTTCTGCTCAGGGAATCCGCTTGTACGTTCTTCACTCCTGGAAGGTGGTGAGCCACTATAGATATGTTGTGTTTTAAAGCCCAATGCCATACCTTTTGAGCCTCCACAGAAAGGGTCCTGGATCTCGTGCCGCCTTGTTTTATCAAGTAGAACATGGCTGTCGTGTTGTCTGTCAGCACTCTTACTCTCGACCCCTTGATATGTGGGAGGAATGATTTCAAGGCCCATCTCACTGCCCTCAGTTCCAGCACATTGATATGTAGGCGTGATTCGGTCGGGGACCATCTGCCCTGGGTTTGGTGGTTGCCCATGTGTGCTCCCCAGCCTGTCAGGGATGCGTCCGTGACGATGGTATTCTGAAATTCTGGTTCTTGTAGAGGAACCCCTCTGTCCAGGTTGTGAACGCTTTTCCACCACTGGAGGGCTCGGATGATTCCGTCGTCGTCGACGGTTATCCTGTCTGACCACCGACCCGTGGCCTGCTTCCATCTGTCCGCTAGGAATTCCTGTAGAGGCCTCATGAACAATCGACAGTTGGCTACTAAGTGGATGCAAGAAGCCATGGAACTTAGGATCGCCACATACTTCCTCACTGAGAGTGTGCCATGTAAGCGTAGTTGACTCGTCAGTCGTTTGATCTTTGACATTCTGTCTAGGGAAGGTTTCACTATTCCCGACTGGGTTTCGAATTGAGCACCCAAGAACTTTAAGTTCTTTAATGGCCTTAGAGAGGACTTTTCAAAGTTCACTGCGAACCCCAGTCGTTGCAGAAGCTGTAATGTGGCCTGCACGCTGACGTTGGTCGACGCCGAGGAGTATCCCCTCACAAGCCAGTCGTCGAGGTACGGGTATACATGATGCCCTTTCTTTCGCAGCCAGGCTGCCACGGGTGCCAAACATTTTGTGAACGTTCTTGGGGAGGATTTGAGACCAAACGGAAGCACTGCGAATTGGTAGTGTGTCTAACCTACCATGAACCTCAGAAACTTTCTGTGTTTTTGACACATAGGAATGTGGAAGTACGCGTCCTGTAGATCCAGAGACGCCAAAAAATCCCCCACTTGAACGGACCTGATCACTTCCTGCAGCGTGAGCATTTTGAATTTTTGGCTCTGTAAGGTCTTGTAGAGGTCGTGCAGGTCGAGAATGGGACGCCACTTTCCGTTCGGCTTTTTTACCACAAAACACTGTGAGTATACCCCTTGGCCTTTCTGCGATGCAGGGACTAACTCTATGGCACCTTTTTGTAACATAAGTGCTACTTCCAGCAGCAAAATGTTCAGATGTGGTTGGGGTAGGAATACCGGTGGACATTTTGGAGGTTTGCATTTGAATAGTAGAGAATGTCCGTACCTCACTGTGTCCAACACCCACTGATCTGTTGTGATGTTTTCCCATTCTTTATGCAGCTCGACACTCTTCCTCCCAGAATGGTGCGCTTCCTGTCATTGCTGGTCTTTCTGTTTGTTCGTCGACGACGAATAGGTCGGTCGTCTCTTGGATGAGTCGAAGTTTCTGCGCCGGCTTGAGTTTTGAGAGGCGCGTCTATATCCCTGAGAAGGGTATGCTGATCTGCCAAAGGATCTATCCCTGGGTGCAGAAAATCTTGAGTTGCCAGATGCCCCTCTAAAGGGACGAAAGGATCGAAAATGTTTACCACTCTGCAGAGCACCCAACGAGCGTGCCGTATCCGAGTCCTCCTTCATGCCCTTCAGGGCCTCGTCCACCTTTTCTCCGAAAAGAAGGTCACCTTCGAAGGGCATGTCCAATACTTTATACTGCACCTCGGGCCTGAAGTTGGTGCACTTAAGCCAAGCCTGGCGTCTTAGAACAACCCCGTTGTTTATCTGCTTAAAGCCCGAATCCGCCAGGTCCACCGCTATGTTAATTGCATGATTCAACGCTTCTTCGCCCTCTCGTACCAGAGACATCGCCGTTTTTCTATGTTCGTCCAGTATAGGGGCTAGTCTGTGCCACATCTCCCTGTCGTACCTGGCCACAATAGCCAAAGAGTTGGCTGCTTTCACAGTTGCAGCACCCACAGAAAGTACCTTCTTACCAAACACATCTTGGCGCCTTGCCTCATTATCCGGTGGGGTAGAGCACTTGTGTTGGGCCTTCGCTTTCCTTGTCGCTGTTGCCGACACCACTGAATCAGGTGTAGGTTGGGACGAAAGACATTTCGGGGTAGAGTCCGGCACTTTAAATTTCTTTTCAATGCAGCCTTTGACGGCCGGTTCAGAAAACGGGTGACGCATGGTTTGAACACCCTCTTTCCAGACATGATCTAAAATGGGTATTGAGAATACTGAACGTCTATTCTTACCCATATGGTCGAATAGAAAACAGTCCTTTTTCTCCTCCTGCTGGACCAGGCCGAATTCCTTGCATGCCTTTTCCATCATTGAATGAAAAGCGCCAATATCGTCTGGTGGCGGCGGGTGAGTGGGGCTCTTTGGTGTTTCCAGTTCAACATCCGACACCCAGGATGGATCCCTCGATGGAGACAGGGAGATATCCGATGCTGACCCTCGGTCAGATAAAGAGTCCGAAAGCTCACCCTCCTCCTGGACCACTGGAGTCACCGGAACTCCGATCGTTTGGGTTGGACGATGTGAAGGGCCTGGCTCGTCGACGGGGGGCGTCGACGCCACAGGTGGAAGCCTTTCATCCCACGATTTCAGCAGCGAGTGTAAGGAGGACAGGACCTCCATGGACAGGGCCGATTGTGAGTTTGAAAGCTGGGTAAACACCTGAGAGCAGGTTGCTCCTGATGGCGACTTGGCTCGTAGCCCAAGGTCTTCCGGGCCCGCAATCCTGAAACCGTCGTCTTCCTTCGAGGAAATCGACACTGCTTGTTCCTGCAGTAACGTGTCCGGTAACCCCAGATCAAAAACCTCTGGTCTCCAGGCCAGAACTTCGGTCGACGAGGACATCGTCGTCGTCATCGGGTTGATGACGGGGGAAACCAACTGCGTCAGTGGCAGTGAAGACACTGACTGGTTCGTCGTCGTCGACGTTGGGCCTGCAGGTGGCTTAGGCGGTCCCGCCTTCACGGAGCTCTCCCTGCGTTTATCCGATTCTCTACTCGTGGCAGATCTATGAGGATCGCCCGAGGAGGATTTTGGCCTTTCCTTTCCCAGTTTTTTCGACGATGATGATGATGCCTTTTTTGAAGATTCTTTTGAAGAGTCTTTGGAAGAGTGGCTTCGTGGAACATCCTTTTCCGCCGGTCGAGTGTTCTTCGCCGGTGGTTCCGACGAGGCTGAACGGCGCGGGGCCCCCGATGTTTTCGTCGAGGCCACACTGCGCACGGAGCCAACCTCCGACTGAGGGTATGCTCCCGCCCCGTCATTTAACCACGATACCAGCCGCCGACTCCGATCTTTCAGGGTTTTCTGGGAAAAACCTTTACAAATTTCACACTGGTCTGCCGAATGGTGAGGGTGGAGGCAATATATACAATCGAGATGGCCGTCCCCCTCGTAAACCTTTTTCAATCCGCACGTGGCGCACGGGCGAAAGAGAGGTTTGCCCGACATCCTGGTAAAACCAATAACCTCACAGGAGCTCGTACGGTCAAAACAGCGAGTAATTTCAACGATAGCCTAGAAAGTAGAGACTACGCGAGGAGATCCCTCTATCTTTGGAGACGGTTGAAATCTGACGGGACCCGCGGGGGTGGGGCTTTTATACCATTACGTCCTACGGGGCATGCGTGGACGGTCCGGGAGAGGACGTAGATGTGGATAGGACACACAAGTGTCGGAAGTTTTTTCCTATAGGAAACGACTTTATATGTGTACCGAGGGTTCCCAGTCTGACGACGGGGAATATTCTAAGCATGTGAATCCATGAAAGATCCAATGCTGGAGAAATATACTTACCAGCTTCATATTCTGTTCTGTCCAACTATGATGTCACAGTATTCTAAGTTGGAGTGTTATTGTATGTGTTTAATTCTGTTACAGTCAGTTGAGCTTTGCCTATCAAGGTGAGGCCTGCTGCCGCGTACTGCTTATCTGAAATAAAGATACTTTCATGACTTCAAGCCTGGCACGCCTTGATTTAACACATGCCTGGTGAGCGCAGGAGAGTGAGGATGTCAGAGTCACGTGAGGAAGAGTGGGCGGGCCGTTGCTAGGCTCCTTTTCTCTGCCATGCCTGGTGAGCGCAGGACGTCAGAGTCACGTGAGGAAGAGTGGGCGGACCGTTGCTAGGGTCCTTTTCTCTTTGGATTTTTTGAACATATTTGTGTTCAGCTACTGATCGTGTCTGGGATTTTTAATATCAATACTAATACAGCGCTTTTTGATGTCAATGGAGGAGGACATTTGCAGCAGTATGTCTTAGTTGAAACCTTTAAATTGAGCTATTGATGAGCTCTAATGGACCTGGTACGATAATAATCATGTATTTAAGGTGCCATGTTAACTGTATTTGATACATTCACAAACGTAATTGTTATATTGTTTGTTTACCGCTCTCTTATAGGGGATACCACCCTGTGAAGTCTTCCACGTGTAACTTCCCGAATACAAAGATTTGAGTTGCAGTTTATCAAAGTACCTGGACTTTGAAGAGAATTTTCAAGTTTAACAGAAACTAATTACTGTTAATATGCAATGATTCTGTTTTTTTAGTCTGCCCCTGATGAATTTCGCGGAATAACTTGTTGGAGGAAAGAAACATGTTGGGTGTGTTTTTTAATTATGTCTGATTTGTGTGTATGTGGATGAATGAAGCATATTTTATGCATGAGAGTGTATGGTACGAATGGTGATTAGTGGAATAGTTAGTAAGTGAATTTTGATCACGTATTATCACTGTGTATAAGCCACTCGATCATCTAGGCGCCCATTTATGGGTTGCAGTTGTGGAATTACGTTGCATCATTACTGTGGGGTGATTTTTTCTGTTTATGTCCTTGTTTTCTCTGTATATAGTACTCTATTGATTTATCCAATGAGAGTATTCTCCGATTTACTGGTGTATTAAATTTATATGAAATATGTGTATGAAATTTCAAATTAAAATATGTAATGGTTTTAGATTTTCTAACTCTGGTATTTTGCATTATTGATTTATATATTGACAGACGAGTACATGGGCTAGTATCCCCTATCCATTCTAAGAGAGCGGTATTTTGTGATTCACGGGCCAGTTTGTATATTTCAAGGGTTCCACCCTTTACGCAAGGGTTTGCCTGTGACTCCAAGTTTTCCCTCTACCTCCCAGTGTTCTCTTGTGGTCCTTTTCTCTGCCATGCCTGGTGAGCACAGGAGAGTGAGGACGTCAGAGTTACGTGAGGAAGAGTAGTTTTCTTCGATAATTTAAAGATAGGAATGTCTTCCCCCTCGCCACCACCGTTGTCCTCGGCTGATGACTCTAATATACAACACAGACACGGAATATACGGCCTTAGAAGGGAAAGGCAGTTGCGTCGGCGGAGATTAGCAAGGAGAAGGGCACGGATTTGCTGTGAGGCAGCTGCTGCAGCAGTGTCAGGTACTGTCAGGATACAGTGACATATTCTGAATTACATTAGGTCTGGGGAAAATTAGTATAGAAAGGTTTTTAGAAGTTATTATGAGTTTAATTTTAAAACAGCCAATTTTGCCCTTAACATTCATTGCAGTCTATGGAGGTCCTCAGTCTAAGTTCTGATTGGCTGGTGATTGTTTATAGGGAAGACAGTGAACATTCTAAACTGCCTTTCATCGTCTTTGCCCAGCTGAGAGGTCGTGTATTAAGCTGCTCCTGCTTAACTTGTTCAGGGGTTTCAAGTTTCAAGCGGTCGAGCGGCTTATTTGGAAAAGTAAACAGGAATCTTGCGGAGATTCATTTTGGCACTGAACAGGAGTAAGAAGATTTCGAGTTATCCAAAAAGAAACAAGTTTCAAAGACTCTTCACAAGATAAGTCCTTTTAAAACTCAAGACTCTTTCTATAATGTCATTGTAGAAGATTTAATCTGATTTTCAAGTTCATATGAAAAAATATTTACTAAGAACTATATTGCTGTCGTATGTTTGGCTTTGCTACGCTACGTTTTCTATCAAGCGCGTGGTTTTTCCGTTAACAGAAGCCTGCGCGTGAGAGTCTTCGCTTGAGTATCCAGCGCGTGTGCGTGTGATTGCATCTTGAACTAAGCGCGTGTGGATTTTTACCCGCGGTTTGTCGTCAGCGCGTGTGCGTGTGATCACATCTTGAACTAAGCGCGTGTGGATTTTTACCCGCGGTTTGTCGTCAGCGCGTGTGCGTGTGATCGCATCTTGGACTAAGCGCGTGTGGATTTTTACCCGTGGTTTGTCGTTAGCGCGTGTGCGTGTGATCGCATCTAGGACTAAGCGCGAGTGGATTTTTACCCGCGGTTTGTCGTTAGCGCGTGTGCTCGCATCTTGGACTAAGCGCGTGTGGATATTTCCCGCGGTTGGACTTCAGCGCGTGTGCCTGTTTTCGTTTAATCGCGTGTGGATTTTTTCCCGCGGTATCGATTTAGCGCGTGTGGTTTTTCCTGCAGTTTAATCTTCAGCGCTTCAACGATCTTCACTCAGATTGGATCCCTATGCGAGTTCAAGAGATTTCCACGTGAGATTTTTGTCACAAGTTTCAAGAACTGTTTATTTAAGTAAAAACACTCTTAAAAAATTAATAAGAAGAAAAATAAATACTTTCCAGAAAAACTAGAACTTCCATTTACTTTTAATGAACGTAAGACTTTGTTCAAGCTTCTTGAGTTTAAAGAAGATTACCTGCAAAGTTAATTTCACATTCATGGACCTACCAAGAAGGCTGAATGATCGTTGAGATTCAAGTCAACTAGTAAGGAAGTCTAGTCAGCTTATCACTTCTCTGGGCATTTTGTAGAGAAGTTCCAGGTATGGTTTTTACTTTATTTGGTAAAGGATATTGATACTTAAGGTTAGTATAGTACCCCATGAATAACAAGGTGTATTATATGTTTATGTTTTACTACAGGTGAAGAACCAGCTAGTCTTAGCTTCCAGCCTGGTGTTTGTTAATTTGTCCCTTCCCCCTTTCCCCTTGAAGTGAGGTAAACTGAGCAGTTTATAGTATCAGCTCAGAGTGCCACATTTTGGGTGGATTGTCGGGGGCTCAGCAGCTTCTGCAGACACCAGGATCTCAGCCTGACAGAATGAAAGGCCAATAAAAAAGAAAAAGTCTGCCCAAGCTGTTGAACCCCGACAAGACCACCATGGAGGCTTTGGGAGAAATGGTTAGGGAAATTAGAGAAGAGTTACGGGTGGCTCATCAAGAATACTCAAATCTTAATAAAAGATTAGATGAGTTAAATTTAAAGGTAACACAAATACAAGAAAAAGAAGTGGAAGTTTCGGAAGGTGCAGGAAACCCACCTGAGTTGGTGAGAGTAGGGGAAGAACAAGAACATAGACTTTCAAGGGAAGTGGTGGGTGGTTTAGGAACTTTAGTTATGCCAGTTCCTTTAGCTGCTCCTGAGCGTTTTTTGGGAGATCCGAGAAAGTTTCAAATTTTTCAGACTCAGTGTGAATTACATTTCTTAAGTCGTCCTGAGTTATTTTCAACGGATGCTTCCAAGGTCACATTTACATTATCTTATTTATCAGGAGAAGCATCTGCGTGGGGAAGTCTCTTGGTGAGTCAAAAGAGTTTGGCTTTGAATAATTATTCCCTGTTCCAGGCCGAATTTAAAAAGATGTTTGATAAGAGACAGGTATCTCTAGAGGTAGATGGAGAACTACTGGAGCTGCGTCAGGGAGGAAAGGAGTTGATTTCTTATATCACTCAATTTAGAACTTTAATTTTAGAGAGTAGATGGCCAGAGGAGAAGAGGGCTTCCTTATTTTATCGGGGCTTAAAAGATGAATTGAAAGATGCTTTGGCTGGTGTTTTGGAACGACCAACTACTTTAGATGCTCTAATTGATTTGGTAGTTCGGTTAGATTTTCGTTTAACCGAAAGACGTTTAGAGCGTAGACGTTCTCAGGGGGAAGTTAGGTTTCCAGGAAGAGTAGAGAGATCTAAGGTTGAGGTGGTGAACAGGGAAGTTAAGTCAAAGGGAAATGAGCTGCAGAGTCGGGTGAGAGGTCCGTTGTCAAAGGAAGAGAAGACAAGAAGAAGGGAGAATCTTTTGTGCCTATACTGCGGCAGGAGTGGTCATTTCCTTGAAAACTGTCCTTTTACCTCCAAGAAGATCTTCAATTCTTCAGGCAGAGTACAACAAGTTGCTAACACGATACAGACAGCTGTTCCTCATATAACTGTGAACGTATCCTTAATGTTTGACAAGAAAATCTTAGGTTCTGGGCCAATTATTATTGATTCAGGGGCTACAGGAAATTTTATGGACAGAGGATTGGCAAAGAGTTTAGGTGTTCCTTTAGTGGCTAAGAAAGAAGTTGAGCAGGTAAGGGCAGTTGATGGTACATCTCTTTCTTCAGGTCCAATCACTCATAATACAGAGGTACTTGAGATGGAGTTAACTGGAGGTCATAAGGAAACTATCTCTTTTGAATTAATTGATGCTCCAATCTTGAAAATAATCTTGGGTATGCCCTGGCTTACTCTGCATAATCCTAGAATTGATTGGAGTGCAAGAATTGTATCCCTAGAATTAACTTTTTGTAAGGAACATTGTTTCTTAGGGAAAATTCATGGAGAGGAAGAAAGATTTGTGAATTCAGTTTCGTTTTCACTTGCAGAAAGAGGGGCAATAGGTTTTGATGTTGGAGCAGTAGTGGGTGAACTTCCTACTTGTTATCAAGATTTTTGGGATGTATTTGATGAAAAGGAAGCTGGAGAGTTACCTCCTCATAGACCATTTGACTGCAGGATAGATTTGGAGCCTGGAGCTATTTTACCTAGCAGTAGGGTTTATGCCCTGACAGAAAAAGAGAATGACTATTTGAAAGAATACTTAAAGGAAAATTTGGCTAAGGGTTTTATTCGGCACTCTCAATCGCCGGCTGCCTCACCATTGTTCTTTGTGCCAAAATCTGACGGTTCCCTCAGAACTTGTATAGATTATAGGGCGGTAAATAGAATGACAGTAAAAAATAGGTATCCGCTCCCTCTCATCTCTGAGATGTTAAATCAAATTCAAGGTGCCACCATTTTTTCTAAATTGGATTTAAGGGGGGCT
Organism: Ambystoma mexicanum; assembly: GCF_040938575.1. Classification (NCBI taxonomy): domain Eukaryota; kingdom Metazoa; phylum Chordata; class Amphibia; order Caudata; family Ambystomatidae; genus Ambystoma; species Ambystoma mexicanum. The sequence continues at coordinate 1,509,928,626 of NC_090931.1, read as the reverse complement.
TATCATCTTGTACGAGTTCAAGAGGGGGATGAGTGGAAGACGGCATTTAAGACCAGATTTGGCTTGTACGAGTACCAAGTGATGCCATTCGGTTTTTGCAATGCCCCAGCGGCTTTTCAATTTTTTATCGATGAGGTTCTTCAGGAATTTCTTGATATTTTTGTTATCGTTTATATTGACGATATTTTGATTTTTTCCCAAAGTTTGGAGAAACACAAAATTCACGTTCGACAGGTCTTGAGAAAATTGAGAGAGAATAATCTTTACGCTAAATTGGAGAAGAGTCAGTTCCATACGAATTCAGTGGAATTTTTAGGTTTTGTGATCACTCCTTGTGGTCTGGAAATGAATCCGAAAAAGGTGGAAGCGGTTCGTGATTGGCCTACTCCAACGAAGGTGAAGGAGATCCAGAGTTTTTTGGGATTTGCCAACTTTTACCAAAGATTCATTGAAGGCTTCTCCAGTTTGGTGACTCCAATTACTCGACTTTTGAAGAAAGGAGTTCCTTTTGTTTGGGACGTTAAGGCTAATGAGGCTTTTAAAATATTGAAGTAGAAATTCATAACTACTCCTATCTTGATTCATCCTGATACTTCCAAGCCATTTTTTGTAGAGGCTGATGCTTCCAATGTGGCAATGGGAGCAGTGTTGTCACAGAGGCATAATGTTACTGGACAATTGCATCCAGTGGCCTACTTTTCTAAGAGGTTCTCACCAGCGGAAGAAAATTGCTATCAAAGCAGCATTTGAAGAATGGCGACATTTTTTAAAAGGAGCACGTCATACTGTGACAGTATTAACTGATCATCGAAACTTACTTTTTTTGAAGACAGCAAGAACTCTGACACCTCGACAACTAAGGTGGTCTTTATTTTTTGCAGATTATGATTTTATAGTTACTTTTAAGCCAGGAAATCAAAATAAAAAAGCAGATGCTCTGTCACGGCAATTTCCAGAAAGTGAAGTTAAGTCGGTCTGTGAGTCACTTCCTCTGATCGCTCCAGAACGTTTTGTTCTTGCTGGAATTGAGAAAGAAAACGAAATCTTTAAACAAGTACGAGAATCCATATCTGAGACACAACTTGAACATTGGGTTCGTTTGGATCCAGCTCGCAAGATTAAAGATGGTTTACCTTATCTAGACGACAGACTCTATTTACCATCTATTGAACTTAGAGAAAAGATTTTGAAGGAATGTCACGATTCAGTTCTGGCAGGACATCCAGGATATCGAAAAACACTTGAGTTGGTCAGAAGACATTTTTGGTGGGAGAAAATTCGACAAGATACTCTTAATTTTGTTAAGACCTGTGAAGTTTGTGCTAGATCTAAGAACCTCATCGGAAAGCCTTCTGGGTTATTGGAACCATTGCCAGTTCCACCGCGGCCTTGGTATTCAGTGTCTTTAGATTTCATCACGGATCTACCACTAGATAAGGGGTGTACATCAGTATTGGTTGTAGTTGATTTACTCACTAAAGAAGCACATTTCATTCCAATGAAGGGAGAGGTTACCGCCGATAGTTTAGCTCACAGTTTCTTGCAAGAAGTAGTTAAACTGCATGGAATTCCCAGTCAGGTCATCTCAGACAGAGGGTCTCAATTTATTTCTAAATTTTGGAGAGCTTTCTGTAAGAGATTGGGAGTTGAGGTATGTCTATCATCCGGTTACCATCCCGAAACCAATGGGCAAGTGGAAAGGATATATCAGGAGTTGGAGAAATATTTGAGATGTTATCTACAGACAGGGGAAGAGTGGGTAGATATGTTGTGGGTGGCAGAATTTGCATATAACAACTGTAGTAAGGATGCCACCTCAATGTCTCCATTTTATTTGGGACGAGGTTTTCATCCTCGTTTTCTTAGTATAGAGATCAATAATGATGCTGAAAACCCGGAAGTGGAAAAGAGACTAGAGATCATGAAAAGAAATTTGGAGAAGGCAAAAGGGGTGTTGGTGGAGAGTAAACAAAAATATAAAAGATTTGCGGACCTTAAAAGAAAGACTAGTCCCCAGTATAGGGAGGGAGATTTGGTATGGTTATCAACCAAATTTTTGAGAATTAAGGGAAGAAATAAGTTTTGCCCTCGTTTTGTAGGGCCGTTTGTTGTTGAAAGGGTGATAAATCCAGTGGCTGTTCGTCTTAGATTACCAAGACATATGAAAACTCATCCAACTTTTCAGGTTAGCTTGTTGAAATCTGTGGTTAAAGGAACTAGATTGACACCTACTCCTTCACCAGTTGTATTTGAGGAAGATGATTCAGAAGAATTTGTAGTTAAGAAAATTCTGGACTCTAGAACAGTGAGAGGAAAGCTACAGTATCTCATTGATTGGGAGGGTTTTGGTCCTGAAGAACGCACTTGGGAGAAAGCAAGTGATGTACATGCTCCTCATTTGGTTAAAAAATTCCATAAGAAATTTCCATTGAAAAAAGGCCCAGGGACTGGGCGTTAGAAGGGGGGTACTGTCAGGTACTGTCAGGATACAGTGACATATTCTGAATTACATTAGGTCTGGGGAAAATTAGTATAGAAAGGTTTTTAGAAGTTATTATGAGTTTAATTTTAAAACAGCCAATTTTGCCCTTAACATTCATTGCAGTCTATGGAGAATGCCCCAAGCCAAGATGGAGGTCCTCAGTCTAAGTTCTGATTGGCTGGTGATTGTTTATAGGGAAGACAGTGAACATTCTAAACTGCCTTTCATCGTCTTTGCCCAGCTGAGAGGTTGTGTATTAAGCTGCTCGTGCTTAACTTGTTCAGGGGTTTCAAGTTTCAAGCGGTCGAGCGGCTTATTTGGAAAAGTAAACAGGAATCTTGCGGAGATTCATTTTGGCACTGAACAGGAGTAAGAAGATTTCGAGTTATCCAAAAAGAAACAAGTTTCAAAGACTCTTCACAAGATAAGTCCTTTTAAAACTCAAGACTCTTTCTATAATGTCATTGTAGAAGATTTAATCTGATTTTCAAGTTCATATGAAAAAATATTTACTAAGAACTATATTGCTGTCGTATGTTTGGCTTTGCTACGCTACGTTTTCTATCAAGCGCGTGGTTTTTCCGTTAACAGAAGCCTGCGCGTGAGAGTCTTCTCTTGAGTATCCAGCGCGTGTGCGTGTGATCGCATCTTGAACTAAGCGCGTGTGGATTTTTACCCGCGGTTTGTCGTCAGCGCGTGTGCGTGTGATCGCATCTTGAACTAAGCGCGTGTGGATTTTTACCCGCGGTTTGTCATCAGCGCGTGTGCGTGTGATCGCATCTTGGACTAAGCGCGTGTGGATTTTTACCCGCGGTTTGTCGTTAGCGCGTGTGCTCGCATCTTGGACTAAGCGCGTGTGGATATTTCCCGCGGTTGGACTTCAGCGCGTGTGCCTGTTTTCGTTTAATCGCGTGTGGATTTTTTCACGCGGTATCGATTTAGCGCGTGTGGTTTTTCCTGCAGTTTAATCTTCAGCGCTTCAACGATCTTCACTCAAATTGGATCCCTATGCGAGTTCAAGAGATTTCCACGTGAGATTTTTGTCACAAGTTTCAAGAACTGTTTATTTAAGTAAAAACACTCTTAAAAAATGAATAAGAAGAAAAATAAATACTTTCCAGAAAAACTAGAACTTCCATTTACTTTTAATGAACGTAAGACTTTGTTCAAGCTTCTTGAGTTTAAAGAAGATTACCTGCAAAGTTAATTTCACATTCATGGACCTACCAAGAAGGCTGAATGATCGTTGAGATTCAAGTCAACTAGTAAGGAAGTCTAGTCAGCTTATCACTTCTCTGGGAATTTTGTAGAGAAGTTCCAGGTATGGTTTTTACTTTATTTGGTAAAGGATATTGATACTTAAGGTTAGTATAGTACCCCATGAATAACAAGGTGTATTATATGTTTATGTTTTACTACAGGTGAAGAACCAGCTAGTCTTAGCTTCCAGCCTGGTGTTTGTTAATTTGTCCCTTCCCCCTTTCCCCTTGAAGTGAGGTAAACTGAGCAGTTTATAGTATCAGCTCAGATTGCCACATTTTGGGTGGATTGTCGGGGGCTCAGCAGCTTCTGCAGACACCAGGATCTCAGCCTGACAGGCAGCAGCCTTAGAGCGGGAACTAGTACAAACAATAATGCGACTCCTCGAAAGGGAATTCACCGATGAGGGACAACAATTGACCTCCGATCAGGGACAACAATTGACCTCCGATCAGGGACAACTTTTAAATTATTTACCGCCTATAATTACTTCGGTGATTGTTTTGGTCATTGTCAACACTATCCTCCAGTTTTTCTGAGGTAAGTTTTTCTGAGGTAATGGCTGTTTGTCAATGTGTATTACGTGTGTATTACCAGCGCACATTACATTACCGTCGGTTATATGTGTTTAAGTTATACAGAGCGCTTTTCGTTGCGTTGCTTAGCAGTGACTGTAGCGTTTGTTTAAAAAAAAAATGCTCCAGTCACTGTTAAGCAACGCAACGAAAAGCACTTTGTATAACTTAAACACATATAACCGACGGTAATGTAATGTGCTCTGTGGCTCTAACCTGGGAGTATGTAGCATTGCAAGAGTTGGGGGTGGGGCGGCGAGCCACGAAAAAAGTAATGCTACTTTCCCCCCAAATGCATTGCGCGCAATTCCATATGGTCTCATTCGCGCCCATATCCGCCCACCCCTGCCCCAATCTACTTTTTTGGTTAGATTAGTGGTAGATGGCATGTTAACACAACACAAATAAAGCTGCAGAATCATTACAGATGCAGGAAACGCACCTGTTACAGTTCTATCCAGGCGCTCTGGGCAAAATAAACAGAAGCCTGCGCGTGAGAGTCTTCGCTTGAGTATCCAGCGCGTGTGCGTGTGATCGCATCTTGAACTAAGCGCGTGTGGATTTTTACCCGCGGTTTGTCGTCAGCGCGTGTGCGTGTGATCGCATCTTGAACTAAGCGCGTGTGGATTTTTACCCGCGGTTTGTCGTCAGCGCGTGTGCGTGTGATCGCATCTTGGACTAAGCGCGTGTGGATTTTTACCCGCGGTTTGTCGTTAGCGCGTGTGCGTGTGATCGCATCTAGGACTAAGCGCGAGTGGATTTTTACCCGCGGTTTGTCGTTAGCGCGTGTGCGTGTGCTCGCATCTTGGACTAAGCGCGTGTGGATATTTCCCGCGGTTGGACTTCAGCGCGTGTGCCTGTTTTCGTTTAATCGCGTGTGGATTTTTTCCCGCGGTATCGATTTAGCGCGTGTGGTTTTTCCTGCAGTTTAATCTTCAGCGCTTCAACGATCTTCACTCAGATTGGATCCCTATGCGAGTTCAAGAGATTTCCACGTGAGATTTTTGTCACAAGTTTCAAGAACTGTTTATTTAAGTAAAAACACTCTTAAAAAATTAATAAGAAGAAAAATAAATACTTTCCAGAAAAACTAGAACTTCCATTTACTTTTAATGAACGTAAGACTTTGTTCAAGCTTCTTGAGTTTAAAGAAGATTACCTGCAAAGTTAATTTCACATTCATGGACCTACCAAGAAGGCTGAATGATCGTTGAGATTCAAGTCAACTAGTAAGGAAGTCTAGTCAGCTTATCACTTCTCTGGGCATTTTGTAGAGAAGTTCCAGGTATGGTTTTTACTTTATTTGGTAAAGGATATTGATACTTAAGGTTAGTATAGTACCCCATGAATAACAAGGTGTATTATATGTTTATGTTTTACTACAGGTGAAGAACCAGCTAGTCTTAGCTTCCAGCCTGGTGTTTGTTAATTTGTCCCTTCCCCCTTTCCCCTTGAAGTGAGGTAAACTGAGCAGTTTATAGTATCAGCTCAGAGTGCCACATTTTGGGTGGATTGTCGGGGGCTCAGCAGCTTCTGCAGACACCAGGATCTCAGCCTGACAGAATGAAAGGCCAATAAAAAAGAAAAAGTCTGCCCAAGCTGTTGAACCCCGACAAGACCACCATGGAGGCTTTGGGAGAAATGGTTAGGGAAATTAGAGAAGAGTTACGGGTGGCTCATCAAGAATACTCAAATCTTAATAAAAGATTAGATGAGTTAAATTTAAAGGTAACACAAATACAAGAAAAAGAAGTGGAAGTTTCGGAAGGTGCAGGAAACCCACCTGAGTTGGTGAGAGTAGGGGAAGAACAAGAACATAGACTTTCAAGGGAAGTGGTGGGTGGTTTAGGAACTTTAGTTATGCCAGTTCCTTTAGCTGCTCCTGAGCGTTTTTTGGGAGATCCGAGAAAGTTTCAAATTTTTCAGACTCAGTGTGAATTACATTTCTTAAGTCGTCCTGAGTTATTTTCAACGGATGCTTCCAAGGTCACATTTACATTATCTTATTTATCAGGAGAAGCATCTGCGTGGGGAAGTCTCTTGGTGAGTCAAAAGAGTTTGGCTTTGAATAATTATTCCCTGTTCCAGGCCGAATTTAAAAAGATGTTTGATAAGAGACAGGTATCTCTAGAGGTAGATGGAGAACTACTGGAGCTGCGTCAGGGAGGAAAGGAGTTGATTTCTTATATCACTCAATTTAGAACTTTAATTTTAGAGAGTAGATGGCCAGAGGAGAAGAGGGCTTCCTTATTTTATCGGGGCTTAAAAGATGAATTGAAAGATGCTTTGGCTGGTGTTTTGGAACGACCAACTACTTTAGATGCTCTAATTGATTTGGTAGTTCGGTTAGATTTTCGTTTAACCGAAAGACGTTTAGAGCGTAGACGTTCTCAGGGGGAAGTTAGGTTTCCAGGAAGAGTAGAGAGATCTAAGGTTGAGGTGGTGAACAGGGAAGTTAAGTCAAAGGGAAATGAGCTGCAGAGTCGGGTGAGAGGTCCGTTGTCAAAGGAAGAGAAGACAAGAAGAAGGGAGAATCATTTGTGCCTATACTGCGGCAGGAGTGGTCATTTCCTTGAAAACTGTCCTTTTACCTCCAAGAAGATCTTCAATTCTTCAGGCAGAGTACAACAAGTTGCTAACACGATACAGACAGCTGTTCCTCATATAACTGTGAACGTATCCTTAATGTTTGACAAGAAAATCTTAGGTTCTGGGCCAATTATTATTGATTCAGGGGCTACAGGAAATTTTATGGACAGAGGATTGGCAAAGAGTTTAGGTGTTCCTTTAGTGGCTAAGAAAGAAGTTGAGCAGGTAAGGGCAGTTGATGGTACATCTCTTTCTTCAGGTCCAATCACTCATAATACAGAGGTACTTGAGATGGAGTTAACTGGAGGTCATAAGGAAACTATCTCTTTTGAATTAATTGATGCTCCAATCTTGAAAATAATCTTGGGTATGCCCTGGCTTACTCTGCATAATCCTAGAATTGATTGGAGTGCAAGAATTGTATCCCTAGAATTAACTTTTTGTAAGGAACATTGTTTCTTAGGGAAAATTCATGGAGAGGAAGAAAGATTTGTGAATTCAGTTTCGTTTTCACTTGCAGAAAGAGGGGCAATAGGTTTTGATGTTGGAGCAGTAGTGGGTGAACTTCCTACTTGTTATCAAGATTTTTGGGATGTATTTGATGAAAAGGAAGCTGGAGAGTTACCTCCTCATAGACCATTTGACTGCAGGATAGATTTGGAGCCTGGAGCTATTTTACCTAGCAGTAGGGTTTATGCCCTGACAGAAAAAGAGAATGACTATTTGAAAGAATACTTAAAGGAAAATTTGGCTAAGGGTTTTATTCGGCACTCTCAATCGCCGGCTGCCTCACCATTGTTCTTTGTGCCAAAATCTGACGGTTCCCTCAGAACTTGTATAGATTATAGGGCGGTAAATAGAATGACAGTAAAAAATAGGTATCCGCTCCCTCTCATCTCTGAGATGTTAAATCAAATTCAAGGTGCCACCATTTTTTCTAAATTGGATTTAAGGGGGGCTTATCATCTTGTACGAGTTCAAGAGGGGGATGAGTGGAAGACGGCATTTAAGACCAGATTTGGCTTGTACGAGTACCAAGTGATGCCATTCGGTTTTTGCAATGCCCCAGCGGCTTTTCAATTTTTTATCGATGAGGTTCTTCGGGAATTTCTTGATATTTTTGTTATCGTTTATATTGACGATATTTTGATTTTTTCCCAAAGTTTGGAGAAACACAAAATTCACGTTCGACAGGTCTTGAGAAAATTGAGAGAGAATAATCTTTACGCTAAATTGGAGAAGAGTCAGTTCCATACGAATTCAGTGGAATTTTTAGGTTTTGTGATCACTCCTTGTGGTCTGGAAATGAATCCGAAAAAGGTGGAAGCGGTTCGTGATTGGCCTACTCCAACGAAGGTGAAGGAGATCCAGAGTTTTTTGGGATTTGCCAACTTTTACCAAAGATTCATTGAAGGCTTCTCCAGTTTGGTGACTCCAATTACTCGACTTTTGAAGAAAGGAGTTCCTTTTGTTTGGGACGTTAAGGCTAATGAGGCTTTTAAAATATTGAAGTAGAAATTCATAACTACTCCTATCTTGATTCATCCTGATACTTCCAAGCCATTTTTTGTAGAGGCTGATGCTTCCAATGTGGCAATGGGAGCAGTGTTGTCACAGAGGCATAATGTTACTGGACAATTGCATCCAGAGGCCTACTTTTCTAAGAGGTTCTCACCAGCGGAAGAAAATTGCTATCAAAGCAGCATTTGAAGAATGGCGACATTTTTTAAAAGGAGCACGTCATACTGTGACAGTATTAACTGATCATCGAAACTTACTTTTTTTGAAGACAGCAAGAACTCTGACACCTCGACAACTAAGGTGGTCTTTATTTTTTGCAGATTATGATTTTATAGTTACTTTTAAGCCAGGAAATCAAAATAAAAAAGCAGATGCTCTGTCACGGCAATTTCCAGAAAGTGAAGTTAAGTCGGTCTGTGAGTCACTTCCTCTGATCGCTCCAGAACGTTTTGTTCTTGCTGGAATTGAGAAAGAAAACGAAATCTTTAAACAAGTACGAGAATCCATATCTGAGACACAACTTGAACATTGGGTTCGTTTGGATCCAGCTCGCAAGATTAAAGATGGTTTACCTTATCTAGACGACAGACTCTATTTACCATCTATTGAACTTAGAGAAAAGATTTTGAAGGAATGTCACGATTCAGTTCTGGCAGGACATCTAGGATATCGAAAAACACTTGAGTTGGTCAGAAGACATTTTTGGTGGGAGAAAATTCGACAAGATACTCTTAATTTTGTTAAGACCTGTGAAGTTTGTGCTAGATCTAAGAACCTCATCGGAAAGCCTTCTGGGTTATTGGAACCATTGCCAGTTCCACCGCGGCCTTGGTATTCAGTGTCTTTAGATTTCATCACGGATCTACCACTAGATAAGGGGTGTACATCAGTATTGGTTGTAGTTGATTTACTCACTAAAGAAGCACATTTCATTCCAATGAAGGGAGAGGTTACCGCCGATAGTTTAGCTCACAGTTTCTTGCAAGAAGTAGTTAAACTGCATGGAATTCCCAGTCAGGTCATCTCAGACAGAGGGTCTCAATTTATTTCTAAATTTTGGAGAGCTTTCTGTAAGAGATTGGGAGTTGAGGTATGTCTATCATCCGGTTACCATCCCGAAACCAATGGGCAAGTGGAAAGGATATATCAGGAGTTGGAGAAATATTTGAGATGTTATCTACAGACAGGGGAAGAGTGGGTAGATATGTTGTGGGTGGCAGAATTTGCATATAACAACTGTAGTAAGGATGCCACCTCAATGTCTCCATTTTATTTGGGACGAGGTTTTCATCCTCGTTTTCTTAGTATAGAGATCAATAATGATGCTGAAAACCCGGAAGTGGAAAAGAGACTAGAGATCATGAAAAGAAATTTGGAGAAGGCAAAAGGGGTGTTGGTGGAGAGTAAACAAAAATATAAAAGATTTGCGGACCTTAAAAGAAAGACTAGTCCCCAGTATAGGGAGGGAGATTTGGTATGGTTATCAACCAAATTTTTGAGAATTAAGGGAAGAAATAAGTTTTGCCCTCGTTTTGTAGGGCCGTTTGTTGTTGAAAGGGTGATAAATCCAGTGGCTGTTCGTCTTAGATTACCAAGACATATGAAAACTCATCCAACTTTTCATGTTAGCTTGTTGAAATCTGTGGTTAAAGGAACTAGATTGACACCTACTCCTTCACCAGTTGTATTTGAGGAAGATGATTCAGAAGAATTTGTAGTTAAGAAAATTCTGGACTCTAGAATAGTGAGAGGAAAGCTACAGTATCTCATTGATTGGGAGGGTTTTGGTCCTGAAGAACGCACTTGGGAGAAAGCAAGTGATGTACATGCTCCTCATTTGGTTAAAAAATTCCATAAGAAATTTCCATTGAAAAAAGGCCCAGGGACTGGGCGTTAGAAGGGGGGTACTGTCAGGTACTGTCAGGATACAGTGACATATTCTGAATTACATTAGGTCTGGGGAAAATTAGTATAGAAAGGTTTTTAGAAGTTATTATGAGTTTAATTTTAAAACAGCCAATTTTGCCCTTAACATTCATTGCAGTCTATGGAGAATGCCCCAAGCCAAGATGGAGGTCCTCAGTCTAAGTTCTGATTGGCTGGTGATTGTTTATAGGGAAGACAGTGAACATTCTAAACTGCCTTTCATCGTCTTTGCCCAGCTGAGAGGTTGTGTATTAAGCTGCTCGTGCTTAACTTGTTCAGGGGTTTCAAGTTTCAAGCGGTCGAGCGGCTTATTTGAAAAAGTAAACAGGAATCTTGCGGAGATTCATTTTGGCACTGAACAGGAGTAAGAAGATTTCGAGTTATCCAAAAAGAAACAAGTTTCAAAGACTCTTCACAAGATAAGTCCTTTTAAAACTCAAGACTCTTTCTATAATGTCATTGTAGAAGATTTAATCTGATTTTCAAGTTCATATGAAAAAATATTTACTAAGAACTATATTGCTGTCGTATGTTTGGCTTTGCTACGCTACGTTTTCTATCAAGCGCGTGGTTTTTCCGTTAACAGAAGCCTGCGCGTGAGAGTCTTCTCTTGAGTATCCAGCGCGTGTGCGTGTGATCGCATCTTGAACTAAGCGCGTGTGGATTTTTACCCGCGGTTTGTCGTCAGCGCGTGTGCGTGTGATCGCATCTTGAACTAAGCGCGTGTGGATTTTTACCCGCGGTTTGTCATCAGCGCGTGTGCGTGTGATCGCATCTTGGACTAAGCGCGTGTGGATTTTTACCCGCGGTTTGTCGTTAGCGCGTGTGCTCGCATCTTGGACTAAGCGCGTGTGGATATTTCCCGCGGTTGGACTTCAGCGCGTGTGCCTGTTTTCGTTTAATCGCGTGTGGATTTTTTCACGCGGTATCGATTTAGCGCGTGTGGTTTTTCCTGCAGTTTAATCTTCAGCGCTTCAACTATCTTCACTCAGATTGGATCCCTATGCGAGTTCAAGAGATTTCCACGTGAGATTTTTGTCACAAGTTTCAAGAACTGTTTATTTAAGTAAAAACACTCTTAAAAAATGAATAAGAAGAAAAATAAATACTTTCCAGAAAAACTAGAACTTCCATTTACTTTTAATGAACGTAAGACTTTGTTCAAGCTTCTTGAGTTTAAAGAAGATTACCTGCAAAGTTAATTTCACATTCATGGACCTACCAAGAAGGCTGAATGATCGTTGAGATTCAAGTCAACTAGTAAGGAAGTCTAGTCAGCTTATCACTTCTCTGGGAATTTTGTAGAGAAGTTCCAGGTATGGTTTTTACTTTATTTGGTAAAGGATATTGATACTTAAGGTTAGTATAGTACCCCATGAATAACAAGGTGTATTATATGTTTATGTTTTACTACAGGTGAAGAACCAGCTAGTCTTAGCTTCCAGCCTGGTGTTTGTTAATTTGTCCCTTCCCCCTTTCCCCTTGAAGTGAGGTAAACTGAGCAGTTTATAGTATCAGCTCAGATTGCCACATTTTGGGTGGATTGTCGGGGGCTCAGCAGCTTCTGCAGACACCAGGATCTCAGCCTGACAGGCAGCAGCCTTAGAGCGGGAACTAGTACAAACAATAATGCGACTCCTCGAAAGGGAATTCACCGATGAGGGACAACAATTGACCTCCGATCAGGGACAACAATTGACCTCCGATCAGGGACAACTTTTAAATTATTTACCGCCTATAATTACTTCGGTGATTGTTTTGGTCATTGTCAACACTATCCTCCAGTTTTTCTGAGGTAAGTTTTTCTGAGGTAATGGCTGTTTGTCAATGTGTATTACGTGTGTATTACCAGCGCACATTACATTACCGTCGGTTATATGTGTTTAAGTTATACAGAGCGCTTTTCGTTGCGTTGCTTAGCAGTGACTGTAGCGTTTGTTTAAAAAAAAAATGCTCCAGTCACTGTTAAGCAACGCAAAGAAAAGCACTTTGTATAACTTAAACACATATAACCGACGGTAATGTAATGTGCTCTGTGGCTCTAACCTGGGAGTATGTAGCATTGCAAGAGTTGGGGGTGGGGCGGCGAGCCACGAAAAAAGTAATGCTACTTTCCCCCCAAATGCATTGCGCGCAATTCCATATGGTCTCATTCGCGCCCATATCCGCCCACCCCTGCCCCAATCTACTTTTTTGGTTAGATTGGTGGTAGATGGCATGTTAACACAACACAAATAAAGCTGCAGAATCATTACAGATGCAGGAAACGCACCTGTTACAGTTCTATCCAGGCGCTCTGGGCAAAATAAACAGAAGCCTGCGCGTGAGAGTCTTCGCTTGAGTATCCAGCGCGTGTGCGTGTGATCGCATCTTGAACTAAGCGCGTGTGGATTTTTACCCGCGGTTTGTCGTCAGCGCGTGTGCGTGTGATCGCATCTTGAACTAAGCGCGTGTGGATTTTTACCCGCGGTTTGTCGTCAGCGCGTGTGCGTGTGATCGCATCTTGGACTAAGCGCGTGTGGATTTTTACCCGCGGTTTGTCGTTAGCGCGTGTGCGTGTGATCGCATCTAGGACTAAGCGCGAGTGGATTTTTACCCGCGGTTTGTCGTTAGCGCGTGTGCTCGCATCTTGGACTAAGCGCGTGTGGATATTTCCCGCGGTTGGACTTCAGCGCGTGTGCCTGTTTTCGTTTAATCGCGTGTGGATTTTTTCCCGCGGTATCGATTTAGCGCGTGTGGTTTTTCCTGCAGTTTAATCTTCAGCGCTTCAACGATCTTCACTCAGATTGGATCCCTATGCGAGTTCAAGAGATTTCCACGTGAGATTTTTGTCACAAGTTTCAAGAACTGTTTATTTAAGTAAAAACACTCTTAAAAAATGAATAAGAAGAAAAATAAATACTTTCCAGAAAAACTAGAACTTCCATTTACTTTTAATGAACGTAAGACTTTGTTCAAGCTTCTTGAGTTTAAAGAAGATTACCTGCAAAGTTAATTTCACATTCATGGACCTACCAAGAAGGCTGAATGATCGTTGAGATTCAAGTCAACTAGTAAGGAAGTCTAGTCAGCTTATCACTTCTCTGGGAATTTTGTAGAGAAGTTCCAGGTATGGTTTTTACTTTATTTGGTAAAGGATATTGATACTTAAGGTTAGTATAGTACCCCATGAATAACAAGGTGTATTATATGTTTATGTTTTACTACAGGTGAAGAACCAGCTAGTCTTAGCTTCCAGCCTGGTGTTTGTTAATTTGTCCCTTCCCCCTTTCCCCTTGAAGTGAGGTAAACTGAGCAGTTTATAGTATCAGCTCAGAGTGCCACATTTTGGGTGGATTGTCGGGGGCTCAGCAGATTCTGCAGACACCAGGATCTCAGCCTGACAGGCAGCAGCCTTAGAGCGGGAACTAGTACAAACAATAATGCGACTCCTCGAAAGGGAATTCACCGATGAGGGACAACAATTGACCTCCGATCAGGGACAACAATTGACCTCCGATCAGGGACAACTTTTAAATTATTTACCGCCAATAATTACTTCGGTGATTGTTTTGGTCATTGTCAACACTATCCTCCAGTTTTTCTGAGGTAAGTTTTTCTGAGGTAATGGCTGTTTGTCAATGTGTATTACGTGTGTATTACCAGCGCACATTACATTACCGTCGGTTATATGTGTTTAAGTTATACAGAGCGCTTTTCGTTGCGTTGCTTAGCAGTGACTGTAGCGTTTGTATAAAAAAAAAAAAAAATGCTCCAGTCACTGTTAAGCAATGCAACGAAAAGCACTTTGTATAACTTAAACACATATAACCGACGGTAATGTAATGTGCTCTGTGGCTCTAACCTGGGACTATGTAGCATTGCAAGAGTCGGGGGTGGGGCGGCGAGCCACGAAAAAAGTAATGCTACTTTCCCCCCAAATGCATTACGCGCAATTCCATATGGTCTCATTCGCGCCCATATCCGCCCACCCCTGCCACAATCTACTTTTTTGGTTAGATTAGTGGTAGATGGCATGTTAACACAACACAAATAAAGCTGCAGAATCATTACAGATGCAGGAAACGCACCTGTTAGTTCCAAGCGCTCTGGGCAAAATACATACAGACCTCATAATTTGAATATGGATTGCACCAACAGAAGTGACTTCACAGAAAAGGACACTGCAAGGAGCATCATCAGTCTTTGATACTTAGAGGCACAATGGAAGCGACTTTAGAATAAGTTGCCATAAGTAAGCCAAGTGGCAAATAACTTTGTGGATCAAAACACCTAAATTGCACTATTGTTATTTATGGAGCAACTCTATAGTTGGAATTTTTTAAGTAACAGCTCGATATATTAACATAAGCTCTGAAGTGAATCACAGAGCTGCAGATAAGACACAGTGTTATCAAATGATCTGCCCAAGATCACACATTTTGGTTAAATGGTGAAACCGGGATGTGGACAATTTAAGCAACTGAGCACATCTTCCCAGGTTTAGTTAATATAGATATTTCCCTTTGCATTTCATGTGCTTAAAAAATACTTTATTTAAAGCAATGCCTTGGAAGCGAACCACATTACATAAGAACGACCCTTTCATAAATTACTTCACACTTTATACATCCTGATGACTTTAGTTTTATTCTCCCCATCCCATTCTGCATGCAAGGTCACAATAGCATCATACAGATTAATGTTAAAGCATCCCCCTTGGTTAAAGCCATAGTCATTATTTCATAAAGCCTGTAGCATCATGCACCGTTCTCATTGCTGATCACTCCCTCCCATGCACATTTCTAAAGGGACAAAAGTCCCTGCTAATAGTCCCGCTCCCTCCCTTCAATGCTTAATGGCTCACATTAGCTCACTGAGCTCCTTGAGGCATTGTCCTGGCAGCAGGACATGTCTCCCCTTTCCGAAAGGGTAAGGTGTCCTGCTGCCAGGACAATGACAGTGCTGAGCAGGAATTGCTCAGCACACTTTGTCCTCCCAGCGGGACACCTTTCCTGTTGGGCACGCTCATTGAGGTGCAGAACGGGAAAGGTGTCCCAGCATAGATGCCAACATTCAGACGCACCTAAGAGGGAGTTTTGAGAGAGAAAATCAGGAGACGTCGTTTTTCCCATAGGAATGTATTGGCACAGGAATTATCTTAGGCGGGAGAACGTGAGAAAAAGCAATATTTCTCACTGAAAAGTCGGGAGTCTCCCGCCTAAATCGGGAGGGTTGGCATGCATGGTCCCAGTGACAAAAGTCCTGGCCAGGCTCTCAAAAGATGTGACCACAAAAGTGATGGGTGGAAGGTTTTGAATTAATCTGAACCACTGGCATTGCTCTCATTGCAGTCAGCTGCCGCCACCCATCACTATTGTAGTCACAGTTTGTCTCACTATGTGAGAGAGGGTATGCCCAGACGTGGGTCCCTTGCTCGCTGCGCCATAGGGAATCAAGCTGCACCTCACTGAGGAGGCCCAACAAGGACGAAACATGTCTGGGGTTGCTTGTGTTTCCGTGCAGAGGGGACCTGGCCTAGCAGTTCGGGCTGGGCTGCTACCATTGGTGGCAGTACCTGACTGATTTGCATATGGCTGGACCCCTTTTGCAATGGCGCAGACGGGCTAAAAAACGGTGGTGTGGAAGGTTGCCCAGAGCAATGCCAGTGGTTCAGATTAATTCAAAACCTTCCACCCATCACTTTTGTGGTCTACGGCTCTCAAAAGAGCCTGTGGTGGGGCAGCTTGCCCCCCCTGCCTACTCGGTACACCACTGCAGAGCACATTACATTACCGTCGGTTATATTTGCTTATGTTTTACTTTTCCATTGTACAGAGCGTTGAACCATGTACTGTACTTAACATTTTTTTCTTTATCGTTACCTAGAACATTTTTTCATTATCATCACCTAGCTAAGTGACCTGTTTCTCGAAACAGGTCACTTAGCTAGGTGCTTACCAGGAAATACTAGAGTTCACCGTCGGTTAGCGGTGAACTCTAGTATTTCCCTAGGGTGCTGCTAGGAGACTTAGGGTCGGAAGTAGGCAGTGTGTGTTTAGTCTAGGGTTGGAGTATAAATAGTGTGGAGTTTGGAAAAGAAGCAGCATGAAAGAAATTGTGCCGTTTTAAAACTTTGATTTTGAAAATTTCCTTTGATCGGAGGTCAACTGGTAGCTCCAACCCCCTCTGAACTCTGCCTCCTCAGAACTCCGCCCCTTCCTCCAAACTCCACCCCAGCCCTTGTGGGATCCCCGCCACATTTTTCCCATTTCCACCACTGTGTATTACGTGAGTGAGTGTGGCACGTGAATGGAAGCAGGACTTGTGAGGATGAGAGCGTGCAGTGTGGGATTGCGTGGATAGATTCTAAGGTTGACAGTTTGAGTTAACTGTTACTGCCAGTGTAATGCAGACATGCCAACCCTCCCGATTTGGGCGGGAGGCTCCCGAAAATCCTCCCGACTCCCGATTGAAAAGCGTTCCAACCCGATTTGTTTTCATTTCATTCAGTAACACTAGTGAAGTCAAGGAAAACCAATAGGATTGTAAAACAATTGATTGACAGTCTGGCTGTCAGCACTCTCAGCACAATCTCATGCTTGAGGGGGCGAAACAATATTGAACTGGATTCAGTGTTCCTCCCCGTGAAGCATCTGATTGGCTGAAAGATGCTTGGCACACTTGCGATTACTGTCACTGATCCAGTTTGTGTGTGAGCAATACACAGCACGAGCTCCGGATTGACAACAAGGCCACGTAGCCAGTGAGAACATCCCCGGTACTTAACCCGCTCCAGGTTGCCACCGACGAGCCGGCTCGTCGGTTTTGGTACTGTGCTTTGCTCGATCCCTGCAGCAAAACTGTAATCCAACCCCCGGGCTATGTGAGGGGGAGATCCCCCCCCCCTTACTGCCAGGGGTCTGGATTACCTTCAGTTTCACGTCGGCGTGCGTAAAGCCGGCGTGAAAGTAATTTTCACTGCAGCAGCCATTTCGGTAAGCGGCCCCCTTCCCCCCCTGGGTTCTCCCCTTTCCAAGGACACCACTTATATGACGCATTGCTGGTCACGAATCAGTGCAGAACGCACGATCCGTGACCAGCAACCACTGGACCACCATGGAAATGTTTGTCACGTGGGGGAGAGGGGGGCTGCCTCAAGTAAGCAGCCTTCCCCCCCTGACCCCCAAAGCATGGGGGCACATATGTGCACAACTCTGGGGGTAGATGGCTGATCATCTGCCCCCAGGGAAGGGGGGCAAAAAAAATAATAGAACGGGGGTGGGGGGCCTGGGATTTTTTTTGCCCCCAAGAAATGGTGGCCCTCCCCCTCCCACACCAAGTGGAAATGGGGTGGCACCCCTTGTAGCTCTCCCTGGGTGCCGATTCATGGCCCCAGGCAGGAGTACATGGGGTGGTCCCCCATCCAATTAGAGGGTGGGGGGGCTACCAGGAATTAGTGTGCCTGCATGTTAGGCCCCCCCCGGGGGGCAGATGGCTGATCATCTGCCACAGGGAAGGGGGCAAAACAAAAAAAAAATTATGAACATTTCAAAAGGGAATTTTGGGTGGGATTGGGGGGCCCACTAGCCACCAGGGATAGATTTTACAGAAATGGGGGCGGGGGTGGCCCTCTCCCCCTCACCCCAAGGGGAAATGGGAGCACCCCTTGTAGCCCTCCCTGGGGGCAGATATCTGCTCCTAGGAAGGGGCATCTGACCCCAGGGAGGGCTGAATGAGATGCCCCCCTGCATTTTGTGTGGGGGGGTACAGGCTCTCCCCCATTACATTAGAAAGTTACCTGGCGGTTTAGGGAGCCCCTCAGCCCGCCCTAAAGTGTAGTGTACCATTTTCCATTTTTTTCTTTGTTTACGAAAAACTTGCCTTGGCGCACATTGGTGTGCCAATCTGGCGCCGGGGTGCCCAAACCTTACTGCCTCACCCACTGGGGGGCATGTCCCACCATTTTTGGGGGCCCTCTCCCCCCTCACCCACTCTGGGGCTCTTCTTCTCACTCCTCCACAATGGGGTTTCCTCAGTCCCTTCCCCATGTAGTGCCCTTCTTTTCACTCCTCCACTCTGGGCACTCTGGGGTGGTCTCACGCTCGACCCTCTCTGGGGCTCTTCTCACTCCCCACTCTGGGGTTTTCTCAGTCCCTCTCCACTATAGGGCCCTTCTTCTCACTCCTCCACTCTGGGGTGTTCTCACGCTCTACCCATCTGGGGCTCTTCTTCTCACTCCTCCACTCTGGGGTGGTCTCACACTCTGCCCACTCTGGGGCTCTTCTTCCCACTCCCCCCTCTGGGGTGGTGGCACGCTCTACCCATCTGGGGCTCTTCTTCTTCTCACTCCTCCACTCTGGGGTGTTCTCACGCTCTACCCATCTGGGGCTTTTCTTCTTCTCACTCCTCCACTCTGGGGTGGTCTCACGCTCTACCCATCTGGGGCTCTTCTTCTCACTCCTCCACTCTGGGGTGGTCTCACACTCTACCCACTCTGGGGCTCTTCTTCTTCTCACTCCTCCACTCTGGGGTGGTGGCACGCTCTTCCAACTCCGGGGCCCTTCTTCTCACACCTCCACTCTGGGGTGTTCTCACGCTCTACCCATCTGGGGCTCTTCTTCTTCTCACTCCTCCACTCTGGGGTGGTCTCACACTCTACCCACTCTGGGGCTCTTCTTCTTCTCACACCTCCACTCTGGGGTGTTCTCACGCTCTCCCAACTCCGGGGCCCTTCTTCTTCTCACACCTCCACTCTGGGGTGTTCTCACGCTCTCCCAACTCCGGGGCCCTTCTTCTTCTCACACCTCCACTCTGGGGTGTTCTCACGCTCTACCCATCTGGGGCTCTTCTTCTTCTCACTCCTCCACTCTGGGGTGGTGGCCCGCTCTCCCCACTCTGGGGTCCTTCTTCCCACTCCCCACTCTGGGGTGGTGGCACGCTCTCCACACTCTGGGGTCCTTCTTCTTCTCACTCCTCCACTATGGTGTTTCCTCAGTCCCTCCCACTATAGGGCCATTCTTCTTCTCACTTCTCCACTCTGGGGTGTTCTCACGCTCTACCCACTCTGGGGTCCTTCTTCTTCTCACTCCCCACTTTGGGGTGGTCTCACGCGCTCTCCAGTCTGGGGCTCTTCTTCTCACTCCCCACTCTGGGGTGGTCTAACGCTCTACCCATCTGGGGCTCTTCTTCTTCTCACTCCTCCACTCTGGGGTTTCATCAGTCCCTTCCCCATGTAGTGCCCTTCTTCTTTTCACTCCTCCACTCTGGGCACTCTGGGGTGGTCTCACGCTCGACCCTCTCTGGGGCTCTTCTCACTCCCCACTCTGGGGTTTTCTCAGTCCCTACCCACTATAGGGCCCTTCTTCTCACCCCTCCACTCTGGGGTGTTCTCACGCTCTACCCATCTGGGGCTCTTCTTCTCACTCCTCCACTCTGGGGTGGTCTCACACTATAACCATCTGGGGCTCTTCTTCTTCTCACTCCTCCACTCTGGGGTGGTCTCACGCTCTACCCATCTGGGGCTCTTCTTCTCACTCCTCCACTCTGGGGTGTTCTCACGCTCTACCCATCTGGGGCTCTTCTTCTTCTCACTCCTCCACTCTGGGGTGGTCTCACACCCTGGGGCTCTTCTTCTCACTCCCCACTCTGTGGTGGTCTCACACTCGGCCCACTCTGGGGTTCTTGTTCTTCTCACTCCCCACTCTGCGGTGGTGGCACGCTCTTCCCCACTCTGGGGTTCTTCTTCTTTTCACTCCCCACTCTGGGGAGGTCTCACGCTCTCTCCACTCTGGGGCTCTTCTTCTCACTCCCCACTTTGGGGTGGTCTCACGCTCTCTCCAGTCTGGGGCTCTTCTTCTCACTCCCCACTCTGGGGTTCTTCTTCTACTCCCTCCCCACTCTGGGGTGGTCTCACGCTCTACCCACTCCGGGGCCCTTCTTCTTTTCACACCCACTCTGGGGTTTTCACACGCTCTCCCCACTCTGGGTCTTGCTCAATCTCTGTATATTCCAGGGTTCTTTCCCTTCTTACGCCCCTTCTCCCGGGTATGCTTCTCCTTACTCTTTCACCAGCCTCCCTCTCCAGTTGAGCCACTGCCTCGAGCGGTGATCCTCGGGAGGTGTGTTGAGTCTGGACGGCTCTCCTCTCGCTGCAGAGTCACTTAGGTGACATTTCAGCTGCACTTAGCTTCGACCTGCCAAGGATCTTCTCCCTCGTTCTCGCATTTTCTTGAGGCTGCTCCGGCAGGCTGTGAGCCGCACACACCCCGTGCGCGTCACGCTACTGCCCGCCACCACTAGCGCTCCTCCTCTCTCTCTAAGGGACGTAATTTCACCAAAATGCCTGGGGTAGCATAAGTGACATTACACGACCCTTGACCTCTGATGACATCACAGGAAGTGATGTCATTTGACCCCACCCCAAAGTGAATTCACGATAAGCGATGGAACACAACCTTTCACCCCTTGACTAAACAGGAAGTGGCATCACGTAGCTTTGTTCCTAAGTACACTGCGAAAAATATGGTTACGATATCACTGTAATGTGATATACATTTGATACAAGAATGGATCACCATATGTATCATTAATATCAGTGTGTATAGGCCCATATTACTGTGAATGCAGGCAGATGTCCAAGGCCAAATGCTGTGTTATTATATAGCATTCACGCTTAAGCTCTTTTTATAGAACAAATATACATAATATTACCCAACCTGTGTTGGTACTCATTTATCAACCTCAGAAGGACGAAGGGCTGAGTTGGCCTTGCCGGAATTCAAACCTGCAACTTGCAGATCACACACACATTGCAGCAGCGAACGCTCAACCTACTGAGCTATCTTACCGGCTATAGCTATCTTACCAGCTATAGTAAAATTAGCAAGAACATGCCTGAATGTTCTCAAAGTCAGAAAGCAAATTACACTCTGTAGTGGATATCATTAAACTGGTACCTGAGATTTAACAGCAGGCCAGTTCATCTGCAGGTCTGGTGCAAAGTTGGCCACATGTCAAGCCTGCGTGGATCTACTTTTTAGGCTTCAGAAGTTGGCAACATACATACCATTGGGAGGGTTCATAACTGTGTATTAAAGAATTTAGAGTAGCGCAGGGCAAGCAGCTCACTCACACGGCATCTCGTTCTCTGGGCACTCCTTACCTCAAACATGCAAACAAACATCCCAAACAGCATGCCATGCAGATAGGAAAGATAGACACATTACAACAAAGCATTAATTGTGGCACAATGAAATCAAGGGCCACTTTATGTGTTATGGTCAAACATTAATACACTGTACACAACCTTTTAGGCACAAGGATTTTTTCAAGTGACCGAGGACACACAGATGGAATGTCTTGTGATGATCGTAACAGAGACAGGAACGGCAGAATAAAGCATGCTAAAACTGCAACTTGCGAAAAGCAAATTACGTGGTCCGAAATGGATGCTTATTCTACTCTAAATGCTTTTTGGACGTTTGTGTATGCATATTGAATTTGAGGTGTTTAAGAACAGACTAAATCAGTGACTCACACCTTGAATAAACCTTTAATGAGTCTAGCAATTATTGTATAGAATTCTAGAAAGACAAATTATTTGTTATTCCTATGTTTCTTATTTAGTGTCACTGCTCAAAGTGTTAGACTTGAGGAACCCCCTGTTTTTTATAGGCGGCCTGAACAAGAAAGCCAACCACTCCAGAAACAAAGAGCCACATGTCACATGCGGACAGCCCAGGAGCTTCCATTTAAAAAAATTTAAAAATATATATATATATATTTATATATATATATATCTTATTTTATTTTTACGGATAGCAAGCCAGATCACAGGGTTTATTTATGGATAGCAAGCCAGATCACAGGTTTTTTTTATGAATAGCAAGGCAGACCACAGGGTTTTTTTTTTTATGGATGGAAAGGCAGACCACAGGGGCAGCGAGTGAGACCTGCCTGTTAATACATATGCATTGTTGAAAAGGACAATGGGCATTCTATCCAGCAGGAAGTAAAGCAGGAATGTATTGTGTTGGGTGCTGATTTATATGGGCACGCTTGAACTTGTACGTTTGGGGAGACTGGGGTCGGGCTCAACACTCTTGTTCCCTGCAGTGCTTTGCAGATGACGATATATGGCGCCCGGGTTCATCTGTTGGTTTCTTTCGAGGGATTCTGCGAAGTAGCCATCTCCTGTGTACATCAACTTCCCATTTCAGATGGTCTGGGTAGGATGGGGGAGTGTAGGGGCCCAAGCTCTATTTGGCTGGCAGCAACCAGTCACTGGGTAAGGTGACCTCATCAGGGCTACAGATAGCTCCTGCCCTGGTAGACTACAACTCCCATCAGCCCTAGACGGTATAGCCAATGGTGAGGTATAATGGGAATCCTAGTCCAAAACATCTGGAAGAGCCACATGTTGCAAACCTCTCCCCTGGATCCTGTAGGTGTTTTTCGCACCCTGCTGAGGACAGAATGCCCAGAGCTCCCTTTTCTGTTGGTGTACTTCAGGTGGCACCTTATGCTTTCGGATTCTTTCATCCAGTTATGCCTGAAGGGTGTATAACATCCTCGGGTGAGGTTGGCTGTGAACATGATATGATATGTTATTTATAACGCGCTTAATACCCAGAGGTTTCTAAGTGCGGACCCGGGATCGAACCTGTGGTGCGCCGTGTCATCTTGCTTCCAAGGCGAGCACGTTGCCGCTGAGCTATCCTCCCGGATGTTTGCCAGCTTTCATAGTGTGTGCAGTGCAGTGCTGTGTTATGTTATGTTGAGGACAGGTGCATGATCTGCATCCCCCTTCCCCCCCCGCACTGGTACTAATAGTTCATCAGAAGCGGCAGTTGTGTGACGTGCAGTTCTGGCTGCTTCTGGATATGTTAGTTGCAGCGCACTGACTGGGGTGATGAGGAGTGGGTTATTACTATGTGTGTGTGTGGTGGGTGGGTATCCGAGGACATTTTATGTAGGACAGAGGTCCTTGTTGGTGGGTTGCACACAGTATTGGCATAGTTGACCTAAGGCCAACTGACCTACTCCAATTTAAACGCAGCTTTTTGACCTAATTCAGTAGGTCAAATGGTACATTTTACTTAAAAAAATTGTTGTGGGGTGGGGTAAGGGAATAGGTTGAGGTGGGGGAAAGTTGGGGAGGGAAGCTGGGGGTCTCCCCCCCCCCGCATTAAGGGGTTTGCGGGGGTCTCCCTCCGCATTAGGTCAAAAAGAATTGGGTCAACAAAGTGGGGTGAAATGGGCAGTTAGTCACATTTTTTGGGTCAAACACCCCATATGCTTACACATATCAGGCTAGTGAGTTTATGGTCAGAGTACAATGTTTTGGCCTGGTAAGGGTTTTGAGTCGACTATGCAGTCTGCTAAAGGGGATGTTGAGTTTGTGTGTGTGTGGTCCCCACCCTGCGCTTTGTGCCGGGGTGAAAAATGGGTGCTTCTTGTTGGATGGTGTGGATGGTTAGGAATGCTGTGGTTGTGGGCTAGAGGGGTCTGACAGGTTTGGGATTATGCAAGGGGGGTTAAGTGGGAGATGGGGATTAGGGTGAAGATGAAGTGTGGATTTACACGCGCTCTGAATCACTTGTGTACGAGCGCGATTAAATATCATATCACATCATATCATGAGGGGGTGTGATCTATGTGTTGTCAATAAGTGATGGATGTAGAGTTTAGAGTGCACATAGTGGGAGACTGTCAAGAGAAAGGTGATGGCTTGGCAAGCTGCTATGCATCCTGCAATCTGCAGCCCCTCCCTGGTAGTTTCATTTCCGGGAAATTGGGTGGGGTGAGGAGGGTGTTTTTGCCCACCTACCCGATTGTCTTTTTCCACCTTATTCAGCTGACACTACTGTTCCGATTTCGGCTTCTAACATGGGGAAAGGTTTGTCAGGGCATACCTTACTGGCTCTTTTAGGGTACAGTGGCATTTGCTGGCAGGCGATCTGTGTTGTTTGAGGGAGAGTATTGAGCCTTGTGTAGTTGTCACATGTACCTCAGGTCAGTCACTTGGTTCCTGTGAAGTCCCATTGTGGATTGTGTTTGGAAATCAGAAGCTGGTATGTGTTCAAGCTCAGAGTTATGACAAACTGCTACACAGGAAATCTTAGGTAAAGGAGTGGCTTGTAAATCTTCAGCTAACTGCAATCCCTGACAAACAGCAGAACAATTGTCAGAAACTGTGCCCAGATTAAGCGCTGTGCTAGAAGAAAGACTTTCACTCCCAATAGATCTAACATATTGACAAATATCATGGTTTACCAAAGTCTCTGCACTCAGGGGCTGAACAGTGTTCACTTCATCAACATCAACGGATAAAGTCTGAGGTGTATTCAGTAAAGAGTGCACGGTTCTATTCTCCTCTTGTAAAGAAATTAATTCTTGTCTTAACTCCTCAAGCTTAGCTCTTAGCATGCCCTGCATTAACTGTACATCACTATCAGTAGGCACAGGGGGAGGCATGGTGGCATTAGGGCTGGATCCTGCACTAGCAATCTGGATGTTCACCGATTGTACACTGTCATCTACTGCTTGCAGGTTCTGTGATTTATACTTTCTCTTACCAACTTGGTCTGTGTTTCCCTTAAGCAAACTATTGACATTAGACCTCTTGGCATTAGGGACTACAGTATGTACTTGTGCAAAGGAGTATGCTTTAGACTGAGGGTAGAAAACAGAAGTTATGCAAGGAACCCCTCCATTCTTTATGTTTGTATCATGAAACTGTTCAATCTGAGGTGAAGCACAACTGGAATCATGGGGTTCAACAACAGAGGTACTCTTGTATAATAAGTCTAACAGTGTGTTGTTTTCTGCTGCTAAGGCTTGTGCTGACATAGAATCTGGGTCAGAATAAAAGACAGAACTAGGATCAGGCAATGTAAGATGTGCCATCCTGTGGGAAAAATACTCTGCACGTAAATGCCCATTCGTGACAAGGAGTTCATTTAAGTCAGGACTAGTGATTTGATTGTCACAGGTAAATGTAGGGAAAGCTTTCTGTACAAACTTGTTAGAGGCCTTGCTGCCTTTCTTTCTTTCTTAAACTTGCCATATTCAATGGGAATTTAGGGCTGGTCATTCTGTCAGGATTAATCAGGTGAGTACAAAGGCAGTGAATATGGCAAGGGAAATGTGCACAAAATCGCACAGTGAATAACCTTGAATCAAACAACGTGCACACAAGAACCAAGACTCATGTATACTAAAACCCAGGAGTGCAGATAGAGTGAAACAATAATACAAATATATGAAAAGGGATGTGGGGTAAGCACTTAGAACCTCCTTTTGACTGAAAGGAAAGTCGGCAAACTCCTTACCCGCTATGCTATTACAGATACTGACAGCGCTAAACCCACGTAGAGGGCAAGCAAGGACAGGATCTGTGAGCTGACACTCTTGATGATATTGAAATAAAGAACTTAAAAACAGTACTCACGAGGACTGGAAATACCACTAGAATGTCAGTAAGCCCACAAACCCGGTTGATCAAACAGGGACCCAGAAGGCTATAACAGCAATGGGTGGAGGATAACTAAATACATAAGACTCAAGACAAGGGGCAAGTAAGAATTGTGATTATAGAATAGTGAGGAAAACAAAGGCATTCACACAGGAGCTAGCTACAACAGCACACCACACCTAATAATCAATGGAAATAAATGCAGAAGTGCAAGGGAAAACATGGAATGGATTCCAATAGAAAGTAAGGAGCAGGAGCAGGGAAAACGATATTACAAAAGGCAAACTTCTCCCACCCCTCCAAGGAATAAAGGCAGGAAGCTAAATCTATAAAGGGAAAGACTAAAGCATCAAGTTTTTCAGTAGCAAAGGACAACATCAAAGAAAAAGAGAACACAGGCAAAATGGGCTAAAAATGAACCAACTGCATGGTCAGACCACCACGCCATCTCCTTCTCCATCCATAGCAATACATAGAGGCTCCATAGGAAGAGCCTCTATGTATTGCTGACGCTGTGGGCGAGGACACGTATACCTATCATGTACTTTAGAGAGCCAGAGCCCACCCACCAGCGATTCTGTCCTACATTCTTTTGTGACCCTGTTCCTTTTACACCCGTTCTTCCTCATTACACACCTTGCTTCCCCTCTCCATTCATGTACCCTTTGTTCCCCAACCCACCTTCTGTTCCTGTACTCCTCTTGTGCACTGTCATTTCTCCACTCTCCCTCTCTTACCATTGATGGCCTTTCTTTTTCTCATGATTCCAGGGATCATCTACCTCACCCTGTCAAACTCCTGCAAGACAGATGACCGAATACAGCTACTTGAGGTACTGTTGGTGCGCCAGTGCAACATTTGAGAAAAGGAGGCCTTGTAAACTAATAAATGTAAAGGGGGCTGGTGCAGCACCTTGCTGCTAACATATCTTTGCTAAGCCTTTTAGGTGGATGCGGGAAGAAGGCATAACCTAGAGTCATTTCTACAGTTTGGCAGTGGTGGAGGAAATAGGAATAGGTCTCATTTGCATATTGAGACCGCAAACACTTGGGTACTTTGGTAAATAGTGTGACAAGGTCTGCACTCAAATGACCCTTTTTAGGGTCACCTGGTAGTTCATCCTCTAGGGTCGCGGTTCCATGTAATAATGTCGCCACAAAAATCTCGCCATGCAAAAATATCGCCGAAAAATGGCAGTTTTTTTGTGGCGACATTATTGCATGGAACATGCGGGGGACACCCCCACAACCCCCAAACTTTTTTTTTTCTTTTTTAATTTTATTTTTTCCCTGTCCCCATATATATGGTCACCCAAATAATATCGCCACAACCTTTTACCGGCGATATTATTTACGGCGACCATATATATGGGGATAATATTACCTGATGCCAGGGTCGCCCACACAATATTTCCATTGGAGAATATTTGGGAACACACCTTTGCCAAGCTTTTACAAATAAAAGTAACTTTTGATCAAGGAAAGAGCACATGAAATTAAAGCTTATATCTTGACTTTAGTTTAGCCTATTTTATCCTCTACACCTATTTAAACTTTAGGCTAATGTCAGTGGGTATTCTTTAGAATGCTAATAATCTTTTACATTTTTCCATAGCCTGCTTGGCTTTGCATGATCACCTCTGGGCATTCCTACTACCCCGATACTTGTAAGGGGTTTTCTCTCACTAACCTCTTAAGAGGGAAAGCATCCAGGTCACATTCACATAGGACTTCCTCTAAGCATAGAGGTGCCCATATGCCCTCACTGTAGGGGGATGCTTACACTCAATAAGTCAGTTGTGACCAACTCATCTTTTCCCAACGTCTCCATTCCTCAAACACATCACCTTGACTAACTCATCCTCTCCATCTTCCCTCCCCTGACCAATGGATGCCTTTGAATGTATAACTCAGGAGTGACACACAAATACATATCACACTCCTCTGCCATGTATGTGAGTGAGTCCCCTCCTTATTTCTCTTTTTGTCTCCTCTTGTGTCGTTGCAGAAAAATGTAAGGGAGCAAGTGGCTGCAGTGATGCTGGGTCATGGGACCGGCGAGGTGAGTGTCGTATATGAGGGTGAGACTCTCAAAGGTTATAAGTAGTCTAAGCAATCCACCCTCACACTGATAGCCCAAGTATTTAACCTCAACCAAGGGGATCCTCAATGTTTGCAGAGGGTGCATGAACATCTCCCTTAAAATCTTGTTATTGTAATTGCCAAACCTTTGTTAGTGCCTACCCCGTCTTACTACGTGCAATAGAAAATAAAACAACCAACACAACCCTTGTCGGGGAATGAGGCACAGAGAAATCCTGATCAATCAATGGTTGTAGGAGTACAGACTGAAGTCCCTGAAGTCGACAGACACATTTGTGGCTCAGGAATGGAAAACACCTTTAGGGCAGTTGACTCCTTGGCACCAGTAACCAAAGACTGAGCTGTACCCCTGCAGTCCCTCTCCTTAGTGGATGACACAGAGTCTCTTCCTTTGTAGAAGTCAATATCAACCAGAGGAATCACCATAGTAAAGTCTCTGTTAATCAGGATTTCGTCAATGCTCCATTCCTCTGTCTTAGCTTCTGAAACAATCAACAGTTCAGGAATCGCCTGCCAGGTTTTTGGTTCAGTATACTGTGGAATGAGTCCATCAAAACCTGAAATCTATACTGTCTCTGACCGTTCGTTGTGACCAAAATTGGCAGAAGGAAGAGCGAACACAGAGGTAGCATCGTTTTCCACATCAACTTGAACGTCTACTTCAGTCTCAGCAGCTAGATCAAGAGCAGAACCTAAGCCTACAGTAGTGACCAATTCTGTGTATGCGTCCATTGTGGATTGTGTTTGGATATCAGAAGCTGGTATGTGTTCAAGCTCAGAGTTATGACAAACTGCTACACAGGAAATCTTAGGTAAAGGAGTGGCTTGTAAATCTTCAGCTAACTGCAATCCCTGACAAACAGCAGAACAATTGTCAGAAACTGTGCCCAGATTAAGCGCTGTGCTAGAAGAAAGACTTTCACTCCCAATAGATCTAACATATTGACAAATATCATGGTTTACCAAAGTCTCTGCACTCAGGGGCTGAACAGTGCTCACTTCATCAACATCAACGGATAAAGTCTGAGGTGTATTCAGTAAAGAGTGCAAGGTTTTATTCTCCTCTTGTAAATAAATGAATTCTTGTCTTAACTCCTCAAGTTTAGCTCTTAGCATGCCCTGCATTAACTGTACATCACTATCAGTAGGCACAGAGTGAGGCATGGTGGCATCAGGGCTGGATCCTGCACTAGCAATCTGGATGTGCACCGATTGTACACTGTCATCTACTGCTTGCAGGTTCTGTGATTTATACTTTCTCTTACCAACTTGGTCTGTGTTTCCCTTAAGCAAACTATTGACATTAGACCTCTTGGCATTAGGGACTACAGTATGTACTTGTGCAAAGGAGTATGCTTTAGACTGAGGGTAGAAAACAGAAGTTATGCAAGGAACCCCTCCATTCTTTATGTTTGTATCATGAAACTGTTCAATCTGAGGTGAAGCACAACTGGAATCATGGGGTTCAACAACAGAGGTACTCTTGTATAATAAGTCTAACAGTGTGTTGTTTTCTGCTGCTAAGGCTTGTGCTGACATAGAATCTGGATCAGAATAAAAGACAGAACTAGGATCAGGCAATGTAAGATGTGCCATCCTGTGGGAAAAATACTCTGCACGTAAATGCCCATTCGTGACAAGGAGTTCATTTAAGTCAGGACTAGTGATGTGATTGTCACAGGTAAATGTAGGGGACGCTTTCTGTAAAAACTTGTTAGAGGCCTTGCTGCCTTTCTTTCTTAAACTTGCCATATTCAATGGGAATTTAGGGCTGGTCATTCTGTCAGGATTAATCAGGTGAGTACAAAGGCAGCGAATATGGCAAGGGAAATGTGCACAAAATCGCACAGTGAATAACCTTGAATCAAACAACGTGCACACAAGAACCAAGACTCATGTATACTAAAACCCAGGAGTGCAGATAGAGTGAAACAATAATACAAATATATGAAAAGGGATGTGGGGTAAGCACTTAGAACCTCCTTATGACTGAAAGGAAAGTCGGCAAACTCCTTACCCGCTATGCTATTACAGATACTGGCAACGCTAAACCCACGTAGAGGGCAAGCAAGGACAGGATCTGTGAGCTGACACTCTTGATGATATTGAAATAAAGAACTTAAAAACAGTACTCACGAGGACTGGAAATACCACTAGAATGTCAGTAAGCCCACAAACCCGGTTGATCAAACAGGGACCCAGAAGGCTATAACAGCCGAGAAACGGAGCATAGCAACGGCCCACCCCACTCTTCTGTGATGTCACTTCCAGCAGCGGCTAGTCCCCATCCAAGAAACGGAGCATAGCAACAGCCCGCCCCACTCTTCTGTGATGTCACTTCCAGCAGCGGCTAGTCCCCATCCAAGAAATGGAGCATAGCAACGGCCCGCCCCACTCTTCTGTGATGTCACTTCCAGCAGCGGCTAGTCCCCATCCGAGGAAATGGAGCATAGCAACGGCCCGCCCCACTCTTCTGTGATGTCACTTCCAGCAGCGGCTAGTCCCCATCCGAGAAACGGAGCATAGCAACGGCCCGCCCCACTCTTCTGTGATGTCACTTCCAGCAGCGGCTAGTCCCCATCCGAGAAAAGGAGCATAGCAACGGCCCGCCCCACTCTTCTGTGATGTCACTTTTAGCAGCAGCTAGTCCCCTCCTGAGAAACGGAGCATAGCAACAGCCCGCCCCACTCTTCTGTGATGTCACTTTTAGCAGCGGCTAGTCCCCACCTGGAAACGGAGCATAGCAACAGCCCGCCCCACTCTTCTGTGATGTCACTTCCAGCAGCAACTAGTCCCCATCCGAGAAACGGAGCATAGCAACGGCCCGCCCCACTCTTCTGTGATGTCACTTCCAGCAGCGGCTAGTCCCCATCCGAGAAACGGAGCATAGCAACGGCCCGCCCCACTCTTCTGTGATGTCACTTCCAGCAGCGGCTAGTCCCCATCCAAGGAAACAGAGCATAGCAACGGCCCGCCCCACTCTTCTGTGATGTCACTTCCAGCAGCGGCTAGTCCCAATCCGAGGAAACGGAGCATAGCAACGGCCCGCCCCACTCTTCTGTGATGTCACTTCCAGCAGCGGCTAGTCCCCATCCGAGGAAACGGAGCATAGCAACGGCCCGCCCCACTCTTCTGTGATGTCACTTCCAGCAGCGGCTAGTCCCCATCTGAGAAACGGAGCATAGCAACGGCCCGCCCCACTCTTCTGTGATGTCACTTCCAGCAGCGGCTAGTCCCCATCCGAGAAACAGAGCATAGCAACGGCCCGCCCCACTCTTCTGTGATGTCACTTCCAGCAGCGGCTAGTCCCCATCCGAGAAACGGAGCATAACAACGGCCCGCCCCACTCTTCTGTGATGCCACTTCCAGCAGCGGCTAGTCCCCATCCGAGTTGAAGAATGCATTAGACAAGAGACACAGGGTTGCAGGAGGCACCTTCACTATCGGAGGAGGAGCTACATAGGGAGAGCGGCCTGCCACAAGGGGCAATAGCACACAAAGGGCAACGGGAAACTGAGGTGCCATAACTGCCAACAAATATACGTTCAAAGTCAAGATTTTTCCATGTGGGCATGGTGGGTGGTGGTGGGATGCAAAACCCAATCTTGCCCTTGGCATCTCTATGCTTATCACTTTTAAATCAACCTTCTGTTTGCTTCAACTAATTCTGTGCACATCTCTCCTCTTCTCCTCTTGTATTATATTACATAACTTTCAGCAATTGCATGTTTAAATCACTTAAATCACATTCTCATAGAAAACCTGGACTCCTGTTCTGCTGAGATTTGCAAAGGTCATTTTATTTCAAGGCTTGCAGAAAATACAAATACACTTTAAAAGAATCCTATTCAAGAATAAATGTGAAGTACATTTATATTCAAATGTAATAAAAGCTTGTTAGGCAGAATTATATGCAGTACCCTTTGGGAACACCACACACAATTAGGACTACAAGTGACAGTACAAATTCACCTTTGGTACAAGCCTGTACTACATAGTAAAGTGGTAGCGATGGCAGTGAGCAGTATCAATAGTTACACAAAGGACAGCAATTACTATGATTCAAACAAACACTGAATCAAGGTTTCTGAGTAAAAGAAGGAACAAGTTACTTACCTGTAACTGTTGTTCTCCAGCATGGGTCTGGCATGGATTCACATGCTCATGAATATTCCCCGTCGTCAGGCTGGGAATCCTCGGTAAAGAAAAAACCAGTATCAGTTTCGTTTCTGATCTGTCTTTCGTAGTAATAACCAATCACTGGTCTCTGCGTCATACTGACCACAGCCAATGACTGCCCTCTACCTAAGCACCGCCTCTGGCAGCCATCTTCAGATTTGGAAGCACGTGAAGTGGCAGTATGACCAAGTGAAGAGCCGCAGAGGGGTAGGCGGGAGGGTTCGCATGTGAATCCATGCCAGACCCATGCTGGAGAACAACAGTTACAGGTAAGTAACTTGTTCCTTCTCCAGCATGGGGTCTGGCATGGATTCACATGCTCATGAATAAAGAATACATAGCAGTACACACATGCACAACCACGGGAGGTGGCAAAGGCTCAACATTAAGCATCACATCAACTCAACATTAAGCATCTTACCTCCTCACCAGGCTCACCTCAGGCGAACAGGTTGCGCAGCACTGCTTGGCCGACCCTGGACTCCTCCCTGGAATCCCGGTCGACGCAGTAGAATTTCGTGAAGGTGTGCGTCGACCTCCACGTAGCAGCCCTGCATATGTCCAGCAGGGGCACACCAGATAGGAACGCCGTGGTAGCTGCGATCGCTCTGGTGGAATGGGCTCTCGGACGGCCAGGCAGCGGTCGGTTTGCCAACCGGTGACAGTACATGATACAGCCGGAGAGCCATCTGGAGATGGAAGCCTTCGAGAGAGCCTTCCCCTGATTGACAGGTCCAAAGTTCACAAAGAGTTGTGACGTCTTCCGAAAACCTTTCGTGCGGTCCACGTAGAACTTCAGCGCTCTAGCTACATCCAGCGAGTGCAAAGTCCTCTCAGCCGGCGACGAAGGCGACGGGAAGAACACAGGTAACACCAAGGGTTCGTTGAGATGAAAGTCCGACGGTACCTTGGGCATGAAGGAGGGGTGCGTCCTGAGCACTACCCTCGTGTCGTGGAAAGTCAAGTACGGTGCCTTGCAGGAAAGGGCCTGGATCTCTCCCACTCGTCGTGCGGAGGTGATGGCCACGAGAAAAGCTGTTTTCCACGATAGAAACTTCAACGGGGCCGAGTGCAGAGGCTCGAACGGAGGTCCCATGAGTTTGGTCAGTACCACGTTGAGCTCCCACGCCGGGGCCGGAGCCTTCACCGGCGGGAACGATCTGAACAGTCCCTTCATGAACTCTTTCACCAGACGATGAGACCACAAGGACGTCCGGCCCGTGGTTCTGGTGTATCGGGAGATCGCAGCAAGATGAATCTTGATGGACGCGTGTGCCAGACCAGCTTTGGCCAGCGTCAGCAGGTACGGCAGCACTTGGGGAGCCGTAATCCGTAGAGGGTTAATCTTCTGTGCGTGGCACCAGACAGAGAACCTCTTCCATTTGTGTCCGTAGCATTTAAGAGTCGAGGACGCCCTGGCCTTTGCAAGAACCTCTCTGCAGTCGGCCGGTATGTCGTATCCTCCAAACTCTAGCGCTGCAGGAGCCAGGCCTGCAAGTTCAGCGACTTCGGGTCGTGGTGGAGGATGGCGCCTCCTTCCCTGGAGAGTAGATCCGCGTCCGCCGGCAGCTTGATTGGCGGGGACGCCGACAAGTCCAGAAGGTCCGGGAACCATATCTGCCTCGGCCACGCAGGTGCGACGAGGATCATCCTGCACCGTGACCTCTTGAGCTGGTTGACGAGCCGGATTAGCAGAGGCAAGGGAGGGAACGCGTAGAGGAACAGGCCCTCCCAGGGGAACGAGAAAGCATCGCCCATGCTCCTCGTCTGGGGAAACCTGCTGGCGAACCTCCGGCACTTGGTGTTCGTCGCCGTCGCGAACAGGTCGATCTGGGGTGTGCCCCACCGTCGGAAGAGGCGATCCACCAGATCCTGCCGTAGTTCCCACTCGTGGCACGAGCGCAGCTCCCTGCTGAGTGAGTCGGCGATGGTGTTTTTTATCCCTGCCAGATGAAACGGCACCAGAAGAATCCCTTGGGCGACGGCCCAATGCCACAGGTCCTGCGCCTCCTTGGACAGCGCTGGGGACCTGGTTCCGCCCTGTTTCCTGATGTAAAACATGGTGGTGGTGTTGTCGGTGAAGATCCTCACCACCTTGCCCTTGAGGGACGGAAGGAAGGACCTGAGGGCCCAAAACACTGCACGGAGCTCCAGGACGTTGATATGCAGGGACTTCTCCGTCGGGAGCCAGAGTCCCCTTGCGTGCAGATTTTCGGTGTGCGCTCCCCACCCTTCTAGGGAGGCATCCGTGGTCACAGTCACCTGGTGGGCTGGGGTCTGGAAGTCCATGCCCGCCGTCAGATGCGCGCGGGTGCCCCACCACCGTATCGCTCGTCGGAAACTCTCGTCGAGCTTGATCCTTTCCTCGAAGCTGCCCGTCGTCTGGATCCAGCGCGCATCCAGGAACTCTTGCAACGGGCGCATCCGGAGCCTGCACATGGGAATGAGGTAGATGCAGGAAGACATCATCCCGAGGAGGGACTTGATGGACCTCACCTTGGCCGCGTCGGCCACCAACATCCGTTGCACCTTGCCCAAGATGGTCCTGGTCCTCTCCTCCGACGGGGAGGCCAGAAGGGACACTGTGTCGAGCCTCGCTCCCAGAAACAGTGCGACTTGCGCGGGCACCAGGTGGGATTTGGCGTAGTTCACGGAGAATCCCAGGTCCGTGAGGAGTTGGACGGTCCTTGCCGTGTGGACCACGGCGAGCTCCCTCGTCTTGGCGCGGATGAGCCAGTCGTCCAGGTAGGGGTAGACGTGAATCCCCTCGCGGCGCAGCTGCGCCGCCACCGGTGCGAGGCACTTGGTGAAAACCCTGGGTGCCGACCGCAGTCCGAAGGGAAGGGCTTTGAACTGGTAATGACGCCCTTGGACCACGAATCTGAGGAATTTTCGGTGCCCCTTTAGGATGGGAATGTGGAAGTAGGCATCCTCCAAATCCAACGACGATAGGAAGTCTCCTTCCTCCAGCTGACCCAGGACGTGCTGGAGGGTGACCATCCGGAACTTCTGCGCCTTGATGAACTTGTTCAGGCGTCGCAGGTCCAGGATGGGGCGCCATCCTCCCGTCTTCTTCTTCACGAGGAAGTAACGCGAGTAGACTCCGGAGCCCCGAAGCCTCTTTGGGACGAGTTCGATGGCGCCCTTTCTGAGCATCGCCTTTACCTCCAGGAGAAGTTGAGGGACGTGAAGTTCTTTCCTGGCCACGGGGGGGACGCGCGGGCACCTTCTTTGAAACTCGAGCGCGTGGCCCCGGGCCAGGGCGTCCAGCACCCAACGGTCGGTGGAGATGGACTCCCACACGCTGACGAAGCCCGCCAGCCGGCCTCCCACCGGGGTGCTTCGGTGGGGGCCCGACCCCACGGCCGGTTCAATCCTGCTTGGACGCGGCCTTGCCGCCTTGGCCTCCTTGGCGACGACGGCGGGGGCCGCCAGACTTGCCTCGTCCTCTGTAGGCCTCTTGCGACGACGAGCGGGCCGCTTGACGGTAGGAAGCGAAACCGCCGCCGGAACCTTTGGAGGCGCCCTTGCCTCCGCCGCTCCGAAAGGGCGTCCGCCGTTGCTGCAGCACTCCAAGGGCCCGGGCCGTCTCAGTATCCGCCTTGATGGCCTGAAGGGAATCGTCCACTGTCTTCCCAAACAGGTTGTTCCCGTCGAAGGGCATGTCCAGGACCCTGTTCTGGACGTCCTGCCGAAAGTCCGTAGCCTTGAGCCATCCGCGACGTCGAAGGCAAACGCCGTTGCCCATCTGGCGGAACCCAGTGTCGGCGATGTCCGTCGCCACGGTGATGGCGTGGTCCGAGGCCACCTCACCTTCCTGCAGGATCTCAAGGGCCTCCGCCCTCTTGTCGTCCGGCAGAAAATCCAGCAGGGGAGCTATCTTGTACCAGAGTTCCCTGTCGTAGCGGGCCACGATAGCCAAGGCGTTGGCCGCTTTAATCGTCGTCGCCGCCGACGAGATGACTCTGCGTCCCATGGCATCCAATTTCTTTCCCTCGCCGTCCGGCGGGGAAGTCGACGTGGAGGCCGCACCCCCCCCCGCTTTCTTCCTGGCTGCCGCGGAGACGACGGAGTCCGGGGTAGGCTGCGCCCGGAGGCATAGGGGGGCCGAGTCCGGGACCCGGTACTTTTTCTCGTACCGGTCTCTTTTCGCTGGCGTCGTGGAAGGGTTCTTGAGGAGGGAAAGGCCCTCATCCCAAATGTCGTCCAACAGAGGCACTGCGAGGACCGTCTTCCTCTTGGTCTCGCGCCGTTGGTAAAGGAAGCCTTCCTTTTTCTTCTCCTCAGGGCAGAGTTGGAAAAGCTCGGATGCCCTGGCGATCATTGAGTGGAACGATCCAATCTCGTCGGGCGGAGAAGCCCTGGGGGGAGGCGACGACGGAAAATCCTCGTCGTATGCCTCGTCGTCCGTACCCGTCGCTGCCGTGTCAGTCCCCGTATCATCCCCTCGGGTGGACGGGGAGGAGGGCTGGACGGGGCGCGATGGTTGAAAAGGAGGCGGTGGATGGATCCTTCTTTTCTTGGTAGGGGGAACACCAGAAGGTCCCGGTTCTGGATCCCCCGACGGGAGAGGTTCCTCCGTCGGTAACGGTAGTCTCGTCCTTATCTCGGAGCATAAGGACTGTATAGCCAACAAAATGGCCGCTGAGTTGTCTTGCGGCGCTGGCAGAGGGGAATCCGACGGGCGAGCAGGGGCCCCGTCGGTATCCTCGACGATGTCGTCGTCGTCACCTGCGTCGGGGCCCATTCCGACGGGCTGGTCTTGTTCCACGCCTAGGCCGTGGCTTAAGACCTCGATCAGTTCCTCTTCTGAGGTTGAGGCCGAATCTACGACGACGCCCTGCCCCCCCTTCTTCCCCACGGAGGGTTTCACGGGGGTCCTATCGATGGGCACGAAAGAAGACTCCCTCCGAGGAGGCAGGGAGATTCTGGGCCCCGAGGCCGCCACCACTGGTGCAGCCTCCACAGGCTGGGCCAGGGCCGCCGCGACCGTTTCGATAGAGGGCTTGGTCGAATGGATCAAGGCCTTCACCACCTTAGGTGCGCTCACCGCCTTATCCTTGAGGGAGGGGGCACTGCCACGCTCCTCCTCTGCCTTAGAGCTCGACCGGGGTCTCTCCAGGAGCTTCGCCGGGTGCTCGGCCTTCCTCTTACCCGACCCAGAGCGTTGGCTCGTGGTTGATGGTGCCGGGGAGGGTGCGCCCTGCCTGGCGCCCGTAGAGCCCGACCGTTCGGCGCTCCCGGTGCCAGCGGACTCGCGGTGCTTGGCCTTATGTTGGGCCCCCGTCGCCGGGGCGCCCTCAAAGGTCTTAGAAGACCGCTCAGATTTCTTCTTCTTCTCGCCAGACGGGCTCTTACCCTCCAGCCAGCTGGCGAGACGTTGATGGCGGTCCTTCATGGTCCGTTCCGACATGTTGCCGCAAAACGCACAGTCCTTCTCCACGTGCGTCTTGTCCCCATGAAGGCAGTAAAGGCAGAAAGAGTGTTCGTCCTCCTTGAAGACGTTCTGCAGCTGGCATCCAGGGCAGGCCCTGAACAGCTTTCCGGGCGTCGAGCTTCCCTTCTCCTGGGCCATCTCCGAGACCGGGCCTGAGAAGCTTCTGGAGTCCTCCGAAGTGTAGCTCGACGAAATCTTCACCCTTGAGGGGCACAGATGAATCCGACACGGGTCCCCGTTGATCGGATGTAGGATCGGTGGAGCTTGAGGCTCTTTTGACCGAAAGAATCGAAGTTTTTGTGAAAAAGCGCGAAAAAATAGCACTAACGCTCGAGAGCAATAGCACGAGGATCCCAACACATGAACGTGCGGTAAAAATCTGAAGATGGCTGCCAGAGGCGGTGCTTAGGTAGAGGGCAGTCATTGGCTGTGGTCAGTATGACGCAGAGACCAGTGATTGGTTATTACTACGAAAGACAGATCAGAAACGAAACTGATACTGGTTTTTTCTTTACCGAGGATTCCCAGCCTGACGACGGGGAATATTCATGAGCATGTGAATCCATGCCAGACCCCATGCTGGAGAATATACATTTATTTGCACATCAGTTATTAAACATTGCACTATTATCAAGCAGTCGAAAAATCACGATTCTAATACACTACACCACACCCAATAGAGTCTGGACAAGTTAGGCTCAAAATGAAATGTGAGCAAAATGGCACTGCAGTAATAAAAAGGGAGGGAAAGACAAAGTTAGACAAAAGTTGAGCAGCACCAACAAGTAAGTAAGCAGGGCAATCTAGAAAAAGGAACTACAGCGTGGAAATCAAATCAAGAGGCGAGGGCCAAAGTCAATGGACTAAAGTCTTTGCAGAGGATCACACAGATCACACAGTTCAGAGTAGTTTGTGGTTAAGTCTTTGCCAAGAGTTCAGAACGAAGTTGGTCAGACGAAAAGTTACTTTAAAGAATAGAGAAGGACAAGCCCTTGGATTGGCGAAAGATTTTTCACACTTTCACCGCGGTCGGACGAAAAGAACAACTGGGTTAGCACAGTACCTTTAGAGCAGAAGAATGCTGTAGCTGAGGCAGACGTTCCTGGCAGGTCCTGCAGGCTCACGGTTCCTGAAACGACTGTCGGACTGACAAGAAGGGGGAAGACTGGAGGGTCCTGCACTGCCCAGGAAAGAAACCCGCAGCGGAGCAAAGCGACGAATAAAAGGTGCACTCCTTAAAACCCAAGCAGGGTCCGTTCCTCCTGGCTATCCGGTTCACTGTAGCTGTGCACAGCAAATTCGACCAGAGGAGGGAGGCCTGGCTTGCAGTATGGCGAACTGGTTGTTCCCACCAGCTCAAGGGGAGAAGATTCCTTGCAGATATTCCCTGTCGTCGAAGTCTTAGTTACTTACCTGTAACTGTATTTCTCCAGCATTGGTATCTTTCATAGATTCACATGCTTGAATATTCCCCGTCGTCAGACTGGGAATCCTCGGTGATAAATTAAATAATAATACATTTTTTTTTTTTAAATATATGTATATATATATACATACACTGCTACCTAGCAGTGCATGTACATAGCCCATTATAGCCTATGAGCCACTTCATTGTGTAGTCCCTCCACCTCACTTTGGTCCTTTATGGCCCCAGCCAATGAGGTGGCAGGGCTTAAGCTCCGCCCCCGGCAGCCATCTTCAGATTTTTCACCGCAGTCTATCAGACACAGGGAATCCTCAAGCTCTCTGAGCTTTTTCGAATTCTTTCTACTTTTGTGTAGAATATATTTGTAAAATATATTCCATCTTGTTCCCCTTCCTAGGGGCTTTCTTTCCAATTAACTTTGGAGACAAAACTTGTTGTTTTCCTCTCAAAATCGTCGACTGAACTTCTCTTCAGAAATGGAGGCACCTCAGGCTGTCAGGAAGCCTTCCCTGTTCAGGGACTGCACGAGGTGCAAGAAGAAATTGGTTTACTACAAGGACCCCCACAAGCATTGCATTTATTGTCTGTACCCACATGACATTAAAAAATGCGAGATTTGTAAAACTTTTTCCACCAAGACCCTTCATGACAGGCATAGAAGGCTCCTTTCATACCTGGAATCCAGGGATCAATCTTCGGACGAAGAGTCTGTCAGAACAGCTCCTGTCCAATCCAGCACTCCATCTGAGAGGCAAACTTCAAAGAGAAGGGCCTCTTCAGTGGAAAGGAGTTCCTCTCCCAAATCCAAAAAGAGGAAGCTGGAATTGATATCCTTTCTGCCTCCAGTTGACCTATCAAGCCAGAAAAAGTCAGCAAAATCTGCCTCCAGAGGTAAGGAGGAGTTTGCAAAAAACGGGGGGGGGGGGCAGTCGTCGGCGGGTAAACCGTCCACGAATGAAGGGAAAGGTAAAGGCCCGTCATCGGCCATACCGTCGACGAAACCAGCATCGACGACGACGACGCTTAAGACATCGTCGACGGTTAGATCATCGTCATCGGACATGTCGACCGCGAAGCAATCGTCGACGAGCAAGAAACACCACTCGTCCACAAAGCATTCATCCATGACGCAGTCGTCCACGGAACACACTCCACATTCGTCAACAAAGCCCTCATCGACGTGAAAATGTCAGTCGTCGACGGCGAAGCCCTCGTCGACTGGAAAACCTCAGTCGTCGACGGGGAAATCTCAGTCGACAGCGAAGCCTTCGTCGACGGGACCCCAGTCGTCGACGGGAAAATCTCAGTCGGCGACGAAGCCCTCGTCGGTGGGAAAATCTCAGTCGTCGACGAGGATAGCATCGTCCATAACACCTTCAGAGGCACCGCAAATTTCGGCAGTTACAGAGGAATTACTGCCTCTCACTCTTGAAGCTCCTGTTATTGCAAGCAATATCATTGAGAAGAATACTGTAACTAAGCCTCTGGTACAGCAATTTTCACCTTTAGGGCACATGGCAGAACTTCCGGATATAATTCTTCAGGAAGAATTCTCTGATGCGGAGGTGGTGGAAGAGTCCATCGGTCCCTTACCGAAACAATACAGCCCTCCTTGGCACCCGTCCACGGGAGAGTCCGAATATCCTCATGACCCGGTGCTCTTGTTTTCCGTACAGAGGATTGTAGAAGAATTTTACAAACGGCAAAGGGAGAAGCAAATTCCGATTAATCCCATTCCTAGAGAGTCATCCCCGATTCCAGGCACATCGGGTTGCTCTCCTTACAGGAGTAGACCACAAAAACGGATGAGATCACCTACTCGAAGACCAAGGAGCAGCACCCACAGTGCTTCACCTACAAGAGTCCCATCACCACAGTCATCGCACAGACCGCGATCTCCGGATGTGGATCCCACCATGGTACCGTCCACCATCTCGGTATCAGACTGGCAGGAGGATCCTTTTGGTGAATTTTCGGAACCAGAAGAAGGAGAAATAACTCAGGAGCCAGACGCACCCAGTGATTGGGATGACTACGTCGTCGAGAAGCCTAGGAGGAGAGACTCGCCGGGCAAGGCCTCACCACCGGATGATCTCGTCTCTTTCCACACCATAATAGGTAAAGCCGCAGAACTGTTTAAAATTCAGGTTTCTTCGGAGGAAAGGCAATCAGTGCTCTATGAGCACAGGGACAAACGAAGGAGGACAGTGACCACAATTCCCCTCCTCGATACCATCTGGGATTCCGGATCCAAGATCCTATCTACGCCCTTATCGACTCCGGCGTTGGTGTCCAGGCCAGAAAAGAAATATAAAGCTCCGGATTCGGCACCGCTTTGTTTAAGGGGTCATACGA
The DNA here is from genome assembly GCF_040938575.1 of Ambystoma mexicanum. Lineage (NCBI taxonomy): Eukaryota > Metazoa > Chordata > Amphibia > Caudata > Ambystomatidae > Ambystoma > Ambystoma mexicanum. Next base: position 1,509,887,317 of record NC_090931.1, on the reverse strand, counting down.
AACCGGACTCAGTTATTACAGTAGCGGCCAGGAAGAAACTCGCCAACCCCTCCTCACCGTTGTCGGCACCACCGGATATGGACGGACGTAAATTGGAAGCCATGGGCAGGAAAGTATCATCTTCTGCATCACTTGCAATCAGAGCGGGCAATGCACTGGCCATGACCGCAAGATTCGATCGCGAGCTTTGGCTCCGCATGTCTAACTTGGCGAAACAGTTACCACCGGAGCTCCAGGAGGAGGCAAAATCCATAATCGCGGATGGTGAAGCAACATCGGATCACATGATCCTCGCAGCAGTTGATGTGGCCGAATCAGGCTTCAGGCAGATGGCGCACGGCACAGTGCTCAGAAGGCAGGCCTGGATGAAGGCTACTAACTTTAGGCCTGAAGTTCAGGCGCAGATACTAGATATGCCATTTGACGGCCAAGATCTCTTTGGGAAAAAGATAGACGACCATTTGAAGGCTATCAAGACAGACACTGACACAGCCAGAGGCATCAGTTCTTTAAAGGACAAAAGTAAGGACCATCGGTCTTTTCGTCCCTTTAGAGGTTCATCTTCCAAGTTCAGAGGATACGGTCGTTCCTCCTATGGTCAAAAAGCACAAGGCGGCACGTACCAAGACAATAAATATCAGTCATCCAACAGATACGCCCATAGAGGCAGACGTGGCTCCACCCAAGAGAAGTCACAAGGAAAGCAAAACTGACGACCAATCTCCTCCCCCCCTTCGTCACACCCCGGTGGGGGGAAGGGTGAGCCAGTTTTTCCAGCGCTGGCGGTCAATTACATCGGACAAATGGGTGTTACAGGTGATCCGAAAGGGTCACAGCTTGGAATTTCTGGACCAACCTCCTTCCCTGCCTCCATCTCCCCGCAGAGTGCATATGCTAAGACAGGTCATGTCCGAAGTGAAAAAACTGCTCCAGAAGGCAGCAGTAGAACCAGTACCTTATTCTCAGAGGGGAAAAGGTTTCTACTCCCGATTCTTCCTCGTCAGAAAGAAAAACGGGCAATGGAGGCCCATCTTGGACCTGAGGGCGCTCAACAAGTTAATCAAGCGCATAACATTCAAGATGGTAGCTCTACAAGGGGTGCTACCTTGGTTAAACAAGCACGACTTCTTGGCCACTTTAGACTTGGAGGATGCATACTTCCACATTCCGATCCATCCAGCACACAGGCAGTTCCTCAGGTTCACAGTGGGAGGGCTCCACTTTCAGTTTCAAGTGCTCCCGTTCGGGCTAAAATCGGCGCCAAGAATTTTCACGAAATGCCTGGCACCGGTAGCGGCAAGTCTCAGGAGAGCAGGTATGGACGTTTTTCCATACCTGGACGATTGGCTGATAAAGGCAAGTTCAGCTGCAAAGGCTCGTTCGGCAGTGTCAAGGACGGTCAACCTCCTAAAAGAGTTAGGTTTCTCCATCAACCAGACGAAGTCCTGCCTCGTTCCCAGCAAGGTAGCTCTCTTCCTGGGAGCCGAGCTCGACACCAGCATTCCCAGAGTGAGACCATCCACAGAGAGAATAGCAGCGATTCTACGCTCAACTTCGAACTTCCTACAGCAAGAGGCAACATCTGTACGCTCTTACAAATCCCTATTGGGCATGATGTCATCATGCATATTCCTCATACCGAACTGCAGGCTTCGCATGAGGCCGGTTCAGGAAGCGCTGGACCACCATTGGAAACAAGCTTTCGGATGCTGGGAAGACATTGTCCAGATTCCATCGACGTTGCACAAGGCCCTTCGATGGTGGAACGCTCCGAGGAATCTTCTGCAGGGAATGCCGTTTCAAGCACCGACATCGACCCTCCTGCTGCGGACGGACGCTTCCTTATCAGGCTGGGGCGCTCATCTTGCGGACCTCCAAACCAAGGGATCTTGGTCGGCACAAGAGTCCCAGCTCCACATCAACGTGTTGGAGCTCAGGGCCGTAAGGTTGGCGCTGAAAGCTTTCCTACCGGTTATAGCTGGTCAAGTTCTTACAGTCCAGACAGACAACACGACCTCCATGCACTATACAAACAAGCAGGGAGGCACGAGGTCTCAGATTCTGTCGCAAGAAGCCCAACAGCTATGGGCATGGGCCTTGCGCTACGGGATACAGATCAGGGCAGAGCACCTTCCAGGAGTGGACAATGTCCTAGCGGACAGATTAAGCAGAGAATACACAGCGTCACACGAGTGGGAGTTGGACGACAGAGAAACCCAACGGATATTTGCCTTATGGGGCCATCCGCAGATCGACCTTTTTGCCACCAGGAACAACAAAAAATGCAAGAGATTTGCGTCAAGATACCCCGAGCACCAATCGCTGGGAGACGCGTTCTCAGTGGATTGGTCGGGGAAGCTCCTCTACGCCTTCCCACCCATTCCCCTCATGTCGAGGGTACTTCGCAGGGTAAAAGAACAGGATTGTTCCTTGATTCTTATTGCACCCGATTGGGCACGGCAAGTCTGGTACCCGACGCTGAGACATCTATCCTGCAAAACCCAGATTCGCCTCAAATCACATCAATATCTACTGACATAACAGAACCACAAGGTCCTCCACCACGACCCGCGGAGCCTGTCCCTCAAAGCATGGTTCCTGAGCAGCGTAAACTGATGCACCTAAAGTTACCATCAGAATGCTGGGATATCATCAGGGCCGCTAGAGCCCCGTCCACGCAACTGACCTACACCAGAAAATGGACCAGGTTTTCCAAATGGTGCGAGACCTCTGCGATCGATCCCCTCACGGCCTCGGTTGATCAGATTCTGCCTTACTTGTTGCACCTGGCTAAATCAGGGCTCTCACTGTCCTTTATCAAGGTCCATCTGTCAGCCATAGCGACCTACACAGTAACCGTGGAGACGCAAGCCTTACTCTCCTTACCAGCGATCAAGATCTTCCTGAAAGGACTGATGCGTACTTATCCGCCTACACCTACACCAGTTCCGGACTGGAGCCTCAACACCGTCTTAACAGCCCTCATGCAACCTCCCTTCGAGCCCATACATAGATGTGATATGAAATTCTTTTCCTGGAAGACATCCTTCCTGATAGCCATCACATCGGCCAGAAGGATCAGTGAGCTGCAAGCTTTGTCTTCGGAACCTCCGTTTACCTTGTTCCAGAAGGACCGTGTCATCTTAAGGCCTCACCCGAAGTTCCTCCCCAAGGTACTTTCGGAGATGTCTTTCTCTGAGCGCATTGTTTTACCAACCTTCTTCCAGAATCACGCTTCGGAAGCGGAAAGGACATTACACTCTCTAGACGTTTCTAGGGTGTTGAAGTTTTACTTGCAAAGAACCAAGGAGTTCCGCTCCTCAAACCGGCTATTCATTTCCTTCTCTGGCCGTACCAAGGGCCAGCATATATCTAAGCAAAGTCTGGCACGCTGGGTATCGTCCTGCATCACCCACTGCCATCTTTTGAAAGGCGACCCTTTAACTAGACCGCCGTCTGCGCACTCCACCAGAGGAAGGGCGGCGTCAACAGCATTCCACGCAGGGGTGGCCTTGAAAGACATATGCAGAGCTGCCACGTGGAGCACCCTGCATACTTTCGCGAAACACTACTGCCTGACTGAAGATACCAACAAAGAAACTGCAGTTGGACAGGCAGTGCTCCGCCATCTCTTTGTATAAGGTAGGATCAGCCTCCTTTCCCACCTTTCCTGAAGTATGTAACCGTTGTGTTTCTGCATGGTAAAGGTTTGATCAGAAATATGTTTTTCTGTATTTATGCATATCTGTTTATAATGGTGGCATGTTTTAACTGCTTGGTATTCTATTCAAGCATCTGAATCTATGAAAGATCCAATGCTGGAGAAGTCTTAGTTACTTACCTGTAACTGTATTTCTCCAGCATTGGTATCTTTCATAGATTCACATGCGCCCGCCCGCCTCCCCTGAGAGGCTACTCCTATGCTCGGCATCCATCATACTGTAATCTCTACGGTTCAAAATCTGAAGATGGCTGCCGGGGGCGGAGCTTAAGCCCTGCCACCTCATTGGCTGGGGCCATAAAGGACCAAGGTGAGCTCATAGGCTATAATGGGCTATGTACATGCACTGCTAGGTAGCAGTGTATGTATATATATATATATTTTAAAAAAAAAAATGTATTATTATTTAATTTATCACCGAGGATTCCCAGTCTGACGACGGGGAATATTCAAGCATGTGAATCTATGAAAGATACCAATGCTGGAGAAATACAGTTACAGGTAAGTAACTAAGACATCTTTCCCCTTTCGCCCCCCTTTTTCTTCTCCTTTTCCCTCCCTCCTTGTAGCTCTTCACTCTTTGGTAGTGTATTGGGAACATACCAGCCCAGGCAGTGTCATTGCTGTTCAATATGGCATGTGTATACTCATCAGTAGCAGCAGCGTAATATGAGGTAGGGTGTATGGTTGTCTGTGTATGCGTACTTGTGTTTGCTACATCGCTTGGCCAATAATAGTCGCCATCATATACATTCGATTCATAATCATTACTCATATTTATACTTGGATGTAACAAGGAGACATTTGTTGGATCTGCGGCAGTGTTCTGGAGGTTGCCTTGCATTTGTACCATTAGCATCAATGTCATATGTTTCTCTCCACATTGTCTTTACTCCAGTCCATATTAAGTGCGAACCTTCTCGTATTAGGTTAGCCCCGCTCCCCCCCTTGTGCATGTCATTAACCAAGGATAAAAGTGTATAGTACCAGGCACTGAAAACAAAACTGCAGCACTTTTAAAAATGCATTCAACATTGTTAAATCTATTGGCCCTAATGGCATCCCTATTGCTATCTAGCATTAATTGATTCTCCTCGATTGTGGTTCGTTGGGCCATTTGTCACCTGGAGGGGCGATACAAATGTGTTAAATCACCACAATATGTATACATATATTTACATTTCAATTTCATACTTAATCATTATTTCCATTTGTTTTTGCTCATTCTCCGTGTAGGGGAGGGAAGGTCTAAAAAGGCCCCCCCTTGCCTACATCCCTCCCCAGGTGAGGGCCATGGCTCGTTGGGTGTCCCCTCGTCCACCCGGGCCCAGGTGGTGGAGGGTTCACCTGCTGAAAACATTGCCCACACGTACTGAATTTAGCTAGGCCTCAGAAACCATTTTGTCTGACAAAGATGGTGTGAGCTCAGCGCACTGTAGCGCGGCCACCACCCTCGGAGAGTTTCAATTATTTCTGCTGCCACAGCACCCTGGCAGATCCACTGTGAGCCCGTTCCCACGAAAAAGACGGACATGAACTAGCATAAGATACTAACACTGTAACATTTCACCTTCCACAATGTGTTACTGCTCCCAGCATGACCCGGTCAGCAAGGTCTGGGCGATGGGGAAAAACTGTAGAATGGCCATCCGACAAAAGCAGTAAAATACCCAAGTATGAATGCCAAAAATTACTTGTAATACGCGTCCCTGCTCCACAAAACTACTTCTACTAAAGGAACCTGTAAAATTACGTAATGATTATTAATACGCATGCTTACATAACACCAGCCATGAAGGATCCACACCCCGCGGTCCCGCGCCACAACTGAACTAATGCTGCTATAATAAAAGGGAGAACAAATGCAACTGTACATAAGGCTTGTGTGAAAGACGTGTGCAAATGCGCCAGTCATATGTATGTGTCCAAGCCCTTATATGTCATTACCGCCACGCATGGTGGCGGGTCTCGTTCTCTGCGCTCCACCAACCATGTCACTACCTCACTTAATGCAAACGCATATGCATATAACTAAATGTTGTAATTGTTGAAATATAATGTACTCATAAGGTGCTCAGACTGAATATATCCAAAAAACGTTTAATGAAGCTGAAATGTATGTCCTAGAGTGATCTAAGTGAATATTATAAGAGTGTTTAAATGTTTGTAAATGTTTTCACATTAAAGTTGGCAACACACGGGGAAAATACCTTTGTGAATATGCACAAGGCCATTTTCCCTCCCACCCTGCGAGGTCTGCCAAACAAGAGAGCTGAGGCCTGCGCCGTACTGCCCCACCTCCCCCCTACTAGGCTGGAGCCGCTTCAAAGATTTGTAGGTCCCGCTACAGCACCCAAGGCCACGGCCTGCCACCTGCGTTATTTACAGTTTAGCAGTAAACCTCTGCTTGAATCCACAGATCCACCAGCGCCCCCTCGTAAACCCCTCAGTCCACCAGATCATCTTAAGACTTATGACTCTGTGTAATCAAGACACCCAACACTGGGGTAATATACAGCGGCCATTCATAATAACTTCTAACAAGACAGAAAGACACGTACCGGCCGTCCCATGCCCCAGGACCCGGCCCCTCGACCTATGATACCGGTCAACAGGACACAGGTAATCATGCCCTGACAAACGGCCACCAGGCCCCTCACAAGGTGCATTCCTCCTGTGTTGCATTAACCTGTAGAATAACCTATTGAAAGATTTACTAAAGAGAATAATATTCCCATGACTGAATGACTGCGGTGTGCATGGCCTAGGGCAAATAAGTCAAGAAAGGCATTCATCTCTGCCACAAGCCACGTTGGCACAACAACACCGCCCGGATGAACTCAAGCCGACCTACCAGGCCCAGCCCAACCCACGAGGCTGACCAGTGACGTCTTCCAGCCAAGACCAACCACGCCGCAGCAGCACCTATAGTTAGTCGTCGCCACCCAATCCCAATGAACTTGTGCCCCCTATAGTATGTAGGTTTTTGATGACGTTTTTTGTAAATATATACGCCTGTCTTTGCTATTGTCAGACAGAGCGCTCTCGGAGTTTGCAGAGTTCTTTGCATGCCCTATTCTGTTGATAAACTCCCATTTACGCTCACCCGCACTCTGTCTTGGCCTTATCATTGCGGGGAGGATCGTGCTGGTTGGGGACGCTTGCCTTCATCCGTTATACATTTATTTCAGTTATGGAGAGAGAGAGAGAGAGAGAGAGAGAGAGAGAGAGAGAGAAGACGAAAGAGGGAGAGAGAGAGACGAAGAAAGAGAAAGAGAACGAGAAAGAGAAAAAGATAGAAAAAACATGGTACATGTCATAAAAAATTTTTTCGCAGATTCTTTTTCATCAAATAATCTTGTCATTACTTTTCAATCTCATTTGTAGTATTACTAGCACGTTCCTGTTCGCTCTGAGGGTTTGCACTATCGCGTGCTCTCCTCACATCTGAGAGGTGCACCCAATATTTCAATCCCTTAACTTTCACTGCAGTGGGTGTACTATATACGACCTCGTAAGGGCCGTGAAACCTGGGTGAATTCCATCTCCTTACAAAACTCCTGACATAGACCTGTGCTCCTGGCATCAGTGGTCCACTTGGGCTGTCTGCAGCTGGCGTTGTAGTATCAGTTGCTACATTCTCAGTAAATGGTGGTGCAATTTGTCGCGCTATGCTGCGGACTGCGCGCGTCAACTGGGTTAGATATTCCTTCAATTCCTCCCCCAGCACTGCGGCAGCTCTGTGTGCGTCTGACGCTCTCCGAATTGGGGAAACTGGTGTGTGTATTCGCCTCCCATTTACAATCTCATGGGGGCTGAGATGGTGGTCCTTACATGGTTGTGTTCTGAGTTGGAACAGTGCTAGGGGTAAGCAATATACCCAATTTTTTTTTCAGTGTATTACACAATTTTGATAATTTGCTCTTGAGTAATCCATTGATCTTTTCCACCATCCCATTGGCCATCGGATGATAAATGGAACACAGTTTGTGCTTCACCCCCAAAAGTGACGTTACTTCCTTGAAGAGGTCATTCACAAAGTGTGTGCCGTTATCTGATCTTATCACATCACATATTCCCCAGCGAGAAAATACTTCTTGCACCAGGAACTTCGCTGCACACTTCGCGTCTGGGTGGGGACATGGACCCGCTTCCACCCACCTTGAAAAAGGACATACCACCACGATTAAATACCTTGCTCCGTTACATCGCTCTCCCATGTCAGCGTAATCTACGTGGAGTTCCCTAAATGGTCCTGTTGGTCGGGGCAGGGTACCACGCAGTGTTCTCAATGTCATCCCTGAATTGTATGTTTGACATGTTAGACACTCTGCAACGAATTTTGACAAGTGTTCCTGTAAATTAGGAACAAACCAATGTTCCTGGATGTCTGCGGCAATGTGTTGTTTTGCTACATGACCTGGGAAGTGCAGCTGTTGGAATGCTACTTCTAGTAATTCTACTGGCATCACTACCTTTCCCGTTGTCTCTTGTCTACAAATTAGGTCTGTGGCTGATTGTTTGCACTCCCGTTTGCTCCACAACTCTTGCTCCTCCTGTGGTGCTCTCCTTTGTAGTTCTATTATCTGCGCTATTGGTGTGTTACTGTACACCTCTTCTAGTGGCTCTGTAATGGTTGTCTTTACAACGCATTCGATTGTTGGTGTTGTATTGAAATACGAGGCCTCCTTCACTGCTGCGTCGGCTGCCGCGTTTCCCAATGAGACTGCATCTGTGTTGTTGGTATGGGCTTGGCATTTCACCACTGCCACTACCGATGGTACTGCTAATGCATCTATCAATTCATTCAATAATGTGGCGTGCTATACTGGAGAGCCATCTGCTCGTCTGAACCCCCTTCTACGCCAGCGGGATAGTCCTAAATGCACTGTGGTTGTTACGTATGCTGAATCTGAATATATAGTCACTGCGCACCCCTTGGCTGTACGCAATGCTTCAATCAATGCAGTTAATTCCACTGCCTGTGCGGAGTAATGTGATGGGAGGCGCTTTTGGACAATTGTTTCATAGTTATCTTCTTCCATTCGTACTACTGCCATTCTCACATTCTTCTCCCCTGTCTCTGGGTTTATCGTTGCTGACCCATCTATGAAGTATATTTCTCCCTCCTTCAGGGCATTTTCACTCGCTTTGGGAATGTCATCACCCTCCCCCTCGTAGGTGGCGCAGTCGTGTTCCTGCATGTCCTGTGTTGTACACGCCTCTGTAATGAATGTCGCCGGGTTCACTGTCTTACACCTGACCACGTGCACGTTGGGACTCAGAATTATTATCTCATATGCAGTTGCTCTCTGGGTTGTCAGTGTTGATTTTGATCGCTCAAGAATTGCAAATAATGAATGCTCTGCATATAATGTCACTGAACATCCCATCACAATCATAGCACTCTTTTCAATTGCGAAGGCCGCAGCTGCGAGGGCCTGTTCGCACGCGAAGTGACCTTGCATCACCGGGTCTAGTGTTCCGCTATAATAGGCCAATGGTTTGTGGCCTAGTGATGTTTTTTGTGTCAGTACTGCTGTCATCGGTGTTCCATTACAGTGTGAGAACAAGAAAAATTCCCTCTCATAATCAGGGTTCGCGAGAACTGGGGCATCCGCAATATGGTATTTTAGTTTGAAATACTGGGTCATCATATCATGTGTCCATTTTATTGCGGCTCTACTCTTCTGTGCTTCTTTTAATGCTTGTAGTAATGGACGTGTGTATGCCGCGTAATCAAGGATCCATTCTCGGCAATAGTTACATATGCCAAGAAATGTTTGCATGCCCTTTACCGTTTTTGATATGATTATGTTGCGTATGGCAGCTGCTCTGTCTGGGAGTATTCGTTTTCCATCTTTTGATATTAACTGTCCGAGGTATACAACCTCGGCAAGGCAGTATTGTAGTTTCCCTTTGTCCACCTTGTACCCCTTGGTTGTTAACACATTTAACAATGTTATGGAGTCTTCTCTGCATTTTTCTTCTGTTTGGCTGCAGACGAGCAAATCGTCTACGCATTGTATAATGGTGCTCTCTACATCTATATTTCCAATATCTTCACGTAGTACTCTGTTAAAAATACTAGGGCTCTCGCAATACCCCTGTGGGAGTCTGCGATGTTCGTACCTGTTGTTCCCTAATGTGAATGCTGTCAGGTATTGTGATCCTGGGTCAAGTGGTATAGAGAAGAAAGCATTCTTTAAGTCAACCACAGTAAAACATGTAGATTCTTTAGGTATGCTGCACAGTATTGATGCCGGGTAAGGCACTAATGGGAACTCTTTTTGAATGACGTCATTGAGTGGGCGGAGATCTTGGATCATCCTCCACGCCCCTCCTTTTGCTTTTTTGATTGGGAAGATAGCTGTGTTACACAGGGAGTTTGATGGCACTATAATACCTTGTTTTATGAGTGCATTTATTGTTTCCCTAATCCCTTCCTCTGCTTCTCTGGATATGGGATATTGCTTCACTCGTGGCGGTATGGCACCTGGTTTTAGTTTTATCTTTATTGGTGTCACCTCATGGAGTAATTCTACATCGTGGGGGCCTGTAGTCCAAATTTCAGGCGCCACCTTTGCCATGTCTTCCTCAAATATTGTCGGTGGGGCATTAACACTAGCCATGAGTGGATTGTGTACCTCTCTGTACTGGATCATGATGTCACATTGTATACTTATTTCCATTATTATCTCTCCATCATCTTCGTTATCAGTGAATAATTCCTCATCAGTTATGTCTCTTAGCATTATGTTTGAGTCTATGCATAACACAGTTCTCCACTCACACCCATGCGCGTCCAATCCTATGACGACAATACGTTTGCTTGATACCTGAACTGCCTCAATGTCTATGGACATGATCGTGCCTGGCACGACATCTGTGTGTGCAATTGGGCGGAATATAAAATCTGATGGTGTTCTCCATTCTTTTCTCGTTATCTCTGGTACTACTCGGGCTAAAACTTTGATACCATAGATAAATATGTCTATGTCCATGGGTATTCCTCGCACACAATAAATTGATTGGCGCGTCTTCGTGGTACAGTAAGGGTGCGCGCACGGTTTCCCCCCCCCCACCGTTATATCAAGATCTTTGGTGTAAGGAACTTTTAAAATAGCCCCAGAGAAACCCTGCGTTTCCAAATTCCTGCCTGAGAGCGGAAACTGCCCTTCCATAAGACATGATTTTTCTGCTCCCGAGTCTACCATGAAGATAAACTGCTTGTTTCCTATCTCTGCCCCCACTAGTGGTTCCTCTTCTGCACGTAGGGTGGTGGATAGGACTGGACAAGCAAGTGCTCCCTGTGCGTCGGTGGAATGCACCACGGTTCCATGGCCCATACGAGGTCGTGTTTTGCACGCCTACGGCAGTAAAGGTAAAGGGCCTAAAGTACTGGGTGCATTTGACCGACGTACGAAGAGCGTATAGCACTGTACAGGAGGAGGTACAGGAGGAGGCACAGACAACAGCAAACAGTGACGCCGAGAAGAAAGACTGAATATGGGTTTGTGCGTGTGACAGTGGTGAACTTGAATAAAACAGTGGCTGACAGGTGTGCTTGGAGTGAAGAGATGGTACCAAAACGAAAAAAAAAAAAAAATATATATAATGATTTTTTTTTCCTTTTGAAAGAGTTTTTTTTTTTATTTTACGTGTGAACTTATGTGTAATTATTGGTGTAATTAAATGTACGAACTGTTTACTACCTTGTCTGTGAATACCCTTCCCTGCAACCCTACCCGCTTCCATTCCCCGTCAAAATATACTTGGCACTGGTATTGCCAACAAAATGTTTACATCCATGCACTTAATGCACTTTTATATCTCGAACAGGAACTACCATGGCATCTAAAGGGCAGCCCGCAACGGATAGAGTTACTAGAATTAGAGAGTGGTTAACTGAAAAATGCAGATACTCGTATGAATGTGGACTATCAGTGTGCATTATATTGTTTTTTACACTAATGGTTGGCCTGATTACATACTGGTTCGTAGCGTTCATCTCTATCGAGATGAACGAGGGGGGAGGGAATAACAGCACTATCTTAAATAATGCAACTGCAAGTGTAAATGCTAAGGAAGGTGATTTCTTGGTATGGGACGGAACTAAACTTGCGTGGGGCTATTATACTACACCAGCCAATGCTGTTATCTCACAAAATGGGGGGCCACAAGGTAACATGCAAAATAACACAAGGTCCCCGCCAGAGATGTCTGATTACAATGCTCACAGCCTAAACGACCGAAACCCCTCCGCCATATCCTGGTTATATAACACCCCTACCAGCCAACCTGCCCCCATGGCCATAGATACATCAGCGGATAACAAAATGGAAGAAAATAAGAGAATGAAAGCAACACACAAAATATTATATGATGATTGGGCTAAGGGGGGCGGGAATGAGGAAGGGGGGTCTATTTTGTCCATTACTCAGAAGGCTGGGAGGCACCTAAGGAATAAGAATAACAGACGGAAAAGGGAAGCGGGGAGGAGGAAGTATGATGAATACTACGGGTTGGGGCTAGATAAGATGGAAGACCCTCGACACCCCCACCAAACAAATAAGTGGTATGCAGACATGAGTGCAACAGCCAAACAAACAACAAACGAGAGCTGCTATGTCTGCTCGCTCATTCCCCATGCTTCAGGCACACCCAAAGTATTGTTACCGAAAGAATTGCCTATTGTGGATGCCCAATGTCTCCTTCATCTCACGCTATGCAGAATTAAGAACACCTTCCAGGCACATGAAGTAACTTTTAGAATGCTGCAGAATGAGAAAACTTGTTATCCAAAGACAGTAGGAGTGGTATGTCTTAAGGAACCATTTGTTGTAATACAAGGGACACTTTTTTCTGACAACAAGTGGAAGGATGAAAAAGTAATGTGTAAAGCTGAAGCACTGAGGGGTGTGGCACCAGAGAAGTTGCAATGGATAGAAGAAACGTGCACACCAATATGGAAGGAACACATTTCAAAATTAACATGGGTAACAGCCATTGAAAAGCCCTTCAAGTTGCAAAGTGAAATAGACTATGAACTGTGTTTTAAAGGAGAAGGGAGAACGTCCATGGGGACGAACAAGAATTGCAACAAGACCCTCACCATCCCAGATCTGAAAAAAGGGACAGCGGCACTAATGGACACATATTGGGTATGCGGTAACCAGGCATACCTGCACCTTCCCCAGTCGTGGAGTGGCAGCTGCTCAATGGCCACTCTGCACTCAGCCCTAATGGTGATCCCAGAAAGCCATATTAACGGGAACAAAAGAGGACAAGGAACAGTGCAACAGAGTGCGGCCCAGCCTACTGCAGAATCACATATCTATGTCCTGTCTTCCGGGGACAAAGGAGAAGCACTATCACGAAACAAACGAACATCAAACTACATATCAAAGGCATCATCTGAATTGTTGGCACAGATCCCAGACAGGTATCGATTATTCAGCTCTGCAGAAACATTTTTTGCTTCACTCATCTCAAGTGTCCAAGCAAGAGCAAACGCAAAATGGCTCCAGATAACACGCTGGGAACTGATTCAGCTACCAAATGACACTGAAGAGGGGTTCAACGTCATAAAGGTGGAACTAAGAGCTTTACGACTGATGACCATGCAAAACAGGTATGTCCTGGACCTGTTGACAGCGATGGATGGAGGTGTTTGCCGAAAAATCGGAAGTGCCTGCTGCACTTTCGTACCTTCTGAAGACGCAGAAAATGGCTCCCTGTCCCATGTGATCGAAGCAGTGCACAACCTAGGCGAAAGAATGAAGATGGAAGGTGGAGCAGAAGACAGCACGTGGTTTGACAATATTTTTTCCTGGGTCCCCTCTTGGCTTGGAATGACTGTGAAATTTTTGGTGCCAGCCGTGGTGTTCCTCCTTGTCATTTTTTGCCTGTGCCAGGCGGGTCTTCGATGTTGTGCTAACGCAGTGCCAAATGGTGCAATGATGATGGTGACAATGGGCAACTCCCACGGTACAATAAAAACGATGCAAGAAGCACAAGTCCAAACAGGAACAGATAACACACCTAGATACCAGCTGGTACCTATGTACCACGATAAGGATGTTGTAGATAAATTGTGGCACACCACCATCAAAGAGCCCCGTATCCTAGAATGGTACGAGGAAGTTTGGGTAGATTTGGAAGGAGATGGTGAATGTATATATTTAACGTGTACCCCAGATGAGTACGCCAGGAGAGGTGAGAGCTTAAGGGGGGTGTGCAGAGCATGGATGCCCATAAAAGGAACTCCTGCATGGGATGAGGCAGTGATGGACGAAGCAGAGTGTAGGAGGATAGAGGATTTAAAGTGTTTGTTACGTAAGTAACGAAAGGGGGGAAACGTAGGGGAGGGAAGGTCTAAAAAGGCCCCCCCTTGCCTACATCCCTCCCCAGGTGAGGGCCATGGCTCGTTGGGTGTCCCCTCGTCCACCCGGGCCCAGGTGGTGGAGGGTTCACCTGCTGAAAACATTGCCCACACGTACTGAATTTAGCTAGGCCTCAGAAACCATTTTGTCTGACAAAGATGGTGTGAGCTCAGCGCACTGTAGCGCGGCCCCCACCCTCGGAGAGTTTCAATTATTTCTGCTGCCACAGCACCCTGGCAGATCCACTGTGAGCCCGTTCCCACGAACAAGACGGACATGAACTAGCATAAGATACTAACACTGTAACATTTCACCTTCCACAATGTGTTACTGCTCCCAGCATGACCCGGTCAGCAAGGTCTGGGCGATGGGGAAAAACTGTAGAATGGCCATCCGACAAAAGCAGTAAAATACCCAAGTATGAATGCCAAAAATTACTTGTAATACGCGTCCCTGCTCCACAAAACTACTTCTACTAAAGGAACCTGTAAAATTATGTAATGATTATGAATACGCATGCTTACATAACACCAGCCATGAAGGATCCACACCCCGCGGTCCCGCGCCACAACTGAACTAATGCTGCTATAATAAAAGGGAGAACGAATGCAACTGTACATAAGGCTTGTGTGAAAGACGTGTGCAAATGCGCCAGTCATATGTATGTGTCCAAGCCCTTATATGTCATTACCGCCACGCATAGTGGCGGGTCTCGTTCTCTGCGCTCCACCAACCATGTCACTACCTCACTTAATGCAAACGCATATGCATATAACTAAATGTTGTAATTGTTGAAATATAATGTACTCATAAGGTGCTCAGACTGAATATATCCAAAAAACGTTTAATGAAGCTGAAATGTATGTCCTAGAGTGATCTAAGTGAATATTATAAGAGTGTTTAAATGTTTGTAAATGTTTTCACATTAAAGTTGGCAACACACGGGGAAAATACCTTTGTGAATATGCACAAGGCCATTTTCCCTCCCACCCTGCGACGTCTGCCAAACAAGAGAGCTGAGGCCTGCGCCGTACTGCCCCACCTCCCCCCTACTAGGCTGGAGCCGCTTCAAAGATTTGTAGGTCCCGCTACAGCACCCAAGGCCACGGCCTGCCACCTGCGTTATTTACAGTTTAGCAGTAAACCTCTGCTTGAATCCACAGATCCACCAGCGCCCCCTCGTAAACCCCTCAGTCCACCAGATCATCTTAAGACTTATGACTCTGTGTAATCAAGACACCCAACACTGGGGTAATATACAGCGGCCATTCATAATAACTTCTAACAAGACAGAAAGACACGTACCGGCCGTCCCATGCCCCAGGACCCGGCCCCTCGACCTATGATACCGGTCAACAGGACACAGGTAATCATGCCCTGACAAACGGCCACCAGGCCCCTCACAAGGTGCATTCCTCCTGTGTTGCATTAACCTGTAGAATAACCTATTGAAAGATTTACTAAAGAGAATAATATTCCCATGACTGAATGACTGCGGTGTGCATGGCCTAGGGCAAATAAGTCAAGAAAGGCATTCATCTCTGCCACAAGCCACGTTGGCACAACAACACCGCCCGGATGAACTCAAGCCGACCTACCAGGCCCAGCCCAACCCACGAGGCTGACCAGTGACGTCTTCCAGCCAAGACCAACCACGCCGCAGCAGCACCTATAGTTAGTCGTCGCCACCCAATCCCAATGAACTTGTGCCCCCTATAGTATGTAGGTTTTTGATGACGTTTTTTGTAAATATATACGCCTGTCTTTGCTATTGTCAGACAGAGCGCTCTCGGAGTTTGCAGAGTTCTTTGCATGCCCTATTCTGTTGATAAACTCCCATTTACGCTCACCCGCACTCTGTCTTGGCCTTATCATTGCGGGGAGGATCGTGCTGGTTGGGGACGCTTGCCTTCATCCGTTATACATTTATTTCAGTTATGGAGAGAGAGAGAGAGAGAGAGAGAGAAGACGAAAGAGGGAGAGAGAGAGACGAAGAAAGAGAAAGAGAACGAGAAAGAGAAAAAGATAGAAAAAACATGGTACATGTCATACATTTTTTTTTCGCAGATTCTTTTTCATCAAATAATCTTGTCATTACTTTTCAATCTCATTTGTAGTATTACTAGCACGTTCCTGTTCGCTCTGAGGGTTTGCACTATCGCGTGCTCTCCTCACATCTGAGAGGTGCACCCAATATTTCAATCCCTTAACTTTCACTGCAGTGGGTGTACTATATACGACCTCGTAAGGGCCGTGAAACCTGGGTGAATTCCATCTCCTTACAAAACTCCTGACATAGACCTGTGCTCCTGGCATCAGTGGTCCACTTGGGCTGTCTGCAGCTGGCGTTGTAGTATCAGTTGCTACATTCTCAGTAAATGGTGGTGCAATTTGTCGCGCTATGCTGCGGACTGCGCGCGTCAACTGGGTTAGATATTCCTTCAATTCCTCCCCCAGCACTGCGGCAGCTCTGTGTGCGTCTGACGCTCTCCGAATTGGGGAAACTGGTGTGTGTATTCGCCTCCCATTTACAATCTCATGGGGGCTGAGATGGTGGTCCTTACATGGTTGTGTTCTGAGTTGGAACAGTGCTAGGGGTAAGCAATATACCCCATTTTTTTTTCAGTGTATTACACAATTTTGATAATTTGCTCTTGACTAATCCATTGATCTTTTCCACCATCCCATTGGCCATCGGATGATAAATGGAACACAGTTTGTGCTTCACCCCCAAAAGTGACGTTACTTCCTTGAAGAGGTCATTCACAAAGTGTGTGCCGTTATCTGATCTTATCACATCACATATTCCCCAGCGAGAAAATACTTCTTGCACCAGGAACTTCGCTGCACACTTCGCGTCTGGGTGGGGACATGGACCCGCTTCCACCCACCTTGAAAAAGGACATACCACCACAATTAAATACCTTGCTCCGTTACATCGCTCTCCCATGTCCGCGTAATCTACGTGGAGTTCCCTAAATGGTCCTGTTGGTCGGGGCAGGGTACCACGCAGTGTTCTCAATGTCATCCCTGAATTGTATGTTTGACATGTTACACACTCTGCAACGAATTTTGACAAGTGTTCCTGTAAATTAGGAACAAACCAATGTTCCTGGATGTCTGCGGCAATGTGTTGTTTTGCTACATGACCTGGGAAGTGCAGCTGTTGGAATGCTACTTCTAGTAATTCTACTGGCATCACTACCTTTCCCGTTGTCTCTTGTCTACAAATTAGGTCTGTGGCTGATTGTTTGCACTCCCGTTTGCTCCACAACTCTTGCTCCTCCTGTGGTGCTCTCCTTTGTAGTTCTATTATCTGCGCTATTGGTGTGTTACTGTACACCTCTTCTAGTGGCTCTGTAATGGTTGTCTTTACAACGCATTCGATTGTTGGTGTTGTATTGAAATACGAGGCCTCCTTCACTGCTGCGTCGGCTGCCGCGTTTCCCAATGAGACTGCATCTGTGTTGTTGGTATGGGCTTGGCATTTCACCACTGCCACTACCGATGGTACTGCTAATGCATCTATCAATTCATTCAATAATGTGGCGTGCTGTACTGGAGAGCCATCTGCTCGTCTGAACCCCCTTCTACGCCAGCGGGATAGTCCTGAATGCACTGTGGTTGTTACGTATGCTGAATCTGAATATATAGTCACTGCGCACCCCTTGGCTGTACGCAATGCTTCAATCAATGCAGTTAATTCCACTGCCTGTGCGGAGTAATGTGATGGGAGGCGCTTTTGGACAATTGTTTCATAGTTATCTTCTTCCATTCGTACTACTGCCATTCTCACATTCTTCTCCCCTGTCTCTGGGTTTATCGTTGCTGACCCATCTATGAAGTATATTTCTCCCTCCTTCAGGGCATTTTCACTCGCTTTGGGAATGTCATCACCCTCCCCCTCGTAGGTGGCGCAGTCGTGTTCCTGCATGTCCTGTGTTGTACACGCCTCTGTAATGAATGTCGCCGGGTTCACTGTCTTACACCTGACCACGTGCACGTTGGGACTCAAAATTATTATCTCATATGCAGTTGCTCTCTGGGTTGTCAGTGTTGATTTTGATCGCTCAAGAATTGCAAATAATGAATGCTCTGCATATAATGTCACTGAACATCCCATCACAATCATAGCACTCTTTTCAATTGCGAAGGCCCAGCTGCGAGGGCCTGTTCGCACGCGAAGTGACCTTGCATCACCGGGTCTAGTGTTCCGCTATAATAGGCCAATGGTTTGTGGCCTAGTGATGTTTTTTGTGTCAGTACTGCTGTCATCAGTGTTCCATTACAGTGTGAGAACAAGAAAAATTCCCTCTCATAATCAGGGTTCGCGAGAACTGGGGCATCCGCAATATGGTATTTTAGTTTGAAATACTGGGTCATCATATCATGTGTCCATTTTATTGCGGCTCTACTCTTCTGTGCTTCTTTTAATGCTTGTAGTAATGGACGTGTGTATGCCGCGTAATCAAGGATCCATTCTCGGCAATAGTTACATATGCCAAGAAATTTTTGCATGCCCTTTACCGTTTTTGATATGATTATGTTGCGTATGGCAGCTGCTCTGTCTGGAAGTATTCGTTTTCCATCTTTTGATATTAACTGTCCGAGGTATACAACCTCGGCAAGGCAGTATTGTAGTTTCCCTTTGTCCACCTTGTACCCCTTGGTTGTTAACACATTTAACAATGTTATGGAGTCTTCTCTGCATTTTTCTTCTGTTTGGCTGCAGACGAGCAAATCGTCTACGCATTGTATAATGGTGCTCTCTACATCTATATTTCCAACATCTTCACGTAGTACTCTGTTAAAAATACTAGGGCTCTCGCAATACCCCTGTGGGAGTCTGCGATGTTCGTACCTGTTGTTCCCTAATGTGAATGCTGTCAGGCATTGTGATCCTGGGTCAAGTGGTATAGAGAAGAAAGCATTCTTTAAGTCAACCACAGTAAAACATGTAGATTCTTTAGGTATGCTGCACAGTATTGATGCCGGGTAAGGCACTAATGGGAACTCTTTTTGAATGACGTCATTGAGTGGGCGGAGATCTTGGATCATCCTCCACGCCCCTCCTTTTGCTTTTTTGATTGGGAAGATAGCTGTGTTACACAGGGAGTTTGATGGCACTATAATACCTTGTTTTATGAGTGCATGTATTGTTTCCCTAATCCCTTCCTCTGCTTCTCTGGATATGGGATATTGCTTCACTCGTGGCGGTATGGCACCTGGTTTTAGTTTTATCTTTATTGGTGTCACCTCATGGAGTAATTCTACATCGTGGGGGCCTGTAGTCCAAATTTCAGGCGCCACCTTTGCCATGTCTTCCTCAAATATTGTCGGTGGGGCATTAACACTAGCCATGAGTGGATTGTGTACCTCTCTGTACTGGATCATGATGTCACATTGTATACTTATTTCCATTATTATCTCTCCATCATCTTCGTTATCAGTGAATAAATCCTCATCAGTTATGTCTCTTAGCATTATGTTTGAGTCTATGCATAACACAGTTCTCCACTCACACCCATGCGCGTCCAATCCTATGACGACAATACGTTTGCTTGATACCTGAACTGCCTCAATGTCTATGGACATGATCGTGCCTGGCACGACATCTGTGTGTGCAATTGGGCGGAATATAAAATCTGATGGTGTTCTCCATTCTTTTCTCGTTATCTCTGGTACTACTCGGGCTAAAACTTTGATACCATAGATAAATATGTCTATGTCCATGGGTATTCCTCGCACACAATAAATTGATTGGCGCGTCTTCGTGGTACAGTAAGGGTGCGCGCACGGTTTTCCCCCCCCACCGTTATATCAAGATCTTTGGTGTAAGGAACTTTTAAAATAGCCCCAGAGAAACCCTGCGTTTCCAAATTCCTGCCTGAGAGCGGAAACTGCCCTTCCATAAGACATGATTTTTCTGCTCCCGAGTCTACCATGAAGATAAACTGCTTGTTTCCTATCTCTGCCCCCACTAGTGGTTCCTCTTCTGCACGTAGGGTGGTGGATAGGACTGGACAAGCAAGTGCTCCCTGTGCGTCAGTGGAATGCACCACGGTTCCATGGCCCATACGAGGTCGTGTTTTGCACGCCTACGGCAGTAAAGGTAAAGGGCCTAAAGTACTGGGTGCATTTGACCGACGTACGAAGAGCGTATAGCACTGTACAGGAGGAGGTACAGGAGGAGGCACAGACAACAGCAAACAGTGACGCCGAGAAGAAAGACTGAATATGGGTTTGTGCGTGTGACAGTGGTGAACTTGAATAAAACAGTGGCTGACAGGTGTGCTTGGAGTGAAGAGATGGTACCAAAACGAAAAAAAAAATATATATATATATAATGATTTTTTTTTCCTTTTGAAAGAGTTTTTTTTTTATTTTACGTGTGAACTTATGTGTAATTATTGGTGTAATTAAATGTACGAACTGTTTACTACCTTGTCTGTGAATACCCTTCCCTGCAACCCTTCCCGCTTCCATTCCCCGTCAAAATATACTTGGCACTGGTATTGCCAACAAAATGTTTACATCCATGCACTTAATGCACTTTTATATCTCGAACAGGAACTACCATGGCATATAACGGGCAGCCCGCAACGGATAGAGTTACTAGAATTAGAGAGTGGTTAACTGAAAAATGCAGATACTCGTATGAATGTGGACTATCAGTGTGCATTATATTGTTTTTTACACTAATGGTTGGCCTGATTACATACTGGTTCGTAGCGTTCATCTCTATCGAGATGAACGAGGGGGGAGGGAATAACAGCACTATCTTAAATAATGCAACTGCAAGTGTAAATGCTAAGGAAGGTGATTTCTTGGTATGGGACGGAACTAAACTTGCGTGGGGCTATTATACTACACCAGCCAATGCTGTTATCTCACAAAATGGGGGGCCACAAGGTAACATGCAAAATAACACAAGATCCCCGCCAGAGATGTCTGATTACAATGCTCACAGCCTAAACGACCGAAACCCCTCCGCCATATCCTGGTTATATAACACCCCTACCAGCCAACCTGCCCCCATGGCCATAGATACATCAGCGGATAACAAAATGGAAGAAAATAAGAGAATGAAAGCAACACACGAAATATTATATGATGATTGGGCTAAGGGGGGCGGGAATGAGGAAGGGGGGTCTATTTTGTCCATTACTCAGAAGGCTGGGAGGCACCTAAGGAATAAGAATAACAGACGGAAAAGGGAAGCGGGGAGGAGGAAGTATGATGAATACTACGGGTTGGGGCTAGATAAGATGGAAGACCCTCGACAGCCCCACCAAACAAATAAGTGGTATGCAGACATGAGTGCAACAGCCAAACAAACAACAAACGAGAGCTGCTATGTCTGCTCGCTCATTCCCCATGCTTCAGGCACACCCAAAGTATTGTTACCGAAAGAATTGCCTATTGTGGATGCCCAATGTCTCCTTCATCTCACGCTATGCAGAATTAAGAACACCTTCCAGGCACATGAAGTAACTTTTAGAATGCTGCAGAATGAGAAAACTTGTTATCCAAAGACAGTAGGAGTGGTCTGTCTTAAGGAACCATTTTTTGTAATACAAGGGACACTTTTTTCTGACAACAAGTGGAAGGATGAAAAAGTAATGTGTAAAGCTGAAGCACTGAGGGGTGTGTCACCAGAGAAGTTGCAATGGATAGAAGAAACGTGCACACCAATATGGAAGGAACACATTTCAAAATTAACATGGGTAACAGCCATTGAAAAGCCCTTCAAGTTGCAAAGTGAAATAGACTATGAACTGTGTTTTAAAGGAGAAGGGAGAACGTCCATGGGGACGAACAAGAATTGCAACAAGACCCTCACCATCCCAGATCTGAAAAAAGGGACAGCGGCACTAATGGACACATATTGGGTATGCGGTAACCAGGCATACCTGCACCTTCCCCAGTCGTGGAGTGGCAGCTGCTCAATGGCCACTCTGCACTCAGCCCTAATGGTGATCCCAGAAAGCCATATTAACGGGAACAAAAGAGGACAAGGAACAGTGCAACAGAGTGCGGCCCAGCCTACTGCAGAATCACATATCTATGTCCTGTCTTCCGGGGACAAAGGAGAAGCACTATCACGAAACAAACGAACATCAAACTACATATCAAAGGCATCATCTGAATTGTTGGCACAGATCCCAGACAGGTATCGATTATTCAGCTCTGCAGAAACATTTTTTGCTTCACTCATCTCAAGTGTCCAAGCAAGAGCAAACGCAAAATGGCTCCAGATAACACGCTGGGAACTGATTCAGCTACCAAATGACACTGAAGAGGGGTTCAACGTCATAAAGGTGGAACTAAGAGCTTTACGACTGATGACCATGCAAAACAGGTATGTCCTGGACCTGTTGACAGCGATGGATGGAGGTGTTTGCCGAAAAATCGGAAGTGCCTGCTGCACTTTCGTACCTTCTGAAGACGCAGAAAATGGCTCCCTGTCCCATGTGATCGAAGCAGTGCACAACCTAGGCGAAAGAATGAAGATGGAAGGTGGAGCAGAAGACAGCACGTGGTTTGACAATATTTTTTCCTGGGTCCCCTCTTGGCTTGGAATGACTGTGAAATTTTTGGTGCCAGCCGTGGTGTTCCTCCTTGTCATTTTTTGCCTGTGCCAGGCGGGTCTTCGATGTTGTGCTAACGCAGTGCCAAATGGTGCAATGATGATGGTGACAATGGGCAACTCCCACGGTACAATAAAAACGATGCAAGAAGCACAAGTCCAAACAGGAACAGATAACACACCTAGATACCAGCTGGTACCTATGTACCACGATAAGGATGTTGTAGATAAATTGTGGCACACCACCATCAAAGAGCCCCGTATCCTAGAATGGTACGAGGAAGTTTGGGTAGATTTGGAAGGAGATGGTGGATGTATATATTTAACGTGTACCCCAGATGAGTACGCCAGGAGAGGTGAGAGCTTAAGGGGGGTGTGCAGAGCATGGATGCCCATAAAAGGAACTCCTGCATGGGATGAGGCAGTGATGGACGAAGCAGAGTGTAGGAGGATAGAGGATTTAAAGTGTTTGTTACGTAAGTAACGAAAGGGGGGAAACGTAGGGGAGGGAAGGTCTAAAAAGGCCCCCCCTTGCCTACATCCCTCCCCAGGTGAGGGCCATGGCTCGTTGGGTGTCCCCTCGTCCACCCGGGCCCAGGTGGTGGAGGGTTAACCTGCTGAAAACATTGCCCACACGTACTGAATTTAGCTAGGCCTCAGAAACCATTTTGTCTGACAAAGATGGTGTGAGCTCAGCGCACTGTAGCGCGGCCCCCACCCTCGGAGAGTTTCAATTATTTCTGCTGCCACAGCACCCTGGCAGATCCACTGTGAGCCCGTTCCCACGAACAAGACGGACATGAACTAGCATAAGATACTAACACTGTAACATTTCACCTTCCACAATGTGTTACTGCTCCCAGCATGACCCGGTCAGCAAGGTCTGGGCGATGGGGAAAAACTGTAGAATGGCCATCCGACAAAAGCAGTAAAATACCCAAGTATGAATGCCAAAAATTACTTGTAATACGCGTCCCTGCTCCACAAAACTACTTCTACTAAAGGAACCTGTAAAATTATGTAATGATTATGAATACGCATGCTTACATAACACCAGCCATGAAGGATCCACACCCCGCGGTCCCGCGCCACAACTGAACTAATGCTGCTATAATAAAAGGGAGAACAAATGCAACTGTACATAAGGCTTGTGTGAAAGACGTGTGCAAATGCGCCAGTCATATGTATGTGTCCAAGCCCTTATATGTCATTACCGCCACGCATGGTGGCGGGTCTCGTTCTCTGCGCTCCACCAACCATGTCACTACCTCACTTAATGCAAACGCATATGCATATAACTAAATGTTGTAATTGTTGAAATATAATGTACTCATAAGGTGCTCAGACTGAATATATCCAAAAAACGTTTAATGAAGCTGAAATGTATGTCCTAGAGTGATCTAAGTGAATATTATAAGAGTGTTTAAATGTTTGTAAATGTTTTCACATTAAAGTTGGCAACACACGGGGAAAATACCTTTGTGAATATGCACAAGGCCATTTTCCCTCCCACCCTGCGAGGTCTGCCAAACAAGAGAGCTGAGGCCTGCGCCGTACTGCCCCACCTCCCCCCTACTAGGCTGGAGCCGCTTCAAAGATTTGTAGGTCCCGCTACAGCACCCAAGGCCACGGCCTGCCACCTGCGTTGTTTACAGTTTAGCAGTAAACCTCTGCTTGAATCCACAGATCCACCAGCGCCCCCTCGTAAACCCCTCAGTCCACCAGATCATCTTAAGACTTATGACTCTGTGTAATCAAGACACCCAACACTGGGGTAATATACAGCGGCCATTCATAATAACTTCTAACAAGACAGAAAGACACGTACCGGCCGTCCCATGCCCCAGGACCCGGCCCCTCGACCTATGATACCGGTCAACAGGACACAGGTAATCATGCCCTGACAAACGGCCACCAGGCCCCTCACAAGGTGCATTCCTCCTGTGTTGCATTAACCTGTAGAATAACCTATTGAAAGATTTACTAAAGAGAATAATATTCCCATGACTGAATGACTGCGGTGTGCATGGCCTAGGGCAAATAAGTCAAGAAAGGCATTCATCTCTGCCACAAGCCACGTTGGCACAACAACACCGCCCGGATGAACTCAAGCCGACCTACCAGGCCCAGCCCAACCCACGAGGCTGACGAGTGACGTCTTCCAGCCAAGACCAACCACGCCGCAGCAGCACCTATAGTTAGTCGTCGCCACCCAATCCCAATGAACTTGTGCCCCCTATAGTATGTAGGTTTTTGATGACGTTTTTTGTAAATATATACGCCTGTCTTTGCTATTGTCAGACAGAGCGCTCTCGGAGTTTGCAGAGTTCTTTGCATGCCCTATTCTGTTGATAAACTCCCATTTACGCTCACCCGCACTCTGTCTTGGCCTTATCATTGCGGGGAGGATCGTGCTGGTTGGGGACGCTTGCCTTCATCCGTTATACATTTATTTCAGTTATGGAGAGAGAGAGAGAGAGAGAGAGAGAAGACGAAAGAGGGAGAGAGAGAGACGAAGAAAGAGAAAGAGAACGAGAAAGAGAAAAAGATAGAAAAAACATGGTACATGTCATACATTTTTTTTTCGCAGATTCTTTTTCATCAAATAATCTTGTCATTACTTTTCAATCTCATTTGTAGTATTACTAGCACGTTCCTGTTCGCTCTGAGGGTTTGCACTATCGCGTGCTCTCCTCACATCTGAGAGGTGCACCCAATATTTCAATCCCTTAACTTTCACTGCAGTGGGTGTACTATATACGACCTCGTAAGGGCCGTGAAACCTGGGTGAATTCCATCTCCTTACAAAACTCCTGACATAGACCTGTGCTCCTGGCATCAGTGGTCCACTTGGGCTGTCTGCAGCTGGCGTTGTAGTATCAGTTACTACATTCTCAGTAAATGGTGGTGCAATTTGTCGCGCTATGCTGCGGACTGCGCGCGTCAACTGGGTTAGATATTCCTTCAATTCCTCCCCCAGCACTGCGGCAGCTCTGTGTGCGTCTGACGCTCTCCGAATTGGGGAAACTGGTGTGTGTATTCGCCTCCCATTTACAATCTCATGGGGGCTGAGATGGTGGTCCTTACATGGTTGTGTTCTGAGTTGGAACAGTGCTAGGGGTAAGCAATATACCCAATTTTTTTTTCAGTGTATTACACAATTTTGATAATTTGCTCTTGACTAATCCATTGATCTTTTCCACCATCCCATTGGCCATCGGATGATAAATGGAACACAGTTTGTGCTTCACCCCCAAAAGTGACGTTACTTCCTTGAAGAGGTCATTCACAAAGTGTGTGCCGTTATCTGATCTTATCACATCACATATTCCCCAGCGAGAAAATACTTCTTGCACCAGGAACTTCGCTGCACACTTCGCGTCTGGGTGGGGACATGGACCCGCTTCCACCCACCTTGAAAAAGGACATACCACCACGATTAAATACCTTGCTCCGTTACATCGCTCTCCCATGTCAGCGTAATCTATGTGGAGTTCCCTAAATGGTCCTGTTGGTCGGGGCAGGGTACCACGCAGTGTTCTCAATGTCATCCCTGAATTGTATGTTTGACATGTTACACACTCTACAACGAATTTTGACAAGTGTTCCTGTAAATTAGGAACAAACCAATGTTCCTGGATGTCTGCGGCAATGTGTTGTTTTGCTACATGACCTGGGAAGTGCAGCTGTTGGAATGCTACTTCCAGTAATTCTACTGGCATCACTACCTTTCCCGTTGTCTCTTGTCTACAAATTAGGTCTGTGGCTGATTGTTTGCACTCCCGTTTGCTCCACAACTCTTGCTCCTCCTGTGGTGCTCTCCTTTGTAGTTCTATTATCTGCGCTATTGGTGTGTTACTGTACACCTCTTCTAGTGGCTCTGTAATGGTTGTCTTTACAACGAATTCGATTGTTGGTGTTGTATTGAAATACGAGGCCTCCTTCACTGCTGCGTCGGCTGCCGCGTTTCCCAATGAGACTGCATCTGTGTTGTTGGTATGGGCTTGGCATTTCACCACTGCCACTACCGATGGTACTGCTAATGCATCTATCAATTCATTCAATAATGTGGCGTGCTGTACTGGAGAGCCATCTGCTCGTCTGAACCCCCTTCTACGCCAGCGGGATAGTCCTGAATGCACTGTGGTTGTTACGTATGCTGAATCTGAATATATAGTCACTGCGCACCCCTTGGCTGTACGCAATGCTTCAATCAATGCAGTTAATTCCACTGCCTGTGCGGAGTAATGTGATGGGAGGCGCTTTTGGACAATTGTTTCATAGTTATCTTCTTCCATTCGTACTACTGCCATTCTCACATTCTTCTCCCCTGTCTCTGGGTTTATCGTTGCTGACCCATCTATGAAGTATATTTCTCCCTCCTTCAGGGCATTTTCACTCGCTTTGGGAATGTCATCACCCTCCCCCTCGTAGGTGGCGCAGTCGTGTTCCTGCATGTCCTGTGTTGTACACGCCTCTGTAATGAATGTCGCCGGGTTCACTGTCTTACACCTGACCACGTGCACGTTGGGACTCAGAATTATTATCTCATATGCAGTTGCTCTCTGGGTTGTCAGTGTTGATTTTGATCGCTCAAGAATTGCAAATAATGAATGCTCTGCATATAATGTCACTGAACATCCCATCACAATCATAGCACTCTTTTCAATTGCGAAGGCCGCAGCTGCGAGGGCCTGTTCGCACGCGAAGTGACCTTGCATCACCGGGTCTAGTGTTCCGCTATAATAGGCCAATGGTTTGTGGCCTAGTGATGTTTTTTGTGTCAGTACTGCTGTCATCAGTGTTCCATTACAGTGTGAGAACAAGAAAAATTCCCTCTCATAATCAGGGTTCGCGAGAACTGGGGCATCCGCAATATGGTATTTTAGTTTGAAAAACTGGGTCATCATATCATGTGTCCATTTTATTGCGGCTCTACTCTTCTGTGCTTCTTTTAATGCTTGTAGTAATGGACGTGTGTATGCCGCGTAATCAAGGATCCATTCTCGGCAATAGTTACATATGCCAAGAAATGTTTGCATGCCCTTTACCGTTTTTGATATGATTATGTTGCGTATGGCAGCTGCTCTGTCTGGGAGTATTCGTTTTCCATCTTTTGATATTAACTGTCCGAGGTATACAACCTCGGCAAGGCAGTATTGTAGTTTCCCTTTGTCCACCTTGTACCCCTTGGTTGTTAACACATTTAACAATGTTATGGAGTCTTCTCTGCATTTTTCTTCTGTTTGGCTGCAGACGAGCAAATCGTCTACGCATTGTATAATGGTGCTCTCTACATCTATATTTCCAATATCTTCACGTAGTACTCTGTTAAAAATACTAGGGCTCTCGCAATACCCCTGTGGGAGTCTGCGATGTTCGTACCTGTTGTTCCCTAATGTGAATGCTGTCTTGCATTGTGATCCTGGGTCAAGTGGTATAGAGAAGAAAGCATTCTTTAAGTCAACCACAGTAAAACATGTAGATTCTTTAGGTATGCTGCACAGTATTGATGCCGGGTAAGGCACTAATGGGAACTCTTTTTGAATGACGTCATTGAGTGGGCGGAGATCTTGGATCATCCTCCACGCCCCTCCTTTTGCTTTTTTGATTGGGAAGATAGCTGTGTTACACAGGGAGTTTGATGGTACTATAATACCTTGTTTTATGAGTGCATGTATTGTTTCCCTAATCCCTTCCTCTGCTTCTCTGGATATGGGATATTGCTTCACTCGTGGCGGTATGGCACCTGGTTTTAGTTTTATCTTTATTGGTGTCACCTCATGGAGTAATTCTACATCGTGGGGGCCTGTAGTCCAAATTTCAGGCGCCACCTTTGCCATGTCTTCCTCAAATATTGTCGGTGGGGCATTAACACTAGCCATGAGTGGATTGTGTACCTCTCTGTACTGGATCATGATGTCACATTGTATACTTATTTCCATTATTATCTCTCCATCATCTTCGTTATCAGTGAATAATTCCTCATCAGTTATGTCTCTTAGCATTATGTTTGAGTCTATGCATAACACAGTTCTCCACTCACACCCATGCGCGTCCAATCCTATGACGACAATACGTTTGCTTGATACCTGAACTGCCTCAATGTCTATGGACATGATCGTGCCTGGCACGACATCTGTGTGTGCAATTGGGCGGAATATAAAATCTGATGGTGTTCTCCATTCTTTTCTCGTTATCTCTGGTACTACTCGGGCTAAAACTTTGATACCATAGATAAATATGTCTATGTCCATGGGTATTCCTCGCACACAATAAATTGATTGGCGCGTCTTCGTGGTACAGTAAGGGTGCGCGCACGGTTTTCCCCCCCCACCGTTATATCAAGATCTTTGGTGTAAGGAACTTTTAAAATAGCCCCAGAGAAACCCTGCGTTTCCAAATTCCTGCCTGAGAGCGGAAACTGCCCTTCCATAAGACATGATTTTTCTGCTCCCGAGTCTACCATGAAGATAAACTGCTTGTTTCCTATCTCTGCCCCCACTAGTGGTTCCTCTTCTGCACGTAGGGTGGTGGATAGGACTGGACAAGCAAGTGCTCCCTGTGCGTCAGTGGAATGCACCACGGTTCCATGGCCCATACGAGGTCGTGTTTTGCACGCCTACGGCAGTAAAGGTAAAGGGCCTAAAGTACTGGGTGCATTTGACCGACGTACGAAGAGCGTATAGCACTGTACAGGAGGAGGTACAGGAGGAGGCACAGACAACAGCAAACAGTGACGCCGAGAAGAAAGACTGAATATGGGTTTGTGCGTGTGACAGTGGTGAACTTGAATAAAACAGTGGCTGACAGGTGTGCTTGGAGTGAAGAGATGGTACCAAAACGAAAAAAAAAAAAAAATATATATATAATGATTTTTTTTTCCTTTTGAAAGAGTTTTTTTTTTATTTTACGTGTGAACTTATGTGTAATTATTGGTGTAATTAAATGTACGAACTGTTTACTACCTTGTCTGTGAATACCCTTCCCTGCAACCCTTCCCGCTTCCATTCCCCGTCAAAATATACTTGGCACTGGTATTGCCAACAAAATGTTTACATCCATGCACTTAATGCACTTTTATATCTCGAACAGGAACTACCATGGCATCTAACGGGCAGCCCGCAACGGATAGAGTTACTAGAATTAGAGAGTGGTTAACTGAAAAATGCAGATACTCGTATGAATGTGGACTATCAGTGTGCATTATATTGTTTTTTACACTAATGGTTGGCCTGATTACATACTGGTTCGTAGCGTTCATCTCTATCGAGATGAACGAGGGGGGAGGGAATAACAGCACTATCTTAAATAATGCAACTGCAAGTGTAAATGCTAAGGAAGGTGATTTCTTGGTATGGGACGGAACTAAACTTGTGTGGGGCTATTATACTACACCAGCCAATGCTGTTATCTCACAAAATGGGGGGCCACAAGGTAACATGCAAAATAACACAAGGTCCCCGCCAGAGATGTCTGATTACAATGCTCACAGCCTAAACGACCGAAACCCCTCCGCCATATCCTGGTTATATAACACCCCTACCAGCCAACCTGCCCCCATGGCCATAGATACATCAGCGGATAACAAAATGGAAGAAAATAAGAGAATGAAAGCAACACACGAAATATTATATGATGATTGGGCTAAGGGGGGCGGGAATGAGGAAGGGGGGTCTATTTTGTCCATTACTCAGAAGGCTGGGAGGCACCTAAGGAATAAGAATAACAGACGGAAAAGGGAAGCGGGGAGGAGGAAGTATGATGAATACTACGGGTTGGGGCTAGATAAGATGGAAGACCCTCGACAGCCCCACCAAACAAATAAGTGGTATGCAGACATGAGTGCAACAGCCAAACAAACAACAAACGAGAGCTGCTATGTCTGCTCGCTCATTCCCCATGCTTCAGGCACACCCAAAGTATTGTTACCGAAAGAATTGCCTATTGTGGATGCCCAATGTCTCCTTCATCTCACGCTATGCAGAATTAAGAACACCTTCCAGGCACATGAAGTAACTTTTAGAATGCTGCAGAATGAGAAAACTTGTTATCCAAAGACAGTAGGAGTGGTATGTCTTAAGGAACCATTTTTTGTAATACAAGGGACACTTTTTTCTGACAACAAGTGGAAGGATGAAAAAGTAATGTGTAAAGCTGAAGCACTGAGGGGTGTGTCACCAGAGAAGTTGCAATGGATAGAAGAAACGTGCACACCAATATGGAAGGAACACATTTCAAAATTAACATGGGTAACAGCCATTGAAAAGCCCTTCAAGTTGCAAAGTGAAATAGACTATGAACTGTGTTTTAAAGGAGAAGGGAGAACGTCCATGGGGACGAACAAGAATTGCAACAAGACCCTCACCATCCCAGATCTGAAAAAAGGGACAGCGGCACTAATGGACACATATTGGGTATGCGGTAACCAGGCATACCTGCACCTTCCCCAGTCGTGGAGTGGCAGCTGCTCAATGGCCACTCTGCACTCAGCCCTAATGGTGATCCCAGAAAGCCATATTAACGGGAACAAAAGAGGACAAGGAACAGTGCAACAGAGTGCGGCCCAGCCTACTGCAGAATCACATATCTATGTCCTGTCTTCCGGGGACAAAGGAGAAGCACTATCACGAAACAAACGAACATCAAACTACATATCAAAGGCATCATCTGAATTGTTGGCACAGATCCCAGACAGGTATCGATTATTCAGCTCTGCAGAAACATTTTTTGCTTCACTCATCTCAAGTGTCCAAGCAAGAGCAAACGCAAAATGGCTCCAGATAACACGCTGGGAACTGATTCAGCTACCAAATGACACTGAAGAGGGGTTCAACGTCATAAAGGTGGAACTAAGAGCTTTACGACTGATGACCATGCAAAACAGGTATGTCCTGGACCTGTTGACAGCGATGGATGGAGGTGTTTGCCGAAAAATCGGAAGTGCCTGCTGCACTTTCGTACCTTCTGAAGACGCAGAAAATGGCTCCCTGTCCCATGTGATCGAAGCAGTGCACAACCTAGGCGAAAGAATGAAGATGGAAGGTGGAGCAGAAGACAGCACGTGGTTTGACAATATTTTTTCCTGGGTCCCCTCTTGGCTTGGAATGACTGTGAAATTTTTGGTGCCAGCCGTGGTGTTCCTCCTTGTCATTTTTTGCCTGTGCCAGGCGGGTCTTCGATGTTGTGCTAACGCAGTGCCAAATGGTGCAATGATGATGGTGACAATGGGCAACTCCCACGGTACAATAAAAACAATGCAAGAAGCACAAGTCCAAACAGGAACAGATAACACACCTAGATACCAGCTGGTACCTATGTACCACGATAAGGATGTTGTAGATAAATTGTGGCACACCACCATCAAAGAGCCCCGTATCCTAGAATGGTACGAGGAAGTTTGGGTAGATTTGGAAGGAGATGGTGGATGTATATATTTAACGTGTACCCCAGATGAGTACGCCAGGAGAGGTGAGAGGTTAAGGGGGGTGTGCAGAGCATGGATGCCCATAAAAGGAACTCCTGCATGGGATGAGGCAGTGATGGACGAAGCAGAGTGTAGGAGGATAGAGGATTTAAAGTGTTTGTTACGTAAGTAACGAAAGGGGGGAAACGTAGGGGAGGGAAGGTCTAAAAAGGCCCCCCCTTGCCTACATCCCTCCCCAGGTGAGGGCCATGGCTCGTTGGGTGTCCCCTCGTCCACCCGGGCCCAGGTGGTGGAGGGTTCACCTGCTGAAAACATTGCCCACACGTACTGAATTTAGCTAGGCCTCAGAAACCATTTTTTCTGACAAAGATGGTGTGAGCTCAGCGCACCTTAGCGCGGCCCCCACCCTCGGAGAGTTTCAATTATTTCTGCTGCCAGAGCACCCTGGCAGATCCACTGTGAGCCCGTTCCCACGAACAAGACGGACATGAACTAGCATAAGATACTAACACTGTAACATTTCACCTTCCACAATGTGTTACTGCTCCCAGCATGACCCGGTCAGCAAGGTCTGGGCGATGGGGAAAAACTGTAGAATGGCCATCCGACAAAAGCAGTAAAATACCCAAGTATGAATGCCAAAAATTACTTGTAATACGCGTCCCTGCTCCACAAAACTACTTCTACTAAAGGAACCTGTAAAATTATGTAATGATTATGAATACGCATGCTTACATAACACCAGCCATGAAGGATCCACACCCCGCGGTCCCGCGCCACAACTGAACTAATGCTGCTATAATAAAAGGGAGAACGAATGCAACTGTACATAAGGCTTGTGTGAAAGACGTGTGCAAATGCGCCAGTCATATGTATGTGTCCAAGCCCTTATATGTCATTACCGCCACGCATAGTGGCGGGTCTCGTTCTCTGCGCTCCACCAACCATGTCACTACCTCACTTAATGCAAACGCATATGCATATAACTAAATGTTGTAATTGTTGAAATATAATGTACTCATAAGGTGCTCAGACTGAATATATCCAAAAAACGTTTAATGAAGCTGAAATGTATGTCCTAGAGTGATCTAAGTGAATATTATAAGAGTGTTTAAATGTTTGTAAATGTTTTCACATTAAAGTTGGCAACACACGGGGAAAATACCTTTGTGAATATGCACAAGGCCATTTTCCCTCCCACCCTGCGAGGTCTGCCAAACAAGAGAGCTGAGGCCTGCGCCGTACTGCCCCACCTCCCCCCTACTAGGCTGGAGCCGCTTCAAAGATTTGTAGGTCCCGCTACAGCACCCAAGGCCACGGCCTGCCACCTGCGTTATTTACAGTTTAGCAGTAAACCTCTGCTTGAATCCACAGATCCACCAGCGCCCCCTCGTAAACCCCTCAGTCCACCAGATCATCTTAAGACTTATGACTCTGTGTAATCAAGACACCCAACACTGGGGTAATATACAGCGGCCATTCATAATAACTTCTAACAAGACAGAAAGACACGTACCGGCCGTCCCATGCCCCAGGACCCGGCCCCTCGACCTATGATACCGGTCAACAGGACACAGGTAATCATGCCCTGACAAACGGCCACCAGGCCCCTCACAAGGTGCATTCCTCCTGTGTTGCATTAACCTGTAGAATAACCTATTGAAAGATTTACTAAAGAGAATAATATTCCCATGACTGAATGACTGCGGTGTGCATGGCCTAGGGCAAATAAGTCAAGAAAGGCATTCATCTCTGCCACAAGCCACGTTGGCACAACAACACCGCCCGGATGAACTCAAGCCGACCTACCAGGCCCAGCCCAACCCACGAGGCTGACCAGTGACGTCTTCCAGCCAAGACCAACCACGCCGCAGCAGCACCTATAGTTAGTCGTTGCCACCCAATCCCAATGAACTTGTGCCCCCTATAGTATGTAGGTTTTTGATGACGTTTTTTGTAAATATATACGCCTGTCTTTGCTATTGTCAGACAGAGCGCTCTCGGAGTTTGCAGAGTTCTTTGCATGCCCTATTCTGTTGATAAACTCCCATTTACGCTCACCCGCACTCTGTCTTGGCCTTATCATTGCGGGGAGGATCGTGCTGGTTGGGGACGCTTGCCTTCATCCGTTATACATTTATTTCAGTTATGGAGAGAGAGAGAGAGAGAGAGAGAGAGAGAGAAGACGAAAGAGGGAGAGAGAGAGACGAAGAAAGAGAAAGAGAACGAGAAAGAGAAAAAGATAGAAAAAACATGGTACATGTCATACATTTTTTTTTCGCAGATTCTTTTTCATCAAATAATCTTGTCATTACTTTTCAATCTCATTTGTAGTATTACTAGCACGTTCCTGTTCGCTCTGAGGGTTTGCACTATCGCGTGCTCTCCTCACATCTGAGAGGTGCACCCAATATTTCAATCCCTTAACTTTCACTGCAGTGGGTGTACTATATACGACCTCGTAAGGGCCGTGAAACCTGGGTGAATTCCATCTCCTTACAAAACTCCTGACATAGACCTGTGCTCCTGGCATCAGTGGTCCACTTGGGCTGTCTGCAGCTGGCGTTGTAGTATCAGTTGCTACATTCTCAGTAAATGGTGGTGCAATTTGTCGCGCTATGCTGCGGACTGCGCGCGTCAACTGGGTTAGATATTCCTTCAATTCCTCCCCCAGCACTGCGGCAGCTCTGTGTGCGTCTGACGCTCTCCGAATTGGGGAAACTGGTGTGTGTATTCGCCTCCCATTTACAATCTCATGGGGGCTGAGATGGTGGTCCTTACATGGTTGTGTTCTGAGTTGGAACAGTGCTAGGGGTAAGCAATATACCCCATTTTTTTTTCAGTGTATTACACAATTTTGATAATTTGCTCTTGACTAATCCATTGATCTTTTCCACCATCCCATTGGCCATCGGATGATAAATGGAACACAGTTTGTGCTTCACCCCCAAAAGTGACGTTGCTTCCTTGAAGAGGTCATTCACAAAGTGTGTGCCGTTATCTGATCTTATCACATCACATATTCCCCAGCGAGAAAATACTTCTTGCACCAGGAACTTCGCTGCACACTTCGCGTCTGGGTGGGGACATGGACCCGCTTCCACCCACCTTGAAAAAGGACATACCACCACAATTAAATACCTTGCTCCGTTACATCGCTCTCCCATGTCCGCGTAATCTACGTGGAGTTCCCTAAATGGTCCTGTTGGTCGGGGCAGGGTACCACGCAGTGTTCTCAATGTCATCCCTGAATTGTATGTTTGACATGTTACACACTCTGCAACGAATTTTGACAAGTGTTCCTGTAAATTAGGAACAAACCAATGTTCCTGGATGTCTGCGGCAATGTGTTGTTTTGCTACATGACCTGGGAAGTGCAGCTGTTGGAATGCTACTTCTAGTAATTCTACTGGCATCACTACCTTTCCCGTTGTCTCTTGTCTACAAATTAGGTCTGTGGCTGATTGTTTGCACTCCCGTTTGCTCCACAACTCTTGCTCCTCCTGTGGTGCTCTCCTTTGTAGTTCTATTATCTGCGCTATTGGTGTGTTACTGTACACCTCTTCTAGTGGCTCTGTAATGGTTGTCTTTACAACGCATTCGATTGTTGGTGTTGTATTGAAATACGAGGCCTCCTTCACTGCTGCGTCGGCTGCCGCGTTTCCCAATGAGACTGCATCTGTGTTGTTGGTATGGGCTTGGCATTTCACCACTGCCACTACCGATGGTACTGCTAATGCATCTATCAATTCATTCAATAATGTGGCGTGCTGTACTGGAGAGCCATCTGCTCGTCTGAACCCCCTTCTACGCCAGCGGGATAGTCCTGAATGCACTGTGGTTGTTACGTATGCTGAATCTGAATATATAGTCACTGCGCACCCCTTGGCTGTACGCAATGCTTCAATCAATGCAGTTAATTCCACTGCCTGTGCGGAGTAATGTGATGGGAGGCGCTTTTGGACAATTGTTTCATAGTTATCTTCTTCCATTCGTACTACTGCCATTCTCACATTCTTCTCCCCTGTCTCTGGGTTTATCGTTGCTGACCCATCTATGAAGTATATTTCTCCCTCCTTCAGGGCATTTTCACTCGCTTTGGGAATGTCATCACCCTCCCCCTCGTAGGTGGCGCAGTCGTGTTCCTGCATGTCCTGTGTTGTACACGCCTCTGTAATGAATGTCGCCGGGTTCACTGTCTTACACCTGACCACGTGCACGTTGGGACTCAAAATTATTATCTCATATGCAGTTGCTCTCTGGGTTGTCAGTGTTGATTTTGATCGCTCAAGAATTGCAAATAATGAATGCTCTGCATATAATGTCACTGAACATCCCATCACAATCATAGCACTCTTTTCAATTGCGAAGGCCGCAGCTGCGAGGGCCTGTTCGCACGCGAAGTGACCTTGCATCACCGGGTCTAGTGTTCCGCTATAATAGGCCAATGGTTTGTGGCCTAGTGATGTTTTTTGTGTCAGTACTGCTGTCATCAGTGTTCCATTACAGTGTGAGAACAAGAAAAATTCCCTCTCAT
Organism: Ambystoma mexicanum; assembly: GCF_040938575.1. NCBI lineage: Eukaryota > Metazoa > Chordata > Amphibia > Caudata > Ambystomatidae > Ambystoma > Ambystoma mexicanum. The sequence continues at coordinate 1,509,850,657 of NC_090931.1, read as the reverse complement.
AATCAGGGTTCGCGAGAACTGGGGCATCCGCAATATGGTATTTTAGTTTGAAATACTGGGTCATCATATCATGTGTCCATTTTATTGCGGCTCTACTCTTCTGTGCTTCTTTTAATGCTTGTAGTAATGGATGTGTGTATGCCGCGTAATCAAGGATCCATTCTCGGCAATAGTTACATATGCCAAGAAATGTTTGCATGCCCTTTACCGTTTTTGATATGATTATGTTGCGTATGGCAGCTGCTCTGTCTGGGAGTATTCGTTTTCCATCTTTTGATATTAACTGTCCGAGGTATACAACCTCGGCAAGGCAGTATTGTAGTTTCCCTTTGTCCACCTTGTACCCCTTGGTTGTTAACACATTTAACAATGTTATGGAGTCTTCTCTGCATTTTTCTTCTGTTTGGCTGCAGACGAGCAAATCGTCTACGCATTGTATAATGGTGCTCTCTACATCTATATTTCCAATATCTTCACGTAGTACTCTGTTAAAAATACTAGGGCTCTCGCAATACCCCTGTGGGAGTCTGCGATGTTCGTACCTGTTGTTCCCTAATGTGAATGCTGTCAGGCATTGTGATCCTGGGTCAAGTGGTATAGAGAAGAAAGCATTCTTTAAGTCAACCACAGTAAAACATGTAGATTCTTTAGGTATGCTGCACAGTATTGATGCCGGGTAAGGCACTAATGGGAACTCTTTTTGAATGACGTCATTGAGTGGGCGGAGATCTTGGATCATCCTCCACGCCCCTCCTTTTGCTTTTTTGATTGGGAAGATAGCTGTGTTACACAGGGAGTTTGATGGCACTATAATACCTTGTTTTATGAGTGCATGTATTGTTTCCCTAATCCCTTCCTCTGCTTCTCTGGATATGGGATATTGCTTCACTCGTGGCGGTATGGCACCTGGTTTTAGTTTTATCTTTATTGGTGTCACCTCATGGAGTAATTCTACATCGTGGGGGCCTGTAGTCCAAATTTCAGGTGCCACCTTTGCCATGTCTTCCTCAAATATTGTCGGTGGGGCATTAACACTAGCCATGAGTGGATTGTGTACCTCTCTGTACTGGATCATGATGTCACATTGTATACTTATTTCCATTATTATCTCTCCATCATCTTCGTTATCAGTGAATAATTCCTCATCAGTTATGTCTCTTAGCATTATGTTTGAGTCTATGCATAACACAGTTCTCCACTCACACCCATGCGCGTCCAATCCTATGACGACAATACGTTTGCTTGATACCTGAACTGCCTCAATGTCTATGGACATGATCGTGCCTGGCACGACATCTGTGTGTGCAATTGGGCGGAATATAAAATCTGATGGTGTTCTCCATTCTTTTCTCGTTATCTCTGGTACTACTCGGGCTAAAACTTTGATACCATAGATAAATATGTCTATGTCCATGGGTATTCCTCGCACACAATAAATTGATTGGCGCGTCTTCGTGGTACAGTAAGGGTGCGCGCACGGTTTTCCCCCCCCACCGTTATATCAAGATCTTTGGTGTAAGGAACTTTTAAAATAGCCCCAGAGAAACCCTGCGTTTCCAAATTCCTGCCTGAGAGCGGAAACTGCCCTTCCATAAGACATGATTTTTCTGCTCCCGAGTCTACCATGAAGATAAACTGCTTGTTTCCTATCTCTGCCCCCACTAGTGGTTCCTCTTCTGCACGTAGGGTGGTGGATAGGACTGGACAAGCAAGTGCTCCCTGTGCGTCAGTGGAATGCACCACGGTTCCATGGCCCATACGAGGTCGTGTTTTGCACGCCTACGGCAGTAAAGGTAAAGGGCCTAAAGTACTGGGTGCATTTGACCGACGTACGAAGAGCGTATAGCACTGTACAGGAGGAGGTACAGGAGGAGGCACAGACAACAGCAAACAGTGACGCCGAGAAGAAAGACTGAATATGGGTTTGTGCGTGTGACAGTGGTGAACTTGAATAAAACAGTGGCTGACAGGTGTGCTTGGAGTGAAGAGATGGTACCAAAACGAAAAAAAAAATATATATATATATAATGATTTTTTTTTCCTTTTGAAAGAGTTTTTTTTTTATTTTACGTGTGAACTTATGTGTAATTATTGGTGTAATTAAATGTACGAACTGTTTACTACCTTGTCTGTGAATACCCTTCCCTGCAACCCTTCCCGCTTCCATTCCCCGTCAAAATATACTTGGCACTGGTATTGCCAACAAAATGTTTACATCCATGCACTTAATGCACTTTTATATCTCGAACAGGAACTACCATGGCATCTAACGGGCAGCCCGCAACGGATAGAGTTACTAGAATTAGAGAGTGGTTAACTGAAAAATGCAGATACTCGTATGAATGTGGACTATCAGTGTGCATTATATTGTTTTTTACACTAATGGTTGGCCTGATTACATACTGGTTCGTAGCGTTCATCTCTATCGAGATGAACGAGGGGGGAGGGAATAACAGCACTATCTTAAATAATGCAACTGCAAGTGTAAATGCTAAGGAAGGTGATTTCTTGGTATGGGACGGAACTAAACTTGCGTGGGGCTATTATACTACACCAGCCAATGCTGTTATCTCACAAAATGGGGGGCCACAAGGTAACATGCAAAATAACACAAGGTCCCCGCCAGAGATGTCTGATTACAATGCTCACAGCCTAAACGACCGAAACCCCTCCGCCATATCCTGGTTATATAACACCCCTACCAGCCAACCTGCCCCCATGGCCATAGATACATCAGCGGATAACAAAATGGAAGAAAATAAGAGAATGAAAGCAACACACGAAATATTATATGATGATTGGGCTAAGGGGGGCGGGAATGAGGAAGGGGGTCTATTTTGTCCATTACTCAGAAGGCTGGGAGGCACCTAAGGAATAAGAATAACAGACGGAAAAGGGAAGCGGGGAGGAGGAAGTATGATGAATACTACGGGTTGGGGCTAGATAAGATGGAAGACCCTCGACAGCCCCACCAAACAAATAAGTGGTATGCAGACATGAGTGCAACAGCCAAACAAACAACAAACGAGAGCTGCTATGTCTGCTCGCTCATTCCCCATGCTTCAGGCACACCCAAAGTATTGTTACCGAAAGAATTGCCTATTGTGGATGCCCAATGTCTCCTTCATCTCACGCTATGCAGAATTAAGAACACCTTCCAGGCACATGAAGTAACTTTTAGAATGCTGCAGAATGAGAAAACTTGTTATCCAAAGACAGTAGGAGTGGTATGTCTTAAGGAACCATTTTTTGTAATACAAGGGACACTTTTTTCTGACAACAAGTGGAAGGATGAAAAAGTAATGTGTAAAGCTGAAGCACTGAGGGGTGTGTCACCAGAGAAGTTGCAATGGATAGAAGAAACGTGCCCACCAATATGGAAGGAACACATTTCAAAATTAACATGGGTAACAGCCATTGAAAAGCCCTTCAAGTTGCAAAGTGAAATAGACTATGAACTGTGTTTTAAAGGAGAAGGGAGAACGTCCATGGGGACGAACAAGAATTGCAACAAGACCCTCACCATCCCAGATCTGAAAAAAGGGACAGCGGCACTAATGGACACATATTGGGTATGCGGTAACCAGGCATACCTGCACCTTCCCCAGTCGTGGAGTGGCAGCTGCTCAATGGCCACTCTGCACTCAGCCCTAATGGTGATCCCAGAAAGCCATATTAACGGGAACAAAAGAGGACAAGGAACAGTGCAACAGAGTGCGGCCCAGCCTACTGCAGAATCACATATCTATGTCCTGTCTTCCGGGGACAAAGGAGAAGCACTATCACGAAACAAACGAACATCAAACTACATATCAAAGGCATCATCTGAATTGTTGGCACAGATCCCAGACAGGTATCGATTATTCAGCTCTGCAGAAACATTTTTTGCTTCACTCATCTCAAGTGTCCAAGCAAGAGCAAACGCAAAATGGCTCCAGATAACACGCTGGGAACTGATTCAGCTACCAAATGACACTGAAGAGGGGTTCAACGTCATAAAGGTGGAACTAAGAGCTTTACGACTGATGACCATGCAAAACAGGTATGTCCTGGACCTGTTGACAGCGATGGATGGAGGTGTTTGCCGAAAAATCGGAAGTGCCTGCTGCACTTTCGTACCTTCTGAAGACGCAGAAAATGGCTCCCTGTCCCATGTGATCGAAGCAGTGCACAACCTAGGCGAAAGAATGAAGATGGAAGGTGGAGCAGAAGACAGCACGTGGTTTGACAATATTTTTTCCTGGGTCCCCTCTTGGCTTGGAATGACTGTGAAATTTTTGGTGCCAGCCGTGGTGTTCCTCCTTGTCATTTTTTGCCTGTGCCAGGCGGGTCTTCGATGTTGTGCTAACGCAGTGCCAAATGGTGCAATGATGATGGTGACAATGGGCAACTCCCACAGTACAATAAAAACGATGCAAGAAGCACAAGTCCAAACAGGAACAGATAACACACCTAGATACCAGCTGGTACCTATGTACCACGATAAGGATGTTGTAGATAAATTGTGGCACACCACCATCAAAGAGCCCCGTATCCTAGAATGGTACGAGGAAGTTTGGGTAGATTTGGAAGGAGATGGTGGATGTATATATTTAACGTGTACCCCAGATGAGTACGCCAGGAGAGGTGAGAGCTTAAGGGGGGTGTGCAGAGCATGGATGCCCATAAAAGGAACTCCTGCATGGGATGAGGCAGTGATGGACGAAGCAGAGTGTAGGAGGATAGAGGATTTAAAGTGTTTGTTACGTAAGTAACGAAAGGGGGGAAACGTAGGGGAGGGAAGGTCTAAAAAGGCCCCCCCTTGCCTACATCCCTCCCCAGGTGAGGGCCATGGCTCGTTGGGTGTCCCCTCGTCCACCCGGGCCCAGGTGGTGGAGGGTTCACCTGCTGAAAACATTGCCCACACGTACTGAATTTAGCTAGGCCTCAGAAACCATTTTGTCTGACAAAGATGGTGTGAGCTCAGCGCACTGTAGCGCGGCCCCCACCCTCGGAGAGTTTCAATTATTTCTGCTGCCACAGCACCCTGGCAGATCCACTGTGAGCCCGTTCCCACGAACAAGACGGACATGAACTAGCATAAGATACTAACACTGTAACATTTCACCTTCCACAATGTGTTACTGCTCCCAGCATGACCCGGTCAGCAAGGTCTGGGCGATGGGGAAAAACTGTAGAATGGCCATCCGACAAAAGCAGTAAAATACCCAAGTATGAATGCCAAAAATTACTTGTAATACGCGTCCCTGCTCCACAAAACTACTTCTACTAAAGGAACCTGTAAAATTATGTAATGATTATGAATACGCATGCTTACATAACACCAGCCATGAAGGATCCACACCCCGCAGTCCCGCGCCACAACTGAACTAATGCTGCTATAATAAAAGGGAGAACGAATGCAACTGTACATAAGGCTTGTGTGAAAGACGTGTGCAAATGCGCCAGTCATATGTATGTGTCCAAGCCCTTATATGTCATTACCGCCACGCATAGTGGCGGGTCTCGTTCTCTGCGCTCCACCAACCATGTCACTACTTCACTTAATGCAAACGCATATGCATATAACTAAATGTTGTAATTGTTGAAATATAATGTACTCATAAGGTGCTCAGACTGAATATATCCAAAAAACGTTTAATGAAGCTGAAATGTATGTCCTAGAGTGATCTAAGTGAATATTATAAGAGTGTTTAAATGTTTGTAAATGTTTTCACATTAAAGTTGGCAACACACGGGGAAAATACCTTTGTGAATATGCACAAGGCCATTTTCCCTCCCACCCTGCGAGGTCTGCCAAACAAGAGAGCTGAGGCCTGCGCCGTACTGCCCCACCTCCCCCCTACTAGGCTGGAGCCGCTTCAAAGATTTGTAGGTCCCGCTACAGCACCCAAGGCCACGGCCTGCCACCTGCGTTATTTACAGTTTAGCAGTAAACCTCTGCTTGAATCCACAGATCCACCAGCGCCCCCTCGTAAACCCCTCAGTCCACCAGATCATCTTAAGACTTATGACTCTGTGTAATCAAGACACCCAACACTGGGGTAATATACAGCGGCCATTCATAATAACTTCTAACAAGACAGAAAGACACGTACCGGCCGTCCCATGCCCCAGGACCCGGCCCCTCGACCTATGATACCGGTCAACAGGACACAGGTAATCATGCCCTGACAAACGGCCACCAGGCCCCTCACAAGGTGCATTCCTCCTGTGTTGCATTAACCTGTAGAATAACCTATTGAAAGATTTACTAAAGAGAATAATATTCCCATGACTGAATGACTGCGGTGTGCATGGCCTAGGGCAAATAAGTCAAGAAAGGCATTCATCTCTGCCACAAGCCACGTTGGCACAACAACACCGCCCGGATGAACTCAAGCCGACCTACCAGGCCCAGCCCAACCCACGAGGCTGACCAGTGACGTCTTCCAGCCAAGACCAACCACGCCGCAGCAGCACCTATAGTTAGTCGTCGCCACCCAATCCCAATGAACTTGTGCCCCCTATAGTATGTAGGTTTTTGATGACGTTTTTTGTAAATATATACGCCTGTCTTTGCTATTGTCAGACAGAGCGCTCTCGGAGTGTGCAGAGTTCTTTGCATGCCCTATTCTGTTGATAAACTCCCATTTACGCTCACCCGCACTCTGTCTTGGCCTTATCATTGCGGGGAGGATCGTGCTGGTTGGGGACGCTTGCCTTCATCCGTTATACATTTATTTCAGTTATGGAGAGAGAGAGAGAGAGAGAGAGAGAGAAGACGAAAGAGGGAGAGAGAGAGACGAAGAAAGAGAAAGAGAACGAGAAAGAGAAAAAGATAGAAAAAACATGGTACATGTCATACATTTTTTTTTCGCAGATTCTTTTTCATCAAATAATCTTGTCATTACTTTTCAATCTCATTTGTAGTATTACTAGCACGTTCCTGTTCGCTCTGAGGGTTTGCACTATCGCGTGCTCTCCTCACATCTGAGAGGTGCACCCAATATTTCAATCCCTTAACTTTCACTGCAGTGGGTGTACTATATACGACCTCGTAAGGGCTGTGAAACCTGGGTGAATTCCATCTCCTTACAAAACTCCTGACATAGACCTGTGCTCCTGGCATCAGTGGTCCACTTGGGCTGTCTGCAGCTGGCGTTGTAGTATCAGTTGCTACATTCTCAGTAAATGGTGGTGCAATTTGTCGCGCTATGCTGCGGACTGCGCGCGTCAACTGGGTTAGATATTCCTTCAATTCCTCCCCCAGCACTGCGGCAGCTCTGTGTGCGTCTGACGCTCTCCGAATTGGGGAAACTGGTGTGTGTATTCGCCTCCCATTTACAATCTCATGGGGGCTGAGATGGTGGTCCTTACATGGTTGTGTTCTGAGTTGGAACAGTGCTAGGGGTAAGCAATATACCCCATTTTTTTTTCAGTGTATTACACAATTTTGATAATTTGCTCTTGACTAATCCATTGATCTTTTCCACCATCCCATTGGCCATCGGATGATAAATGGAACACAGTTTGTGCTTCACCCCCAAAAGTGACGTTGCTTCCTTGAAGAGGTCATTCACAAAGTGTGTGCCGTTATCTGATCTTATCACATCACATATTCCCCAGCGAGAAAATACTTCTTGCACCAGGAACTTCGCTGCACACTTCGCGTCTGGGTGGGGACATGGACCCGCTTCCACCCACCTTGAAAAAGGACATACCACCACAATTAAATACCTTGCTCCGTTACATCGCTCTCCCATGTCCGCGTAATCTACGTGGAGTTCCCTAAATGGTCCTGTTGGTCGGGGCAGGGTACCACGCAGTGTTCTCAATGTCATCCCTGAATTGTATGTTTGACATGTTACACACTCTGCAACGAATTTTGACAAGTGTTCCTGTAAATTAGGAACAAACCAATGTTCCTGGATGTCTGCGGCAATGTGTTGTTTTGCTACATGACCTGGGAAGTGCAGCTGTTGGAATGCTACTTCTAGTAATTCTACTGGCATCACTACCTTTCCCGTCGTCTCTTGTCTACAAATTAGGTCTGTGGCTGATTGTTTGCACTCCCGTTTGCTCCACAACTCTTGCTCCTCCTGTGGTGCTCTCCTTTGTAGTTCTATTATCTGCGCTATTGGTGTGTTACTGTACACCTCTTCTAGTGGCTCTGTAATGGTTGTCTTTACAACGCATTCGATTGTTGGTGTTGTATTGAAATACGAGGCCTCCTTCACTGCTGCGTCGGCTGCCGCGTTTCCCAATGAGACTGCATCTGTGTTGTTGGTATGGGCTTGGCATTTCACCACTGCCACTACCGATGGTACTGCTAATGCATCTATCAATTCATTCAATAATGTGGCGTGCTGTACTGGAGAGCCATCTGCTCGTCTGAATCCCCTTCTACGCCAGCGGGATAGTCCTGAATGCACTGTGGTTGTTACGTATGCTGAATCTGAATATATAGTCACTGCGCACCCCTTGGCTGTACGCAATGCTTCAATCAATGCAGTTAATTCCACTGCCTGTGCGGAGTAATGTGATGGGAGGCGCTTTTGGACAATTGTTTCATAGTTATCTTCTTCCATTCGTACTACTGCCATTCTCACATTCTTCTCCCGTCTCTGGGTTTATCATTGCTGACCCATCTATGAAGTATATTTCTCCCTCCTTCAGGGCATTTTCACTCGCTTTGGGAATGTCATCACCCTCCCCCTCGTAGGTGGCGCAGTCGTGTTCCTGCATGTCCTGTGTTGTACACGCCTCTGTAATGAATGTCGCCGGGTTCACTGTCTTACACCTGACCACGTGCACGTTGGGACTCAAAATTATTATCTCATATGCAGTTGCTCTCTGGGTTGTCAGTGTTGATTTTGATCGCTCAAGAATTGCAAATAATGAATGCTCTGCATATAATGTCACTGAACATCCCATCACAATCATAGCACTCTTTTCAATTGCGAAGGCCGCAGCTGCGAGGGCCTGTTCGCACGCGAAGTGACCTTGCATCACCGGGTCTAGTGTTCCGCTATAATAGGCCAATGGTTTGTGGCCTAGTGATGTTTTTTGTGTCAGTACTGCTGTCATCAGTGTTCCATTACAGTGTGAGAACAAGAAAAATTCCCTCTCATAATCAGGGTTCGCGAGAACTGGGGCATCCGCAATATGGTATTTTAGTTTGAAATACTGGGTCATCATATCATGTGTCCATTTTATTGCGGCTCTACTCTTCTGTGCTTCTTGTAATGCTTGTAGTAATGGACGTGTGTATGCCGCGTAATCAAGGATCCATTCTCGGCAATAGTTACATATGCCAAGAAATGTTTGCATGCCCTTTACCGTTTTTGATATGATTATGTTGCGTATGGCAGCTGCTCTGTCTGGGAGTATTCGTTTTCCATCTTTTGATATTAACTGTCCGAGGTATACAACCTCGACAAGGCAGTATTGTAGTTTCCCTTTGTCCACCTTGTACCCCTTGGTTGTTAACACATTTAACAATGTTATGGAGTCTTCTCTGCATTTTTCTTCTGTTTGGCTGCAGACGAGCAAATCGTCTACGCATTGTATAATGGTGCTCTCTACATCTATATTTCCAATATCTTCACGTAGTACTCTGTTAAAAATACTAGGGCTCTCGCAATACCCCTGTGGGAGTCTGCGATGTTCGTACCTGTTGTTCCCTAATGTGAATGCTGTCAGGCATTGTGATCCTGGGTCAAGTGGTATAGAGAAGAAAGCATTCTTTAAGTCAACCACAGTAAAACATGTAGATTCTTTAGGTATGCTGCACAGTATTGATGCCGGGTAAGGCACTAATGGGAACTCTTTTTGAATGACGTCATTGAGTGGGCGGAGATCTTGGATCATCCTCCACGCCCCTCCTTTTGCTTTTTTGATTGGGAAGATAGCTGTGTTACACAGGGAGTTTGATGGCACTATAATACCTTGTTTTATGAGTGCATGTATTGTTTCCCTAATCCCTTCCTCTGCTTCTCTGGATATGGGATATTGCTTCACTCGTGGCGGTATGGCACCTGGTTTTAGTTTTATCTTTATTGGTGTCACCTCATGGAGTAATTCTACATCGTGGGGGCCTGTAGTCCAAATTTCAGGTGCCACCTTTGCCATGTCTTCCTCAAATATTGTCGGTGGGGCATTAACACTAGCCATGAGTGGATTGTGTACCTCTCTGTACTGGATCATGATGTCACATTGTATACTTATTTCCATTATTATCTCTCCATCATCTTCGTTATCAGTGAATAATTCCTCATCAGTTATGTCTCTTAGCATTATGTTTGAGTCTATGCATAACACAGTTCTCCACTCACACCCATGCGCGTCCAATCCTATGACGACAATACGTTTGCTTGATACCTGAACTGCCTCAATGTCTATGGACATGATCGTGCCTGGCACGACATCTGTGTGTGCAATTGGGCGGAATATAAAATCTGATGGTGTTCTCCATTCTTTTCTCGTTATCTCTGGTACTACTCGGGCTAAAACTTTGATACCATAGATAAATATGTCTATGTCCATGGGTATTCCTCGCACACAATAAATTGATTGGCGCGTCTTCGTGGTACAGTAAGGGTGCGCGCACGGTTTTCCCCCCCCACCGTTATATCAAGATCTTTGGTGTAAGGAACTTTTAAAATAGCCCCAGAGAAACCCTGCGTTTCCAAATTCCTGCCTGAGAGCGGAAACTGCCCTTCCATAAGACATGATTTTTCTGCTCCCGAGTCTACCATGAAGATAAACTGCTTGTTTCCTATCTCTGCCCCCACTAGTGGTTCCTCTTCTGCACGTAGGGTGGTGGATAGGACTGGACAAGCAAGTGCTCCCTGTGCGTCAGTGGAATGCACCACGGTTCCATGGCCCATACGAGGTCGTGTTTTGCACGCCTACGGCAGTAAAGGTAAAGGGCCTAAAGTACTGGGTGCATTTGACCGACGTACGAAGAGCGTATAGCACTGTACAGGAGGAGGTACAGGAGGAGGCACAGACAACAGCAAACAGTGACGCCGAGAAGAAAGACTGAATATGGGTTTGTGCGTGTGACAGTGGTGAACTTGAATAAAACAGTGGCTGACAGGTGTGCTTGGAGTGAAGAGATGGTACCAAAACGAAAAAAAAAAAAATATATATATATAATGATTTTTTTTTCCTTTTGAAAGAGTTTTTTTTTTATTTTACGTGTGAACTTATGTGTAATTATTGGTGTAATTAAATGTACGAACTGTTTACTACCTTGTCTGTGAATACCCTTCCCTGCAACCCTTCCCGCTTCCATTCCCCGTCAAAATATACTTGGCACTGGTATTGCCAACAAAATGTTTACATCCATGCACTTAATGCACTTTTATATCTCGAACAGGAACTACCATGGCATCTAACGGGCAGCCCGCAACGGATAGAGTTACTAGAATTAGAGAGTGGTTAACTGAAAAATGCAGATACTCGTATGAATGTGGACTATCAGTGTGCATTATATTGTTTTTTACACTAATGGTTGGCCTGATTACATACTGGTTCGTAGCGTTCATCTCTATCGAGATGAACGAGGGGGGAGGGAATAACAGCACTATCTTAAATAATGCAACTGCAAGTGTAAATGCTAAGGAAGGTGATTTCTTGGTATGGGACGGAACTAAACTTGCGTGGGGCTATTATACTACACCAGCCAATGCTGTTATCTCACAAAATGGGGGGCCACAAGGTAACATGCAAAATAACACAAAGTCCCCGCCAGAGATGTCTGATTACAATGCTCACAGCCTAAACGACCGAAACCCCTCCGCCATATCCTGGTTATATAACACCCCTACCAGCCAACCTGCCCCCATGGCCATAGATACATCAGCGGATAACAAAATGGAAGAAAATAAGAGAATGAAAGCAACACACGAAATATTATATGATGATTGGGCTAAGGGGGGCGGGAATGAGGAAGGGGGGTCTATTTTGTCCATTACTCAGAAGGCTGGGAGGCACCTAAGGAATAAGAATAACAGACGGAAAAGGGAAGCGGGGAGGAGGAAGTATGATGAATACTACGGGTTGGGGCTAGATAAGATGGAAGACCCTCGACAGCCCCACCAAACAAATAAGTGGTATGCAGACATGAGTGCAACAGCCAAACAAACAACAAACGAGAGCTGCTATGTCTGCTCGCTCATTCCCCATGCTTCAGGCACACCCAAAGTATTGTTACCGAAAGAATTGCCTATTGTGGATGCCCAATGTCTCCTTCATCTCACGCTATGCAGAATTAAGAACACCTTCCAGGCACATGAAGTAACTTTTAGAATGCTGCAGAATGAGAAAACTTGTTATCCAAAGACAGTAGGAGTGGTATGTCTTAAGGAACCATTTTTTGTAATACAAGGGACACTTTTTTCTGACAACAAGTGGAAGGATGAAAAAGTAATGTGTAAAGCTGAAGCACTGAGGGGTGTGTCACCAGAGAAGTTGCAATGGATAGAAGAAACGTGCCCACCAATATGGAAGGAACACATTTCAAAATTAACATGGGTAACAGCCATTGAAAAGCCCTTCAAGTTGCAAAGTGAAATAGACTATGAACTGTGTTTTAAAGGAGAAGGGAGAACGTCCATGGGGACGAACAAGAATTGCAACAAGACCCTCACCATCCCAGATCTGAAAAAAGGGACAGCGGCACTAATGGACACATATTGGGTATGCGGTAACCAGGCATACCTGCACCTTCCCCAGTCGTGGAGTGGCAGCTGCTCAATGGCCACTCTGCACTCAGCCCTAATGGTGATCCCAGAAAGCCATATTAACGGGAACAAAAGAGGACAAGGAACAGTGCAACAGAGTGCGGCCCAGCCTACTGCAGAATCACATATCTATGTCCTGTCTTCCGGGGACAAAGGAGAAGCACTATCACGAAACAAACGAACATCAAACTACATATCAAAGGCATCATCTGAATTGTTGGCACAGATCCCAGACAGGTATCGATTATTCAGCTCTGCAGAAACATTTTTTGCTTCACTCATCTCAAGTGTCCAAGCAAGAGCAAACGCAAAATGGCTCCAGATAACACGCTGGGAACTGATTCAGCTACCAAATGACACTGAAGAGGGGTTCAACGTCATAAAGGTGGAACTAAGAGCTTTACGACTGATGACCATGCAAAACAGGTATGTCCTGGACCTGTTGACAGCGATGGATGGAGGTGTTTGCCGAAAAATCGGAAGTGCCTGCTGCACTTTCGTACCTTCTGAAGACGCAGAAAATGGCTCCCTGTCCCATGTGATCGAAGCAGTGCACAACCTAGGCGAAAGAATGAAGATGGAAGGTGGAGCAGAAGACAGCACGTGGTTTGACAATATTTTTTCCTGGGTCCCCTCTTGGCTTGGAATGACTGTGAAATTTTTGGTGCCAACCGTGGTGTTCCTCCTTGTCATTTTTTGCCTGTGCCAGGCGGGTCTTCGATGTTGTGCTAACGCAGTGCCAAATGGTGCAATGATGATGGTGACAATGGGCAACTCCCACAGTACAATAAAAACGATGCAAGAAGCACAAGTCCAAACAGGAACAGATAACACACCTAGATACCAGCTGGTACCTATGTACCACGATAAGGATGTTGTAGATAAATTGTGGCACACCACCATCAAAGAGCCCCGTATCCTAGAATGGTACGAGGAAGTTTGGGTAGATTTGGAAGGAGATGGTGGATGTATATATTTAACGTGTACCCCAGATGAGTACGCCAGGAGAGGTGAGAGCTTAAGGGGGGTGTGCAGAGCATGGATGCCCATAAAAGGAACTCCTGCATGGGATGAGGCAGTGATGGACGAAGCAGAGTGTAGGAGGATAGAGGATTTAAAGTGTTTGTTACGTAAGTAACGAAAGGGGGGAAACGTAGGGGAGGGAAGGTCTAAAAAGGCCCCCCCTTGCCTACATCCCTCCCCAGGTGAGGGCCATGGCTCGTTGGGTGTCCCCTCGTCCACCCGGGCCCAGGTGGTGGAGGGTTCACCTGCTGAAAACATTGCCCACACGTACTGAATTTAGCTAGGCCTCAGAAACCATTTTGTCTGACAAAGATGGTGTGAGCTCAGCGCACTGTAGCGCGGCCCCCACCCTCGGAGAGTTTCAATTATTTCTGCTGCCACAGCACCCTGGCAGATCCACTGTGAGCCCGTTCCCACGAACAAGACGGACATGAACTAGCATAAGATACTAACACTGTAACATTTCACCTTCCACAATGTGTTACTGCTCCCAGCATGACCCGGTCAGCAAGGTCTGGGCGATGGGGAAAAACTGTAGAATGGCCATCCGACAAAAGCAGTAAAATACCCAAGTATGAATGCCAAAAATTACTTGTAATACGCGTCCCTGCTCCACAAAACTACTTCTACTAAAGGAACCTGTAAAATTATGTAATGATTATGAATACGCATGCTTACATAACACCAGCCATGAAGGATCCACACCCCGCAGTCCCGCGCCACAACTGAACTAATGCTGCTATAATAAAAGGGAGAACGAATGCAACTGTACATAAGGCTTGTGTGAAAGACGTGTGCAAATGCGCCAGTGATATGTATGTGTCCAAGCCCTTATATGTCATTACCGCCACGCATAGTGGCGGGTCTCGTTCTCTGCGCTCCACCAACCATGTCACTACTTCACTTAATGCAAACGCATATGCATATAACTAAATGTTGTAATTGTTGAAATATAATGTACTCATAAGGTGCTCAGACTGAATATATCCAAAAAACGTTTAATGAAGCTGAAATGTATGTCCTAGAGTGATCTAAGTGAATATTATAAGAGTGTTTAAATGTTTGTAAATGTTTTCACATTAAAGTTGGCAACACACGGGGAAAATACCTTTGTGAATATGCACAAGGCCATTTTCCCTCCCACCCTGCGAGGTCTGCCAAACAAGAGAGCTGAGGCCTGCGCCGTACTGCCCCACCTCCCCCCTACTAGGCTGGAGCCGCTTCAAAGATTTGTAGGTCCCGCTACAGCACCCAAGGCCACGGCCTGCCACCTGCGTTATTTACAGTTTAGCAGTAAACCTCTGCTTGAATCCACAGATCCACCAGCGCCCCCTCGTAAACCCCTCAGTCCACCAGATCATCTTAAGACTTATGACTCTGTGTAATCAAGACACCCAACACTGGGGTAATATACAGCGGCCATTCATAATAACTTCTAACAAGACAGAAAGACACGTACCGGCCGTCCCATGCCCCAGGACCCGGCCCCTCGACCTATGATACCGGTCAACAGGACACAGGTAATCATGCCCTGACAAACGGCCACCAGGCCCCTCACAAGGTGCATTCCTCCTGTGTTGCATTAACCTGTAGAATAACCTATTGAAAGATTTACTAAAGAGAATAATATTCCCATGACTGAATGACTGCGGTGTGCATGGCCTAGGGCAAATAAGTCAAGAAAGGCATTCATCTCTGCCACAAGCCACGTTGGCACAACAACACCGCCCGGATGAACTCAAGCCGACCTACCAGGCCCAGCCCAACCCACGAGGCTGACCAGTGACGTCTTCCAGCCAAGACCAACCACGCCGCAGCAGCACCTATAGTTAGTCGTCGCCACCCAATCCCAATGAACTTGTGCCCCCTATAGTATGTAGGTTTTTGATGACGTTTTTTGTAAATATATACGCCTGTCTTTGCTATTGTCAGACAGAGCGCTCTCGGAGTGTGCAGAGTTCTTTGCATGCCCTATTCTGTTGATAAACTCCCATTTACGCTCACCCGCACTCTGTCTTGGCCTTATCATTGCGGGGAGGATCGTGCTGGTTGGGGACGCTTGCCTTCATCCGTTATACATTTATTTCAGTTATGGAGAGAGAGAGAGAGAGAGAGAGAGAGAGAAGACGAAAGAGGGAGAGAGAGAGACGAAGAAAGAGAAAGAGAACGAGAAAGAGAAAAAGATAGAAAAAACATGGTACATGTCATACTTTTTTTTTCGCAGATTCTTTTTCATCAAATAATCTTGTCATTACTTTTCAATCTCATTTGTAGTATTACTAGCACGTTCCTGTTCGCTCTGAGGGTTTGCACTATCGCGTGCTCTCCTCACATCTGAGAGGTGCACCCAATATTTCAATCCCTTAACTTTCACTGCAGTGGGTGTACTATATACGACCTCGTAAGGGCTGTGAAACCTGGGTGAATTCCATCTCCTTACAAAACTCCTGACATAGACCTGTGCTCCTGGCATCAGTGGTCCACTTGGGCTGTCTGCAGCTGGCGTTGTAGTATCAGTTGCTACATTCTCAGTAAATGGTGGTGCAATTTGTCGCGCTATGCTGCGGACTGCGCGCGTCAACTGGGTTAGATATTCCTTCAATTCCTCCCCCAGCACTGCGGCAGCTCTGTGTGCGTCTGACGCTCTCCGAATTGGGGAAACTGGTGTGTGTATTCGCCTCCCATTTACAATCTCATGGGGGCTGAGATGGTGGTCCTTACATGGTTGTGTTCTGAGTTGGAACAGTGCTAGGGGTAAGCAATATACCCCATTTTTTTTTCAGTGTATTACACAATTTTGATAATTTGCTCTTGACTAATCCATTGATCTTTTCCACCATCCCATTGGCCATCGGATGATAAATGGAACACAGTTTGTGCTTCACCCCCAAAAGTGACGTTGCTTCCTTGAAGAGGTCATTCACAAAGTGTGTGCCGTTATCTGATCTTATCACATCACATATTCCCCAGCGAGAAAATACTTCTTGCACCAGGAACTTCGCTGCACACTTCGCGTCTGGGTGGGGACATGGACCCGCTTCCACCCACCTTGAAAAAGGACATACCACCACAATTAAATACCTTGCTCCGTTACATCGCTCTCCCATGTCCGCGTAATCTACGTGGAGTTCCCTAAATGGTCCTGTTGGTCGGGGCAGGGTACCACGCAGTGTTCTCAATGTCATCCCTGAATTGTATGTTTGACATGTTACACACTCTGCAACGAATTTTGACAAGTGTTCCTGTAAATTAGGAACAAACCAATGTTCCTGGATGTCTGCGGCAATGTGTTGTTTTGCTACATGACCTGGGAAGTGCAGCTGTTGGAATGCTACTTCTAGTAATTCTACTGGCATCACTACCTTTCCCGTCGTCTCTTGTCTACAAATTAGGTCTGTGGCTGATTGTTTGCACTCCCGTTTGCTCCACAACTCTTGCTCCTCCTGTGGTGCTCTCCTTTGTAGTTCTATTATCTGCGCTATTGGTGTGTTACTGTACACCTCTTCTAGTGGCTCTGTAATGGTTGTCTTTACAACGCATTCGATTGTTGGTGTTGTATTGAAATACGAGGCCTCCTTCACTGCTGCGTCGGCTGCCGCGTTTCCCAATGAGACTGCATCTGTGTTGTTGGTATGGGCTTGGCATTTCACCACTGCCACTACCGATGGTACTGCTAATGCATCTATCAATTCATTCAATAATGTGGCGTGCTGTACTGGAGAGCCATCTGCTCGTCTGAATCCCCTTCTACGCCAGCGGGATAGTCCTGAATGCACTGTGGTTGTTACGTATGCTGAATCTGAATATATAGTCACTGCGCACCCCTTGGCTGTACGCAATGCTTCAATCAATGCAGTTAATTCCACTGCCTGTGCGGAGTAATGTGATGGGAGGCGCTTTTGGACAATTGTTTCATAGTTATCTTCTTCCATTCGTACTACTGCCATTCTCACATTCTTCTCCCGTCTCTGGGTTTATCATTGCTGACCCATCTATGAAGTATATTTCTCCCTCCTTCAGGGCATTTTCACTCGCTTTGGGAATGTCATCACCCTCCCCCTCGTAGGTGGCGCAGTCGTGTTCCTGCATGTCCTGTGTTGTACACGCCTCTGTAATGAATGTCGCCGGGTTCACTGTCTTACACCTGACCACGTGCACGTTGGGACTCAAAATTATTATCTCATATGCAGTTGCTCTCTGGGTTGTCAGTGTTGATTTTGATCGCTCAAGAATTGCAAATAATGAATGCTCTGCATATAATGTCACTGAACATCCCATCACAATCATAGCACTCTTTTCAATTGCGAAGGCCGCAGCTGCGAGGGCCTGTTCGCACGCGAAGTGACCTTGCATCACCGGGTCTAGTGTTCCGCTATAATAGGCCAATGGTTTGTGGCCTAGTGATGTTTTTTGTGTCAGTACTGCTGTCATCAGTGTTCCATTACAGTGTGAGAACAAGAAAAATTCCCTCTCATAATCAGGGTTCGCGAGAACTGGGGCATCCGCAATAGGGTATTTTAGTTTGAAATACTGGGTCATCATATCATGTGTCCATTTTATTGCGGCTCTACTCTTCTGTGCTTCTTGTAATGCTTGTAGTAATGGACGTGTGTATGCCGCGTAATCAAGGATCCATTCTCGGCAATAGTTACATATGCCAAGAAATGTTTGCATGCCCTTTACCGTTTTTGATATGATTATGTTGCGTATGGCAGCTGCTCTGTCTGGGAGTATTCGTTTTCCATCTTTTGATATTAACTGTCCGAGGTATACAACCTCGGCAAGGCAGTATTGTAGTTTCCCTTTGTCCACCTTGTACCCCTTGGTTGTTAACACATTTAACAATGTTATGGAGTCTTCTCTGCATTTTTCTTCTGTTTGGCTGCAGACGAGCAAATCGTCTACGCATTGTATAATGGTGCTCTCTACATCTATATTTCCAATATCTTCACGTAGTACTCTGTTAAAAATACTAGGGCTCTCGCAATACCCCTGTGGGAGTCTGCGATGTTCGTACCTGTTGTTCCCTAATGTGAATGCTGTCAGGCATTGTGATCCTGGGTCAAGTGGTATAGAGAAGAAAGCATTCTTTAAGTCAACCACAGTAAAACATGTAGATTCTTTAGGTATGCTGCACAGTATTGATGCCGGGTAAGGCACTAATGGGAACTCTTTTTGAATGACGTCATTGAGTGGGCGGAGATCTTGGATCATCCTCCACGCCCCTCCTTTTGCTTTTTTGATTGGGAAGATAGCTGTGTTACACAGGGAGTTTGATGGCACTATAATACCTTGTTTTATGAGTGCATGTATTGTTTCCCTAATCCCTTCCTCTGCTTCTCTGGATATGGGATATTGCTTCACTCGTGGCGGTATGGCACCTGGTTTTAGTTTTATCTTTATTGGTGTCACCTCATGGAGTAATTCTACATCGTGGGGGCCTGTAGTCCAAATTTCAGGTGCCACCTTTGCCATGTCTTCCTCAAATATTGTCGGTGGGGCATTAACACTAGCCATGAGTGGATTGTGTACCTCTCTGTACTGGATCATGATGTCACATTGTATACTTATTTCCATTATTATCTCTCCATCATCTTCGTTATCAGTGAATAATTCCTCATCAGTTATGTCTCTTAGCATTATGTTTGAGTCTATGCATAACACAGTTCTCCACTCACACCCATGCGCGTCCAATCCTATGACGACAATACGTTTGCTTGATACCTGAACTGCCTCAATGTCTATGGACATGATCGTGCCTGGCACGACATCTGTGTGTGCAATTGGGCGGAATATAAAATCTGATGGTGTTCTCCATTCTTTTCTCGTTATCTCTGGTACTACTCGGGCTAAAACTTTGATACCATAGATAAATATGTCTATGTCCATGGGTATTCCTCGCACACAATAAATTGATTGGCGCGTCTTCGTGGTACAGTAAGGGTGCGCGCACGGTTTTCCCCCCCCACCGTTATATCAAGATCTTTGGTGTAAGGAACTTTTAAAATAGCCCCAGAGAAACCCTGCGTTTCCAAATTCCTGCCTGAGAGCGGAAACTGCCCTTCCATAAGACATGATTTTTCTGCTCCCGAGTCTACCATGAAGATAAACTGCTTGTTTCCTATCTCTGCCCCCACTAGTGGTTCCTCTTCTGCACGTAGGGTGGTGGATAGGACTGGACAAGCAAGTGCTCCCTGTGCGTCAGTGGAATGCACCACGGTTCCATGGCCCATACGAGGTCGTGTTTTGCACGCCTACGGCAGTAAAGGTAAAGGGCCTAAAGTACTGGGTGCATTTGACCGACGTACGAAGAGCGTATAGCACTGTACAGGAGGAGGTACAGGAGGAGGCACAGACAACAGCAAACAGTGACGCCGAGAAGAAAGACTGAATATGGGTTTGTGCGTGTGACAGTGGTGAACTTGAATAAAACAGTGGCTGACAGGTGTGCTTGGAGTGAAGAGATGGTACCAAAACGAAAAAAAAAAAAATATATATATATAATGATTTTTTTTTCCTTTTGAAAGAGTTTTTTTTTTATTTTACGTGTGAACTTATGTGTAATTATTGGTGTAATTAAATGTACGAACTGTTTACTACCTTGTCTGTGAATACCCTTCCCTGCAACCCTTCCCGCTTCCATTCCCCGTCAAAATATACTTGGCACTGGTATTGCCAACAAAATGTTTACATCCATGCACTTAATGCACTTTTATATCTCGAACAGGAACTACCATGGCATCTAACGGGCAGCCCGCAACGGATAGAGTTACTAGAATTAGAGAGTGGTTAACTGAAAAATGCAGATACTCGTATGAATGTGGACTATCAGTGTGCATTATATTGTTTTTTACACTAATGGTTGGCCTGATTACATACTGGTTCGTAGCGTTCATCTCTATCGAGATGAACGAGGGGGGAGGGAATAACAGCACTATCTTAAATAATGCAACTGCAAGTGTAAATGCTAAGGAAGGTGATTTCTTGGTATGGGACGGAACTAAACTTGCGTGGGGCTATTATACTACACCAGCCAATGCTGTTATCTCACAAAATGGGGGGCCACAAGGTAACATGCAAAATAACACAAAGTCCCCGCCAGAGATGTCTGATTACAATGCTCACAGCCTAAACGACCGAAACCCCTCCGCCATATCCTGGTTATATAACACCCCTACCAGCCAACCTGCCCCCATGGCCATAGATACATCAGCGGATAACAAAATGGAAGAAAATAAGAGAATGAAAGCAACACACGAAATATTATATGATGATTGGGCTAAGGGGGGCGGGAATGAGGAAGGGGGGTCTATTTTGTCCATTACTCAGAAGGCTGGGAGGCACCTAAGGAATAAGAATAACAGACGGAAAAGGGAAGCGGGGAGGAGGAAGTATGATGAATACTACGGGTTGGGGCTAGATAAGATGGAAGACCCTCGACAGCCCCACCAAACAAATAAGTGGTATGCAGACATGAGTGCAACAGCCAAACAAACAACAAACGAGAGCTGCTATGTCTGCTCGCTCATTCCCCATGCTTCAGGCACACCCAAAGTATTGTTACCGAAAGAATTGCCTATTGTGGATGCCCAATGTCTCCTTCATCTCACGCTATGCAGAATTAAGAACACCTTCCAGGCACATGAAGTAACTTTTAGAATGCTGCAGAATGAGAAAACTTGTTATCCAAAGACAGTAGGAGTGGTATGTCTTAAGGAACCATTTTTTGTAATACAAGGGACACTTTTTTCTGACAACAAGTGGAAGGATGAAAAAGTAATGTGTAAAGCTGAAGCACTGAGGGGTGTGTCACCAGAGAAGTTGCAATGGATAGAAGAAACGTGCCCACCAATATGGAAGGAACACATTTCAAAATTAACATGGGTAACAGCCATTGAAAAGCCCTTCAAGTTGCAAAGTGAAATAGACTATGAACTGTGTTTTAAAGGAGAAGGGAGAACGTCCATGGGGACGAACAAGAATTGCAACAAGACCCTCACCATCCCAGATCTGAAAAAAGGGACAGCGGCACTAATGGACACATATTGGGTATGCGGTAACCAGGCATACCTGCACCTTCCCCAGTCGTGGAGTGGCAGCTGCTCAATGGCCACTCTGCACTCAGCCCTAATGGTGATCCCAGAAAGCCATATTAACGGGAACAAAAGAGGACAAGGAACAGTGCAACAGAGTGCGGCCCAGCCTACTGCAGAATCACATATCTATGTCCTGTCTTCCGGGGACAAAGGAGAAGCACTATCACGAAACAAACGAACATCAAACTACATATCAAAGGCATCATCTGAATTGTTGGCACAGATCCCAGACAGGTATCGATTATTCAGCTCTGCAGAAACATTTTTTGCTTCACTCATCTCAAGTGTCCAAGCAAGAGCAAACGCAAAATGGCTCCAGATAACACGCTGGGAACTGATTCAGCTACCAAATGACACTGAAGAGGGGTTCAACGTCATAAAGGTGGAACTAAGAGCTTTACGACTGATGACCATGCAAAACAGGTATGTCCTGGACCTGTTGACAGCGATGGATGGAGGTGTTTGCCGAAAAATCGGAAGTGCCTGCTGCACTTTCGTACCTTCTGAAGACGCAGAAAATGGCTCCCTGTCCCATGTGATCGAAGCAGTGCACAACCTAGGCGAAAGAATGAAGATGGAAGGTGGAGCAGAAGACAGCACGTGGTTTGACAATATTTTTTCCTGGGTCCCCTCTTGGCTTGGAATGACTGTGAAATTTTTGGTGCCAACCGTGGTGTTCCTCCTTGTCATTTTTTGCCTGTGCCAGGCGGGTCTTCGATGTTGTGCTAACGCAGTGCCAAATGGTGCAATGATGATGGTGACAATGGGCAACTCCCACAGTACAATAAAAACGATGCAAGAAGCACAAGTCCAAACAGGAACAGATAACACACCTAGATACCAGCTGGTACCTATGTACCACGATAAGGATGTTGTAGATAAATTGTGGCACACCACCATCAAAGAGCCCCGTATCCTAGAATGGTACGAGGAAGTTTGGGTAGATTTGGAAGGAGATGGTGGATGTATATATTTAACGTGTACCCCAGATGAGTACGCCAGGAGAGGTGAGAGCTTAAGGGGGGTGTGCAGAGCATGGATGCCCATAAAAGGAACTCCTGCATGGGATGAGGCAGTGATGGACGAAGCAGAGTGTAGGAGGATAGAGGATTTAAAGTGTTTGTTACGTAAGTAACGAAAGGGGGGAAACGTAGGGGAGGGAAGGTCTAAAAAGGCCCCCCCTTGCCTACATCCCTCCCCAGGTGAGGGCCATGGCTCGTTGGGTGTCCCCTCGTCCACCCGGGCCCAGGTGGTGGAGGGTTCACCTGCTGAAAACATTGCCCACACGTACTGAATTTAGCTAGGCCTCAGAAACCATTTTGTCTGACAAAGATGGTGTGAGCTCAGCGCACTGTAGCGCGGCCCCCACCCTCGGAGAGTTTCAATTATTTCTGCTGCCACAGCACCCTGGCAGATCCACTGTGAGCCCGTTCCCACGAACAAGACGGACATGAACTAGCATAAGATACTAACACTGTAACATTTCACCTTCCACAATGTGTTACTGCTCCCAGCATGACCCGGTCAGCAAGGTCTGGGCGATGGGGAAAAACTGTAGAATGGCCATCCGACAAAAGCAGTAAAATACCCAAGTATGAATGCCAAAAATTACTTGTAATACGCGTCCCTGCTCCACAAAACTACTTCTACTAAAGGAACCTGTAAAATTATGTAATGATTATGAATACGCATGCTTACATAACACCAGCCATGAAGGATCCACACCCCGCAGTCCCGCGCCACAACTGAACTAATGCTGCTATAATAAAAGGGAGAACGAATGCAACTGTACATAAGGCTTGTGTGAAAGACGTGTGCAAATGCGCCAGTCATATGTATGTGTCCAAGCCCTTATATGTCATTACCGCCACGCATAGTGGCGGGTCTCGTTCTCTGCGCTCCACCAACCATGTCACTACTTCACTTAATGCAAACGCATATGCATATAACTAAATGTTGTAATTGTTGAAATATAATGTACTCATAAGGTGCTCAGACTGAATATATCCAAAAAACGTTTAATGAAGCTGAAATGTATGTCCTAGAGTGATCTAAGTGAATATTATAAGAGTGTTTAAATGTTTGTAAATGTTTTCACATTAAAGTTGGCAACACACGGGGAAAATACCTTTGTGAATATGCACAAGGCCATTTTCCCTCCCACCCTGCGAGGTCTGCCAAACAAGAGAGCTGAGGCCTGCGCCGTACTGCCCCACCTCCCCCCTACTAGGCTGGAGCCGCTTCAAAGATTTGTAGGTCCCGCTACAGCACCCAAGGCCACGGCCTGCCACCTGCGTTATTTACAGTTTAGCAGTAAACCTCTGCTTGAATCCACAGATCCACCAGCGCCCCCTCGTAAACCCCTCAGTCCACCAGATCATCTTAAGACTTATGACTCTGTGTAATCAAGACACCCAACACTGGGGTAATATACAGCGGCCATTCATAATAACTTCTAACAAGACAGAAAGACACGTACCGGCCGTCCCATGCCCCAGGACCCGGCCCCTCGACCTATGATACCGGTCAACAGGACACAGGTAATCATGCCCTGACAAACGGCCACCAGGCCCCTCACAAGGTGCATTCCTCCTGTGTTGCATTAACCTGTAGAATAACCTATTGAAAGATTTACTAAAGAGAATAATATTCCCATGACTGAATGACTGCGGTGTGCATGGCCTAGGGCAAATAAGTCAAGAAAGGCATTCATCTCTGCCACAAGCCACGTTGGCACAACAACACCGCCCGGATGAACTCAAGCCGACCTACCAGGCCCAGCCCAACCCACGAGGCTGACCAGTGACGTCTTCCAGCCAAGACCAACCACGCCGCAGCAGCACCTATAGTTAGTCGTCGCCACCCAATCCCAATGAACTTGTGCCCCCTATAGTAGAACTAGTTACTCTTACCTTGTAACGTTCTTTCGATGGGATGTTCCTCCGACGTATTCCTTATCTTAGATATAAATCCTTCAGCTTTGCTGGCCTCGGAAAATTTTTTCGCCAGAGGGCGCTGCGCGTCGATGATCGCCGAGTCGATGACCCTCGACGGCCTCCGTGCCGACGTCGACGTCATCCTGCCTATAAAGGCCGCGCGCAGCGTCCGTTGCTCAGTTCCGTTTTGTAGTCCCCAGTAATGTTTTTGGATTAGACTAATCACCTTGAAGGAGCATAGGCTGCAAACCCACAGGAAGTCATACTGCGGGGATGGATGGGAGGGTCGATAAGGAATACGTCGGAGGAACATCCCATCGAAAGAACGTTACAAGGTAAGAGTAACTAGTTCTTCGAAGGGATTGTGTCCTCCGACGTATTCCTTATCTTAGATAGACTCCCATAGCAGTGGTATTGTGACTGGAGGCGGGAGTAATAAAAGTTATGTTACCCTTCCAGAATGGACAGAGTGTAACACAGCCTTGCCGAATCTAGTTTCTTGACTAGAGGAGGAATCCAGGCTATAGAATTTGGTAAATGTATGTGCGGACGACCATGTGGCAGCCGCACATATATCTCGAATTGGCACCCCTCTTTGAAGGGCTGAGGATGTTGCGATACCCCTGGTAGAATGAGCCCTTAGATTTTGAGGAGGCTCCTTTCCTGCCAATTTGTAGCACTCCAGAATGGCTAAAATAATCCATCTGGAGATGGTTTGTTTTGTTATTGGAAGGCCCAACTTATGTCCTGCATAACCTACAAAGAGTTGGTCTGCTTGTCTGATCTTAGCCAATCTGCTGATATAGAAGCTCAAGGCTCGCTTAGGGTCCAGCCTGTGCAGTCTCTCTTCCTCCTTCCCCGGATGAGGAGGAGGGTAGAAAGAAGGTAATATAATCTTCTGAGTGATGTGAAACTCCGAGACTACCTTCGGGAGGAAGTTAGGCTTCACCTGAAGAACAACTTTGTCCTTGTAAAAGATTGTATGTGGAGGTTTACACGATAAGGCTTGCAACTCGCTAACCCTTCTAGCAGATGTCAATGCTATTAGCAAAACAGTTTTGAGGGTGAGAAGCTTCAATGAACAAGAGTGTAGTGGTTCAAAAGGGGCACCCTTTAGGAAGTTTAAAATTAGGTTTAAATCCCATAAGGGAACTTGAAAAGGTTTCGGGGGATAAACATTAGTTAATCCTTTTAGGTATTGTATTACCAATGGAATTTTGAAGTATGAAGGCTCCTCTGCAGTGCGCTTAAAGATTGATAGCGCTGCGAGATAGCCCTTAATTGTGCCAACCTGTAGGCCTGAATTAGCCAGGTAAAGTAAGAATGACAACACCATAGGTGTACCACAAGAAAAGGGTTCAATATTCTTTTCTCTGCACCAGCTGCAAAATTTGTTCCAACGGCAGCGGTATAGAGTTTTAGTTGCCGGCCTTCTGGCCGAAAGCAACACCTCCATAACATCATCCGGAAGGTCCCAATCCTTGTACCTCAACCTTTCAGACACCAAGCGTGAAGGTTGAGGGTCTTGATGGCTGGATGGAGAACCTGACCTTCCTTCTGCGAGAGAAGATCCTCTCTGTATGGCAGTCGAATTGGAGGGCAGATGGACATGTCTAGAAGGTCCGGGTACCACGTTCTCCTGGCCCAATCCGGGGCAATTAGGATCATGGTCTTCCGAAACCTTCTCAACCTCCTGATCATTTGAGGAATGACAGGGACCGGAGGGAACGCGTACAGAAGTGGGAACTCCCAGTCCACTACGAACGCATCTCCTAGAGCTCCTCTCGGGGGAAATTCCCTTGAGCAAAATCTGTCGCACTTCCTGTTGATACTGGTGGCGAACAGATCCACTTGAGGGGTTCCCCAAAGGGCGAAGATCTCTTGAAGGACTTCCTGAGCTATCTCCCACTCGTGAGAGACTGTGCTCTGCCTGCTCAGAGCGTCCGCTGTCAAGTTCTTCTCTCCGGCTAGGTGAATTGCCGATAGAGAGATTCCTTCCTGAATTGCCCAAAACCAGAGCTGCATCGCCTCTCTGCACAGTGGTAGTGAGCCTACGCCTCCTCTTTTGTTGAGGTAGTGCATGGCCACTGTATTGTCCGTCATTATTAGGACGTTTCTTCCCCGTACAGACGGCAGAAAAGCCTTCAGCGCTAGTCTGATGGCTCTCAGCTCCAACAGGTTGATATGTAGTCTGGACTCCGATGGAGACCAACGACCGCTGATGGTCAAGTCGTTGGCGTGAGCTCCCCACCCCGTGAGTGAGGCATCCGTGACTACTGTTATCTCCGGCCATGGTTGCCAAAACATTTCTCCTTTCAGGATGTTCTCCCGACAGGCCCACCACTGAAGGTCTCGGGCTACTTTGACCGGGATCCGAAGGAGATCTGTCATCCTTCCTGAGAACTGTGACCACTGAGTTCTCAGTGCCCACTGGAGGGATCTCATTCTCAGGCGAGCCTCCGGCACGAGGAATATGCAGGATGCCATGAGGCCTAGCAACCTCAGAAAGTCGTAGGCTGGGAGATATTGGGCATTCTGAAATCTGATGACCATCTGCAGAATATCTCGAGCCCTCACCTCTGGTGGCAAGGCTTTTCCCAGGGAAGTGTCCAGGACTGCTCCAATGAATTGGAGTCTCTGTGATGGTATCATCTGTGACTTCTTTAAATTGAGGGAGAAGCCCAGCTTGTGAAGGAAGTGGCAAACATAATCCAGTTGTCTCTGAGCCTGTTCCGAAGATACAGCTCTGATCAACCAATCGTCTAGGTAAGGGTAGACATGAATCCCTTCCCTCCTTAGACTTGCAGCCACAACCGACATTAGCTTGGTAAAGACCCTCGGGGCGGAGGTTAGCCCAAATGGCAGAACTCGAAATTGATAATGAGAGCTGCCAATTGCGAACCTCAGGTATCTCCTGTGCCTGGGATGGATCGGCACATGGAAATAAGCGTCCTGGAGGTCTAGAGATACCAACCAGTCCTGAAGCTGGAGGGCCTGAAGGATCTGAGAGAGAGTCACCATCTTGAACTTGTCCTTTCGGAGGAATTTGTTCAATTCCCGTAAGTCTAAGATGGGTCTCAGTCCTCCGTCCTTCTTCGGTATTATGAAGTAGGGGGAGTACCAACCCTTGTTCCTTTCCGCTACAGGTACCAGTTCTATGGCACCTTTCTCTAGCAGGTCTAAAACCTCCTGCAAGAGGAGCGGATCTGGAAGCTTCAAAGGGTTGTTCCCCGGTGGATGACTCTGAGGGATATGTAGGAAGGGCAGGCAGTAACCTTGGGCCACTGTCTCCAGAGCCCAAGCATCTGACGTAATAGCCTGCCATTCCGTCAGATGGTGAGTTAACCTGCCCCCTACTGGTGTTCTGTGAGGGGAGACCTCAGAGTGGTTTTGAAGCGGCTGATGCAGTTGCCGAAGGTAAAGTGGCTCCTGCTCCCGCGGGTGCGGCTTTCTTTCCCCTACCCCGTCCACCACGGGTAAATCTTCCTTGGCCTCTTTGAGCCGGTCGTCCCCTGCCCCTTCCATATGAGGAATAGTAACGAAAGGACCGTCCTCTCCACGATGATCCCGAAGGACGAAAGGTATTCTGACGGATAGCAGCTCCCAATGACTTGGCTGCTGCCTTGGACGTTTGCAGTTTCTCCAAACTGTCATCCGCCTTCTTTCCAAAGAGGGTAGAACCGTCAAAGGGCATATTCAAAAGCCTGGTCTGCACGTTAGAGGCAAAACCAGACTTCCTCAACCACGCATGCCTGCGGATTGTGGTACTTGCCGCCATGGCCCTGCTGATACTGTCAGCAGAATCTAGGCCAGTTTGTAGGGTCTCGCACATCGCATCTTTACCATCCCTGATGATGTTTAAAAATGCGTCCCTTTCCTCTCCTTCTTGGAGGCAGTCAGCCGCTGATGAAGCGCACTCCCAAAGGGTGTGGCTGAACCTAGCGAGCGTACAGGTCGCGTTAATAGACTTTAACGCCATGCTACAGGCAGAAAAAACCTTCTTAGCCATGGCATCATACTTTTTGTCATCCCTATCCTGCGGAGCAGTGGGGTATGCAGATGTGCTGCCTGATGAGGTTGCAGCCTGTACAACCAAGCTCTCAGGAGTAGGGTGTTTTGACAAATATTCAGGGTCAGAACTAGCCACCCTGTATTTTGTTGATAGTTTTTTATTTACTGCCGGGATAATTTCTGGCGTTTCCCAGTTTGTCAAAATCCTTCTCTGTAGAGCAGAGTGAAATGGAACCACAGGATCCTCCTGTGGGCCCTTGTCCAGTATGTCAGTGAGGTCATCCTGCTGAAAGGCAGGAGAAGGTGCAGACCAACCCATAAATTCTATGATTCTAGACATCAGAGCTCTATATGGAGTCTCCGCATGTTCTCCTGGGTCTGGTTTGATAAATTCTGCTTCAGGAGAAGTGTCCAAGCCACTAGCTTCCTGAAGTGCATCCTGAAGATTTTTTAATCTTCCTTCCTCAGAGGCGAAAGTCTCTGGCTCTGGTGATGTGGTCCTCTGTAAATCAATATCTTGGTCTGAATCCTCCCTTTCCTCAAAAATCGAGGTTAAAGGGGGATACATTGGTTTTTGGAATGGTATAAACCCCATTTCCAATGCAGAAGGAGCCATCATCACAGGCCTTGAAAACGTCGATGTCGTCGACACCGACGTGAAAGTACTCGAAGGCGCCGTGAAAAGCGTCGAGAAATGTGTACTAGGCCTCGAAGAACTCGAAAGGATCGGAGTCCTGCTCGAGAACGACGTCGACGTTCTCGGCGTCGAGTCGGAGGTCTTTTGTCTAACCGTTGGCTGTGGAGTAGCCGTGGTTCTTTCCTTCACCGGCGTCGATATCGGCGTCGACGTCGGCGTCGACTCGATCGACTGATGCGCCGATGAATCCTTCGACAACGGCGTCGATGGCGCCGACCTCTGTTTCGAAGGAGTTTTCGACGATGGCGTCGATGATGCTTTATCTCCCGATGGCTCGAGGCGCTTTCGGGTTGACTTTTCCGCCGGGTACTGCGACTCGCGGCGTTTAGATTTTTTGGGTTTTTTACCCGGGGTATCACCCTCAGCTGTCTTCGAGGGGGACGAGGCCGCTTTCTCGAAGACGCTTAGCATCTTTTTCCTGAATTCCTCCCACTCAGCTTGCGAGCTGCGTTTTGTGGGGCAATGAACTCTCTCAGGAGAACTCGACGAAGATGACGAAGGGGATCTCCTACGTCTCTTCTTCGAGTGTCTCGATGTCGACGAGTGGTGGGAGCCACTTCGTGATCTAGATCGAGAGTGTTTTTTATGGTGAGGAGACGAACGTCTCGACTCTACCGAAGAAGCTTTCGAGGAAGTTAAAGTTGACCTACCTCTCTCGAGCTTCCCCCTACGCTCCTTCAAGGCTTTCGCCGTCATGGAAAGGCATTCCTCACACTCCGAACTCTGGTGCGTGATTCCCAGACACCACAAACAGACCCTGTGAGGGTCCGTCAACGACATTTTCTTCCCGCAGTCTCGGCACTTTTTGAAACCGGACCGAGGGGTCGTCGGGTCGGAGGAGGATGCCATCGATATCGAGGTAAATAGTAGTTATTATATACGTTATCTTGACGAGAACTGAGCAACGGTGTTCCGAGGCACAACGAAGCGCGGAAAAACGGAACTGAGCAACGGACGCTGCGCGCGGCCTTTATAGGCAGGATGACGTCGACGTCGGCACGGAGGCCGTCGAGGGTCATCGACTCGGCGATCATCGACGCGCAGCGCCCTCTGGCGAAAAAATTTTCCGAGGCCAGCAAAGCTGAAGGATTTATATCTAAGATAAGGAATACGTCGGAGGACACAATCCCTTCGAATGTAGGTTTTTGATGACGTTTTTTGTAAATATATACGCCTGTCTTTGCTATTGTCAGACAGAGCGCTCTCGGAGTGTGCAGAGTTCTTTGCATGCCCTATTCTGTTGATAAACTCCCATTTACGCTCACCCGCACTCTGTCTTGGCCTTATCATTGCGGGGAGGATCGTGCTGGTTGGGGACGCTTGCCTTCATCCGTTATACATTTATTTCAGTTATGGAGAGAGAGAGAGAGAGAGAGAGAGAGAAGACGAAAGAGGGAGAGAGAGAGACGAAGAAAGAGAAAGAGAACGAGAAAGAGAAAAAGATAGAAAAAACATGGTACATGTCATACATTTTTTTTTCGCAGATTCTTTTTCATCAAATAATCTTGTCATTACTTTTCAATCTCATTTGTAGTATTACTAGCACGTTCCTGTTCGCTCTGAGGGTTTGCACTATCGCGTGCTCTCCTCACATCTGAGAGGTGCACCCAATATTTCAATCCCTTAACTTTCACTGCAGTGGGTGTACTATATACGACCTCGTAAGGGCCGTGAAACCTGGGTGAATTCCATCTCCTTACAAAACTCCTGACATAGACCTGTGCTCCTGGCATCAGTGGTCCACTTGGGCTGTCTGCAGCTGGCGTTGTAGTATCAGTTGCTACATTCTCAGTAAATGGTGGTGCAATTTGTCGCGCTATGCTGCGGACTGCGCGCGTCAACTGGGTTAGATATTCCTTCAATTCCTCCCCCAGCACTGCGGCAGCTCTGTGTGCGTCTGACGCTCTCCGAATTGGGGAAACTGGTGTGTGTATTCGCCTCCCATTTACAATCTCATGGGGGCTGAGATGGTGGTCCTTACATGGTTGTGTTCTGAGTTGGAACAGTGCTAGGGGTAAGCAATATACCCCATTTTTTTTTCAGTGTATTACACAATTTTGATAATTTGCTCTTGACTAATCCATTGATCTTTTCCACCATCCCATTGGCCATCGGATGATAAATGGAACACAGTTTGTGCTTCACCCCCAAAAGTGACGTTGCTTCCTTGAAGAGGTCATTCACAAAGTGTGTGCCGTTATCTGATCTTATCACATCACATATTCCCCAGCGAGAAAATACTTCTTGCACCAGGAACTTCGCTGCACACTTCGCGTCTGGGTGGGGACATGGACCCGCTTCCACCCACCTTGAAAAAGGACATACCACCACAATTAAATACCTTGCTCCGTTACATCGCTCTCCCATGTCCGCGTAATCTACGTGGAGTTCCCTAAATGGTCCTGTTGGTCGGGGCAGGGTACCACGCAGTGTTCTCAATGTCATCCCTGAATTGTATGTTTGACATGTTACACACTCTGCAACGAATTTTGACAAGTGTTCCTGTAAATTAGGAACAAACCAATGTTCCTGGATGTCTGCGGCAATGTGTTGTTTTGCTACATGACCTGGGAAGTGCAGCTGTTGGAATGCTACTTCTAGTAATTCTACTGGCATCACTACCTTTCCCGTTGTCTCTTGTCTACAAATTAGGTCTGTGGCTGATTGTTTGCACTCCCGTTTGCTCCACAACTCTTGCTCCTCCTGTGGTGCTCTCCTTTGTAGTTCTATTATCTGCGCTATTGGTGTGTTACTGTACACCTCTTCTAGTGGCTCTGTAATGGTTGTCTTTACAACGCATTCGATTGTTGGTGTTGTATTGAAATACGAGGCCTCCTTCACTGCTGCGTCGGCTGCCGCGTTTCCCAATGAGACTGCATCTGTGTTGTTGGTATGGGCTTGGCATTTCACCACTGCCACTACCGATGGTACTGCTAATGCATCTATCAATTCATTCAATAATGTGGCGTGCTGTACTGGAGAGCCATCTGCTCGTCTGAATCCCCTTCTACGCCAGCGGGATAGTCCTGAATGCACTGTGGTTGTTACGTATGCTGAATCTGAATATATAGTCACTGCGCACCCCTTGGCTGTACGCAATGCTTCAATCAATGCAGTTAATTCCACTGCCTGTGCGGAGTAATGTGATGGGAGGCGCTTTTGGACAATTGTTTCATAGTTATCTTCTTCCATTCGTACTACTGCCATTCTCACATTCTTCTCCCGTCTCTGGGTTTATCATTGCTGACCCATCTATGAAGTATATTTCTCCCTCCTTCAGGGCATTTTCACTCGCTTTGGGAATGTCATCACCCTCCCCCTCGTAGGTGGCGCAGTCGTGTTCCTGCATGTCCTGTGTTGTACACGCCTCTGTAATGAATGTCGCCGGGTTCACTGTCTTACACCTGACCACGTGCACGTTGGGACTCAAAATTATTATCTCATATGCAGTTGCTCTCTGGGTTGTCAGTGTTGATTTTGATCGCTCAAGAATTGCAAATAATGAATGCTCTGCATATAATGTCACTGAACATCCCATCACAATCATAGCACTCTTTTCAATTGCGAAGGCCGCAGCTGCGAGGGCCTGTTCGCACGCGAAGTGACCTTGCATCACCGGGTCTAGTGTTCCGCTATAATAGGCCAATGGTTTGTGGCCTAGTGATGTTTTTTGTGTCAGTACTGCTGTCATCAGTGTTCCATTACAGTGTGAGAACAAGAAAAATTCCCTCTCATAATCAGGGTTCGCGAGAACTGGGGCATCCGCAATATGGTATTTTAGTTTGAAATACTGGGTCATCATATCATGTGTCCATTTTATTGCGGCTCTACTCTTCTGTGCTTCTTTTAATGCTTGTAGTAATGCACGTGTGTATGCCGCGTAATCAAGGATCCATTCTCGGCAATAGTTACATATGCCAAGAAATTTTTGCATGCCCTTTACCGTTTTTGATATGATTATGTTGCGTATGGCAGCTGCTCTGTCTGGAAGTATTCGTTTTCCATCTTTTGATATTAACTGTCCGAGGAATACAACCTCGGCAAGGCAGTATTGTAGTTTCCCTTTGTCCACCTTGTACCCCTTGGTTGTTAACACATTTAACAATGTTATGGAGTCTTCTCTGCATTTTTCTTCTGTTTGGCTGCAGACGAGCAAATCGTCTACGCATTGTATAATGGTGCTCTCTACATCTATATTTCCAATATCTTCACGTAGTACTCTGTTAAAAATACTAGGGCTCTCGCAATACCCCTGTGGGAGTCTGCGATGTTCGTACCTGTTGTTCCCTAATGTGAATGCTGTCAGGCATTGTGATCCTGGGTCAAGTGGTATAGAGAAGAAAGCATTCTTTAAGTCAACCACAGTAAAACATGTAGATTCTTTAGGTATGCTGCACAGTATTGATGCCGGGTAAGGCACTAATGGGAACTCTTTTTGAATGACGTCATTGAGTGGGCGGAGATCTTGGATCATCCTCCACGCCCCTCCTTTTGCTTTTTTGATTGGGAAGATAGCTGTGTTACACAGGGAGTTTGATGGCACTATAATACCTTGTTTTATGAGTGCATGTATTGTTTCCCTAATCCCTTCCTCTGCTTCTCTGGATATGGGATATTGCTTCACTCGTGGCGGTATGGCACCTGGTTTTAGTTTTATCTTTATTGGTGTCACCTCATGGAGTAATTCTACATCGTGGGGGCCTGTAGTCCAAATTTCAGGCGCCACCTTTGCCATGTCTTCCTCAAATATTGTCGGTGGGGCATTAACACTAGCCATGAGTGGATTGTGTACCTCTCTGTACTGGATCATGATGTCACATTGTATACTTATTTCCATTATTACCTCTCCATCATCTTCGTTATCAGTGAATAATTCCTCATCAGTTATGTCTCTTAGCATTATGTTTGAGCCTATGCATAACACAGTTCTCCACTCACACCCATGCGCGTCCAATCCTATGACGACAATACGTTTGCTTGATACCTGAACTGCCTCAATGTCTATGGACATGATCGTGCCTGGCACGACATCTGTGTGTGCAATTGGGCGGAATATAAAATCTGATGGTGTTCTCCATTCTTTTCTCGTTATCTCTGGTACTACTCGGGCTAAAACTTTGATACCATAGATAAATATGTCTATGTCCATGGGTATTCCTCGCACACAATAAATTGATTGGCGCGTCTTCGTGGTACAGTAAGGGTGCGCGCACGGTTTCCCCCCCCCACCGTTATATCAAGATCTTTGGTGTAAGGAACTTTTAAAATAGCCCCAGAGAAACCCTGCGTTTCCAAATTCCTGCCTGAGAGCGGAAACTGCCCTTCCATAAGACATGATTTTTCTGCTCCCGAGTCTACCATGAAGATAAACTGCTTGTTTCCTATCTCTGCCCCCACTAGTGGTTCCTCTTCTGCACGTAGGGTGGTGGATAGGACTGGACAAGCAAGTGCTCCCTGTGCGTCAGTGGAATGCACCACGGTTCCATGGCCCATACGAGGTCGTGTTTTGCACGCCTACGGCAGTAAAGGTAAAGGGCCTAAAGTACTGGGTGCATTTGACCGACGTACGAAGAGCGTATAGCACTGTACAGGAGGAGGTACAGGAGGAGGCACAGACAACAGCAAACAGTGACGCCGAGAAGAAAGACTGAATATGGGTTTGTGCGTGTGACAGTGGTGAACTTGAATAAAACAGTGGCTGACAGGTGTGCTTGGAGTGAAGAGATGGTACCAAAACGAAAAAAAATATATATATATATATAATGATTTTTTTTTCCTTTTGAAAGAGTTTTTTTTTTATTTTACGTGTGAACTTATGTGTAATTATTGGTGTAATTAAATGTACGAACTGTTTACTACCTTGTCTGTGAATACCCTTCCCTGCAACCCTTCCCGCTTCCATTCCCCGTCAAAATATACTTGGCACTGGTATTGCCAACAAAATGTTTACATCCATGCACTTAATGCACTTTTATATCTCGAACAGGAACTACCATGGCATCTAACGGGCAGCCCGCAACGGATAGAGTTACTAGAATTAGAGAGTGGTTAACTGAAAAATGCAGATACTCGTATGAATGTGGACTATCAGTGTGCATTATATTGTTTTTTACACTAATGGTTGGCCTGATTACATACTGGTTCGTAGCGTTCATCTCTATCGAGATGAACGAGGGGGGAGGGAATAACAGCACTATCTTAAATAATGCAACTGCAAGTGTAAATGCTAAGGAAGGTGATTTCTTGGTATGGGACGGAACTAAACTTGCGTGGGGCTATTATACTACACCAGCCAATGCTGTTATCTCACAAAATGGGGGGCCACAAGGTAACATGCAAAATAACACAAGGTCCCCGCCAGAGATGTCTGATTACAATGCTCACAGCCTAAACGACCGAAACCCCTCCGCCATATCCTGGTTATATAACACCCCTACCAGCCAACCTGCCCCCATGGCCATAGATACATCAGCGGATAACAAAATGGAAGAAAATAAGAGAATGAAAGCAACACACGAAATATTATATGATGATTGGGCTAAGGGGGGCGGGAATGAGGAAGGGGGGTCTATTTTGTCCATTACTCAGAAGGCTGGGAGGCACCTAAGGAATAAGAATAACAGACGGAAAAGGGAAGCGGGGAGGAGGAAGTATGATGAATACTACGGGTTGGGGCTAGATAAGATGGAAGACCCTCGACAGCCCCACCAAACAAATAAGTGGTATGCAGACATGAGTGCAACAGCCAAACAAACAACAAACGAGAGCTGCTATGTCTGCTCGCTCATTCCCCATGCTTCAGGCACACCCAAAGTATTGTTACCGAAAGAATTGCCTATTGTGGATGCCCAATGTCTCCTTCATCTCACGCTATGCAGAATTAAGAACACCTTCCAGGCACATGAAGTAACTTTTAGAATGCTGCAGAATGAGAAAACTTGTTATCCAAAGACAGTAGGAGTGGTATGTCTTAAGGAACCATTTTTTGTAATACAAGGGACACTTTTTTCTGACAACAAGTGGAAGGATGAAAAAGTAATGTGTAAAGCTGAAGCACTGAGGGGTGTGGCACCAGAGAAGTTGCAATGGATAGAAGAAACGTGCACACCAATATGGAAGGAACACATTTCAAAATTAACATGGGTAACAGCCATTGAAAAGCCCTTCAAGTTGCAAAGTGAAATAGACTATGAACTGTGTTTTAAAGGAGAAGGGAGAACGTCCATGGGGACGAACAAGAATTGCAACAAGACCCTCACCATCCCAGATCTGAAAAAAGGGACAGCGGCACTAATGGACACATATTGGGTATGCGGTAACCAGGCATACCTGCACCTTCCCCAGTCGTGGAGTGGCAGCTGCTCAATGGCCACTCTGCACTCAGCCCTAATGGTGATCCCAGAAAGCCATATTAACGGGAACAAAAGAGGACAAGGAACAGTGCAACAGAGTGCGGCCCAGCCTACTGCAGAATCACATATCTATGTCCTGTCTTCCGGGGACAAAGGAGAAGCACTATCACGAAACAAACGAACATCAAACTACATATCAAAGGCATCATCTGAATTGTTGGCACAGATCCCAGACAGGTATCGATTATTCAGCTCTGCAGAAACATTTTTTGCTTCACTCATCTCAAGTGTCCAAGCAAGAGCAAACGCAAAATGGCTCCAGATAACACGCTGGGAACTGATTCAGCTACCAAATGACACTGAAGAGGGGTTCAACGTCATAAAGGTGGAACTAAGAGCTTTACGACTGATGACCATGCAAAACAGGTATGTCCTGGACCTGTTGACAGCGATGGATGGAGGTGTTTGCCGAAAAATCGGAAGTGCCTGCTGCACTTTCGTACCTTCTGAAGACGCAGAAAATGGCTCCCTGTCCCATGTGATCGAAGCAGTGCACAACCTAGGCGAAAGAATGAAGATGGAAGGTGGAGCAGAAGACAGCACGTGGTTTGACAATATTTTTTCCTGGGTCCCCTCTTGGCTTGGAATGACTGTGAAATTTTTGGTGCCAGCCGTGGTGTTCCTCCTTGTCATTTTTTGCCTGTGCCAGGCGGGTCTTCGATGTTGTGCTAACGCAGTGCCAAATGGTGCAATGATGATGGTGACAATGGGCAACTCCCACGGTACAATAAAAACGATGCAAGAAGCACAAGTCCAAACAGGAACAGATAACACACCTAGATACCAGCTGGTACCTATGTACCACGATAAGGATGTTGTAGATAAATTGTGGCACACCACCATCAAAGAGCCCCGTATCCTAGAATGGTACGAGGAAGTTTGGGTAGATTTGGAAGGAGATGGTGGATGTATATATTTAACGTGTACCCCAGATGAGTACGCCAGGAGAGGTGAGAGCTTAAGGGGGGTGTGCAGAGCATGGATGCCCATAAAAGGAACTCCTGCATGGGATGAGGCAGTGATGGACGAAGCAGAGTGTAGGAGGATAGAGGATTTAAAGTGTTTGTTACGTAAGTAACGAAAGGGGGGAAACGTAGGGGAGGGAAGGTCTAAAAAGGCCCCCCCCTTGCCTACATCCGTCCCCAGGTGAGGGCCATGGCTCGTTGGGTGTCCCCTCGTCCACCCGGGCCCAGGTGGTGGAGGGTTCACCTGCTGAAAACATTGCCCACACGTACTGAATTTAGCTAGGCCTCAGAAACCATTTTGTCTGACAAAGATGGTGTGAGCTCAGCGCACTGTAGCGCGGCCCCCACCCTCGGAGAGTTTCAATTATTTCTGCTGCCACAGCACCCTGGCAGATCCACTGTGAGCCCGTTCCCACGAACAAGACGGACATGAACTAGCATAAGATACTAACACTGTAACATTTCACCTTCCACAATGTGTTACTGCTCCCAGCATGACCCGGTCAGCAAGGTCTGGGCGATGGGGAAAAACTGTAGAATGGCCATCCGACAAAAGCAGTAAAATACCCAAGTATGAATGCCAAAAATTACTTGTAATACGCGTCCCTGCTCCACAAAACTACTTCTACTAAAGGAACCTGTAAAATTATGTAATGATTATGAATACGCATGCTTACATAACACCAGCCATGAAGGATCCACACCCCGCGGTCCCGCGCCACAACTGAACTAATGCTGCTATAATAAAAGGGAGAACGAATGCAACTGTACATAAGGCTTGTGTGAAAGACGTGTGCAAATGCGCCAGTCATATGTATGTGTCCAAGCCCTTATATGTCATTACCGCCACGCATAGTGGCGGGTCTCGTTCTCTGCGCTCCACCAACCATGTCACTACCTCACTTAATGCAAACGCATATGCATATAACTAAATGTTGTAATTGTTGAAATATAATGTACTCATAAGGTGCTCAGACTGAATATATCCAAAAAACGTTTAATGAAGCTGAAATGTATGTCCTAGAGTGATCTAAGTGAATATTATAAGAGTGTTTAAATGTTTGTAAATGTTTTCACATTAAAGTTGGCAACACACGGGGAAAATACCTTTGTGAATATGCACAAGGCCATTTTCCCTCCCACCCTGCGAGGTCTGCCAAACAAGAGAGCTGAGGCCTGCGCCGTACTGCCCCACCTCCCCCCTACTAGGCTGGAGCCGCTTCAAAGATTTGTAGGTCCCGCTACAGCACCCAAGGCCACGGCCTGCCACCTGCGTTATTTACAGTTTAGCAGTAAACCTCTGCTTGAATCCACAGATCCACCAGCGCCCCCTCGTAAACCCCTCAGTCCACCAGATCATCTTAAGACTTATGACTCTGTGTAATCAAGACACCCAACACTGGGGTAATATACAGCGGCCATTCATAATAACTTCTAACAAGACAGAAAGACACGTACCGGCCGTCCCATGCCCCAGGACCCGGCCCCTCGACCTATGATACCGGTCAACAGGACACAGGTAATCATGCCCTGACAAACGGCCACCAGGCCCCTCACAAGGTGCATTCCTCCTGTGTTGCATTAACCTGTAGAATAACCTATTGAAAGATTTACTAAAGAGAATAATATTCCCATGACTGAATGACTGCGGTGTGCATGGCCTAGGGCAAATAAGTCAAGAAAGGCATTCATCTCTGCCACAAGCCACGTTGGCACAACAACACCGCCCGGATGAACTCAAGCCGACCTACCAGGCCCAGCCCAACCCACGAGGCTGACCAGTGACGTCTTCCAGCCAAGACCAACCACGCCGCAGCAGCACCTATAGTTAGTCGTCGCCACCCAATCCCAATGAACTTGTGCCCCCTATAGTATGTAGGTTTTTGATGACGTTTTTTGTAAATATATACGCCTGTCTTTGCTATTGTCAGACAGAGCGCTCTCGGAGTTTGCAGAGTTCTTTGCATGCCCTATTCTGTTGATAAACTCCGATTTACGCTCACCCGCACTCTGTCTTGGCCTTATCATTGCGGGGAGGATCGTGCTGGTTGGGGACGCTTGCCTTCATCCGTTATACATTTATTTCAGTTATGGAGAGAGAGAGAGAGAGAGAGAGAGAGAGAGAGAAGACGAAAGAGGGAGAGAGAGAGACGAAGAAAGAGAAAGAGAACGAGAAAGAGAAAAAGATAGAAAAAACATGGTACATGTCATAAATTTTTTTTTCGCAGATTCTTTTTCATCAAATAATCTTGTCATTACTTTTCAATCTCATTTGTAGTATTACTAGCACGTTCCTGTTCGCTCTGAGGGTTTGCACTATCGCGTGCTCTCCTCACATCTGAGAGGTGCACCCAATATTTCAATCCCTTAACTTTCACTGCAGTGGGTGTACTATATACGACCTCGTAAGGGCCGTGAAACCTGGGTGAATTCCATCTCCTTACAAAACTCCTGACATAGACCTGTGCTCCTGGCATCAGTGGTCCACTTGGGCTGTCTGCAGCTGGCGTTGTAGTATCAGTTGCTACATTCTCAGTAAATGGTGGTGCAATTTGTCGCGCTATGCTGCGGACTGCGCGCGTCAACTGGGTTAGATATTCCTTCAATTCCTCCCCCAGCACTGCGGCAGCTCTGTGTGCGTCTGACGCTCTCCGAATTGGGGAAACTGGTGTGTGTATTCGCCTCCCATTTACAATCTCATGGGGGCTGAGATGGTGGTCCTTACATGGTTGTGTTCTGAGTTGGAACAGTGCTAGGGGTAAGCAATATACCCCATTTTTTTTTCAGTGTATTACACAATTTTGATAATTTGCTCTTGACTAATCCATTGATCTTTTCCACCATCCCATTGGCCATCGGATGATAAATGGAACACAGTTTGTGCTTCACCCCCAAAAGTGACGTTACTTCCTTGAAGAGGTCATTCACAAAGTGTGTGCCGTTATCTGATCTTATCACATCACATATTCCCCAGCGAGAAAATACTTCTTGCACCAGGAACTTCGCTGCACACTTCGCGTCTGGGTGGGGACATGGACCCGCTTCCACCCACCTTGAAAAAGGACATACCACCACAATTAAATACCTTGCT
Organism: Ambystoma mexicanum; assembly: GCF_040938575.1. NCBI lineage: Eukaryota > Metazoa > Chordata > Amphibia > Caudata > Ambystomatidae > Ambystoma > Ambystoma mexicanum. The sequence continues at coordinate 1,509,809,695 of NC_090931.1, read as the reverse complement.
CCGTTACATCGCTCTCCCATGTCCGCGTAATCTACGTGGAGTTCCCTAAATGGTCCTGTTGGTCGGGGCAGGGTACCACGCAGTGTTCTCAATGTCATCCCTGAATTGTATGTTTGACATGTTACACACTCTACAACAAATTTTGACAAGTGTTCCTGTAAATTAGGAACAAACCAATGTTCCTGGATGTCTGCGGCAATGTGTTGTTTTGCTACATGACCTGGGAAGTGCAGCTGTTGGAATGCTACTTCTAGTAATTCTACTGGCATCACTACCTTTCCCGTTGTCTCTTGTCTACAAATTAGGTCTGTGGCTGATTGTTTGCACTCCCGTTTGCTCCACAACTCTTGCTCCTCCTGTGGTGCTCTCCTTTGTAGTTCTATTATCTGCGCTATTGGTGTGTTACTGTACACCTCTTCTAGTGGCTCTGTAATGGTTGTCTTTACAACGCATTCGATTGTTGGTGTTGTATTGAAATACGAGGCCTCCTTCACTGCTGCGTCGGCTGCCGCGTTTCCCAATGAGACTGCATCTGTGTTGTTGGTATGGGCTTGGCATTTCACCACTGCCACTACCGATGGTACTGCTAATGCATCTATCAATTCATTCAATAATGTGGCGTGCTGTACTGGAGAGCCATCTGCTCGTCTGAACCCCCTTCTACGCCAGCGGGATAGTCCTGAATGCACTGTGGTTGTTACGTATGCTGAATCTGAATATATAGTCACTGCGCACCCCTTGGCTGTACGCAATGCTTCAATCAATGCAGTTAATTCCACTGCCTGTGCGGAGTAATGTGATGGGAGGCGCTTTTGGACAATTGTTTCATAGTTATCTTCTTCCATTCGTACTACTGCCATTCTCACATTCTTCTCCCCTGTCTCTGGGTTTATCGTTGCTGACCCATCTATGAAGTATATTTCTCCCTCCTTCAGGGCATTTTCACTCGCTTTGGGAATGTCATCACCCTCCCCCTCGTAGGTGGCGCAGTCGTGTTCCTGCATGTCCTGTGTTGTACACGCCTCTGTAATGAATGTCGCCGGGTTCACTGTCTTACACCTGACCACGTGCACGTTGGGACTCAAAATTATTATCTCATATGCAGTTGCTCTCTGGGTTGTCAGTGTTGATTTTGATCGCTCAAGAATTGCAAATAATGAATGCTCTGCATATAATGTCACTGAACATCCCATCACAATCATAGCACTCTTTTCAATTGCGAAGGCCGCAGCTGCGAGGGCCTGTTCGCACGCGAAGTGACCTTGCATCACCGGGTCTAGTGTTCCGCTATAATAGGCCAATGGTTTGTGGCCTAGTGATGTTTTTTGTGTCAGTACTGCTGTCATCAGTGTTCCATTACAGTGTGAGAACAAGAAAAATTCCCTCTCATAATCAGGGTTCGCAAGAACTGGGGCATCCGCAATATGGTATTTTAGTTTGAAATACTGGGTCATCATATCATGTGTCCATTTTATTGCGGCTCTACTCTTCTGTGCTTCTTTTAATGCTTGTAGTAATGGACGTGTGTATGCCGCGTAATCAAGGATCCATTCTCGGCAATAGTTACATATGCCAAGAAATTTTTGCATGCCCTTTACCATTTTTGATATGATTATGTTGCGTATGGCAGCTGCTCTGTCTGGGAGTATTCGTTTTCCATCTTTTGATATTAACTGTCCGAGGTATACAACCTCGGCAAGGCAGTATTGTAGTTTCCCTTTGTCCACCTTGTACCCCTTGGTTGTTAACACATTTAACAATGTTATGGAGTCTTCTCTGCATTTTTCTTCTGTTTGGCTGCAGACGAGCAAATCGTCTACGCATTGTATAATGGTGCTCTCTACATCTATATTTCCAATATCTTCACGTAGTACTCTGTTAAAAATACTAAGGCTCTCGCAATACCCCTGTGGGAGTCTGCGATGTTCGTACCTGTTGTTCCCTAATGTGAATGCTGTCAGGCATTGTGATCCTGGGTCAAGTGGTATAGAGAAGAAAGCATTCTTTAAGTCAACCACAGTAAAACATGTAGATTCTTTAGGTATGCTGCACAGTATTGATGCCGGGTAAGGCACTAATGGGAACTCTTTTTGAATGACGTCATTGAGTGGGCGGAGATCTTGGATCATCCTCCACGCCCCTCCTTTTGCTTTTTTGATTGGGAAGATAGCTGTGTTACACAGGGAGTTTGATGGCACTATAATACCTTGTTTTATGAGTGCATGTATTGTTTCCCTAATCCCTTCCTCTGCTTCTCTGGATATGGGATATTGCTTCACTCGTGGCGGTATGGCACCTGGTTTTAGTTTTATCTTTATTGGTGTCACCTCATGGAGTAATTCTACATCGTGGGGGCCTGTAGTCCAAATTTCAGGCGCCACCTTTGCCATGTCTTCCTCAAATATTGTCGGTGGGGCATTAACACTAGCCATGAGTGGATTGTGTACCTCTCTGTACTGGATCATGATGTCACATTGTATACTTATTTCCATTATTATCTCTCCATCATCTTCGTTATCAGTGAATAATTCCTCATCAGTTATGTCTCTTAGCATTATGTTTGAGTCTATGCATAACACAGTTCTCCACTCACACCCATGCGCGTCCAATCCTATGACGACAATACGTTTGCTTGATACCTGAACTGCCTCAATGTCTATGGACATGATCGTGCCTGGCACGACATCTGTGTGTGCAATTGGGCGGAATATAAAATCTGATGGTGTTCTCCATTCTTTTCTCGTTATCTCTGGTACTACTCGGGCTAAAACTTTGATACCATAGATAAATATGTCTATGTCCATGGGTATTCCTCGCACACAATAAATTGATTGGCGCGTCTTCGTGGTACAGTAAGGGTGCGCGCACGGTTTCCCCCCCCACCGTTATATCAAGATCTTTGGTGTAAGGAACTTTTAAAATAGCCCCAGAGAAACCCTGCGTTTCCAAATTCCTGCCTGAGAGCGGAAACTGCCCTTCCATAAGACATGATTTTTCTGCTCCCGAGTCTACCATGAAGATAAACTGCTTGTTTCCTATCTCTGCCCCCACTAGTGGTTCCTCTTCTGCACGTAGGGTGGTGGATAGGACTGGACAAGCAAGTGCTCCCTGTGCGTCGGTGGAATGCACCACGGTTCCATGGCCCATACGAGGTCGTGTTTTGCACGCCTACGGCAGTAAAGGTAAAGGGCCTAAAGTACTGGGTGCATTTGACCGACGTACAAAGAGCGTATAGCACTGTACAGGAGGAGGTACAGGAGGAGGCACAGACAACAGCAAACAGTGACGCCGAGAAGAAAGACTGAATATGGGTTTGTGCGTGTGACAGTGGTGAACTTGAATAAAACAGTGGCTGACAGGTGTGCTTGGAGTGAAGAGATGGTACCAAAACGAAAAAAAAATATATATATATATAATGATTTTTTTTTCCTTTTGAAAGAGTTTTTTTTTATTTTACGTGTGAACTTATGTGTAATTATTGGTGTAATTAAATGTACGAACTGTTTACTACCTTGTCTGTGAATACCCTTCCCTGCAACCCTACCCGCTTCCATTCCCCGTCAAAATATACTTGGCACTGGTATTGCCAACAAAATGTTTACATCCATGCACTTAATGCACTTTTATATCTCGAACAGGAACTACCATGGCATCTAACGGGCAGCCCGCAACGGATAGAGTTACTAGAATTAGAGAGTGGTTAACTGAAAAATGCAGATACTCGTATGAATGTGGACTATCAGTGTGCATTATATTGTTTTTTACACTAATGGTTGGCCTGATTACATACTGGTTCGTAGCGTTCATCTCTATCGAGATGAACGAGGGGGGAGGGAATAACAGCACTATCTTAAATAATGCAACTGCAAGTGTAAATGCTAAGGAAGGTGATTTCTTGGTATGGGACGGAACTAAACTTGCGTGGGGCTATTATACTACACCAGCCAATGCTGTTATCTCACAAAATGGGGGGCCACAAGGTAACATGCAAAATAACACAAGGTCCCCGCCAGAGATGTCTGATTACAATGCTCACAGCCTAAACGACCGAAACCCCTCCGCCATATCCTGGTTATATAACACCCCTACCAGCCAACCTGCCCCCATGGCCATAGATACATCAGCGGATAACAAAATGGAAGAAAATAAGAGAATGAAAGCAACACACAAAATATTATATGATGATTGGGCTAAGGGGGGCGGGAATGAGGAAGGGGGGTCTATTTTGTCCATTACTCAGAAGGCTGGGAGGCACCTAAGGAATAAGAATAACAGACGGAAAAGGGAAGCGGGGAGGAGGAAGTATGATGAATACTACGGGTTGGGGCTAGATAAGATGGAAGACCCTCGACAGCCCCACCAAACAAATAAGTGGTATGCAGACATGAGTGCAACAGCCAAACAAACAACAAACGAGAGCTGCTATGTCTGCTCGCTCATTCCCCATGCTTCAGGCACACCCAAAGTATTGTTACCGAAAGAATTGCCTATTGTGGATGCCCAATGTCTCCTTCATCTCACGCTATGCAGAATTAAGAACACCTTCCAGGCACATGAAGTAACTTTTAGAATGCTGCAGAATGAGAAAACTTGTTATCCAAAGACAGTAGGAGTGGTATGTCTTAAGGAACCATTTTTTGTAATACAAGGGACACTTTTTTCTGACAACAAGTGGAAGGATGAAAAAGTAATGTGTAAAGCTGAAGCACTGAGGGGTGTGGCACCAGAGAAGTTGCAATGGATAGAAGAAACGTGCACACCAATATGGAAGGAACACATTTCAAAATTAACATGGGTAACAGCCATTGAAAAGCCCTTCAAGTTGCAAAGTGAAATAGACTATGAACTGTGTTTTAAAGGAGAAGGGAGAACGTCCATGGGGACGAACAAGAATTGCAACAAGACCCTCACCATCCCAGATCTGAAAAAAGGGACAGCGGCACTAATGGACACATATTGGGTATGCGGTAACCAGGCATACCTGCACCTTCCCCAGTCGTGGAGTGGCAGCTGCTCAATGGCCACTCTGCACTCAGCCCTAATGGTGATCCCAGAAAGCCATATTAACGGGAACAAAAGAGGACAAGGAACAGTGCAACAGAGTGCGGCCCAGCCTACTGCAGAATCACATATCTATGTCCTGTCTTCCGGGGACAAAGGAGAAGCACTATCACGAAACAAACGAACATCAAACTACATATCAAAGGCATCATCTGAATTGTTGGCACAGATCCCAGACAGGTATCGATTATTCAGCTCTGCAGAAACATTTTTTGCTTCACTCATCTCAAGTGTCCAAGCAAGAGCAAACGCAAAATGGCTCCAGATAACACGCTGGGAACTGATTCAGCTACCAAATGACACTGAAGAGGGGTTCAACGTCATAAAGGTGGAACTAAGAGCTTTACGACTGATGACCATGCAAAACAGGTATGTCCTGGACCTGTTGACAGCGATGGATGGAGGTGTTTGCCGAAAAATCGGAAGTGCCTGCTGCACTTTCGTACCTTCTGAAGACGCAGAAAATGGCTCCCTGTCCCATGTGATCGAAGCAGTGCACAACCTAGGCGAAAGAATGAAGATGGAAGGTGGAGCAGAAGACAGCACGTGGTTTGACAATATTTTTTCCTGGGTCCCCTCTTGGCTTGGAATGACTGTGAAATTTTTGGTGCCAGCCGTGGTGTTCCTCCTTGTCATTTTTTGCCTGTGCCAGGCGGGTCTTCGATGTTGTGCTAACGCAGTGCCAAATGGTGCAATGATGATGGTGACAATGGGCAACTCCCACGGTACAATAAAAACGATGCAAGAAGCACAAGTCCAAACAGGAACAGATAACACACCTAGATACCAGCTGGTACCTATGTACCACGATAAGGATGTTGTAGATAAATTGTGGCACACCACCATCAAAGAGCCCCGTATCCTAGAATGGTACGAGGAAGTTTGGGTAGATTTGGAAGGAGATGGTGGATGTATATATTTAACGTGTACCCCAGATGAGTACGCCAGGAGAGGTGAGAGCTTAAGGGGGGTGTGCAGAGCATGGATGCCCATAAAAGGAACTCCTGCATGGGATGAGGCAGTGATGGACGAAGCAGAGTGTAGGAGGATAGAGGATTTAAAGTGTTTGTTACGTAAGTAACGAAAGGGGGGAAACGTAGGGGAGGGAAGGTCTAAAAAGGCCCCCCCTTGCCTACATCCCTCCCCAGGTGAGGGCCATGGCTCGTTGGGTGTCCCCTCGTCCACCCGGGCCCAGGTGGTGGAGGGTTCACCTGCTGAAAACATTGCCCACACGTACTGAATTTAGCTAGGCCTCAGAAACCATTTTGTCTGACAAAGATGGTGTGAGCTCAGCGCACTGTAGCGCGGCCCCCACCCTCGGAGAGTTTCAATTATTTCTGCTGCCACAGCACCCTGGCAGATCCACTGTGAGCCCGTTCCCACGAACAAGACGGACATGAACTAGCATAAGATACTAACACTGTAACATTTCACCTTCCACAATGTGTTACTGCTCCCAGCATGACCCGGTCAGCAAGGTCTGGGCGATGGGGAAAAACTGTAGAATGGCCATCCGACAAAAGCAGTAAAATACCCAAGTATGAATGCCAAAAATTACTTGTAATACGCGTCCCTGCTCCACAAAACTACTTCTACTAAAGGAACCTGTAAAATTATGTAATGATTATGAATACGCATGCTTACATAACACCAGCCATGAAGGATCCACACCCCGCGGTCCCGCGCCACAACTGAACTAATGCTGCTATAATAAAAGGGAGAACGAATGCAACTGTACATAAGGCTTGTGTGAAAGACGTGTGCAAATGCGCCAGTCATATGTATGTGTCCAAGCCCTTATATGTCATTACCGCCACGCATGTTGGCGGGTCTCGTTCTCTGCGCTCCACCAACCATGTCACTACCTCACTTAATGCAAACGCATATGCATATAACTAAATGTTGTAATTGTTGAAATATAATGTACTCATAAGGTGCTCAGACTGAATATATCCAAAAAACGTTTAATGAAGCTGAAATGTATGTCCTAGAGTGATCTAAGTGAATATTATAAGAGTGTTTAAATGTTTGTAAATGTTTTCACATTAAAGTTGGCAACACACGGGGAAAATACCTTTGTGAATATGCACAAGGCCATTTTCCCTCCCACCCTGCGAGGTCTGCCAAACAAGAGAGCTGAGGCCTGCGCCGTACTGCCCCACCTCCCCCCTACTAGGCTGGAGCCGCTTCAAAGATTTGTAGGTCCCGCTACAGCACCCAAGGCCACGGCCTGCCACCTGCGTTATTTACAGTTTAGCAGTAAACCTCTGCTTGAATCCACAGATCCACCAGCGCCCCCTCGTAAACCCCTCAGTCCACCAGATCATCTTAAGACTTATGACTCTGTGTAATCAAGACACCCAACACTGGGGTAATATACAGCGGCCATTCATAATAACTTCTAACAAGACAGAAAGACACGTACCGGCCGTCCCATGCCCCAGGACCCGGCCCCTCGACCTATGATACCGGTCAACAGGACACAGGTAATCATGCCCTGACAAACGGCCACCAGGCCCCTCACAAGGTGCATTCCTCCTGTGTTGCATTAACCTGTAGAATAACCTATTGAAAGATTTACTAAAGAGAATAATATTCCCATGACTGAATGACTGCGGTGTGCATGGCCTAGGGCAAATAAGTCAAGAAAGGCATTCATCTCTGCCACAAGCCACGTTGGCACAACAACACCGCCCGGATGAACTCAAGCCGACCTACCAGGCCCAGCCCAACCCACGAGGCTGACCAGTGACGTCTTCCAGCCAAGACCAACCACGCCGCAGCAGCACCTATAGTTAGTCGTCGCCACCCAATCCCAATGAACTTGTGCCCCCTATAGTATGTAGGTTTTTGATGACGTTTTTTGTAAATATATACGCCTGTCTTTGCTATTGTCAGACAGAGCGCTCTCGGAGTTTGCAGAGTTCTTTGCATGCCCTATTCTGTTGATAAACTCCCATTTACGCTCACCCGCACTCTGTCTTGGCCTTATCATTGCGGGGAGGATCGTGCTGGTTGGGGACGCTTGCCTTCATCCGTTATACATTTATTTCAGTTATGGAGAGAGAGAGAGAGAGAGAGAGAAGACGAAAGAGGGAGAGAGAGAGACGAAGAAAGAGAAAGAGAACGAGAAATAGAAAAAGATAGAAAAAACATGGTACATGTCATACATTTTTTTTTCGCAGATTCTTTTTCATCAAATAATCTTGTCATTACTTTTCAATCTCATTTGTAGTATTACTAGCACGTTCCTGTTCGCTCTGAGGGTTTGCACTATCGCGTGCTCTCCTCACATCTGAGAGGTGCACCCAATATTTCAATCCCTTAACTTTCACTGCAGTGGGTGTACTATATACGACCTCGTAAGGGCCGTGAAACCTGGGTGAATTCCATCTCCTTACAAAACTCCTGACATAGACCTGTGCTCCTGGCATCAGTGGTCCACTTGGGCTGTCTGCAGCTGGCGTTGTAGTATCAGTTGCTACATTCTCAGTAAATGGTGGTGCAATTTGTCGCGCTATGCTGCGGACTGCGCGCGTCAACTGGGTTAGATATTCCTTCAATTCCCCCCCCAGCACTGCGGCAGCTCTGTGTGCGTCTGACGCTCTCCGAATTGGGGAAACTGGTGTGTGTATTCGCCTCCCATTTACAATCTCATGGGGGCTGAGATGGTGGTCCTTACATGGTTGTGTTCTGAGTTGGAACAGTGCTAGGGGTAAGCAATATACCCAATTTGTTTTTCAGTGTATTACACAATTTTGATAATTTGCTCTTTACTAATCCATTGATCTTTTCCACCATCCCATTGGCCATCGGATGATAAATGGAACACAGTTTGTGCTTCACCCCCAAAAGTGACGTTACTTCCTTGAAGAGGTCATTCACAAAGTGTGTGCCGTTATCTGATCTTATCACATCACATATTCCCCAGCGAGAAAATACTTCTTGCACCAGGAACTTCGCTGCACACTTCGCGTCTGGGTGGGGACATGGACCCGCTTCCACCCACCTTGAAAAAGGACATACCACCACAATTAAATACCTTGCTCCGTTACATCGCTCTCCCATGTCAGCGTAATCTACGTGGAGTTCCCTAAATGGTCCTGTTGGTCGGGGCAGGGTACCACGCAGTGTTCTCAATGTCATCCCTGAATTGTATGTTTGACATGTTACACACTCTACAACGAATTTTGACAAGTGTTCCTGTAAATTAGGAACAAACCAATGTTCCTGGATGTCTGCGGCAATGTGTTGTTTTGCTACATGACCTGGGAAGTGCAGCTGTTGGAATGCTACTTCTAGTAATTCTACAGGCATCACTACCTTTCCCGTTGTCTCTTGTCTACAAATTAGGTCTGTGGCTGATTGTTTGCACTCCCGTTTGCTCCACAACTCTTGCTCCTCCTGTGGTGCTCTCCTTTGTAGTTCTATTATCTGCGCTATTGGTGTGTTACTGTACACCTCTTCTAGTGGCTCTGTAATGGTTGTCTTTACAACGCATTCGATTGTTGGTGTTGTATTGAAATACGAGGCCTCCTTCACTGCTGCGTCGGCTGCCGCGTTTCCCAATGAGACTGCATCTGTGTTGTTGGTATGGGCTTGGCATTTCACCACTGCCACTACCGATGGTACTGCTAATGCATCTATCAATTCATTCAATAATGTGGCGTGCTGTACTGGAGAGCCATCTGCTCGTCTGAACCCCCTTCTACGCCAGCGGGATAGTCCTGAATGCACTGTGGTTGTTACGTATGCTGAATCTGAATATATAGTCACTGCGCACCCCTTGGCTGTACGCAATGCTTCAATCAATGCAGTTAATTCCACTGCCTGTGCGGAGTAATGTGATGGGAGGCGCTTTTGGACAATTGTTTCATAGTTATCTTCTTCCATTCGTACTACTGCCATTCTCACATTCTTCTCCCCTGTCTCTGGGTTTATCGTTGCTGACCCATCTATGAAGTATATTTCTCCATCCTTCAGGGCATTTTCACTCGCTTTGGGAATGTCATCACCCTCCCCCTCGTAGGTGGCGCAGTCGTGTTCCTGCATGTCCTGTGTTGTACACGCCTCTGTAATGAATGTCGCCGGGTTCACTGTCTTACACCTGACCACGTGCACGTTGGGACTCAAAATTATTATCTCATATGCAGTTACTCTCTGTGTTGTCAGTGTTGATTTTGATCGCTCAAGAATTGCAAATAATGAATGCTCTGCATATAATGTCACTGAACATCCCATCACAATCATAGCACTCTTTTCAATTGCGAAGGCCGCAGCTGCGAGGGCCTGTTCGCACGCGAAGTGACCTTGCATCACCGGGTCTAGTGTTCCGCTATAATAGGCCAATGGTTTGTGGCCTAGTGATGTTTTTTGTGTCAGTACTGCTGTCATCAGTGTTCCATTACAGTGTGAGAACAAGAAAAATTCCCTCTCATAATCAGGGTTCGCGAGAACTAGGGCATCAGCAATATGGTATTTTAGTTTGAAATACTGGGTCATCATATCATGTGTCCATTTTATTGCGGCTCTACTCTTCTGTGCTTCTTTTAATGCTTGTAGTAATGGACGTGTGTATGCCGCGTAAGGAACAAGTTACTTACCTGTAACTGTTGTTCTCCAGCATGGGTCTGGCATGGATTCACATGCTCATGAATATTCCCCGTCGTCAGGCTGGGAATCCTCGGTAAAGAAAAAACCAGTATCAGTTTCGTTTCTGATCTGTCTTTCGTAGTAATAACCAATCACTGGTCTCTGCGTCATACTGACCACAGCCAATGACTGCCCTCTACCTAAGCACCGCCTCTGGCAGCCATCTTCAGATTTGGAAGCACGTGAAGTGGCAGTATGACCAAGTGAAGAGCCGCAGAGGGGTAGGCGGGAGGGTTCGCATGTGAATCCATGCCAGACCCATGCTGGAGAACAACAGTTACAGGTAAGTAACTTGTTCCTTCTCCAGCATGGGGTCTGGCATGGATTCACATGCTCATGAATAAAGAATACATAGCAGTACACACATGCACAACCACGGGAGGTGGCAAAGGCTCAACATTAAGCATCACATCAACTCAACATTAAGCATCTTACCTCCTCACCAGGCTCACCTCAGGCGAACAGGTTGCGCAGCACTGCTTGGCCGACCCTGGACTCCTCCCTGGAATCCCGGTCGACGCAGTAGAATTTCGTGAAGGTGTGCGTCGACCTCCACGTAGCAGCCCTGCATATGTCCAGCAGGGGCACACCAGATAGGAACGCCGTGGTAGCTGCGATCGCTCTGGTGGAATGGGCTCTCGGACGGCCAGGCAGCGGTCGGTTTGCCAACCGGTGACAGTACATGATACAGCCGGAGAGCCATCTGGAGATGGAAGCCTTCGAGAGAGCCTTCCCCTGATTGACAGGTCCAAAGTTCACAAAGAGTTGTGACGTCTTCCGAAAACCTTTCGTGCGGTCCACGTAGAACTTCAGCGCTCTAGCTACATCCAGCGAGTGCAAAGTCCTCTCAGCCGGCGACGAAGGCGACGGGAAGAACACAGGTAACACCAAGGGTTCGTTGAGATGAAAGTCCGACGGTACCTTGGGCATGAAGGAGGGGTGCGTCCTGAGCACTACCCTCGTGTCGTGGAAAGTCAAGTACGGTGCCTTGCAGGAAAGGGCCTGGATCTCTCCCACTCGTCGTGCGGAGGTGATGGCCACGAGAAAAGCTGTTTTCCACGATAGAAACTTCAACGGGGCCGAGTGCAGGGGCTCGAAAGGAGGTCCCATGAGTTTGGTCAGTACCACGTTGAGCTCCCACGCCGGGGCCGGAGCCTTCACCGGCGGGAACGATCTGAACAGTCCCTTCATGAACTCTTTCACCAGACGATGAGACCACAAGGACGTCCGGCCCGTGGTTCTGGTGTATCGGGAGATCGCAGCAAGATGAATCTTGATGGACGCGTGTGCCAGACCAGCTTTGGCCAGCGTCAGCAGGTACGGCAGCACTTGGGGAGCCGTAATCCGTAGAGGGTTAATCTTCTGTGCGTGGCACCAGACAGAGAACCTCTTCCATTTGTGTCCGTAGCATTTAAGAGTCGAGGACGCCCTGGCCTTTGCAAGAACCTCTCTGCAGTCGGCCGGTATGTCGTATCCTCCAAACTCTAGCGCTGCAGGAGCCAGGCCTGCAAGTTCAGCGACTTCGGGTCGTGGTGGAGGATGGCGCCTCCTTCCCTGGAGAGTAGATCCGCGTCCGCCGGCAGCTTGATTGGCGGGGACGCCGACAAGTCCAGAAGGTCCGGGAACCATATCTGCCTCGGCCACGCAGGTGCGACGAGGATCCAGAGGCAAGGGAGGGAACGCGTAGAGGAACAGGCCCTCCCAGGGGAACGAGAAAGCATCGCCCATGCTCCTCGTCTGGGGAAACCTGCTGGCGAACCTCCGGCACTTGGTGTTCGTCGCCGTCGCGAACAGGTCGATCTGGGGTGTGCCCCACCGTCGGAAGAGGCGATCCACCAGATCCTGCCGTAGTTCCCACTCGTGGCACGAGCGCAGCTCCCTGCTGAGTGAGTCGGCGATGGTGTTTTTTATCCCTGCCAGATGAAACGGCACCAGAAGAATCCCTTGGGCGACGGCCCAATGCCACAGGTCCTGCGCCTCCTTGGACAGCGCTGGGGACCTGGTTCCGCCCTGTTTCCTGATGTAAAACATGGTGGTGGTGTTGTCGGTGAAGATCCTCACCACCTTGCCCTTGAGGGACGGAAGGAAGGACCTGAGGGCCCAAAACACTGCACGGAGCTCCAGGACGTTGATATGCAGGGACTTCTCCGTCGGGAGCCAGAGTCCCCTTGCGTGCAGATTTTCGGTGTGCGCTCCCCACCCTTCTAGGGAGGCATCCGTGGTCACAGTCACCTGGTGGGCTGGGGTCTGGAAGTCCATGCCCGCCGTCAGATGCGCGCGGGTGCCCCACCACCGTATCGCTCGTCGGAAACTCTCGTCGAGCTTGATCCTTTCCTCGAAGCTGCCCGTCGTCTGGATCCAGCGCGCATCCAGGAACTCTTGCAACGGGCGCATCCGGAGCCTGCACATGGGAATGAGGTAGATGCAGGAAGACATCATCCCGAGGAGGGACTTGATGGACCTCACCTTGGCCGCGTCGGCCACCAACATCCGTTGCACCTTGCCCAAGATGGTCCTGGTCCTCTCCTCCGACGGGGAGGCCAGAAGGGACACTGTGTCGAGCCTCGCTCCCAGAAACAGTGCGACTTGCGCGGGCACCAGGTGGGATTTGGCGTAGTTCACGGAGAATCCCAGGTCCGTGAGGAGTTGGACGGTCCTTGCCGTGTGGACCACGGCGAGCTCCCTCGTCTTGGCGCGGATGAGCCAGTCGTCCAGGTAGGGGTAGACGTGAATCCCCTCGCGGCGCAGCTGCGCCGCCACCGGTGCGAGGCACTTGGTGAAAACCCTGGGTGCCGACCGCAGTCCGAAGGGAAGGGCTTTGAACTGGTAATGACGCCCTTGGACCACGAATCTGAGGAATTTTCGGTGCCCCTTTAGGATGGGAATGTGGAAGTAGGCATCCTCCAAATCCAACGACGATAGGAAGTCTCCTTCCTCCAGCTGACCCAGGACGTGCTGGAGGGTGACCATCCGGAACTTCTGCGCCTTGATGAACTTGTTCAGGCGTCGCAGGTCCAGGATGGGGCGCCATCCTCCCGTCTTCTTCTTCACGAGGAAGTAACGCGAGTAGACTCCGGAGCCCCGAAGCCTCTTTGGGACGAGTTCGATCTTTGAAACTCGAGCGCGTGGCCCCGGGCCAGGGCGTCCAGCACCCAACGGTCGGTGGAGATGGACTCCCACACGCTGACGAAGCCCGCCAGCCGGCCTCCCACCGGGGTGCTTCGGTGGGGGCCCGACCCCACGGCCGGTTCAATCCTGCTTGGACGCGGCCTTGCCGCCTTGGCCTCCTTGGCGACGACGGCGGGGGCCGCCAGACTTGCCTCGTCCTCTGTAGGCCTCTTGCGACGACGAGCGGGCCGCTTGACGGTAGGAAGCGAAACCGCCGCCGGAACCTTTGGAGGCGCCCTTGCCTCCGCCGCTCCGAAAGGGCGTCCGCCGTTGCTGCAGCACTCCAAGGGCCCGGGCCGTCTCAGTATCCGCCTTGATGGCCTGAAGGGAATCGTCCACTGTCTTCCCAAACAGGTTGTTCCCGTCGAAGGGCATGTCCAGGACCCTGTTCTGGACGTCCTGCCGAAAGTCCGTAGCCTTGAGCCATCCGCGACGTCGAAGGCAAACGCCGTTGCCCATCTGGCGGAACCCAGTGTCGGCGATGTCCGTCGCCACGGTGATGGCGTGGTCCGAGGCCACCTCACCTTCCTGCAGGATCTCAAGGGCCTCCGCCCTCTTGTCGTCCGGCAGAAAATCCAGCAGGGGAGCTATCTTGTACCAGAGTTCCCTGTCGTAGCGGGCCACGATAGCCAAGGCGTTGGCCGCTTTAATCGTCGTCGCCGCCGACGAGATGACTCTGCGTCCCATGGCATCCAATTTCTTTCCCTCGCCGTCCGGCGGGGAAGTCGACGTGGAGGCCGCACCCCCCCCCGCTTTCTTCCTGGCTGCCGCGGAGACGACGGAGTCCGGGGTAGGCTGCGCCCGGAGGCATAGGGGGGCCGAGTCCGGGACCCGGTACTTTTTCTCGTACCGGTCTCTTTTCGCTGGCGTCGTGGAAGGGTTCTTGAGGAGGGAAAGGCCCTCATCCCAAATGTCGTCCAACAGAGGCACTGCGAGGACCGTCTTCCTCTTGGTCTCGCGCCGTTGGTAAAGGAAGCCTTCCTTTTTCTTCTCCTCAGGGCAGAGTTGGAAAAGCTCGGATGCCCTGGCGATCATTGAGTGGAACGATCCAATCTCGTCGGGCGGAGAAGCCCTGGGGGGAGGCGACGACGGAAAATCCTCGTCGTATGCCTCGTCGTCCGTACCCGTCGCTGCCGTGTCAGTCCCCGTATCATCCCCTCGGGTGGACGGGGAGGAGGGCTGGACGGGGCGCGATGGTTGAAAAGGAGGCGGTGGATGGATCCTTCTTTTCTTGGTAGGGGGAACACCAGAAGGTCCCGGTTCTGGATCCCCCGACGGGAGAGGTTCCTCCGTCGGTAACGGTAGTCTCGTCCTTATCTCGGAGCATAAGGACTGTATAGCCAACAAAATGGCCGCTGAGTTGTCTTGCGGCGCTGGCAGAGGGGAATCCGACGGGCGAGCAGGGGCCCCGTCGGTATCCTCGACGATGTCGTCGTCGTCACCTGCGTCGGGGCCCATTCCGACGGGCTGGTCTTGTTCCACGCCTAGGCCGTGGCTTAAGACCTCGATCAGTTCCTCTTCTGAGGTTGAGGCCGAATCTACGACGACGCCCTGCCCCCCCTTCTTCCCCACGGAGGGTTTCACGGGGGTCCTATCGATGGGCACGAAAGAAGACTCCCTCCGAGGAGGCAGGGAGATTCTGGGCCCCGAGGCCGCCACCACTGGTGCAGCCTCCACAGGCTGGGCCAGGGCCGCCGCGACCGTTTCGATAGAGGGCTTGGTCGAATGGATCAAGGCCTTCACCACCTTAGGTGCGCTCACCGCCTTATCCTTGAGGGAGGGGGCACTGCCACGCTCCTCCTCTGCCTTAGAGCTCGACCGGGGTCTCTCCAGGAGCTTCGCCGGGTGCTCGGCCTTCCTCTTACCCGACCCAGAGCGTTGGCTCGTGGTTGATGGTGCCGGGGAGGGTGCGCCCTGCCTGGCGCCCGTAGAGCCCGACCGTTCGGCGCTCCCGGTGCCAGCGGACTCGCGGTGCTTGGCCTTATGTTGGGCCCCCGTCGCCGGGGCGCCCTCAAAGGTCTTAGAAGACCGCTCAGATTTCTTCTTCTTCTCGCCAGACGGGCTCTTACCCTCCAGCCAGCTGGCGAGACGTTGATGGCGGTCCTTCATGGTCCGTTCCGACATGTTGCCGCAAAACGCACAGTCCTTCTCCACGTGCGTCTTGTCCCCATGAAGGCAGTAAAGGCAGAAAGAGTGTTCGTCCTCCTTGAAGACGTTCTGCAGCTGGCATCCAGGGCAGGCCCTGAACAGCTTTCCGGGCGTCGAGCTTCCCTTCTCCTGGGCCATCTCCGAGACCGGGCCTGAGAAGCTTCTGGAGTCCTCCGAAGTGTAGCTCGACGAAATCTTCACCCTTGAGGGGCACAGATGAATCCGACACGGGTCCCCGTTGATCGGATGTAGGATCGGTGGAGCTTGAGGCTCTTTTGACCGAAAGAATCGAAGTTTTTGTGAAAAAGCGCGAAAAAATAGCACTAACGCTCGAGAGCAATAGCACGAGGATCCCAACACATGAACGTGCGGTAAAAATCTGAAGATGGCTGCCAGAGGCGGTGCTTAGGTAGAGGGCAGTCATTGGCTGTGGTCAGTATGACGCAGAGACCAGTGATTGGTTATTACTACGAAAGACAGATCAGAAACGAAACTGATACTGGTTTTTTCTTTACCGAGGATTCCCAGCCTGACGACGGGGAATATTCATGAGCATGTGAATCCATGCCAGACCCCATGCTGGAGAATCAAGGATCCATTCTCGGCAATAGTTACATATGCCAAGAAATTTTTGCATGCCCTTTACCGTTTTTGATATGATTATGTTGCGTATGGCAGCTGCTCTGTCTGGGAGTATTCGTTTTCCATCTTTTGATATTAACTGTCCGAGGTATACAACCTCGGCAAGGCAGTATTGTAGTTTCCCTTTGTCCACCTTGTACCCCTTGGTTGTTAACACATTTAACAATGTTATGGAGTCTTCTCTGCATTTTTCTTCTGTTTGGCTGCAGACGAGCAAATCGTCTACGCATTGTATAATGGTGCTCTCTACATCTATATTTCCAATATCTTCACGTAGTACTCTGTTAAAAATACTAGGGCTCTCGCAATACCCCTGTGGGAGTCTGCGATGTTCGTACCTGTTGTTCCCTAATGTGAATGCTGTCAGGTATTGTGATCCTGGGTCAAGTGGTATAGAGAAGAAAGCATTCTTTAAGTCAACCACAGTAAAACATGTAGATTCTTTAGGTATGCTGCACAGTATTGATGCCGGGTAAGGCACTAATGGGAACTCTTTTTGAATGACGTCATTGAGTGGGCGGAGATCTTGGATCATCCTCCACGCCCCTCCTTTTGCTTTTTTGATTGGGAAGATAGCTGTGTTACACAGGGAGTTTGATGGCACTATAATACCTTGTTTTATGAGTGCATTTATTGTTTCCCTAATCCCTTCCTCTGCTTCTCTGGATATGGGATATTGCTTCACTCGTGGCGGTATGGCACCTGGTTTTAGTTTTATCTTTATTGGTGTCACCTCATGGAGTAATTCTACATCGTGGGGGCCTGTAGTCCAAATTTCAGGCGCCACCTTTGCCATGTCTTCCTCAAATATTGTCGGTGGGGCATTAACACTAGCCATGAGTGGATTGTGTACCTCTCTGTACTGGATCATGATGTCACATTGTATACTTATTTCCATTATTATCTCTCCATCATCTTCGTTATCAGTGAATAATTCCTCATCAGTTATGTCTCTTAGCATTATGTTTGAGTCTATGCATAACACAGTTCTCCACTCACACCCATGCGCGTCCAATCCTATGACGACAATACGTTTGCTTGATACCTGAACTGCCTCAATGTCTATGGACATGATCGTGCCTGGCACGACATCTGTGTGTGCAATTGGGCGGAATATAAAATCTGATGGTGTTCTCCATTCTTTTCTCGTTATCTCTGGTACTACTCGGGCTAAAACTTTGATAACATAGATAAATATGTCTATGTCCATGGGTATTCCTTGCACACAATAAATTGATTGGCGCGTCTTTGTGGTACAGTAAGGGTGCGCGCACGGTTTCCCCCCCCCACCGTTATATCAAGATCTTTGGTGTAAGGAACTTTTAAAATAGCCCCAGAGAAACCCTGCGTTTCCAAATTCCTGCCTGAGAGCGGAAACTGCCCTTCCATAAGACATGATTTTTCTGCTCCCGAGTCTACCATGAAGATAAACTGCTTGTTTCCTATCTCTGCCCCCACTAGTGGTTCCTCTTCTGCACGTAGGGTGGTGGATAGGACTGGACAAGCAAGTGCTCCCTGTGGGCTGTCCTAATCTGCATACCTTTCTTGCCCTGGTACTGAAAAGACGTTGTCTCCAACCACTGTCACGCCACAGAATGGTGCAGTTGCGCCATTTGCAGCCGTTGCAAAACAGTTACTGTTTGTGTTTCCTACAGTGGCGAGACAAAACGCTGTAGGAAACGGAAACAATAACTGTTTCGCAACGGCATGGGAGGGAATAACGTCAGACCGCTGGGTATTATCCACCATAGCCCACGGATACTGAAATCTGTACTGTCTCTGACTGTTCGCTGTGACCAAAATTGGCAGAACGAAGAGCGAACACAGAGGTAGCATCGTTTTCCACATCAACTTGAACGTCTACTTCAGTCTCAGCAGCTAGATCAAGAGCAGAACCTAAGCCTACAGTAGTGACTGATGTATGCCACCATTGTGGATTGTGTTTGGATATCAGAAGCTGGTATGTGTTCAAGCTCAGAGTTATGACAAACTGCTACACAGGAAATCTTAGGTAAAGGAGTGGCTTGTAAATCTTCAGCTAACTGCAATCCCTGACAAACAGCAGAACAATTGTCAGAAACTGTGCCCAGATTAAGCGCTGTGCTAGAAGAAAGACTTTCACTCCCAATAGATCTAACATATTGACAAATATCATGGTTTACCAAAGTCTCTGCACTCGGGGGCTGAACAGTGTTCACTTCATCAACATCAACGGATAAAGTCTGAGGTGTATTCAGTAAAGAGTGCAAGGTTTTATTCTCCTCTTGTAAAGAAATTAATTCTTGTCTTAACTCCTCAAGCTTAGCTCTTAGCATGCCCTGCATTAAATGTACATCACTATCAGTAGGCACAGGGGGAGGCATGGTGGCATCAGGGCTGGATCCTGCACTAGCAATCTGGATGTGCACCGATTGTACACTGTCATCTACTGCTTGCAGGTTCTGTGATTTATACTTTCTCTTACCAACTTGGTCTGTGTTTCCCTTAAGCAAACTATTGACATTAGACCTCTTGGCATTAGGGACTACAGTATGTACTTGTGCAAAGGAGTATGCTTTAGACTGAGGGTAGAAAACAGAAGTTATGCAAGGAACCCCTCCATTCTTTATGTTTGTATCATGAAACTGTTCAATCTGAGGTGAAGCACAACTGGAATCATGGGGTTCAACAACAGAGGTACTCTTGTATAATAAGTCTAACAGTGTGTTGTTTTCTGCTGCTAAGGCTTGTGCTGACATAGAATCTGGGTCAGAATAAAAGACAGATATAGGATCAGGCAATGTAAGATGTGCCATCCTGTGGGAAAAATACTCTGCACGTAAATGCCCATTCGTGACAAGGAGTTCATTTAAGTCAGGACTAGTGATTTGATTGTCACAGGTAAATGTAGGGGAAGCTTTCTGTACAAACTTGTTAGAGGCCTTGCTGCCTTTCTTTCTTTCTTAAACTTGCCATATTCAATGGGAATTTAGGGCTGGTCATTCTGTCAGGATTAATCAGGTGAGTACAAAGGCAGTGAATATGGCAAGGGAAATGTGCACAAAATCGCACAGTGAATAACCTTGAATCAAACAACGTGCACACAAGAACCAAGACTCATGTATACTAAAACCCAGGAGTGCAGATAGAGTGAAACAATAATACAAATATATGAAAAGGGATGTGGGGTAAGCACTTAGAACCTCCTTTTGACTGAAAGGAAAGTCGGCAAACTCCTTACCCGCTATGCTATTACAGATACTGACAGCGCTAAACCCACGTAGAGGGCAAGCAAGGACAGGATCTGTGAGCTGACACTCTTGATGATATTGAAATAAAGAACTTAAAAACAGTACTCACGAGGACTGGAAATACCACTAGAATGTCAGTAAGCCCACAAACCCGGTTGATCAAACAGGGACCCAGAAGGCTATAACATCAATAGGTGGAGGATAACTAAATACATAAGACTCAAGACAAGGGGCAAGTAAGAATTGTGATTATAGAATAGTGAGGAAAACAAAGGCATTCACACAGGAGCTAGCTACAACAGCACACCACACCTAATAATCAATGGAAATAAATGCAGAAGTGCAAGGGAAAACATGGAATGGATTCCAATAGAAAGTAAGGAGCAGGAGCAGGGAAAACGATATTACAAAAGGCAAACTTCTCCCACCCCTCCAAGGAATAAAGGCAGGAAGCTAAATCTATAAAGGGAAAGACTAAAGCATCAAGTTTTTCAGTAGCAAAGGACAACATCAAAGAAAAAGAGAACACAGGCAAATTGGGCTGCATCAAAGGGGAAAGCACTGAGAAAAAGGCTGCCTGCAGACAGAGGAAGACAGAAAGGGAAATCTAGAAAGCAGAAATCAATTAAGCACATCAATTAGAAATCCAGGGTAGAGGAACAAGAAACAGAAACTAGGCGCAAAGCTAAGAACCAGGAACAAGGGACCAGTCACAACAGGAACACTGCAACAATGACCAGCGCTGGACTGAAGCAAAGTGAGGCTTTTAAAGCTGCTTAACGAGCACACCCCTCAGGTGTGCCGCTTGCTGCACCTGCAGCCACAGGTGTTGCCTATCCTCCACCCAACCTTGTCCTGCAAGGGAGGAGATGAAGCAGTGAGCCAGGCATTCTGGGAAGCATAGTCATTAGATTAAAGAAGCATGCTGGCTGCCAAAAACCTGGAATGGATCCGGAAGGGAAGTAACTTGGAAAATAAGGTTTTAGCGCTCCCAATTCATCACAGCACTGTAGCATTAGGTTCGGAGGAAATGTCCAGTAGGGAATAAACCCCAAAACATGCCCCCAAGTGGCGGGAACGGGAGCGAAGGGAGCGAGTCATGACAGTATACCCCCTCCCACGGCCGTCTCCAGGTGACCGTCACCCGCACAAAACATCTTCGTTCCATGATAGGAGCGCTTTGTCTTTGGAGGTGGCACTGATGGAAACGGTGGCCTGTGGGCAAAAGCAGATGGACTGGAATGAATAGAATCAAGCTGCAGTCTAGAAGAGTCATAGGCAGGCTTATGGTGAGGAAGAGACTCATGGTTCGAAGAAAGGCATGAAGGACTTGCAGGACCTGAAGCAGAGTTGGAAGGTCCAGGAAGCTCAGTCACTGGGAGTGGACACTTATAAGTCTTTGAGGAGGGAGGCAGGCTGGTGCAACATGCCTTAGACAATGGTAGAAGCTCTGTTAGCCTTTCTGCCGAGAGCGGACATGCAGGAGGTGAGGAAACTGCAGGTTTCAGGAAATGTTTATGTTCAGCAAAAGAAGGTGGCGGCCGAGGTAGAGGTTTGGATCTTCTTCTGTCATCCATCTGGGAAAAGGCTTGTGGTTGAAAGTGACTAAGGTTTGACTGCATATGTTCCATGCCTTGGAGGCCTGGAAGTCCTATGGGTTGTTCGAGGCTGACACTCCCGGTGACAGTCGTGTAGCCACCTTGTTGCACGTGGGATACAACCGCAGGGACGTTTGGCATACTGATAGGAGTGATAGACGCAGTACTTGCAGCAGGAGCAATAACAGGCACATCTTGAACTGCAGCAGTCATTCCCCTCCTTTGGCTACTAGCACCCAACTGGTGCTGCTGCTGGGGGGCCGTGCCCGTCCCCTCCCTCAGGCTCATGTGTGATCCAGCAACAAAAAAGCTGTCAAGCGGCTGATCCGAACCGGGCCCCAGATGCAATTACCCAGCCCGCTATCCTGGTCGGCTACTTGTTCGGTGACTGGGCCGTGGCGGATGGTATCCGTCTCCCTCTCGTAATACTCCAGGCAAGTCCAATGGCCTAGCATGTAAGGCTCTCCCGAGTCATGATCCAGCTTGATGTTTCTGAAGTGAGAGCTGGCAGAAGTTTCAGACTCAGATGTTGCATATTCGGGAGGCTCTGATGCTACAGTCAAGCAGTTGGGAGAATCGTCTTGTGTAAAAGGCAGGCATTCTGGTGATCCCCCTGAAGCATAAGAAGGGCAGGCTGGATGTTCATCGGTAATAAATGGTTGGGATTCAGGAGGAATCTCTGGAGCAGAAGAATATGCAGCAGGATCTGACAGTGTAGACAGGTACACCTCCGATATTGGCAGCGAGGCTGAGCAGGATACAGGTCTCTCATGAACTGAAGCCAAACTAGCAGTAGGCTCTGGGACCGAAGACATGCACTTAGAATGTACTACCGGAGGCTCCATGGCTGAAGGATAATCTGCTGGATGAGTCACTGTAGCCAAAGACAGGCATGCCAGAGGAAATTCTGAGGCTGAAGGCATGCAAGCTGGAGCCATCTCGTTAGCTGAAGACAAACTTGTCAAGGTCTTTGGCACTGACCACGTACATGGTGAAGGCTCTTGAGTGAATGGCAGACATGGCAGTTGTTCATTGATTGAAGACACGTGTGCCAAAGATGACTGCAGAGCTGTGGACTGGATAATAGAAGAGTCAATGGTTGTAGGAGGACAGACTGAAGTCCCAGAAGTCGACAGACACATTTGTGGCTGAGGAATGAAAAACACCTTTAGGGCAGTTGACTCCTTGGCACCAGTAACCAAAGACTGAGCTGTACCCCTGCAGTCCCTCTCCTTAGTGGATGACACAGAGTCTCTTCCTTTGTAGAAGTCAATATCAACCAGAGGAATCACCATAGTAAAGTCTCTGTTAATCAGGATTTCGTCAATTGTCCATTCCTCTGTCTTAGCTTCTGAAAGTGGCAGATTAACAATCAACAGTTCAGGAATCGCCTGCCAGGTTTTTGGTTCAGTATACTGTGGAATGAGTCCATCAAAACCTGAAATCTGTACTGTCTCTGACTGTTCACTGTGACCAAAATTGGCAGAAGGAAGAGCGAACACAGAGGTAGCATAGTTTTCCACATCAACTTGAACGTCTACTTCAGTCTCAGCAGCTAGATCAAGAGCAGAACCTAAGCCTACAGTAGTGACTGATTCTGTGTATGCCACCATTGTGGATTGTGTTTGGATATCAGAAGCTGGTATGTGTTCAAGCTCAGAGTTATGACAAACTGCTACACAGGAAATCTTAGGTAAAGGAGTGGCTTGTAAATCTTCAGCTAACTGCAATCCCTGATAAACAGCAGAACAATTGTCAGAAACTGTGCCCAGATTAAGCGCTGTGCTAGAAGAAAGACTTTCACTCCCAATAGATCTAACATATTGATAAATATCATGGTTTACCAAAGTCTCTGCACTCAGGTGCTGAACAGTGTTCACTTCATCAACATCAAACGGATAAAGTCTGAGGTGTATTCAGTAAAGAGTGCAAGGTTTTATTCTTCTCTTGTAAAGAAATGAATTCTTGTCTTAACTCCTCAAGTTTAGCTCTTAGCATGCCCTGCATTAACTGTACATCACTATCAGTAGGCACAGGGGGAGGTATGGTGGCATCAGGGCTGGATCCTGCACTAGCAATCTGGATGTGCACCGATTGTACACTGTCATCTACTGCTTGCAGGTTCTGTGATTTATACTTTCTCTTACCAACTTGGTCTGTGTTTCCCTTAAGCAAACTATTGACATTAGACCTCTTGGCATTAGGGACTACAGTATGTACTTGTGCAAAGGAGTATGCTTTAGACTGAGGGTAGAAAACAGAAGTTATGCAAGGAACCCCTCCATTCTTTATGTTTGTATCATGAAACTGTTCAATCTGAGGTGAAGCAGAACTGGAATCATGGGGTTCAACAACAGAGGTACTCTTGTATAATAAGGCTAACAGTGTGTTGTTTTCTGCTGCTAAGGCTTGTGCTGACATAGAATCTGGGTCAGAATAAAAGACAGATCTAGGATCAGGCAATGTAAGATGTGCCATCCTGTGGGAAAAATACTCTGCACGTAAATGCCCATTCGTGACAAGGAGTTCATTTAAGTCAGGACTAGTGATTTGATTGTCACAGGTAAATATAGGGGAAGCTTTCTGTACAAACTTGTTAGAGGCCTTGCTGCCTTTCTTTCTTAAACTTGCCATATTCAATGGGAATTTAGGGCTGGTCATTCTGTCAGGATTAATCAGGTGAGTACAAAGGCAGTGAATATGGCAAGGGAAATGTGCACAAAATCGCACAGTGAATAACCTTGAATCAAACAACGTGCACACAAGAACCAAGACTCATGTATACTAAAACCCAGGAGTGCAGATAGAGTGAAACAATAATACAAATATATGAAAAGGGATGTGGGGTAAGCACTTAGAACCTCCTTTTGACTGAAAGGAAAGTCGGCAAACTCCTTACCCGCTATGCTATTACAGATACTGACAGCGCTAAACCCACGTAGAGGGCAAGCAAGGACAGGATCTGTGAGCTGACACTCTTGATGATATTGAATTAAAGAACTTAAAAACAGTACTCACGAGGACTGGAAATACCACTAGAATGTCAGTAAGCCCACAAACCCGGTTGATCAAACAGGGACCCAGAAGGCTATAACAGCAATGGGTGGAGGATAACTAAATACATAAGACTCAAGACAAGGGGCAAGTAAGAATTGTGATTATAGAATAGTGAGGAAAACAAAGGCATTCACACAGGAGCTAGCTACAACAGCACACCACACCTAATAATCAATGGAAATAAATGCAGAAGTGCAAGGGAAAACATGGAATGGATTCCAATAGAAAGTAAGGAGCAGGAGCAGGGAAAACGATATTACAAAAGGCAAACTTCTCCCACCCCTCCAAGGAATAAATGCAGGAAGCTAAATCTATAAAGGGAAAGACTAAAGCATCAAGTTTTTCAGTAGCAAAGGACAACATCAAAGAAAAAGAGAACACAGGCAAAATGGGCTAAAAATGAACCAACTGCATGGTCAGACCACCACGCCATCTCCTTCTCTATCCATAGCAATACATAGAGGCTCCATAGGAAGAGCCTCTATGTATTGCTGACGCTGTGGGCGAGGACACGTATACCTATCATATACTTTAGAGAGCCAGAGCCCACCCACCAGCGATTCTGTCCTACATTCTTTTGTGACCCTGTTCCTTCTACACCCGTTCTTCCTCATTACACACCTTGCTTCCCCTCTCCATTCATGTACCCTTTGTTCCCCAACCCACCTTCTGTTCCTGTACTCCTCTTGTGCACTGTCATTTCTCCACTCTCCCTCTCTTAGCATTGATTGCCTTTCTTTTTCTCATGATTCCAGGGATCATCTACCTCACCCTGTCAAACTCCTGCAAGACAGATGACCGAATACAGCTACTTGAGGTACTGTTGGAGCGCCAGTGCAACATTTGAGAAAAGGAGGCCTTGTAAACTAATAAATGTAAAGGGGGCTGGTGCAGCACCTTGCTGCTAACATATCTTTGCTAAGCCTTTTAGGTGGATGCGGGAAGAAGGCATAACCTAGAGTCATTTCTACAGTTTGGCAGTGGTGGAGGAAATAGGAATAGGAATAAGTAATAAGGAACTAGTACAAACAATAATGCGACTCCTCGAAAGGGAATTCACCGATGAGGGACAACAATTGACCTCCGATCAGGGACAACAATTGACCTCCGATCAGGGACAACTTTTAAATTATTTACCGCCAATAATTACTTCGGTGATTGTTTTGGTCATTGTCAACACTATCCTCCAGTTTTTCTGAGGTAAGTTTTTCTGAGGTAATGGCTGTTTGTCAATGTGTATTACGTGTGTATTACCAGCGCACATTACATTACCGTCGGTTATATGTGTTTAAGTTATACAGAGCGCTTTTCGAAGCCAAACTAGCAATAGGCTCTGGGACCGAAGACATGCACTTAGAATGTACTACCGGAGGCTCCATGGCTGAAGGATAATCTGCTGGATGAGTCACTGTAGCCAAAGACAGGCATGCCAGAGGAAATTCTGAGGCTGAAGGCATGCAAGCTGGAGCCATCTCGTTAGCTGAAGACAAACTTGTCAAGGTCTTTGGCACTGACCACGTACATGGTGAAGGCTCTTGAGTGAATGGCAGACATGGCAGTTGTTCATTGATTGAAGACACGTGTGCCAAAGATGACTGCAGAGCTGTGGACTGGATAATAGAAGAGTCAATGGTTGTAGGAGGACAGACTGAAGTCCCAGAAGTCGACAGACACATTTGTGGCTGAGGAATGAAAAACACCTTTAGGGCAGTTGACTCCTTGGCACCAGTAACCAAAGACTGAGCTGTACCCCTGCAGTCCCTCTCCTTAGTGGATGACACAGAGTCTCTTCCTTTGTAGAAGTCAATATCAACCAGAGGAATCACCATAGTAAAGTCTCTGTTAATCAGGATTTCGTCAATTGTCCATTCCTCTGTCTTAGCTTCTGAAAGTGGCAGATTAACAATCAACAGTTCAGGAATCGCCTGCCAGGTTTTTGGTTCAGTATACTGTGGAATGAGTCCATCAAAACCTGAAATCTGTACTGTCTCTGACTGTTCACTGTGACCAAAATTGGCAGAAGGAAGAGCGAACACAGAGGTAGCATTGTTTTCCACATCAACTTGAACGTCTACTTCAGTCTCAGCAGCTAGATCAAGAGCAGAACCTAAGCCTACAGTAGTGACTGATTCTGTGTATGCCACCATTGTGGATTGTGTTTGGATATCAGAAGCTGGTATGTGTTCAAGCTCAGAGTTATGACAAACTGCTACACAGGAAATCTTAGGTAAAGGAGTGGCTTGTAAATCTTCAGCTAACTGCAATCCCTGACAAACAGCAGAACAATTGTCAGAAACTGTGCCCAGATTAAGCGCTGTGCTAGAAGAAAGACTTTCACTCCCAATAGATCTAACATATTGATAAATATCATGGTTTACCAAAGTCTCTGCACTCAGGTGCTGAACAGTGTTCACTTCATCAACATCAAACGGATAAAGTCTGAGGTGTATTCAGTAAAGAGTGCAAGGTTTTATTCTTCTCTTGTAAAGAAATGAATTCTTGTCTTAACTCCTCAAGTTTAGCTCTTAGCATGCCCTGCATTAACTGTACATCACTATCAGTAGGCACAGGGGGAGGTATGGTGGCATCAGGGCTGGATCCTGCACTAGCAATCTGGATGTGCACCGATTGTACACTGTCATCTACTGCTTGCAGGTTCTGTGATTTATACTTTCTCTTACCAACTTGGTCTGTGTTTCCCTTAAGCAAACTATTGACATTAGACCTCTTGGCATTAGGGACTACAGTATGTACTTGTGCAAAGGAGTATGCTTTAGACTGAGGGTAGAAAACAGAAGTTATGCAAGGAACCCCTCCATTCTTTATGTTTGTATCATGAAACTGTTCAATCTGAGGTGAAGCAGAACTGGAATCATGGGGTTCAACAACAGAGGTACTCTTGTATAATAAGGCTAACAGTGTGTTGTTTTCTGCTGCTAAGGCTTGTGCTGACATAGAATCTGGGTCAGAATAAAAGACAGATCTAGGATCAGGCAATGTAAGATGTGCCATCCTGTGGGAAAAATACTCTGCACGTAAATGCCCATTCGTGACAAGGAGTTCATTTAAGTCAGGACTAGTGATTTGATTGTCACAGGTAAATATAGGGGAAGCTTTCTGTACAAACTTGTTAGAGGCCTTGCTGCCTTTCTTTCTTAAACTTGCCATATTCAATGGGAATTTAGGGCTGGTCATTCTGTCAGGATTAATCAGGTGAGTACAAAGGCAGTGAATATGGCAAGGGAAATGTGCACAAAATCGCACAGTGAATAACCTTGAATCAAACAACGTGCACACAAGAACCAAGACTCATGTATACTAAAACCCAGGAGTGCAGATAGAGTGAAACAATAATACAAATATATGAAAAGGGATGTGGGGTAAGCACTTAGAACCTCCTTTTGACTGACAGGAAAGTCGGCAAACTCCTTACCCGCTATGCTATTACAGATACTGACAGCGCTAAACCCACGTAGAGGGCAAGCAAGGACAGGATCTGTGAGCTGACACTCTTGATGATATTGAATTAAAGAACTTAAAAACAGTACTCACGAGGACTGGAAATACCACTAGAATGTCAGTAAGCCCACAAACCCGGTTGATCAAACAGGGACCCAGAAGGCTATAACAGCAATGGGTGGAGGATAACTAAATACATAAGACTCAAGACAAGGGGCAAGTAAGAATTGTGATTATAGAATAGTGAGGAAAACAAAGGCATTCACACAGGAGCTAGCTACAACAGCACACCACACTTAATAATCAATGGAAATAAATGCAGAAGTGCAAGGGAAAACATGGAATGGATTCCAATAGAAAGTAAGGAGCAGGAGCAGGGAAAACGATATTACAAAAGGCAAACTTCTCCCACCCCTCCAAGGAATAAATGCAGGAAGCTAAATCTATAAAGGGAAAGACTAAAGCATCAAGTTTTTCAGTAGCAAAGGACAACATCAAAGAAAAAGAGAACACAGGCAAAATGGGCTAAAAATGAACCAACTGCATGGTCAGACCACCACGCCATCTCCTTCTCTATCCATAGCAATACATAGAGGCTCCATAGGAAGAGCCTCTATGTATTGCTGACGCTGTGGGCGAGGACATGTATACCTATCATATACTTTAGAGAGCCAGAGCCCACCCACCAGCGATTCTGTCCTACATTCTTTTGTGACCCTGTTCCTTCTACACCCGTTCTTCCTCATTACACACCTTGCTTCCCCTCTCCATTCATGTACCCTTTGTTCCCCAACCCACCTTCTGTTCCTGTACTCCTCTTGTGCACTGTCATTTCTCCACTCTCCCTCTCTTAGCATTGATTGCCTTTCTTTTTCTCATGATTCCAGGGATCATCTACCTCACCCTGTCAAACTCCTGCAAGACAGATGACCGAATACAGCTACTTGAGGTACTGTTGGTGCGCCAGTGCAACATTTGAGAAAAGGAGGCCTTGTAAACTAATAAATGTAAAGGGGGCTGGTGCAGCACCTTGCTGCTAACATATCTTTGCTAAGCCTTTTAGGTGGATGCGGGAAGAAGGCATAACCTAGAGTCATTTCTACAGTTTGGCAGTGGTGGAGGAAATAGGAATAGGAATAAGTAATAAGGAACTAGTACAAACAATAATGCGACTCCTCGAAAGGGAATTCACCGATGAGGGACAACAATTGACCTCCGATCAGGGACAACTTTTAAATTATTTACCGCCAATAATTACTTCGGTGATTGTTTTGGTCATTGTCAACACTATCCTCCAGTTTTTCTGAGGTAAGTTTTTCTGAGGTAATGGCTGTTTGTCAATGTGTATTACGTGTGTATTACCAGCGCACATTACATTACCGTCGGTTATATGTGTTTAAGTTATACAGAGCGCTTTTCGAAGCCAAACTAGCAGTAGGCTCTGGGACCGAAGACATGCACTTAGAATGTACTACCGGAGGCTCCATGGCTGAAGGATAATCTGCTGGATGAGTCACTGTAGCCAAAGACAGGCATGCCAGAGGAAATTCTGAGGCTGAAGGCATGCAAGCTGGAGCCATCTCGTTAGCTGAAGACAAACTTGTCAAGGTCTTTGGCACTGACCACGTACATGGTGAAGGCTCTTGAGTGAATGGCAGACATGGCAGTTGTTCATTGATTGAAGACACGTGTGCCAAAGATGACTGCAGAGCTGTGGACTGGATAATAGAAGAGTCAATGGTTGTAGGAGGACAGACTGAAGTCCCAGAAGTCGACAGACACATTTGTGGCTGAGGAATGAAAAACACCTTTAGGGCAGTTGACTCCTTGGCACCAGTAACCAAAGACTGAGCTGTACCCCTGCAGTCCCTCTCCTTAGTGGATGACACAGAGTCTCTTCCTTTGTAGAAGTCAATATCAACCAGAGGAATCACCATAGTAAAGTCTCTGTTAATCAGGATTTCGTCAATTGTCCATTCCTCTGTCTTAGCTTCTGAAAGTGGCAGATTAACAATCAACAGTTCAGGAATCGCCTGCCAGGTTTTTGGTTCAGTATAC
Source organism: Ambystoma mexicanum (assembly GCF_040938575.1). Classification (NCBI taxonomy): domain Eukaryota; kingdom Metazoa; phylum Chordata; class Amphibia; order Caudata; family Ambystomatidae; genus Ambystoma; species Ambystoma mexicanum. Next base: position 1,509,779,622 of record NC_090931.1, on the reverse strand, counting down.
TGTGGAATGAGTCCATCAAAACCTGAAATCTGTACTGTCTCTGACTGTTCACTGTGACCAAAATTGGCAGAAGGAAGAGCGAACACAGAGGTAGCATCGTTTTCCACATCAACTTGAACGTCTACTTCAGTCTCAGCAGCTAGATCAAGAGCAGAACCTAAGCCTACAGTAGTGACTGATTCTGTGTATGCCACCATTGTGGATTGTGTTTGGATATCAGAAGCTGGTATGTGTTCAAGCTCAGAGTTATGACAAACTGCTACACAGGAAATCTTAGGTAAAGGAGTGGCTTGTAAATCTTCAGCTAACTGCAATCCCTGACAAACAGCAGAACAATTGTCAGAAACTGTGCCCAGATTAAGCGCTGTGCTAGAAGAAAGACTTTCACTCCCAATAGATCTAACATATTGATAAATATCATGGTTTACCAAAGTCTCTGCACTCAGGTGCTGAACAGTGTTCACTTCATCAACATCAAACGGATAAAGTCTGAGGTGTATTCAGTAAAGAGTGCAAGGTTTTATTCTTCTCTTGTAAAGAAATGAATTCTTGTCTTAACTCCTCAAGTTTAGCTCTTAGCATGCCCTGCATTAACTGTACATCACTATCAGTAGGCACAGGGGGAGGTATGGTGGCATCAGGGCTGGATCCTGCACTAGCAATCTGGATGTGCACCGATTGTACACTGTCATCTACTGCTTGCAGGTTCTGTGATTTATACTTTCTCTTACCAACTTGGTCTGTGTTTCCCTTAAGCAAACTATTGACATTAGACCTCTTGGCATTAGGGACTACAGTATGTACTTGTGCAAAGGAGTATGCTTTAGACTGAGGGTAGAAAACAGAAGTTATGCAAGGAACCCCTCCATTCTTTATGTTTGTATCATGAAACTGTTCAATCTGAGGTGAAGCATAACTGGAATCATGGGGTTCAACAACAGAGGTACTCTTGTATAATAAGGCTAACAGTGTGTTGTTTTCTGCTGCTAAGGCTTGTGCTGACAGAATCTGGGTCAGAATAAAAGACAGATCTAGGATCAGGCAATGTAAGATGTGCCATCCTGTGGGAAAAATACTCTGCACGTAAATGCCCATTCGTGACAAGGAGTTCATTTAAGTCAGGACTAGTGATTTGATTGTCACAGGTAAATATAGGGGAAGCTTTCTGTACAAACTTGTTAGAGGCCTTGCTGCCTTTCTTTCTTAAACTTGCCATATTCAATGGGAATTTAGGGCTGGTCATTCTGTCAGGATTAATCAGGTGAGTACAAAGGCAGTGAATATGGCAAGGGAAATGTGCACAAAATCGCACAGTGAATAACCTTGAATCAAACAACGTGCACACAAGAACCAAGACTCATGTATACTAAAACCCAGGAGTGCAGATAGAGTGAAACAATAATACAAATATATGAAAAGGGATGTGGGGTAAGCACTTAGAACCTCCTTTTGACTGAAAGGAAAGTCGGCAAACTCCTTACCCGCTATGCTATTACAGATACTGACAGCGCTAAACCCACGTAGAGGGCAAGCAAGGACAGGATCTGTGAGCTGACACTCTTGATGATATTGAATTAAAGAACTTAAAAACAGTACTCACGAGGACTGGAAATACCACTAGAATGTCAGTAAGCCCACAAACCCGGTTGATCAAACAGGGACCCAGAAGGCTATAACAGCAATGGGTGGAGGATAACTAAATACATAAGACTCAAGACAAGGGGCAAGTAAGAATTGTGATTATAGAATAGTGAGGAAAACAAAGGCATTCACACAGGAGCTAGCTACAACAGCACACCACACCTAATAATCAATGGAAATAAATGCAGAAGTGCAAGGGAAAACATGGAATGGATTCCAATAGAAAGTAAGGAGCAGGAGCAGGGAAAACGATATTACAAAAGGCAAACTTCTCCCACCCCTCCAAGGAATAAATGCAGGAAGCTAAATCTATAAAGGGAAAGACTAAAGCATCAAGTTTTTCAGTAGCAAAGGACAACATCAAAGAAAAAGAGAACACAGGCAAAATGGGCTAAAAATGAACCAACTGCATGGTCAGACCACCACGCCATCTCCTTCTCTATCCATAGCAATACATAGAGGCTCCATAGGAAGAGCCTCTATGTATTGCTGACGCTGTGGGCGAGGACACGTATACCTATCATATACTTTAGAGAGCCAGAGCCCACCCACCAGCGATTCTGTCCTACATTCTTTTGTGACCCTGTTCCTTCTACACCCGTTCTTCCTCATTACACACCTTGCTTCCCCTCTCCATTCATGTACCCTTTGTTCCCCAACCCACCTTCTGTTCCTGTACTCCTCTTGTGCACTGTCATTTCTCCACTCTCCCTCTCTTAGCATTGATTGCCTTTCTTTTTCTCATGATTCCAGGGATCATCTACCTCACCCTGTCAAACTCCTGCAAGACAGATGACCGAATACAGCTACTTGAGGTACTGTTGGTGCGCCAGTGCAACATTTGAGAAAAGGAGGCCTTGTAAACTAATAAATGTAAAGGGGGCTGGTGCAGCACCTTGCTGCTAACATATCTTTGCTAAGCCTTTTAGGTGGATGCGGGAAGAAGGCATAACCTAGAGTCATTTCTACAGTTTGGCAGTGGTGGAGGAAATAGGAATAGGAATAAGTAATAAGGAACTAGTACAAACAATAATGCGACTCCTCGAAAGGGAATTCACCGATGAGGGACAACAATTGACCTCCGATCAGGGACAACAATTGACCTCCGATCAGGGACAACTTTTAAATTATTTACCGCCAATAATTACTTCGGTGATTGTTTTGGTCATTGTCAACACTATCCTCCAGTTTTTCTGAGGTAAGTTTTTCTGAGGTAATGGCTGTTTGTCAATGTGTATTACGTGTGTATTACCAGCGCACATTACATTACCGTCGGTTATATGTGTTTAAGTTATACAGAGCGCTTTTCGAAGCCAAACTAGCAGTAGGCTCTGGGACCGAAGACATGCACTTAGAATGTACTACCGGAGGCTCCATGACTGAAGGATAATCTGCTGGATGAGTCACTGTAGCCAAAGACAGGCATGCCAGAGGAAATTCTGAGGCTGAAGGCATGCAAGCTGGAGCCATCTCGTTAGCTGAAGACAAACTTGTCAAGGTCTTTGGCACTGACCACGTACATGGTGAAGGCTCTTGAGTGAATGGCAGACATGGCAGTTGTTCATTGATTGAAGACACGTGTGCCAAAGATGACTGCAGAGCTGTGGACTGGATAATAGAAGAGACAATGGTTGTAGGAGGACAGACTGAAGTCCCAGAAGTCGACAGACACATTTGTGGCTGAGGAATGAAAAACACCTTTAGGGCAGTTGACTCCTTGGCACCAGTAACCAAAGACTGAGCTGTACCCCTGCAGTCCCTCTCCTTAGTGGATGACACAGAGTCTCTTCCTTTGTAGAAGTCAATATCAACCAGAGGAATCACCATAGTAAAGTCTCTGTTAATCAGGATTTCGTCAATTGTCCATTCCTCTGTCTTAGCTTCTGAAAGTGGCAGATTAACAATCAACAGTTCAGGAATCGCCTGCCAGGTTTTTGGTTCAGTATACTGTGGAATGAGTCCATCAAAACCTGAAATCTGTACTGTCTCTGACTGTTCACTGTGACCAAAATTGGCAGAAGGAAGAGCGAACACAGAGGTAGCATCGTTTTCCACATCAACTTGAACGTCTACTTCAGTCTCAGCAGCTAGATCAAGAGCAGAACCTAAGCCTACAGTAGTGACTGATTCTGTGTATGCCACCATTGTGGATTGTGTTTGGATATCAGAAGCTGGTATGTGTTCAAGCTCAGAGTTATGACAAACTGCTACACAGGAAATCTTAGGTAAAGGAGTGGCTTGTAAATCTTCAGCTAACTGCAATCCCTGACAAACAGCAGAACAATTGTCAGAAACTGTGCCCAGATTAAGCGCTGTGCTAGAAGAAAGACTTTCACTCCCAATAGATCTAACATATTGATAAATATCATGGTTTACCAAAGTCTCTGCACTCAGGTGCTGAACAGTGTTCACTTCATCAACATCAAACGGATAAAGTCTGAGGTGTATTCAGTAAAGAGTGCAAGGTTTTATTCTTCTCTTGTAAAGAAATGAATTCTTGTCTTAACTCCTCAAGTTTAGCTCTTAGCATGCCCTGCATTAACTGTACATCACTATCAGTAGGCACAGGGGGAGGTATGGTGGCATCAGGGCTGGATCCTGCACTAGCAATCTGGATGTGCACCGATTGTACACTGTCATCTACTGCTTGCAGGTTCTGTGATTTATACTTTCTCTTACCAACTTGGTCTGTGTTTCCCTTAAGCAAACTATTGACATTAGACCTCTTGGCATTAGGGACTACAGTATGTACTTGTGCAAAGGAGTATGCTTTAGACTGAGGGTAGAAAACAGAAGTTATGCAAGGAACCCCTCCATTCTTGATGTTTGTATCATGAAACTGTTCAATCTGAGGTGAAGCAGAACTGGAATCATGGGGTTCAACAACAGAGGTACTCTTGTATAATAAGGCTAACAGTGTGTTGTTTTCTGCTGCTAAGGCTTGTGCTGACATAGAATCTGGGTCAGAATAAAAGACAGATCTAGGATCAGGCAATGTAAGATGTGCCATCCTGTGGGAAAAATACTCTGCACGTAAATGCCCATTCGTGACAAGGAGTTCATTTAAGTCAGGACTAGTGATTTGATTGTCACAGGTAAATATAGGGGAAGCTTTCTGTACAAACTTGTTAGAGGCCTTGCTGCCTTTCTTTCTTAAACTTGCCATATTCAATGGGAATTTAGGGCTGGTCATTCTGTCAGGATTAATCAGGTGAGTACAAAGGCAGTGAATATGGCAAGGGAAATGTGCACAAAATCGCACAGTGAATAACCTTGAATCAAACAACGTGCACACAAGAACCAAGACTCATGTATACTAAAACCCAGGAGTGCAGATAGAGTGAAACAATAATACAAATATATGAAAAGGGATGTGGGGTAAGCACTTAGAACCTCCTTTTGACTGAAAGGAAAGTCAGCAAACTCCTTACCCGCTATGCTATTACAGATACTGACAGCGCTAAACCCACATAGAGGGCAAGCAAGGACAGGATCTGTGAGCTGACACTCTTGATGATATTGAATTAAAGAACTTAAAAACAGTACTCACGAGGACTGGAAATACCACTAGAATGTCAGTAAGCCCACAAACCCGGTTGATCAAACAGGGACCCAGAAGGCTATAACAGCAATGGGTGGAGGATAACTAAATACATAAGACTCAAGACAAGGGGCAAGTAAGAATTGTGATTATAGAATAGTGAGGAAAACAAAGGCATTCACACAGGAGCTAGCTACAACAGCACACCACACCTAATAATCAATGGAAATAAATGCAGAAGTGCAAGGGAAAACATGGAATGGATTCAAAGTAAGGAGCAGGAGCAGGGAAAACGATATTACAAAAGGCAAACTTCTCCCACCCCTCCAAGGAATAAATGCAGGAAGCTAAATCTATAAAGGGAAAGACTAAAGCATCAAGTTTTTCAGTAGCAAAGGACAACATCAAAGAAAAAGAGAACACAGGCAAAATGGGCTAAAAATGAACCAACTGCATGGTCAGACCACCACGCCATCTCCTTCTCTATCCATAGCAATACATAGAGGCTCCATAGGAAGAGCCTCTATGTATTGCTGACGCTGTGGGCGAGGACACGTATACCTATCATATACTTTAGAGAGCCAGAGCCCACCCACCAGCGATTCTGTCCTACATTCTTTTGTGACCCTGTTCCTTCTACACCCGTTCTTCCTCATTACACACCTTGCTTCCCCTCTCCATTCATGTACCCTTTGTTCCCCAACCCACCTTCTGTTCCTGTACTCCTCTTGTGCACTGTCATTTCTCCACTCTCCCTCTCTTAGCATTGATTGCCTTTCTTTTTCTCATGATTCCAGGGATCATCTACCTCACCCTGTCAAACTCCTGCAAGACAGATGACCGAATACAGCTACTTGAGGTACTGTTGGTGCGCCAGTGCAACATTTGAGAAAAGGAGGCCTTGTAAACTAATAAATGTAAAGGGGGCTGGTGCAGCACCTTGCTGCTAACATATCTTTGCTAAGCCTTTTAGGTGGATGCGGGAAGAAGGCATAACCTAGAGTCATTTCTACAGTTTGGCAGGGGGGGGAGGAAATAGGAATAGGAATAAGTAATAAGGAACTAGTACAAACAATAATGCGACTCCTCGAAAGGGAATTCACCGATGAGGGACAACAATTGACCTCCGATCAGGGACAACAATTGACCTCCGATCAGGGACAACTTTTAAATTATTTACCGCCAATAATTACTTCGGTGATTGTTTTGGTCATTGTCAACACTATCCTCCAGTTTTTCTGAGGTAAGTTTTTCTGAGGTAATGGCTGTTTGTCAATGTGTATTACGTGTGTATTACCAGCGCACATTACATTACCGTCGGTTATATGTGTTTAAGTTATACAGAGCGCTTTTCGAAGCCAAACTAGCAGTAGGCTCTGGGACCGAAGACATGCACTTAGAATGTACTACCGGAGGCTCCATGGCTGAAGGATAATCTGCTGGATGAGTCACTGTAGCCAAAGACAGGCATGCCAGAGGAAATTCTGAGGCTGAAGGCATGCAAGCTGGAGCCATCTCGTTAGCTGAAGACAAACTTGTCAAGGTCTTTGGCACTGACCACGTACATGGTGAAGGCTCTTGAGTGAATGGCAGACATGGCAGTTGTTCATTGATTGAAGACACGTGTGCCAAAGATGACTGCAGAGCTGTGGACTGGATAATAGAAGAGTCAATGGTTGTAGGAGGACAGACTGAAGTCCCAGAAGTCGACAGACACATTTGTGGCTGAGGAATGAAAAACACCTTTAGGGCAGTTGACTCCTTGGCACCAGTAACCAAAGACTGAGCTGTACCCCTGCAGTCCCTCTCCTTAGTGGATGACACAGAGTCTCTTCCTTTGTAGAAGTCAATATCAACCAGAGGAATCACCATAGTAAAGTCTCTGTTAATCAGGATTTCGTCAATTGTCCATTCCTCTGTCTTAGCTTCTGAAAGTGGCAGATTAACAATCAACAGTTCAGGAATCGCCTGCCAGGTTTTTGGTTCAGTATACTGTGGAATGAGTCCATCAAAACCTGAAATCTGTACTGTCTCTGACTGTTCACTGTGACCAAAATTGGCAGAAGGAAGAGCGAACACAGAGGTAGCATCGTTTTCCACATCAACTTGAACGTCTACTTCAGTCTCAGCAGCTAGATCAAGAGCAGAACCTAAGCCTACAGTAGTGACTGATTCTGTGTATGCCACCATTGTGGATTGTGTTTGGATATCAGAAGCTGGTATGTGTTCAAGCTCAGAGTTATGACAAACTGCTACACAGGAAATCTTAGGTAAAGGAGTGGCTTGTAAATCTTCAGCTAACTGCAATCCCTGACAAACAGCAGAACAATTGTCAGAAACTGTGCCCAGATTAAGCGCTGTGCTAGAAGAAAGACTTTCACTCCCAATAGATCTAACATATTGATAAATATCATGGTTTACCAAAGTCTCTGCACTCAGGTGCTGAACAGTGTTCACTTCATCAACATCAAACGGATAAAGTCTGAGGTGTATTCAGTAAAGAGTGCAAGGTTTTATTCTTCTCTTGTAAAGAAATGAATTCTTGTCTTAACTCCTCAAGTTTAGCTCTTAGCATGCCCTGCATTAACTGTACATCACTATCCTTCTACACCCGTTCTTCCTCATTACACACCTTGCTTCCCCTCTCCATTCATGTACCCTTTGTTCCCCAACCCACCTTCTGTTCCTGTACTCCTCTTGTGCACTGTCATTTCTCCACTCTCCCTCTCTTAGCATTGATTGCCTTTCTTTTTCTCATGATTCCAGGGATCATCTACCTCACCCTGTCAAACTCCTGCAAGACAGATGACCGAATACAGCTACTTGAGGTACTGTTGGTGCGCCAGTGCAACATTTGAGAAAAGGAGGCCTTGTAAACTAATAAATGTAAAGGGGGCTGGTGCAGCACCTTGCTGCTAACATATCTTTGCTAAGCCTTTTAGGTGGATGCGGGAAGAAGGCATAACCTAGAGTCATTTCTACAGTTTGGCAGTGGTGGAGGAAATAGGAATAGGAATAAGTAATAAGGAACTAGTACAAACAATAATGCGACTCCTCGAAAGGGAATTCACCGATGAGGGACAACAATTGACCTCCGATCAGGGACAACAATTGACCTCCGATCAGGGACAACGTTTAAATTATTTACCGCCAATAATTACTTTGGTGATTGTTTTGGTCATTGTCAACACTATCCTCCAGTTTTTCTGAGGTAAGTTTTTCTGAGGTAATGGCTGTTTGTCAATGTGTATTACGTGTGTATTACCAGCGCACATTACATTACCGTCGGTTATATGTGTTTAAGTTATACAGAGCGCTTTTCGTTGCGTTGCTTAGCAGTGACTGTAGCGTTTGTTTAAAAAAAAAAAAAAATGCTCCAGTCACTGTTAAGCAACGCAACGAAAAGCACTTTGTATAACTTAAACACATATAACCGACGGTAATGTAATGTGCTCTGTGGCTCTAACCTGGCACTATGTAGCATTGCAAGAGTCGGGGGTGGGGCGGCAGGCCACGAAAAAAGTAATGCTACTTTCCCCCCAAATGCATTGCGCGCAATTCCATATGGTCTCATTCGCGCCCATATCCGCCCACCCCTGCCCCAATCTACTTTTTTGGTTAGATTAGTGGTAGATGGCATGTTAACACAACACAAATAAAGCTGCAGAATCATTACAGATGCAGGAAACGCACCTGTTACAGTTCTATCCAAGCGCTCTGGGCAAAATACATACAGACCTCATAATTTGAATATGGATTGCACCAACAGAAGTGACTTCACAGAAAAGGACACTGCAAGGAGCATGATCAGTCTTTGATACTTAGAGGCACAATGGAAGCACTTTAGAATAAGTTGCCATAAGTAAGCCAAGTGGCAAATAACTTTGTGGATCAAAATACCTAAATTGCACTATTGTTATTTATGGAGCAACTCTATAGTTGGAATTTTTTAAGTAACAGCTCGATATATTAACATAAGCTCTGAAGTGAATCACAGAGCTGCAGATAAGACACAGTGTTATCAAATGATCTGCCCAAGATCACACATTTTGGTTAAATGGTGAAACCGGGATGTGGACAATTTAAGCAACTGAGCACATCTTCCCAGGTTTAGTTAATATAGATATTTCCCTTTGCATTTCATGTGCTTAAAAAATACTTTATTTAAAGCAATGCCTTGGAAGCGAACCACATTACATAAGAACGACCCTTTCATAAATTACTTCACACTTTATACATCCTGATGACTTTAGTTTTATTCTCCCCATCCCATTCTGCATGCAAGGTCACAATAGCATCATACAGATTAATGTTAAAGCATCCCCCTTGGTTAAAGCCATAGTCATTATTTCATAAAGCCTGTAGCATCATGCACCGTTCTCATTGCTGATCACTCCCTCCCATGCACATTTCTAAAGGGACAAAAGTCCCTGCTAATAGTCCCGCTCCCTCCCTTCAATGCTTAATGGCTCACATTAGCTCACTGAGCTCCTTGAGGCATTGTCCTGGCAGCAGGACATGTCTCCCCTTTCAGAAAGGGTAAGGTGTCCTGCTGCCAGGACAATGACAGTGCTGAGCAGGAATTGCTCAGCACACTTTGTCCTCCCAGCGGGACACCTTTCCTGTTGGGCACGCTCATTGAGGTGCGGAACGGGAAAGGTGTCCCAGCATAGATGCCAACATTCAGACGCACCTAAGAGGGAGTTTTGAGAGAGAAAATCAGGAGACGTAGTTTTTCCCATAGGAATGTATTGGCACAGGAATTATCTTAGGCGGGAGAACGTGAGAAAAAGCAATATTTCTCACTGAAAAGTCGGGAGTCTCCCGCCTAAATCGGGAGGGTTGGCATGCATGGTCCCAGTGACAAAAGTCCTGGCCAGGCTCTCTAAAGATGTGACCACAAAAGTGATGGGTGGAAGGTTTTGAATTAATCTGAACCACTGGCATTGCTCTGGCCAACCTTCCACAACACCATTTTTTAGCCCGTCTGCGCCATTGCAAAATGGGTCCAGCCAAGTGCAAATCAGTAGCTGCCGCCACCCATCACTTTTGTAGTCACAGTTTGTCTCACTATGTGAGAGAGGGTATGCCCAGACGTGGGTCCCTTGCTCGCTGCGCCATAGGGAATCAAGCTGCACCTCACTGAGGAGGCCCAACAAGGACGAAACATGTCTGGGGTTGCTTGTGTTTCCGTGCAGAGGGGACCTGGGCTAGCAGTTCGGGCTGGGCTGCTACCATTGGTGGCAGTACCTGACTGATTTGCATATGGCTGGACCCCTTTTGCAATGGCGCAGACGGGCTAAAAAACGGTGGTGTGGAAGGTTGCCCAGAGCAATGCCAGTGGTTCAGATTAATTCAAAACCTTCCACCCATCACTTTTGTGGTCTACGGCTCTCAAAAGAGCCTGTGGTGGGGCAGCTTGCCCCCCCTGCCTACTCGGTACACCACTGCAGAGCACATTACATTACCGTCGGTTATATTTGCTTATGTTTTACTTTTCCATTGTACAGAGCGTTGAACCATGTACTGTACTTAACATTTTTTTCTTTATCGTTACCTAGAAAAAATTTTCATTATCATCACCTAGCTAAGTGACCTGTTTCTCGAAACAGGTCACTTAGCTAGGTGCTTACCAGGAAATACTAGAGTTCACCGTCGGTTAGCGGTGAACTCTAGTATTTCCCTAGGGTGCTGCTAGGAGACTTAGGGTCGGAAGTAGGCAGTGTGTGTTTAGTCTAGGGTTGGAGTATAAATAGTGTGGAGTTTGGAAAAGAAGCAGCATGAAAGAAATTGTGCCGTTTTAAAACTTTTATTTTGAAAATTTCCTTTGATCGGAGGTCAACTGGTAGCTCCAACCCCCTCTGAACTCTGCCTCCTCAGAACTCCGCCCCTTCCTCCAAACTCCACCCCAGCCCTTGTGGGATCCCCGCCACATTTTTCCCATTTCCACCACTGTGTATTACGTGAGTGAGTGTGGCACGTGAATGGAAGCAGGACTTGTGAGGATGAGAGCGTGCAGTGTGGGATTGCGTGGATAGATTCTAAGGTTGACAGTTTGAGTTAACTGTTACTGCCAGTGTAATGCAGACATGCCAACCCTCCCGATTTGGGCGGGAGGCTCCCGAAAATCCTCCCGACTCCCGATTGAAAAGCGTTCCAACCCGATTTGTTTTCATTTCATTCAGTAACACTAGTGAAGTCAAGGAAAACCAATAGGATTGTAAAACAATTGATTGACAGTCTGGCTGTCAGCACTCTCAGCACAATCTCATGCTTGAGGGGGCGAAACAATATTGAACTGGATTCAGTGTTCCTCCCCGTGAAGCATCTGATTGGCTGAAAGATGCTTGGCACACTTGCGATTACTGTCACTGATCCAGTTTGTGTGTGAGCAATACACAGCACGAGCTCCGGATTGACAACAAGGCCACGTAGCCAGTGAGAACATCCCCGGTACTTAACCCGCTCCAGGTTGCCACCGACGAGCCGGCTCGTCGGTTTTGGTACTGTGCTTTGCTCGATCCCTGCAGCAAAACTGTAATCCAACCCCCGGGCTATGTGAGGGGGAGATCCCCCCCCCCTTACTGCCAGGGGTCTGGATTACCTTCAGTTTCACGTCGGCGTGCGTAAAGCCGGCGTGAAAGTAATTTTCACTGCAGCAGCCATTTCGGTAAGCGGCCCCCTTCCCCCCCTGGGTTCTCCCCTTTCCAAGGACACCACTTATATGACGCATTGCTGGTCACGAATCAGCGCAGAACGCACGATCCGTGACCAGCAACCACTGGACCACCATGGAAACGTTTGTCACGTGGGGGAGAGGGGGGCTGCCTCAAGTAAGCAGCCTTCCCCCCCCTGACCCCCAAAGCATGGGGGCACATATGTGCACAACTCTGGGGGCAGATGGCTGATCATCTGTCCCCAGGGAAGGGGGGCAAAAAAAATAATAAATAGAACGGGGGTGGGGGGCCTGGGATTTTTTTTGCCCCCAAGAAATGGTGGCCCTCCCCCTCCCACACCAAGTGGAAATGGGGTGGCACCCCTTGTAGCTCTCCCTGGGTGCCGATTTATGGCCCCAGGAGTACATGGGGTGGTCCCCCATCCAATTAGGGGGTGGGGGGGCTACCAGGAATTAGTGTGCCTGCATGTTAGGCCCCCCGGGGGGCAGATGGCTGATCATCTGCCACAGGGAAGGGGGCAAAACCAAAAAAAAATTATGAAAATTTCAAAAGGGAATTTTGGGTGGGATTGGGGGGCCCACTAGCCACCAGGGATAGATTTTACAGAAATGGGGGCGGGGGTGGCCCTCTCCCCCTCACCCCAAGGGGAAATGGGAGCACCCCTTGTAGCCCTCCCTGGGGGCAGATATCTGCTCCTAGGAAGGGGCATCTGACCCCAGGGAGGGCTGAATGAGATGCCCCCCTGCATTTTGTGTGGGGGGGTACAGGCTCTCCCCCATTACATTAGAAAGTTACCTGGCGGTTTAGGGAGCCCCTCAGCCCGCCCTAAAGTGTAGTGTACCATTTTCCATTTTTTTCTTTGTTTACGAAAAACTTGCCTTGGCGCACATTGGTGTGCCAATCTGGCGCCGGGGTGCCCAAACCTTACTGCCCCACCCACTGGGGGGCATGTCCCACCATTTTTGGGGGCCCTCTCCCCCCTCACCCACTCTGGGGCTCTTCTTCTCACTCCTCCACTATGGGGTTTCCTCAGTCCCTTCCCCATGTAGTGCCCTTCTTTTCACTCCTCCACTCTGGGCACTCTGGGGTGGTCTCACGCTCGACCCTCTCTGGGGCTCTTCTCACTCCCCACTCTGGGGTTTTCTCAGTCCCTCCCCACTATAGGGCCCTTCTTCTCACTCCTCCACTCTGGGGTGTTCTCACGCTCTACCCATCTGGGGCTCTTCTTCTCACTCCTCCACTCTGGGGTGGTCTCACACTCTGCCCACTCTGGGGCTCTTCTTCCCACTCCCCCCTCTGGGGTGGTGGCACGCTCTACCCATCTGGGGCTCTTCTTCTTCTCACTCCTCCACTCTGGGGTGTTCTCACGCTCTACCCATCTGGGGCTTTTCTTCTTCTCACTCCTCCACTCTGGGGTGGTCTCACGCTCTACCCATCTGGGGCTCTTCTTCTCACTCCTCCACTCTGGGGTGGTCTCACACTCTACCCACTCTGGGGCTCTTCTTCTTCTCACTCCTCCACTCTGGGGTGGTGGCACGCTCTCCCAACTCCGGGGCCCTTCTTCTCACACCTCCACTCTGGGGTGGTCTCACACTCTACCCACTCTGGGGCTCTTCTTCTTCTCACACCTCCACTCTGGGGTGTTCTCACGCTCTACCCATCTGGGGCTCTTCTTCTTCTCACTCCTCCACTCTGGGGTGGTCTCACACTCTACCCACTCTGGGGCTCTTCTTCTTCTCACACCTCCACTCTGGGGTGTTCTCACGCTCTCCCAACTCCGGGGCCCTTCTTCTTCTCACACCTCCACTCTGGGGTGTTCTCACACTCTCCCAACTCCGGGGCCCTTCTTCTTCTCACACCTCCACTCTGGGGTGTTCTCACGCTCTACCCATCTGGGGCTCTTCTTCTTCTCACTCCTCCACTCTGGGGTGGTGGCCCGCTCTCCCCACTCTGGGGTCCTTCTTCCCACTCCCCACTCTGGGGTGGTGGCACGCTCTCCCCACTCTGGGGTCCTTCTTCTTCTCACTCCTCCACTATGGTGTTTCCTCACTCCCTCCCACTATAGGGCCATTCTTCTTCTCACTTCTCCACTCTGGGGTGTTCTCACGCTCTACCCACTCTGGGGTCCTTCTTCTCACTCCCCACTTTGGGGTGGTCTCACGCGCTCTCCAGTCTGGGGCTCTTCTTCTCACTCCCCACTCTGGGGTGGTCTAACGCTCTACCCATCTGGGGCTCTTCTTCTTCTCACTCCTCCACTCTGGGGTTTCATCAGTCCCTTCCCCATGTAGTGCCCTTCTTCTTTTCACTCCTCCACTCTGGGCACTCTGGGGTGGTCTCACGCTCGACCCTCTCTGGGGCTCTTCTCACTCCCCACTCTGGGGTTTTCTCAGTCCCTCCCCACTATAGGGCCCTTCTTCTCACTCCTCCACTCTGGGGTGTTCTCACGCTCTACCCATCTGGGGCTCTTCTTCTCACTCCTCCACTCTGGGGTGGTCTCACACTATAACCATCTGGGGCTCTTCTTCTTCTCACTCCTCCACTCTGGGGTGGTCTCACGCTCTACCCATCTGGGGCTCTTCTTCTCACTCCTCCACTTTGGGGTGTTCTCACGCTCTACCCATCTGGGGCTCTTCTTCTTCTCACTCCTCCACTCTGGGGTGGTCTCACACTCTGGGGCTCTTCTTCTCACTCCCCACTCTGTGGTGGTCTCACACTCGGCCCACTCTGGGGTTCTTCTTCTTCTCACTCCCCACTCTGCGGTGGTGGCACGCTCTTCCCCACTCTGGGGTTCTTCTTCTTTTCAATCCCCACTCTGGGGAGGTCTCACGCTCTCTCCACTCTGGGGCTCTTCTTCTCACTCCCCACTTTGGGGTGGTCTCACGCTCTCTCCAGTCTGGGGCTCTTCTTCTCACTCCCCACTCTGGGGTTCTTCTTCTACTCCCTCCCCACTCTGGGGTGGTCTCACGCTCTACCCACTCCGGGGCCCTTCTTCTTTTCACACCCACTCTGGGGTTTTCACACGCTCTCCCCACTCTGGGTCTTGCTCAATCTCTGTATATTCCAGGGTTCTTTCCCTTCTTACGCCCCTTCTCCCGGGTATGCTTCTCCTTACTCTTTCACCAGCCTCCCTCTCCAGTTGAGCCACTGCCTCGAGCGGTGATCCTCGGGAGGTGTGTTGAGTCTGGACGGCTCTCCTCTCGCTGCAGAGTCACTTAGGTGACATTTCAGCTGCACTTAACTTCGACCTGCCAAGGATCTTCTCCCTCGTTCTCGCATTTTCTTGAGGCTGCTCCGGCAGGCTGTGAGCCGCACACACCCCGTGCGCGTCACGCTACTGCCCGCCACCACTAGCGCTCCTCCTCTCTCTCTAAGGGACGTAATTTCACCAAAATGCCTGGGGTAGCATAAGTGACCTTACACGACCCTTGACCTCTGATGACATCACAGGAAGTGATGTCATTTGACCCCACCCCAAAGTGAATTCACGATAAGCGATGGAACACAACCTTTCACCCCTTGACTAAACAGGAAGTGGCATCACGTAGCTTTGTTCCTAAGTACACTGCGAAAAATATGGTTACGATATCACTGTAATGTGATATACATTTCATACAAGAATGGATCACCATATGTATCATTAATATCAGTGTGTATAGGCCCATATTACTGTGAATGCAGGCAGATGTCCAAGGCCAAATGCTGTGTTATTATATAGCATTCACGCTTAAGCTCTTTTTATAGAACAAATATACATAATATTACCCAACCTGTGTTGGTACTCATTTATCAACCTCAGAAGGACGAAGGGCTGAGTTGGCCTTGCCGGAATTCAAACCTGCAACTTGCAGATCACACACACATCGCAGCAGCGAACGCTCAACCTACTGAGCTATCTTACCGGCTATAGCTATCTTACCAGCTATAGTAAAATTAGCAAGAACATGCCTGAATGTTCTCAAAGTCAGAAAGCAAATTACACTCTGTAGTGGATATCATTAAACTGGTACCTGAGATTTAACAGCAGGCCAGTTCATCTGCAGGTCTGGTGCAAAGTTGGCCACATGTCAAGCCTGCGTGGATCTACTTTTTAGGCTTCAGAAGTTGGCAACATACATACCATTGGGAGGGTTCATAACTGTGTATTAAAGAATTTAGAGTAGCGCAGGGCAAGCAGCTCACTCACACGGCATCTCGTTCTCTGGGCACTCCTTACCTCAAACATGCAAACAAACATCCCAAACAGCATGCCATGCAGATAGGAAAGATAGACACATTACAACAAAGCATTAATTGTGGCACAATGAAATCAAGGGCCACTTTATGTGTTATGGTCAAACATTCATACACTGTACACAACCTTTTAGGCACAAGGATTTTGTCAAGTGACCGAGGACACACAGATGGAATGTCTTGTGATGATCGTAACAGAGACAGGAACGGCAGAATAAAGCATGCTAAAACTGCAACTTGCGAAAAGCAAATTACGTGGTCCGAAATGGATGCTTATTCTACTCTAAATGCTTTTTGGACGTTTGTGTATGCATATTGAATTTGAGGTGTTTAAGAACAGACTAAATCAGTGACTCACACCTTGAATAAACCTTTAATGAGTCTAGCAATTATTGTATAGAATTCTAGAAAGACAAATTATTTGTTATTCCTATGTTTCTTATTTAGTGTCACTGCTCAAAGTGTTAGACTTGAGGAACCCCCTGTTTTTTATAGGATAGGAGGCCTGAACAAGAAAGCCAACCACTCCAGAAACAAAGAGCCACATGTCGCATGCGGACAGCCCAGGAGCTTCCATTTAAAAAAATTTAAAAATATATATATATATTTATATATATATATCTTATTTTATTTTTACGGATAGCAAGCCAGATCACAGGGTTTTTTTATGGATAGCAAGCCAGATCACAGGGTTTTTTTATGGATAGCAAGGCAGACCACAGGGTTTTTTTTTTATGGATGGAAAGGCAGACCACAGGGGCAGCGAGTGAGACCTGCCTGTTAATACATATGCATTGTTGAAAAGGACAATGGGCATTCTATCCAGCAGGAAGTAAAGCAGGAATGTATTGTGTTGGGTGCTGATTTTTATGGGCACGCTTGAACTTGTACGTTTGGGGAGACTGGGGTCGGGCTCAACACTCTTGTTCCCTGCAGTGCTTTGCAGATGACGATATATGGCGCCCGGGTTCATCTGTTGGTTTCTTTCGAGGGATTCTGCGAAGTAGCCATCTCCTGTGTACATCAACTTCCCATTTCAGATGGTCTGGGTAGGATGGGGGAGTGTAGGGGCCCGAGCTCTATTTGGCTGGCAGCAACCAGTCACTGGGTAAGGTGACCTCATCAGGGCTACAGATAGCTCCTGCCCTGGTAGACTACAACTCCCATCAGCCCTAGACGGTATAGCCAATGGTGAGGTATAATGGGAATCCTAGTCCAAAACATCTGGAGGAGCCACATGTTGCAAACCTCTCCCCTGGATCCTGTAGGTGTTTTTCGCACCCTGCTGAGGACAGAATGCCCAGAGCTCCCTTTTCTGTTGGTGTACTTCAGGTGGCACCTTATGCTTTCGGATTCTTTCATCCAGTTATGCCTGAAGGGTGTATAACATCCTCAGGTGAGGTTGGCTGTGAACATGATATGATATGTTATTTATAACGCGCTTAATACCCAGAGGTTTCTAAGTGCGGACCCGGGGATCGAACCTGTGGTGCGCCGTGTCGTCTTGCTTCCAAGGCGAGCACGTTGCCGCTGAGCTATCCTCCCGGATGTTTGCCAGCTTTCATAGTGTGTGCAGTGCAGTGCAGTGCTGTGTTATGTTGAGGACAGGTGCATGATCTGCATCCCCCTTCCCCCCCCCCCGCACTGGTACTAATAGTTCATCAGAAGCGGCAGTTGTGTGACGTGCAGTTCTGGCTGCTTCTGGATATGTTAGTTGCAGCAGCGCACTGACTGGGGTGATGAGGAGTGGGTTATTACTATGTGTGTGTGTGGTGGGTGGGTATCCGAGGACATTTTATGTAGGACAGAGGTCCTTGTTGGTGGGTTGCACACAGTATTGGCATAGTTGACCTAAGGCCAACTGACCTACTCCAATTTAAACGCAGCTTTTTGACCTAATTCAGTAGGTCAAATGGTACATTTTACTTTAAAAAATTGTTGTGGGGTGGGGTAAGGGAATAGGTTGAGGTGGGGGAAAGTTGGGGAGGGAAGCTGGGGGTCTCCCCCCCCCCCCGCATTAAGGGGTTTGCGGGGGTCTCCCTCCGCATTAGGTCAAAAAGAATTGGGTCAGCAAAGTGGGGTGAAATGGGCAGTTAGTCACATTTTTTGGGTCAAACACCCCATATGCTTACACATATCAGGCTAGTGAGTTTATGGTCAGAGTACAATGTTTTGGCCTGGTAAGGGTTTTGAGTCGGCTATGCAGTCTGCTAAAGGGGATGTTGAGTTTGTGTGTGTGTGGTCCCCACCCTGCGCTTTGTGCCGGGGTGAAAAATGGGTGCTTCTTGTTGGATGGTGTGGATGGTTAGGAATGCTGTGGTTGTGGGCTAGAGGGGTCTGACAGGTTTGGGATTATGCAAGGGGGGTTAAGTGGGAGATGGGGATTAGGGTGAAGATGAAGTGTGGATTTACACGCGCTCTGAATCACTTGTGTACGAGCGCGATTAAATATCATATCACATCATATCATGAGGGGGTGTGATCTATGTGTTGTCAATAAGTGATGGATGTAGAGTTTAGAGTGCACATAGTGGGAGACTGTCAAGAGAAAGGTGATGGCTTGGCAAGCTGCTATGTATCCTGCAATCTGCAGCCCCTTCCTGGTAGTTTCATTTCCGGGAAATTGGGTGGGGTGAGGAGGGTGTTTTTGCCCACCTACCCGATTGTCTTTTTCCACCTTATTCAGCTGACACTACTGTTCCGATTTCGGCTTCTAACATGGGGAAAGGTTTGTCAGGGCATACCTTACTGGCTCTTTTAGGGTACAGTGGCATTTGCTGGCAGGCGATCTGTGTTGTTTGAGGGAGAGTATTGAGCCTTGTGTAGTTGTCAGATGTACCTCAGGTCAGTCACTTGGTTCCTGTGAAGTCCCA
This sequence comes from Ambystoma mexicanum, assembly GCF_040938575.1. Taxonomy (NCBI): domain Eukaryota; kingdom Metazoa; phylum Chordata; class Amphibia; order Caudata; family Ambystomatidae; genus Ambystoma; species Ambystoma mexicanum. The sequence goes on along the minus strand of NC_090931.1, from coordinate 1,509,760,660 downwards.
TTGTGGATTATGTTTGGAAATCAGAAGCTGGTATGTGTTCAAGCTCAGAGTTATGACAAACTGCTACACAGGAAATCTTAGGTAAAGGAGTGGCTTGTAAATCTTCAGCTAACTGCAATCCCTGACAAACAGCAGAACAATTGTCAGAAACTGTGCCCAGATTAAGCGCTGTGCTAGAAGAAAGACTTTCACTCCCAATAGATCTAACATATTGACAAATATCATGTTTTACCAAAGTCTCTGCACTCAGGGGCTGAACAGTGTCCACTTCATCAACATCAACGGATAAAGTCTGAGGTGTATTCAGTAAAGAGTGCACGGTTCTATTCTCCTCTTGTAAAGAAATTAATTCTTGTCTTAACTCCTCAAGCTTAGCTCTTAGCATGCCCTGCATTAACTGTACATCACTATCAGTAGGCACAGGGGGAGGCATGGTGGCATCAGGGCTGGATCCTGCACTAGCAATCTGGATGTGCACCGATTGTACACTGTCATCTACTGCTTGCAGGTTCTGTGATTTATACTTTCTCTTACCAACTTGGTCTGTGTTTCCCTTAAGCAAACTATTGACATTAGACCTCTTGGCATTAGGGACTACAGTATGTACTTGTGCAAAGGAGTATGCTTTAGACTGAGGGTAGAAAACAGAAGTTATGCAAGGAACCCCTCCATTCTTTATGTTTGTATCATGAAACTGTTCAATCTGAGGTGAAGCACAACTGGAATCATGGGGTTCAACAACAGAGGTACTCTTGTATAATAAGTCTGACAGTGTGTTGTTTTCTGCTGCGCTAAGGCTTGTGCTGACATAGAATCTGGATCAGAATAAAAGACAGAACTAGGATCAGGCAATGTAAGATGTGCCATCCTGTGGGAAAAATACTCTGCACGTAAATGCCCATTCGTGACAAGTAGTTCATTTAATTCAGGACTAGTGATTTGATTGTCACAGGTAAATGTAGGGGAAGCTTTCTGTACAAACTTGTTAGAGGCCTTGCTGCCTTTCTTTCTTTCTTAAACTTGCCATATTCAATGGGAATTTAGGGCTGGTCATTCTGTCAGATTAATCAGGTGAGTACAAAGGCAGTGAATTTGGCAAGGGAAATGTGCACAAAATGCGAATAACCTTGAATCAAACAACGTGCACACAAGAACCAAGACTCATGTATACTAAAACCCAGGAGTGCAGATAGAGTGAAACAATAATACAAATATATGAAAAGGGATGTGGGGTAAGCACTTAGAACCTCCTTTTGACTGAAAGGAAAGTCGGCAAACTCCTTACCCGCTATGCTATTACAGATACTGACAGCGCTAAACCCACGTAGAGGGCAAGCAAGGACAGGATCTGTGAGCTGACACTCTTGATGATATTGAAATAAAGAACTTAAAAACAGTACTCACAAGGACTGGAAATACCACTAGAATGTCAGTAAGCCCACAATCCCGGTTGATCAAACAGGGACCCAGAAGGCTATAACAGCAATGGGTGGAGGATAACTAAATACATAAGACTAAAGACATGGGGCAAGTAAGAATTGTGATTATAGAATAGTGAGGAAAACAAAGGCATTCACACAGGAGCTAGCTACAACAGCACACCACACCTAATAATCAATGGAAATAAATGCAGAAGTGCAAGGGAAAACATGGAATGGATTCCAATAGAAAGTAAGGAGCAGGAGCAGGGAAAACGATATTACAAAAGGCAAACTTCTCCCACCCCTCCCAAGGAATAAAGGCAGGAAGCTAAATCTATAAAGGGAAAGACTAAAGCATCAAGTTTTTCAGTAGCAAAGGACAACATCAAAGAAAAAGAGAACACAGGCAAATTGGGCTGCATCAAATGGGAACGCACTGAGAAAGGAGGCTGCCTGCAGACAGAGGAAGACAGAAAGGGAAATCTAGAAAGCAGAAATCAATTAAGCACATCAATTAGAAATCCAGGGTAGAGGAACAAGAAACAGAAACTAGGAACTAGGCGCAAAGCTAAGAACCAGGAACAAGGGACCAGTCACAACAGGAACACTGCAACAATGACCAGCGCTGGACTGAAGCAAAGTGAGGCTTTTAAAGCTGCTTAACGAGCACAGCCCTCAGGTGTGCCGCTTGCTGCACCTGCAGCCACAGGTGTTGCCTATCCTCCACCCAACCTTGTCCTGCAAGGGAGGAGATGAAGCAGTGAGCCAGGCATTCTGGGAAGCATAGTCATTAGATTAAAGAAGCATGCTGGCTGCCAAAAACCTGGAATGGATCCGGAAGGGAAGTAACTTGGAAAATAAGGTTTTAGCGCTCCCAATTCATCACAGCACTGTAGCATTAGGTTCGGAGGAAATGTCCAGTAGGGAATAAACCCCAAAACATGCCCCCAAGTGGCGGGAACGGGAGCGAAGGGAGCGAGTCGTGACAGTATACCCCCTCCCACGGCCGTCTCCAGGTGACCGTCACCCGCACAAAACATCTTCGTTCCATGATAGGAGCGCTTTGTCTTTGGAGGTGGCACTGATGGAAACAGTGGCCTGTGGGCAAAAGCAGATGGACTGGAATGAATAGAATCAAGCTGCAGTCTAGAAGAGTCATAGGCAGGCTTCTGGTGAGGAAGAGACTCATGGTTCGAAGAAAGGCATGAAGGACTTGCAGGACCTGAAGCAGAGTTGGAAGGTCCAGGAAGCTCAGTCACTGGGAGTGGACACTTATAAGTCTTTGAGGAGGGAGGCAGGCTGGTGCAACATGCCTTAGACAATGGTAGAAGCTCTGTTAGCCTTTCTGCCGAGAGCGGACATGCAGGAGGTGAGGAAACTGCAGGTTTCAGGAAATGTTTATGTTCAGCAAAGGAAGGTGGCGGCCGAGGTAGAGGTTTGGATCTTCTTCTGTCATCCATCTGGGAAAAGGCTTGTGGTTGAAAGTGACTAAGGTTTGACTGCATATGTTCCATGCCTTGGAGGCCTGGAAGTCCTATGGGTTGTTCGAGGCTGGCACTCCCGGTGACAGTCGTGTAGCCACCTTGTTGCACGTGGGATACAACCGCAGGGACGTTTGGCATACTGATAGGAGTGATAGACGCAGTACTTAGTACATCAGGCACACTCGCAGCAGGAGCAATAACAGGCACATCTTGAACTGCAGCAGTCATTCCCTTCCTTTGGCTACTAGCACCCAACTGGTGCTGCTGCTGGGGGGCCGTGCCCGTCCCCTCCCTCAGGCTCATGTGTGATCCGGCAACAAAAAAGCTGTCAAGAGGCTGATCCGAACCGGGCCCCAGATGCAATTACCCAGCCCGCTATCCTGGTCGGCTACTTGTTCGGTGACTGGGCCGTGGCGGATGGTATCCGTCTCCCTCTCGTAATACTCCAGGCAAGTCCAATGGCCTCGCATGTAAGGCTCTCCTGAGTCATGATCCAGCTCGATGTTTCTGAAGTGAGAGCTGGCAGAAGTTTCAGACTCAGATGTTGCATATTCGGGAGGCTCTGATGCTACAGTCAAGCAGTTGGGAGAATCGTCTTGTGTAAAAGGCAGGCATTCTGGTGATCCCCCTGAAGCATAAGAAGGGCAGGCTGGACGTTCATCGGTAATAAATGGTTGGGATTCAGGAGGAATCTCTGGAGCAGAAGAATATGCAGCAGGATCTGACAGTGCAGACAGGTACACCTCCGATATTGGCAGCGAGGCTGAGCAGGATACAGGTCTCTCATGAACTGAAGCCAAACTAGCAGTAGGCTCTGGGACCGAAGACATGCACTTAGAATGTACTACCGGAGGCTCCATGGCTGAAGGATAATCTGCTGGATGAGTCACTGTAGCCGAAGACAGGCATGCCAGAGGAAATTCTGAGGCTGAAGGCATGCAAGCTGGAGCCATCTCGTTAGCTGAAGACAAACTTGTCAAGGTCTTTGGCACTGACCATGTACATGGTGAAGGCTCTTGAGTGAATGGCAGACATGGCAGTTGTTCATTGATTGAAGACACGTGTGCCAAAGATGACTGCAGAGCTGTGGACTGGATAATAGAAGAGTCAATGGTTTTAGGAGGACAGACTGAAGTCCCAGAAGTCGACAGACACATTTGTGGCTGAGGAATGAAAAACACCTTTAGGGCAGTTGACTCCTTGGCACCAGTAACCAAAGACTGAGCTGTACCCCTGCAGGCCCTCTCCTTAGTGGATGACACAGAGTCTCTTCCTTTGTAGAAGTCAATATCAACCAGAGGAATCACCATAGTAAAGTCTCTGTTAATCAGGATTTCGTCAATTGTCCATTCCTCTGTCTTAGCTTCTGAAAGTGGCAGATTAACAATCAACAGTTCAGGAATCGCCTGCCAGGTTTTTGGTTCAGTATACTGTGGAATGAGTCCATCAAAACCTGAAATCTGTACTGTCTCTGACCGTTCGCTGTGACCAAAATTGGCAGAAGGAAGAGCGAACACAGAGGTAGCATCGTTTTCCACATCAACTTGAACGTCTACTTCAGTCTCAGCAGCTAGATCAAGAGCAGAACCTAAGCCTACAGTAGTGACTGATTCTGTGTATGCGTCCATTGTGGATTGTGTTTGGAAATCAGAAGCTGGTATGTGTTCAAGCTCAGAGTTATGACAAACTGCTACACAGGAAATCTTAGGTAAAGGAGTGGCTTGTAAATCTTCAGCTAACTGCAATCCCTGACAAACAGCAGAACAATTGTCAGAAACTGTGCCCAGATTAAGCGCTGTGCTAGAAGAAAGACTTTCACTCCCAATAGATCTAACATATTGACAAATATCATGGTTTACCAAAGTCTCTGCACTCAGGGGCTGAACAGTGTTCACTTCATCAACATCAACGGATAAAGTCTGAGGTGTATTCAGTAAAGAGTGCACGGTTCTATTCTCCTCTTGTAAAGAAATTAATTCTTGTCTTAACTCCTCAAGCTTAGCTCTTAGCATGCCCTGCATTAACTGTACATCACTATCAGTAGGCACAGGGGGAGGCATGGTGGCATCAGGGCTGGATCCTGTACTAGCAATCTGGATGTGCACCGATTGTACACTGTCATCTACTGCTTGCAGGTTCTGTTATTTATACTTTCTCTTACCAACTTGGCCTGTGTTTCCCTTAAGCAAACTATTGACATTAGACCTCTTGGCATTAGGGACTACAGTATGTACTTGTGCAAAGGAGTATGCTTTAGACTGAGGGTAGAAAACAGAAGTTATGCAAGGAACCCCTCCATTCTTTATGTTTGTATCATGAAACTGTTCAATCTGAGGTGAAGCACAACTGGAATCATGGGGTTCAACAACAGAGGTACTCTTGAATAATAAGTCTGACAGTGTGTTGTTTTCTGCTGCTAAGGCTTGTGCTGACATAGAATCTGGATCAGAATAAAAGACAGAACTAGGATCAGGCAATGTAAGATGTGCCATCCTGTGGGAAAAATACTCTGCACGTAAATGCCCATTCGTGACAAGGAGTTAATTTAAGTCAGGACTAGTGATTTGATTGTCACAGGTAAATGTAGGGGAAGCTTTCTGTACAAACTTGTTAGAGGCCTTGCTGCCTTTCTTTCTTTCTTAAACTTGCCATATTCAATGGGAATTTAGGGCTGGTCATTCTGTCAGGATTAATCAGGTGAGTACAAAGGCAGTGAATATGGCAAGGGAAATGTGCACAAAATCGCACAGTGAATAACCTTGAATCAAACAACGTGCACACAAGAACCAAGACTCATGTATACTAAAACCCAGGAGTGCAGATAGAGTGAAACAATAATACAAATATATGAAAAGGGATGTGGGGTAAGCACTTAGAACCTCCTTTTGACTGACAGGAAAGTCGGCAAACTCCTTACCCGCTATGCTATTACAGATACTGACAGCGCTAAACCCACATAGAGGGCAAGCAAGGACAGGATCTGTGAGCTGACACTCTTGATGATATTGAATTAAAGAACTTAAAAACAGTACTCACGAGGACTGGAAATACCACTAGAATGTCAGTAAGCCCACAAACCCGGTTGATCAAACAGGGACCCAGAAGGCTATAACAGCAATGGGTGGAGGATAACTAAATACATAAGACTCAAGACAAGGGGCAAGTAAGAATTGTGATTATAGAATAGTGAGGAAAACAAAGGCATTCACACAGGAGCTAGCTACAACAGCACACCACACTTAATAATCAATGGAAATAAATGCAGAAGTGCAAGGGAAAACATGGAATGGATTCCAATAGAAAGTAAGGAGCAGGAGCAGGGAAAACGATATTACAAAAGGCAAACTTCTCCCACCCCTCCAAGGAATAAATGCAGGAAGCTAAATCTATAAAGGGAAAGACTAAAGCATCAAGTTTTTCAGTAGCAAAGGACAACATCAAAGAAAAAGAGAACACAGGCAAAATGGGCTAAAAATGAACCAACTGCATGGTCAGACCACCACGCCATCTCCTTCTCTATCCATAGCAATACATAGAGGCTCCATAGGAAGAGCCTCTATGTATTGCTGACGCTGTGGGCGAGGACACGTATACCTATCATATACTTTAGAGAGCCAGAGCCCACCCACCAGCGATTCTGTCCTACATTCTTTTGTGACCCTGTTCCTTCTACACCCGTTCTTCCTCATTACACACCTTGCTTCCCCTCTCCATTCATGTACCCTTTGTTCCCCAACCCACCTTCTGTTCCTGTACTCCTCTTGTGCACTGTCATTTCTCCACTCTCCCTCTCTTAGCATTGATTGCCTTTCTTTTTCTCATGATTCCAGGGATCATCTACCTCACCCTGTCAAACTCCTGCAAGACAGATGACCGAATACAGCTACTTGAGGTACTGTTGGTGCGCCAGTGCAACATTTGAGAAAAGGAGGCCTTGTAAACTAATAAATGTAAAGGGGGCTGGTGCAGCACCTTGCTGCTAACATATCTTTGCTAAGCCTTTTAGGTGGATGCGGGAAGAAGGCATAACCTAGAGTCATTTCTACAGTTTGGCAGTGGTGGAGGAAATAGGAATAGGAATAAGTAATAAGGAACTAGTACAAACAATAATGCGACTCCTCGAAAGGGAATTCACCGATGAGGGACAACAATTGACCTCCGATCAGGGACAACAATTGACCTCCGATCAGGGACAACTTTTAAATTATTTACCGCCAATAATTACTTCGGTGATTGTTTTGGTCATTGTCAACACTATCCTCCAGTTTTTCTGAGGTAAGTTTTTCTGAGGTAATGGCTGTTTGTCAATGTGTATTACGTGTGTATTACCAGCGCACATTACATTACCGTCGGTTATATGTGTTTAAGTTATACAGAGCGCTTTTCGAAGCCAAACTAGCAGTAGGCTCTGGGACCGAAGACATGCACTTAGAATGTACTACCGGAGGCTCCATGACTGAAGGATAATCTGCTGGATGAGTCACTGTAGCCAAAGACAGGCATGCCAGAGGAAATTCTGAGGCTGAAGGCATGCAAGCTGGAGCCATCTCGTTAGCTGAAGACAAACTTGTCAAGGTCTTTGGCACTGACCACGTACATGGTGAAGGCTCTTGAGTGAATGGCAGACATGGCAGTTGTTCATTGATTGAAGACACGTGTGCCAAAGATGACTGCAGAGCTGTGGACTGGATAATAGAAGAGACAATGGTTGTAGGAGGACAGACTGAAGTCCCAGAAGTCGACAGACACATTTGTGGCTGAGGAATGAAAAACACCTTTAGGGCAGTTGACTCCTTGGCACCAGTAACCAAAGACTGAGCTGTACCCCTGCAGTCCCTCTCCTTAGTGGATGACACAGAGTCTCTTCCTTTGTAGAAGTCAATATCAACCAGAGGAATCACCATAGTAAAGTCTCTGTTAATCAGGATTTCGTCAATTGTCCATTCCTCTGTCTTAGCTTCTGAAAGTGGCAGATTAACAATCAACAGTTCAGGAATCGCCTGCCAGGTTTTTGGTTCAGTATACTGTGGAATGAGTCCATCAAAACCTGAAATCTGTACTGTCTCTGACTGTTCACTGTGACCAAAATTGGCAGAAGGAAGAGCGAACACAGAGGTAGCATCGTTTTCCACATCAACTTGAACGTCTACTTCAGTCTCAGCAGCTAGATCAAGAGCAGAACCTAAGCCTACAGTAGTGACTGATTCTGTGTATGCCACCATTGTGGATTGTGTTTGGATATCAGAAGCTGGTATGTGTTCAAGCTCAGAGTTATGACAAACTGCTACACAGGAAATCTTAGGTAAAGGAGTGGCTTGTAAATCTTCAGCTAACTGCAATCCCTGACAAACAGCAGAACAATTGTCAGAAACTGTGCCCAGATTAAGCGCTGTGCTAGAAGAAAGACTTTCACTCCCAATAGATCTAACATATTGATAAATATCATGGTTTACCAAAGTCTCTGCACTCAGGTGCTGAACAGTGTTCACTTCATCAACATCAAACGGATAAAGTCTGAGGTGTATTCAGTAAAGAGTGCAAGGTTTTATTCTTCTCTTGTAAAGAAATGAATTCTTGTCTTAACTCCTCAAGTTTAGCTCTTAGCATGCCCTGCATTAACTGTACATCACTATCAGTAGGCACAGGGGGAGGTATGGTGGCATCAGGGCTGGATCCTGCACTAGCAATCTGGATGTGCACCGATTGTACACTGTCATCTACTGCTTGCAGGTTCTGTGATTTATACTTTCTCTTACCAACTTGGTCTGTGTTTCCCTTAAGCAAACTATTGACATTAGACCTCTTGGCATTAGGGACTACAGTATGTACTTGTGCAAAGGAGTATGCTTTAGACTGAGGGTAGAAAACAGAAGTTATGCAAGGAACCCCTCCATTCTTGATGTTTGTATCATGAAACTGTTCAATCTGAGGTGAAGCAGAACTGGAATCATGGGGTTCAACAACAGAGGTACTCTTGTATAATAAGGCTAACAGTGTGTTGTTTTCTGCTGCTAAGGCTTGTGCTGACATAGAATCTGGGTCAGAATAAAAGACAGATCTAGGATCAGGCAATGTAAGATGTGCCATCCTGTGGGAAAAATACTCTGCACGTAAATGCCCATTCGTGACAAGGAGTTCATTTAAGTCAGGACTAGTGATTTGATTGTCACAGGTAAATATAGGGGAAGCTTTCTGTACAAACTTGTTAGAGGCCTTGCTGCCTTTCTTTCTTAAACTTGCCATATTCAATGGGAATTTAGGGCTGGTCATTCTGTCAGGATTAATCAGGTGAGTACAAAGGCAGTGAATATGGCAAGGGAAATGTGCACAAAATCGCACAGTGAATAACCTTGAATCAAACAACGTGCACACAAGAACCAAGACTCATGTATACTAAAACCCAGGAGTGCAGATAGAGTGAAACAATAATACAAATATATGAAAAGGGATGTGGGGTAAGCACTTAGAACCTCCTTTTGACTGAAAGGAAAGTCAGCAAACTCCTTACCCGCTATGCTATTACAGATACTGACAGCGCTAAACCCACATAGAGGGCAAGCAAGGACAGGATCTGTGAGCTGACACTCTTGATGATATTGAATTAAAGAACTTAAAAACAGTACTCACGAGGACTGGAAATACCACTAGAATGTCAGTAAGCCCACAAACCCGGTTGATCAAACAGGGACCCAGAAGGCTATAACAGCAATGGGTGGAGGATAACTAAATACATAAGACTCAAGACAAGGGGCAAGTAAGAATTGTGATTATAGAATAGTGAGGAAAACAAAGGCATTCACACAGGAGCTAGCTACAACAGCACACCACACCTAATAATCAATGGAAATAAATGCAGAAGTGCAAGGGAAAACATGGAATGGATTCAAAGTAAGGAGCAGGAGCAGGGAAAACGATATTACAAAAGGCAAACTTCTCCCACCCCTCCAAGGAATAAATGCAGGAAGCTAAATCTATAAAGGGAAAGACTAAAGCATCAAGTTTTTCAGTAGCAAAGGACAACATCAAAGAAAAAGAGAACACAGGCAAAATGGGCTAAAAATGAACCAACTGCATGGTCAGACCACCACGCCATCTCCTTCTCTATCCATAGCAATACATAGAGGCTCCATAGGAAGAGCCTCTATGTATTGCTGACGCTGTGGGCGAGGACACGTATACCTATCATATACTTTAGAGAGCCAGAGCCCACCCACCAGCGATTCTGTCCTACATTCTTTTGTGACCCTGTTCCTTCTACACCCGTTCTTCCTCATTACACACCTTGCTTCCCCTCTCCATTCATGTACCCTTTGTTCCCCAACCCACCTTCTGTTCCTGTACTCCTCTTGTGCACTGTCATTTCTCCACTCTCCCTCTCTTAGCATTGATTGCCTTTCTTTTTCTCATGATTCCAGGGATCATCTACCTCACCCTGTCAAACTCCTGCAAGACAGATGACCGAATACAGCTACTTGAGGTACTGTTGGTGCGCCAGTGCAACATTTGAGAAAAGGAGGCCTTGTAAACTAATAAATGTAAAGGGGGCTGGTGCAGCACCTTGCTGCTAACATATCTTTGCTAAGCCTTTTAGGTGGATGCGGGAAGAAGGCATAACCTAGAGTCATTTCTACAGTTTGGCAGGGGGGGGAGGAAATAGGAATAGGAATAAGTAATAAGGAACTAGTACAAACAATAATGCGACTCCTCGAAAGGGAATTCACCGATGAGGGACAACAATTGACCTCCGATCAGGGACAACAATTGACCTCCGATCAGGGACAACTTTTAAATTATTTACCGCCAATAATTACTTCGGTGATTGTTTTGGTCATTGTCAACACTATCCTCCAGTTTTTCTGAGGTAAGTTTTTCTGAGGTAATGGCTGTTTGTCAATGTGTATTACGTGTGTATTACCAGCGCACATTACATTACCGTCGGTTATATGTGTTTAAGTTATACAGAGCGCTTTTCGAAGCCAAACTAGCAGTAGGCTCTGGGACCGAAGACATGCACTTAGAATGTACTACCGGAGGCTCCATGGCTGAAGGATAATCTGCTGGATGAGTCACTGTAGCCAAAGACAGGCATGCCAGAGGAAATTCTGAGGCTGAAGGCATGCAAGCTGGAGCCATCTCGTTAGCTGAAGACAAACTTGTCAAGGTCTTTGGCACTGACCACGTACATGGTGAAGGCTCTTGAGTGAATGGCAGACATGGCAGTTGTTCATTGATTGAAGACACGTGTGCCAAAGATGACTGCAGAGCTGTGGACTGGATAATAGAAGAGTCAATGGTTGTAGGAGGACAGACTGAAGTCCCAGAAGTCGACAGACACATTTGTGGCTGAGGAATGAAAAACACCTTTAGGGCAGTTGACTCCTTGGCACCAGTAACCAAAGACTGAGCTGTACCCCTGCAGTCCCTCTCCTTAGTGGATGACACAGAGTCTCTTCCTTTGTAGAAGTCAATATCAACCAGAGGAATCACCATAGTAAAGTCTCTGTTAATCAGGATTTCGTCAATTGTCCATTCCTCTGTCTTAGCTTCTGAAAGTGGCAGATTAACAATCAACAGTTCAGGAATCGCCTGCCAGGTTTTTGGTTCAGTATACTGTGGAATGAGTCCATCAAAACCTGAAATCTGTACTGTCTCTGACTGTTCACTGTGACCAAAATTGGCAGAAGGAAGAGCGAACACAGAGGTAGCATCGTTTTCCACATCAACTTGAACGTCTACTTCAGTCTCAGCAGCTAGATCAAGAGCAGAACCTAAGCCTACAGTAGTGACTGATTCTGTGTATGCCACCATTGTGGATTGTGTTTGGATATCAGAAGCTGGTATGTGTTCAAGCTCAGAGTTATGACAAACTGCTACACAGGAAATCTTAGGTAAAGGAGTGGCTTGTAAATCTTCAGCTAACTGCAATCCCTGACAAACAGCAGAACAATTGTCAGAAACTGTGCCCAGATTAAGCGCTGTGCTAGAAGAAAGACTTTCACTCCCAATAGATCTAACATATTGATAAATATCATGGTTTACCAAAGTCTCTGCACTCAGGTGCTGAACAGTGTTCACTTCATCAACATCAAACGGATAAAGTCTGAGGTGTATTCAGTAAAGAGTGCAAGGTTTTATTCTTCTCTTGTAAAGAAATGAATTCTTGTCTTAACTCCTCAAGTTTAGCTCTTAGCATGCCCTGCATTAACTGTACATCACTATCCTTCTACACCCGTTCTTCCTCATTACACACCTTGCTTCCCCTCTCCATTCATGTACCCTTTGTTCCCCAACCCACCTTCTGTTCCTGTACTCCTCTTGTGCACTGTCATTTCTCCACTCTCCCTCTCTTAGCATTGATTGCCTTTCTTTTTCTCATGATTCCAGGGATCATCTACCTCACCCTGTCAAACTCCTGCAAGACAGATGACCGAATACAGCTACTTGAGGTACTGTTGGTGCGCCAGTGCAACATTTGAGAAAAGGAGGCCTTGTAAACTAATAAATGTAAAGGGGGCTGGTGCAGCACCTTGCTGCTAACATATCTTTGCTAAGCCTTTTAGGTGGATGCGGGAAGAAGGCATAACCTAGAGTCATTTCTACAGTTTGGCAGTGGTGGAGGAAATAGGAATAGGAATAAGTAATAAGGAACTAGTACAAACAATAATGCGACTCCTCGAAAGGGAATTCACCGATGAGGGACAACAATTGACCTCCGATCAGGGACAACAATTGACCTCCGATCAGGGACAACGTTTAAATTATTTACCGCCAATAATTACTTTGGTGATTGTTTTGGTCATTGTCAACACTATCCTCCAGTTTTTCTGAGGTAAGTTTTTCTGAGGTAATGGCTGTTTGTCAATGTGTATTACGTGTGTATTACCAGCGCACATTACATTACCGTCGGTTATATGTGTTTAAGTTATACAGAGCGCTTTTCGTTGCGTTGCTTAGCAGTGACTGTAGCGTTTGTTTAAAAAAAAAAAAAAATGCTCCAGTCACTGTTAAGCAACGCAACGAAAAGCACTTTGTATAACTTAAACACATATAACCGACGGTAATGTAATGTGCTCTGTGGCTCTAACCTGGCACTATGTAGCATTGCAAGAGTCGGGGTGGGGCGGCGAGCCACGAAAAAAGTAATGCTACTTTCCCCCCAAATGCATTGCGCGCAATTCCATATGGTCTCATTCGCGCCCATATCCGCCCACCCCTGCCCCAATCTACTTTTTTGGTTAGATTAGTGGTAGATGGCATGTTAACACAACACAAATAAAGCTGCAGAATCATTACAGATGCAGGAAACGCACCTGTTACAGTTCTATCCAAGCGCTCTGGGCAAAATACATACAGACCTCATAATTTGAATATGGATTGCACCAACAGAAGTGACTTCACAGAAAAGGACACTGCAAGGAGCATGATCAGTCTTTGATACTTAGAGGCACAATGGAAGCACTTTAGAATAAGTTGCCATAAGTAAGCCAAGTGGCAAATAACTTTGTGGATCAAAATACCTAAATTGCACTATTGTTATTTATGGAGCAACTCTATAGTTGGAATTTTTTAAGTAACAGCTCGATATATTAACATAAGCTCTGAAGTGAATCACAGAGCTGCAGATAAGACACAGTGTTATCAAATGATCTGCCCAAGATCACACATTTTGGTTAAATGGTGAAACCGGGATGTGGACAATTTAAGCAACTGAGCACATCTTCCCAGGTTTAGTTAATATAGATATTTCCCTTTGCATTTCATGTGCTTAAAAAATACTTTATTTAAAGCAATGCCTTGGAAGCGAACCACATTACATAAGAACGACCCTTTCATAAATTACTTCACACTTTATACATCCTGATGACTTTAGTTTTATTCTCCCCATCCCATTCTGCATGCAAGGTCACAATAGCATCATACAGATTAATGTTAAAGCATCCCCCTTGGTTAAAGCCATAGTCATTATTTCATAAAGCCTGTAGCATCATGCACCGTTCTCATTGCTGATCACTCCCTCCCATGCACATTTCTAAAGGGACAAAAGTCCCTGCTAATAGTCCCGCTCCCTCCCTTCAATGCTTAATGGCTCACATTAGCTCACTGAGCTCCTTGAGGCATTGTCCTGGCAGCAGGACATGTCTCCCCTTTCAGAAAGGGTAAGGTGTCCTGCTGCCAGGACAATGACAGTGCTGAGCAGGAATTGCTCAGCACACTTTGTCCTCCCAGCGGGACACCTTTCCTGTTGGGCACGCTCATTGAGGTGCGGAACGGGAAAGGTGTCCCAGCATAGATGCCAACATTCAGACGCACCTAAGAGGGAGTTTTGAGAGAGAAAATCAGGAGACGTAGTTTTTCCCATAGGAATGTATTGGCACAGGAATTATCTTAGGCGGGAGAACGTGAGAAAAAGCAATATTTCTCACTGAAAAGTCGGGAGTCTCCCGCCTAAATCGGGAGGGTTGGCATGCATGGTCCCAGTGACAAAAGTCCTGGCCAGGCTCTCTAAAGATGTGACCACAAAAGTGATGGGTGGAAGGTTTTGAATTAATCTGAACCACTGGCATTGCTCTGGCCAACCTTCCACAACACCATTTTTTAGCCCGTCTGCGCCATTGCAAAATGGGTCCAGCCAAGTGCAAATCAGTAGCTGCCGCCACCCATCACTTTTGTAGTCACAGTTTGTCTCACTATGTGAGAGAGGGTATGCCCAGACGTGGGTCCCTTGCTCGCTGCGCCATAGGGAATCAAGCTGCACCTCACTGAGGAGGCCCAACAAGGACGAAACATGTCTGGGGTTGCTTGTGTTTCCGTGCAGAGGGGACCTGGGCTAGCAGTTCGGGCTGGGCTGCTACCATTGGTGGCAGTACCTGACTGATTTGCATATGGCTGGACCCCTTTTGCAATGGCGCAGACGGGCTAAAAAACGGTGGTGTGGAAGGTTGCCCAGAGCAATGCCAGTGGTTCAGATTAATTCAAAACCTTCCACCCATCACTTTTGTGGTCTACGGCTCTCAAAAGAGCCTGTGGTGGGGCAGCTTGCCCCCCCTGCCTACTCGGTACACCACTGCAGAGCACATTACATTACCGTCGGTTATATTTGCTTATGTTTTACTTTTCCATTGTACAGAGCGTTGAACCATGTACTGTACTTAACATTTTTTTCTTTATCGTTACCTAGAAAAAATTTTCATTATCATCACCTAGCTAAGTGACCTGTTTCTCGAAACAGGTCACTTAGCTAGGTGCTTACCAGGAAATACTAGAGTTCACCGTCGGTTAGCGGTGAACTCTAGTATTTCCCTAGGGTGCTGCTAGGAGACTTAGGGTCGGAAGTAGGCAGTGTGTGTTTAGTCTAGGGTTGGAGTATAAATAGTGTGGAGTTTGGAAAAGAAGCAGCATGAAAGAAATTGTGCCGTTTTAAAACTTTTATTTTGAAAATTTCCTTTGATCGGAGGTCAACTGGTAGCTCCAACCCCCTCTGAACTCTGCCTCCTCAGAACTCCGCCCCTTCCTCCAAACTCCACCCCAGCCCTTGTGGGATCCCCGCCACATTTTTCCCATTTCCACCACTGTGTATTACGTGAGTGAGTGTGGCACGTGAATGGAAGCAGGACTTGTGAGGATGAGAGCGTGCAGTGTGGGATTGCGTGGATAGATTCTAAGGTTGACAGTTTGAGTTAACTGTTACTGCCAGTGTAATGCAGACATGCCAACCCTCCCGATTTGGGCGGGAGGCTCCCGAAAATCCTCCCGACTCCCGATTGAAAAGCGTTCCAACCCGATTTGTTTTCATTTCATTCAGTAACACTAGTGAAGTCAAGGAAAACCAATAGGATTGTAAAACAATTGATTGACAGTCTGGCTGTCAGCACTCTCAGCACAATCTCATGCTTGAGGGGGCGAAACAATATTGAACTGGATTCAGTGTTCCTCCCCGTGAAGCATCTGATTGGCTGAAAGATGCTTGGCACACTTGCGATTACTGTCACTGATCCAGTTTGTGTGTGAGCAATACACAGCACGAGCTCCGGATTGACAACAAGGCCACGTAGCCAGTGAGAACATCCCCGGTACTTAACCCGCTCCAGGTTGCCACCGACGAGCCGGCTCGTCGGTTTTGGTACTGTGCTTTGCTCGATCCCTGCAGCAAAACTGTAATCCAACCCCCGGGCTATGTGAGGGGGAGATCCCCCCCCCTTACTGCCAGGGGTCTGGATTACCTTCAGTTTCACGTCGGCGTGCGTAAAGCCGGCGTGAAAGTAATTTTCACTGCAGCAGCCATTTCGGTAAGCGGCCCCCTTCCCCCCCTGGGTTCTCCCCTTTCCAAGGACACCACTTATATGACGCATTGCTGGTCACGAATCAGCGCAGAACGCACGATCCGTGACCAGCAACCACTGGACCACCATGGAAACGTTTGTCACGTGGGGGAGAGGGGGGCTGCCTCAAGTAAGCAGCCTTCCCCCCCCTGACCCCCAAAGCATGGGGGCACATATGTGCACAACTCTGGGGGCAGATGGCTGATCATCTGTCCCCAGGGAAGGGGGGCAAAAAAAATAATAAATAGAACGGGGGTGGGGGGCCTGGGATTTTTTTTGCCCCCAAGAAATGGTGGCCCTCCCCCTCCCACACCAAGTGGAAATGGGGTGGCACCCCTTGTAGCTCTCCCTGGGTGCCGATTTATGGCCCCAGGAGTACATGGGGTGGTCCCCCATCCAATTAGGGGGTGGGGGGGCTACCAGGAATTAGTGTGCCTGCATGTTAGGCCCCCCGGGGGGCAGATGGCTGATCATCTGCCACAGGGAAGGGGGCAAAACCAAAAAAAAATTATGAAAATTTCAAAAGGGAATTTTGGGTGGGATTGGGGGGCCCACTAGCCACCAGGGATAGATTTTACAGAAATGGGGGCGGGGGTGGCCCTCTCCCCCTCACCCCAAGGGGAAATGGGAGCACCCCTTGTAGCCCTCCCTGGGGGCAGATATCTGCTCCTAGGAAGGGGCATCTGACCCCAGGGAGGGCTGAATGAGATGCCCCCCTGCATTTTGTGTGGGGGGGTACAGGCTCTCCCCCATTACATTAGAAAGTTACCTGGCGGTTTAGGGAGCCCCTCAGCCCGCCCTAAAGTGTAGTGTACCATTTTCCATTTTTTTCTTTGTTTACGAAAAACTTGCCTTGGCGCACATTGGTGTGCCAATCTGGCGCCGGGGTGCCCAAACCTTACTGCCCCACCCACTGGGGGGCATGTCCCACCATTTTTGGGGGCCCTCTCCCCCCTCACCCACTCTGGGGCTCTTCTTCTCACTCCTCCACTATGGGGTTTCCTCAGTCCCTTCCCCATGTAGTGCCCTTCTTTTCACTCCTCCACTCTGGGCACTCTGGGGTGGTCTCACGCTCGACCCTCTCTGGGGCTCTTCTCACTCCCCACTCTGGGGTTTTCTCAGTCCCTCCCCACTATAGGGCCCTTCTTCTCACTCCTCCACTCTGGGGTGTTCTCACGCTCTACCCATCTGGGGCTCTTCTTCTCACTCCTCCACTCTGGGGTGGTCTCACACTCTGCCCACTCTGGGGCTCTTCTTCCCACTCCCCCCTCTGGGGTGGTGGCACGCTCTACCCATCTGGGGCTCTTCTTCTTCTCACTCCTCCACTCTGGGGTGTTCTCACGCTCTACCCATCTGGGGCTTTTCTTCTTCTCACTCCTCCACTCTGGGGTGGTCTCACGCTCTACCCATCTGGGGCTCTTCTTCTCACTCCTCCACTCTGGGGTGGTCTCACACTCTACCCACTCTGGGGCTCTTCTTCTCACTCCTCCACTCTGGGGTGGTGGCACGCTCTCCCAACTCCGGGGCCCTTCTTCTCACACCTCCACTCTGGGGTGTTCTCACGCTCTACCCATCTGGGGCTCTTCTTCTTCTCACTCCTCCACTCTGGGGTGGTCTCACACTCTACCCACTCTGGGGCTCTTCTTCTTCTCACACCTCCACTCTGGGGTGTTCTCACGCTCTCCCAACTCCGGGGCCCTTCTTCTTCTCACACCTCCACTCTGGGGTGTTCTCACACTCTCCCAACTCCGGGGCCCTTCTTCTTCTCACACCTCCACTCTGGGGTGTTCTCACGCTCTACCCATCTGGGGCTCTTCTTCTTCTCACTCCTCCACTCTGGGGTGGTGGCCCGCTCTCCCCACTCTGGGGTCCTTCTTCCCACTCCCCACTCTGGGGTGGTGGCACGCTCTCCCCACTCTGGGGTCCTTCTTCTTCTCACTCCTCCACTATGGTGTTTCCTCACTCCCTCCCACTATAGGGCCATTCTTCTTCTCACTTCTCCACTCTGGGGTGTTCTCACGCTCTACCCACTCTGGGGTCCTTCTTCTTCTCACTCCCCACTTTGGGGTGGTCTCACGCGCTCTCCAGTCTGGGGCTCTTCTTCTCACTCCCCACTCTGGGGTGGTCTAACGCTCTACCCATCTGGGGCTCTTCTTCTTCTCACTCCTCCACTCTGGGGTTTCATCAGTCCCTTCCCCATGTAGTGCCCTTCTTCTTTTCACTCCTCCACTCTGGGCACTCTGGGGTGGTCTCACGCTCGACCCTCTCTGGGGCTCTTCTCACTCCCCACTCTGGGGTTTTCTCAGTCCCTCCCCACTATAGGGCCCTTCTTCTCACTCCTCCACTCTGGGGTGTTCTCACGCTCTACCCATCTGGGGCTCTTCTTCTCACTCCTCCACTCTGGGGTGGTCTCACACTATAACCATCTGGGGCTCTTCTTCTTCTCACTCCTCCACTCTGGGGTGGTCTCACGCTCTACCCATCTGGGGCTCTTCTTCTCACTCCTCCACTTTGGGGTGTTCTCACGCTCTACCCATCTGGGGCTCTTCTTCTTCTCACTCCTCCACTCTGGGGTGGTCTCACACTCTGGGGCTCTTCTTCTCACTCCCCACTCTGTGGTGGTCTCACACTCGGCCCACTCTGGGGTTCTTCTTCTTCTCACTCCCCACTCTGCGGTGGTGGCACGCTCTTCCCCACTCTGGGGTTCTTCTTCTTTTCAATCCCCACTCTGGGGAGGTCTCACGCTCTCTCCACTCTGGGGCTCTTCTTCTCACTCCCCACTTTGGGGTGGTCTCACGCTCTCTCCAGTCTGGGGCTCTTCTTCTCACTCCCCACTCTGGGGTTCTTCTTCTACTCCCTCCCCACTCTGGGGTGGTCTCACGCTCTACCCACTCCGGGGCCCTTCTTCTTTTCACACCCACTCTGGGGTTTTCACACGCTCTCCCCACTCTGGGTCTTGCTCAATCTCTGTATATTCCAGGGTTCTTTCCCTTCTTACGCCCCTTCTCCCGGGTATGCTTCTCCTTACTCTTTCACCAGCCTCCCTCTCCAGTTGAGCCACTGCCTCGAGCGGTGATCCTCGGGAGGTGTGTTGAGTCTGGACGGCTCTCCTCTCGCTGCAGAGTCACTTAGGTGACATTTCAGCTGCACTTAACTTCGACCTGCCAAGGATCTTCTCCCTCGTTCTCGCATTTTCTTGAGGCTGCTCCGGCAGGCTGTGAGCCGCACACACCCCGTGCGCGTCACGCTACTGCCCGCCACCACTAGCGCTCCTCCTCTCTCTCTAAGGGACGTAATTTCACCAAAATGCCTGGGGTAGCATAAGTGACCTTACACGACCCTTGACCTCTGATGACATCACAGGAAGTGATGTCATTTGACCCCACCCCAAAGTGAATTCACGATAAGCGATGGAACACAACCTTTCACCCCTTGACTAAACAGGAAGTGGCATCACGTAGCTTTGTTCCTAAGTACACTGCGAAAAATATGGTTACGATATCACTGTAATGTGATATACATTTCATACAAGAATGGATCACCATATGTATCATTAATATCAGTGTGTATAGGCCCATATTACTGTGAATGCAGGCAGATGTCCAAGGCCAAATGCTGTGTTATTATATAGCATTCACGCTTAAGCTCTTTTTATAGAACAAATATACATAATATTACCCAACCTGTGTTGGTACTCATTTATCAACCTCAGAAGGACGAAGGGCTGAGTTGGCCTTGCCGGAATTCAAACCTGCAACTTGCAGATCACACACACATCGCAGCAGCGAACGCTCAACCTACTGAGCTATCTTACCGGCTATAGCTATCTTACCAGCTATAGTAAAATTAGCAAGAACATGCCTGAATGTTCTCAAAGTCAGAAAGCAAATTACACTCTGTAGTGGATATCATTAAACTGGTACCTGAGATTTAACAGCAGGCCAGTTCATCTGCAGGTCTGGTGCAAAGTTGGCCACATGTCAAGCCTGCGTGGATCTACTTTTTAGGCTTCAGAAGTTGGCAACATACATACCATTGGGAGGGTTCATAACTGTGTATTAAAGAATTTAGAGTAGCGCAGGGCAAGCAGCTCACTCACACGGCATCTCGTTCTCTGGGCACTCCTTACCTCAAACATGCAAACAAACATCCCAAACAGCATGCCATGCAGATAGGAAAGATAGACACATTACAACAAAGCATTAATTGTGGCACAATGAAATCAAGGGCCACTTTATGTGTTATGGTCAAACATTCATACACTGTACACAACCTTTTAGGCACAAGGATTTTGTCAAGTGACCGAGGACACACAGATGGAATGTCTTGTGATGATCGTAACAGAGACAGGAACGGCAGAATAAAGCATGCTAAAACTGCAACTTGCGAAAAGCAAATTACGTGGTCCGAAATGGATGCTTATTCTACTCTAAATGCTTTTTGGACGTTTGTGTATGCATATTGAATTTGAGGTGTTTAAGAACAGACTAAATCAGTGACTCACACCTTGAATAAACCTTTAATGAGTCTAGCAATTATTGTATAGAATTCTAGAAAGACAAATTATTTGTTATTCCTATGTTTCTTATTTAGTGTCACTGCTCAAAGTGTTAGACTTGAGGAACCCCCTGTTTTTTATAGGATAGGAGGCCTGAACAAGAAAGCCAACCACTCCAGAAACAAAGAGCCACATGTCGCATGCGGACAGCCCAGGAGCTTCCATTTAAAAAAATTTAAAAATATATATATATATTTATATATATATATCTTATTTTATTTTTACGGATAGCAAGCCAGATCACAGGGTTTTTTTATGGATAGCAAGCCAGATCACAGGGTTTTTTTATGGATAGCAAGGCAGACCACAGGGTTTTTTTTTTATGGATGGAAAGGCAGACCACAGGGGCAGCGAGTGAGACCTGCCTGTTAATACATATGCATTGTTGAAAAGGACAATGGGCATTCTATCCAGCAGGAAGTAAAGCAGGAATGTATTGTGTTGGGTGCTGATTTTTATGGGCACGCTTGAACTTGTACGTTTGGGGAGACTGGGGTCGGGCTCAACACTCTTGTTCCCTGCAGTGCTTTGCAGATGACGATATATGGCGCCCGGGTTCATCTGTTGGTTTCTTTCGAGGGATTCTGCGAAGTAGCCATCTCCTGTGTACATCAACTTCCCATTTCAGATGGTCTGGGTAGGATGGGGGAGTGTAGGGGCCCGAGCTCTATTTGGCTGGCAGCAACCAGTCACTGGGTAAGGTGACCTCATCAGGGCTACAGATAGCTCCTGCCCTGGTAGACTACAACTCCCATCAGCCCTAGACGGTATAGCCAATGGTGAGGTATAATGGGAATCCTAGTCCAAAACATCTGGAGGAGCCACATGTTGCAAACCTCTCCCCTGGATCCTGTAGGTGTTTTTCGCACCCTGCTGAGGACAGAATGCCCAGAGCTCCCTTTTCTGTTGGTGTACTTCAGGTGGCACCTTATGCTTTCGGATTCTTTCATCCAGTTATGCCTGAAGGGTGTATAACATCCTCAGGTGAGGTTGGCTGTGAACATGATATGATATGTTATTTATAACGCGCTTAATACCCAGAGGTTTCTAAGTGCGGACCCGGGGATCGAACCTGTGGTGCGCCGTGTCGTCTTGCTTCCAAGGCGAGCACGTTGCCGCTGAGCTATCCTCCCGGATGTTTGCCAGCTTTCATAGTGTGTGCAGTGCAGTGCAGTGCTGTGTTATGTTGAGGACAGGTGCATGATCTGCATCCCCCTTCCCCCCCCCCCGCACTGGTACTAATAGTTCATCAGAAGCGGCAGTTGTGTGACGTGCAGTTCTGGCTGCTTCTGGATATGTTAGTTGCAGCAGCGCACTGACTGGGGTGATGAGGAGTGGGTTATTACTATGTGTGTGTGTGGTGGGTGGGTATCCGAGGACATTTTATGTAGGACAGAGGTCCTTGTTGGTGGGTTGCACACAGTATTGGCATAGTTGACCTAAGGCCAACTGACCTACTCCAATTTAAACGCAGCTTTTTGACCTAATTCAGTAGGTCAAATGGTACATTTTACTTTAAAAAATTGTTGTGGGGTGGGGTAAGGGAATAGGTTGAGGTGGGGGAAAGTTGGGGAGGGAAGCTGGGGGTCTCCCCCCCCCCCCGCATTAAGGGGTTTGCGGGGGTCTCCCTCCGCATTAGGTCAAAAAGAATTGGGTCAGCAAAGTGGGGTGAAATGGGCAGTTAGTCACATTTTTTGGGTCAAACACCCCATATGCTTACACATATCAGGCTAGTGAGTTTATGGTCAGAGTACAATGTTTTGGCCTGGTAAGGGTTTTGAGTCGGCTATGCAGTCTGCTAAAGGGGATGTTGAGTTTGTGTGTGTGTGGTCCCCACCCTGCGCTTTGTGCCGGGGTGAAAAATGGGTGCTTCTTGTTGGATGGTGTGGATGGTTAGGAATGCTGTGGTTGTGGGCTAGAGGGGTCTGACAGGTTTGGGATTATGCAAGGGGGGTTAAGTGGGAGATGGGGATTAGGGTGAAGATGAAGTGTGGATTTACACGCGCTCTGAATCACTTGTGTACGAGCGCGATTAAATATCATATCACATCATATCATGAGGGGGTGTGATCTATGTGTTGTCAATAAGTGATGGATGTAGAGTTTAGAGTGCACATAGTGGGAGACTGTCAAGAGAAAGGTGATGGCTTGGCAAGCTGCTATGTATCCTGCAATCTGCAGCCCCTTCCTGGTAGTTTCATTTCCGGGAAATTGGGTGGGGTGAGGAGGGTGTTTTTGCCCACCTACCCGATTGTCTTTTTCCACCTTATTCAGCTGACACTACTGTTCCGATTTCGGCTTCTAACATGGGGAAAGGTTTGTCAGGGCATACCTTACTGGCTCTTTTAGGGTACAGTGGCATTTGCTGGCAGGCGATCTGTGTTGTTTGAGGGAGAGTATTGAGCCTTGTGTAGTTGTCAGATGTACCTCAGGTCAGTCACTTGGTTCCTGTGAAGTCCCATTGTGGATTATGTTTGGAAATCAGAAGCTGGTATGTGTTCAAGCTCAGAGTTATGACAAACTGCTACACAGGAAATCTTAGGTAAAGGAGTGGCTTGTAAATCTTCAGCTAACTGCAATCCCTGACAAACAGCAGAACAATTGTCAGAAACTGTGCCCAGATTAAGCGCTGTGCTAGAAGAAAGACTTTCACTCCCAATAGATCTAACATATTGACAAATATCATGTTTTACCAAAGTCTCTGCACTCAGGGGCTGAACAGTGTCCACTTCATCAACATCAACGGATAAAGTCTGAGGTGTATTCAGTAAAGAGTGCACGGTTCTATTCTCCTCTTGTAAAGAAATTAATTCTTGTCTTAACTCCTCAAGCTTAGCTCTTAGCATGCCCTGCATTAACTGTACATCACTATCAGTAGGCACAGGGGGAGGCATGGTGGCATCAGGGCTGGATCCTGCACTAGCAATCTGGATGTGCACCGATTGTACACTGTCATCTACTGCTTGCAGGTTCTGTGATTTATACTTTCTCTTACCAACTTGGTCTGTGTTTCCCTTAAGCAAACTATTGACATTAGACCTCTTGGCATTAGGGACTACAGTATGTACTTGTGCAAAGGAGTATGCTTTAGACTGAGGGTAGAAAACAGAAGTTATGCAAGGAACCCCTCCATTCTTTATGTTTGTATCATGAAACTGTTCAATCTGAGGTGAAGCACAACTGGAATCATGGGGTTCAACAACAGAGGTACTCTTGTATAATAAGTCTGACAGTGTGTTGTTTTCTGCTGCTAAGGCTTGTGCTGACATAGAATCTGGATCAGAATAAAAGACAGAACTAGGATCAGGCAATGTAAGATGTGCCATCCTGTGGGAAAAATACTCTGCACGTAAATGCCCATTCGTGACAAGTAGTTCATTTAATTCAGGACTAGTGATTTGATTGTCACAGGTAAATGTAGGGGAAGCTTTCTGTACAAACTTGTTAGAGGCCTTGCTGCCTTTCTTTCTTTCTTAAACTTGCCATATTCAATGGGAATTTAGGGCTGGTCATTCTGTCAGGATTAATCAGGTGAGTACAAAGGCAGTGAATATGGCAAGGGAAATGTGCACAAAATCGCGAATAACCTTGAATCAAACAACGTGCACACAAGAACCAAGACTCATGTATACTAAAACCCAGGAGTGCAGATAGAGTGAAACAATAATACAAATATATGAAAAGGGATGTGGGGTAAGCACTTAGAACCTCCTTTTGACTGAAAGGAAAGTCGGCAAACTCCTTACCCGCTATGCTATTACAGATACTGACAGCGCTAAACCCACGTAGAGGGCAAGCAAGGACAGGATCTGTGAGCTGACACTCTTGATGATATTGAAATAAAGAACTTAAAAACAGTACTCACAAGGACTGGAAATACCACTAGAATGTCAGTAAGCCCACAATCCCGGTTGATCAAACAGGGACCCAGAAGGCTATAACAGCAATGGGTGGAGGATAACTAAATACATAAGACTAAAGACATGGGGCAAGTAAGAATTGTGATTATAGAATAGTGAGGAAAACAAAGGCATTCACACAGGAGCTAGCTACAACAGCACACCACACCTAATAATCAATGGAAATAAATGCAGAAGTGCAAGGGAAAACATGGAATGGATTCCAATAGAAAGTAAGGAGCAGGAGCAGGGAAAACGATATTACAAAAGGCAAACTTCTCCCACCCCTCCCAAGGAATAAAGGCAGGAAGCTAAATCTATAAAGGGAAAGACTAAAGCATCAAGTTTTTCAGTAGCAAAGGACAACATCAAAGAAAAAGAGAACACAGGCAAATTGGGCTGCATCAAATGGGAACGCACTGAGAAAGGAGGCTGCCTGCAGACAGAGGAAGACAGAAAGGGAAATCTAGAAAGCAGAAATCAATTAAGCACATCAATTAGAAATCCAGGGTAGAGGAACAAGAAACAGAAACTAGGAACTAGGCGCAAAGCTAAGAACCAGGAACAAGGGACCAGTCACAACAGGAACACTGCAACAATGACCAGCGCTGGACTGAAGCAAAGTGAGGCTTTTAAAGCTGCTTAACGAGCACAGCCCTCAGGTGTGCCGCTTGCTGCACCTGCAGCCACAGGTGTTGCCTATCCTCCACCCAACCTTGTCCTGCAAGGGAGGAGATGAAGCAGTGAGCCAGGCATTCTGGGAAGCATAGTCATTAGATTAAAGAAGCATGCTGGCTGCCAAAAACCTGGAATGGATCCGGAAGGGAAGTAACTTGGAAAATAAGGTTTTAGCGCTCCCAATTCATCACAGCACTGTAGCATTAGGTTCGGAGGAAATGTCCAGTAGGGAATAAACCCCAAAACATGCCCCCAAGTGGCGGGAACGGGAGCGAAGGGAGCGAGTCGTGACAGTATACCCCCTCCCACGGCCGTCTCCAGGTGACCGTCACCCGCACAAAACATCTTCGTTCCATGATAGGAGCGCTTTGTCTTTGGAGGTGGCACTGATGGAAACAGTGGCCTGTGGGCAAAAGCAGATGGACTGGAATGAATAGAATCAAGCTGCAGTCTAGAAGAGTCATAGGCAGGCTTCTGGTGAGGAAGAGACTCATGGTTCGAAGAAAGGCATGAAGGACTTGCAGGACCTGAAGCAGAGTTGGAAGGTCCAGGAAGCTCAGTCACTGGGAGTGGACACTTATAAGTCTTTGAGGAGGGAGGCAGGCTGGTGCAACATGCCTTAGACAATGGTAGAAGCTCTGTTAGCCTTTCTGCCGAGAGCGGACATGCAGGAGGTGAGGAAACTGCAGGTTTCAGGAAATGTTTATGTTCAGCAAAGGAAGGTGGCGGCCGAGGTAGAGGTTTGGATCTTCTTCTGTCATCCATCTGGGAAAAGGCTTGTGGTTGAAAGTGACTAAGGTTTGACTGCATATGTTCCATGCCTTGGAGGCCTGGAAGTCCTATGGGTTGTTCGAGGCTGGCACTCCCGGTGACAGTCGTGTAGCCACCTTGTTGCACGTGGGATACAACCGCAGGGACGTTTGGCATACTGATAGGAGTGATAGACGCAGTACTTAGTACATCAGGCACACTCGCAGCAGGAGCAATAACAGGCACATCTTGAACTGCAGCAGTCATTCCCTTCCTTTGGCTACTAGCACCCAACTGGTGCTGCTGCTGGGGGGCCGTGCCCGTCCCCTCCCTCAGGCTCATGTGTGATCCGGCAACAAAAAAGCTGTCAAGAGGCTGATCCGAACCGGGCCCCAGATGCAATTACCCAGCCCGCTATCCTGGTCGGCTACTTGTTCGGTGACTGGGCCGTGGCGGATGGTATCCGTCTCCCTCTCGTAATACTCCAGGCAAGTCCAATGGCCTCGCATGTAAGGCTCTCCTGAGTCATGATCCAGCTCGATGTTTCTGAAGTGAGAGCTGGCAGAAGTTTCAGACTCAGATGTTGCATATTCGGGAGGCTCTGATGCTACAGTCAAGCAGTTGGGAGAATCGTCTTGTGTAAAAGGCAGGCATTCTGGTGATCCCCCTGAAGCATAAGAAGGGCAGGCTGGACGTTCATCGGTAATAAATGGTTGGGATTCAGGAGGAATCTCTGGAGCAGAAGAATATGCAGCAGGATCTGACAGTGCAGACAGGTACACCTCCGATATTGGCAGCGAGGCTGAGCAGGATACAGGTCTCTCATGAACTGAAGCCAAACTAGCAGTAGGCTCTGGGACCGAAGACATGCACTTAGAATGTACTACCGGAGGCTCCATGGCTGAAGGATAATCTGCTGGATGAGTCACTGTAGCCGAAGACAGGCATGCCAGAGGAAATTCTGAGGCTGAAGGCATGCAAGCTGGAGCCATCTCGTTAGCTGAAGACAAACTTGTCAAGGTCTTTGGCACTGACCATGTACATGGTGAAGGCTCTTGAGTGAATGGCAGACATGGCAGTTGTTCATTGATTGAAGACACGTGTGCCAAAGATGACTGCAGAGCTGTGGACTGGATAATAGAAGAGTCAATGGTTTTAGGAGGACAGACTGAAGTCCCAGAAGTCGACAGACACATTTGTGGCTGAGGAATGAAAAACACCTTTAGGGCAGTTGACTCCTTGGCACCAGTAACCAAAGACTGAGCTGTACCCCTGCAGGCCCTCTCCTTAGTGGATGACACAGAGTCTCTTCCTTTGTAGAAGTCAATATCAACCAGAGGAATCACCATAGTAAAGTCTCTGTTAATCAGGATTTCGTCAATTGTCCATTCCTCTGTCTTAGCTTCTGAAAGTGGCAGATTAACAATCAACAGTTCAGGAATCGCCTGCCAGGTTTTTGGTTCAGTATACTGTGGAATGAGTCCATCAAAACCTGAAATCTGTACTGTCTCTGACCGTTCGCTGTGACCAAAATTGGCAGAAGGAAGAGCGAACACAGAGGTAGCATCGTTTTCCACATCAACTTGAACGTCTACTTCAGTCTCAGCAGCTAGATCAAGAGCAGAACCTAAGCCTACAGTAGTGACTGATTCTGTGTATGCGTCCATTGTGGATTGTGTTTGGAAATCAGAAGCTGGTATGTGTTCAAGCTCAGAGTTATGACAAACTGCTACACAGGAAATCTTAGGTAAAGGAGTGGCTTGTAAATCTTCAGCTAACTGCAATCCCTGACAAACAGCAGAACAATTGTCAGAAACTGTGCCCAGATTAAGCGCTGTGCTAGAAGAAAGACTTTCACTCCCAATAGATCTAACATATTGACAAATATCATGGTTTACCAAAGTCTCTGCACTCAGGGGCTGAACAGTGTTCACTTCATCAACATCAACGGATAAAGTCTGAGGTGTATTCAGTAAAGAGTGCACGGTTCTATTCTCCTCTTGTAAAGAAATTAATTCTTGTCTTAACTCCTCAAGCTTAGCTCTTAGCATGCCCTGCATTAACTGTACATCACTATCAGTAGGCACAGGGGGAGGCATGGTGGCATCAGGGCTGGATCCTGTACTAGCAATCTGGATGTGCACCGATTGTACACTGTCATCTACTGCTTGCAGGTTCTGTTATTTATACTTTCTCTTACCAACTTGGCCTGTGTTTCCCTTAAGCAAACTATTGACATTAGACCTCTTGGCATTAGGGACTACAGTATGTACTTGTGCAAAGGAGTATGCTTTAGACTGAGGGTAGAAAACAGAAGTTATGCAAGGAACCCCTCCATTCTTTATGTTTGTATCATGAAACTGTTCAATCTGAGGTGAAGCACAACTGGAATCATGGGGTTCAACAACAGAGGTACTCTTGAATAATAAGTCTGACAGTGTGTTGTTTTCTGCTGCTAAGGCTTGTGCTGACATAGAATCTGGATCAGAATAAAAGACAGAACTAGGATCAGGCAATGTAAGATGTGCCATCCTGTGGGAAAAATACTCTGCACGTAAATGCCCATTCGTGACAAGGAGTTAATTTAAGTCAGGACTAGTGATTTGATTGTCACAGGTAAATGTAGGGGAAGCTTTCTGTACAAACTTGTTAGAGGCCTTGCTGCCTTTCTTTCTTTCTTAAACTTGCCATATTCAATGGGAATTTAGGGCTGGTCATTCTGTCAGGATTAATCAGGTGAGTACAAAGGCAGTGAATATGGCAAGGGAAATGTGCACAAAATCGCACAGTGAATAACCTTGAATCAAACAACGTGCACACAAGAACCAAGACTCATGTATACTAAAACCCAGGAGTGCAGATAGAGTGAAACAATAATACAAATATATGAAAAGGGATGTGGGGTAAGCACTTAGAACCTCCTTTTGACTGACAGGAAAGTCGGCAAACTCCTTACCCGCTATGCTATTACAGATACTGACAGCGCTAAACCCACATAGAGGGCAAGCAAGGACAGGATCTGTGAGCTGACACTCTTGATGATATTGAATTAAAGAACTTAAAAACAGTACTCACGAGGACTGGAAATACCACTAGAATGTCAGTAAGCCCACAAACCCGGTTGATCAAACAGGGACCCAGAAGGCTATAACAGCAATGGGTGGAGGATAACTAAATACATAAGACTCAAGACAAGGGGCAAGTAAGAATTGTGATTATAGAATAGTGAGGAAAACAAAGGCATTCACACAGGAGCTAGCTACAACAGCACACCACACTTAATAATCAATGGAAATAAATGCAGAAGTGCAAGGGAAAACATGGAATGGATTCCAATAGAAAGTAAGGAGCAGGAGCAGGGAAAACGATATTACAAAAGGCAAACTTCTCCCACCCCTCCAAGGAATAAATGCAGGAAGCTAAATCTATAAAGGGAAAGACTAAAGCATCAAGTTTTTCAGTAGCAAAGGACAACATCAAAGAAAAAGAGAACACAGGCAAAATGGGCTAAAAATGAACCAACTGCATGGTCAGACCACCACGCCATCTCCTTCTCTATCCATAGCAATACATAGAGGCTCCATAGGAAGAGCCTCTATGTATTGCTGACGCTGTGGGCGAGGACACGTATACCTATCATATACTTTAGAGAGCCAGAGCCCACCCACCAGCGATTCTGTCCTACATTCTTTTGTGACCCTGTTCCTTCTACACCCGTTCTTCCTCATTACACACCTTGCTTCCCCTCTCCATTCATGTACCCTTTGTTCCCCAACCCACCTTCTGTTCCTGTACTCCTCTTGTGCACTGTCATTTCTCCACTCTCCCTCTCTTAGCATTGATTGCCTTTCTTTTTCTCATGATTCCAGGGATCATCTACCTCACCCTGTCAAACTCCTGCAAGACAGATGACCGAATACAGCTACTTGAGGTACTGTTGGTGCGCCAGTGCAACATTTGAGAAAAGGAGGCCTTGTAAACTAATAAATGTAAAGGGGGCTGGTGCAGCACCTTGCTGCTAACATATCTTTGCTAAGCCTTTTAGGTGGATGCGGGAAGAAGGCATAACCTAGAGTCATTTCTACAGTTTGGCAGTGGTGGAGGAAATAGGAATAGGAATAAGTAATAAGGAACTAGTACAAACAATAATGCGACTCCTCGAAAGGGAATTCACCGATGAGGGACAACAATTGACCTCCGATCAGGGACAACAATTGACCTCCGATCAGGGACAACTTTTAAATTATTTACCGCCAATAATTACTTCGGTGATTGTTTTGGTCATTGTCAACACTATCCTCCAGTTTTTCTGAGGTAAGTTTTTCTGAGGTAATGGCTGTTTGTCAATGTGTATTACGTGTGTATTACCAGCGCACATTACATTACCGTCGGTTATATGTGTTTAAGTTATACAGAGCGCTTTTCGAAGCCAAACTAGCAGTAGGCTCTGGGACCGAAGACATGCACTTAGAATGTACTACCGGAGGCTCCATGACTGAAGGATAATCTGCTGGATGAGTCACTGTAGCCAAAGACAGGCATGCCAGAGGAAATTCTGAGGCTGAAGGCATGCAAGCTGGAGCCATCTCGTTAGCTGAAGACAAACTTGTCAAGGTCTTTGGCACTGACCACGTACATGGTGAAGGCTCTTGAGTGAATGGCAGACATGGCAGTTGTTCATTGATTGAAGACACGTGTGCCAAAGATGACTGCAGAGCTGTGGACTGGATAATAGAAGAGACAATGGTTGTAGGAGGACAGACTGAAGTCCCAGAAGTCGACAGACACATTTGTGGCTGAGGAATGAAAAACACCTTTAGGGCAGTTGACTCCTTGGCACCAGTAACCAAAGACTGAGCTGTACCCCTGCAGTCCCTCTCCTTAGTGGATGACACAGAGTCTCTTCCTTTGTAGAAGTCAATATCAACCAGAGGAATCACCATAGTAAAGTCTCTGTTAATCAGGATTTCGTCAATTGTCCATTCCTCTGTCTTAGCTTCTGAAAGTGGCAGATTAACAATCAACAGTTCAGGAATCGCCTGCCAGGTTTTTGGTTCAGTATACTGTGGAATGAGTCCATCAAAACCTGAAATCTGTACTGTCTCTGACTGTTCACTGTGACCAAAATTGGCAGAAGGAAGAGCGAACACAGAGGTAGCATCGTTTTCCACATCAACTTGAACGTCTACTTCAGTCTCAGCAGCTAGATCAAGAGCAGAACCTAAGCCTACAGTAGTGACTGATTCTGTGTATGCCACCATTGTGGATTGTGTTTGGATATCAGAAGCTGGTATGTGTTCAAGCTCAGAGTTATGACAAACTGCTACACAGGAAATCTTAGGTAAAGGAGTGGCTTGTAAATCTTCAGCTAACTGCAATCCCTGACAAACAGCAGAACAATTGTCAGAAACTGTGCCCAGATTAAGCGCTGTGCTAGAAGAAAGACTTTCACTCCCAATAGATCTAACATATTGATAAATATCATGGTTTACCAAAGTCTCTGCACTCAGGTGCTGAACAGTGTTCACTTCATCAACATCAAACGGATAAAGTCTGAGGTGTATTCAGTAAAGAGTGCAAGGTTTTATTCTTCTCTTGTAAAGAAATGAATTCTTGTCTTAACTCCTCAAGTTTAGCTCTTAGCATGCCCTGCATTAACTGTACATCACTATCAGTAGGCACAGGGGGAGGTATGGTGGCATCAGGGCTGGATCCTGCACTAGCAATCTGGATGTGCACCGATTGTACACTGTCATCTACTGCTTGCAGGTTCTGTGATTTATACTTTCTCTTACCAACTTGGTCTGTGTTTCCCTTAAGCAAACTATTGACATTAGACCTCTTGGCATTAGGGACTACAGTATGTACTTGTGCAAAGGAGTATGCTTTAGACTGAGGGTAGAAAACAGAAGTTATGCAAGGAACCCCTCCATTCTTGATGTTTGTATCATGAAACTGTTCAATCTGAGGTGAAGCAGAACTGGAATCATGGGGTTCAACAACAGAGGTACTCTTGTATAATAAGGCTAACAGTGTGTTGTTTTCTGCTGCTAAGGCTTGTGCTGACATAGAATCTGGGTCAGAATAAAAGACAGATCTAGGATCAGGCAATGTAAGATGTGCCATCCTGTGGGAAAAATACTCTGCACGTAAATGCCCATTCGTGACAAGGAGTTCATTTAAGTCAGGACTAGTGATTTGATTGTCACAGGTAAATATAGGGGAAGCTTTCTGTACAAACTTGTTAGAGGCCTTGCTGCCTTTCTTTCTTAAACTTGCCATATTCAATGGGAATTTAGGGCTGGTCATTCTGTCAGGATTAATCAGGTGAGTACAAAGGCAGTGAATATGGCAAGGGAAATGTGCACAAAATCGCACAGTGAATAACCTTGAATCAAACAACGTGCACACAAGAACCAAGACTCATGTATACTAAAACCCAGGAGTGCAGATAGAGTGAAACAATAATACAAATATATGAAAAGGGATGTGGGGTAAGCACTTAGAACCTCCTTTTGACTGAAAGGAAAGTCAGCAAACTCCTTACCCGCTATGCTATTACAGATACTGACAGCGCTAAACCCACATAGAGGGCAAGCAAGGACAGGATCTGTGAGCTGACACTCTTGATGATATTGAATTAAAGAACTTAAAAACAGTACTCACGAGGACTGGAAATACCACTAGAATGTCAGTAAGCCCACAAACCCGGTTGATCAAACAGGGACCCAGAAGGCTATAACAGCAATGGGTGGAGGATAACTAAATACATAAGACTCAAGACAAGGGGCAAGTAAGAATTGTGATTATAGAATAGTGAGGAAAACAAAGGCATTCACACAGGAGCTAGCTACAACAGCACACCACACCTAATAATCAATGGAAATAAATGCAGAAGTGCAAGGGAAAACATGGAATGGATTCAAAGTAAGGAGCAGGAGCAGGGAAAACGATATTACAAAAGGCAAACTTCTCCCACCCCTCCAAGGAATAAATGCAGGAAGCTAAATCTATAAAGGGAAAGACTAAAGCATCAAGTTTTTCAGTAGCAAAGGACAACATCAAAGAAAAAGAGAACACAGGCAAAATGGGCTAAAAATGAACCAACTGCATGGTCAGACCACCACGCCATCTCCTTCTCTATCCATAGCAATACATAGAGGCTCCATAGGAAGAGCCTCTATGTATTGCTGACGCTGTGGGCGAGGACACGTATACCTATCATATACTTTAGAGAGCCAGAGCCCACCCACCAGCGATTCTGTCCTACATTCTTTTGTGACCCTGTTCCTTCTACACCCGTTCTTCCTCATTACACACCTTGCTTCCCCTCTCCATTCATGTACCCTTTGTTCCCCAACCCACCTTCTGTTCCTGTACTCCTCTTGTGCACTGTCATTTCTCCACTCTCCCTCTCTTAGCATTGATTGCCTTTCTTTTTCTCATGATTCCAGGGATCATCTACCTCACCCTGTCAAACTCCTGCAAGACAGATGACCGAATACAGCTACTTGAGGTACTGTTGGTGCGCCAGTGCAACATTTGAGAAAAGGAGGCCTTGTAAACTAATAAATGTAAAGGGGGCTGGTGCAGCACCTTGCTGCTAACATATCTTTGCTAAGCCTTTTAGGTGGATGCGGGAAGAAGGCATAACCTAGAGTCATTTCTACAGTTTGGCAGGGGGGGGAGGAAATAGGAATAGGAATAAGTAATAAGGAACTAGTACAAACAATAATGCGACTCCTCGAAAGGGAATTCACCGATGAGGGACAACAATTGACCTCCGATCAGGGACAACAATTGACCTCCGATCAGGGACAACTTTTAAATTATTTACCGCCAATAATTACTTCGGTGATTGTTTTGGTCATTGTCAACACTATCCTCCAGTTTTTCTGAGGTAAGTTTTTCTGAGGTAATGGCTGTTTGTCAATGTGTATTACGTGTGTATTACCAGCGCACATTACATTACCGTCGGTTATATGTGTTTAAGTTATACAGAGCGCTTTTCGAAGCCAAACTAGCAGTAGGCTCTGGGACCGAAGACATGCACTTAGAATGTACTACCGGAGGCTCCATGGCTGAAGGATAATCTGCTGGATGAGTCACTGTAGCCAAAGACAGGCATGCCAGAGGAAATTCTGAGGCTGAAGGCATGCAAGCTGGAGCCATCTCGTTAGCTGAAGACAAACTTGTCAAGGTCTTTGGCACTGACCACGTACATGGTGAAGGCTCTTGAGTGAATGGCAGACATGGCAGTTGTTCATTGATTGAAGACACGTGTGCCAAAGATGACTGCAGAGCTGTGGACTGGATAATAGAAGAGTCAATGGTTGTAGGAGGACAGACTGAAGTCCCAGAAGTCGACAGACACATTTGTGGCTGAGGAATGAAAAACACCTTTAGGGCAGTTGACTCCTTGGCACCAGTAACCAAAGACTGAGCTGTACCCCTGCAGTCCCTCTCCTTAGTGGATGACACAGAGTCTCTTCCTTTGTAGAAGTCAATATCAACCAGAGGAATCACCATAGTAAAGTCTCTGTTAATCAGGATTTCGTCAATTGTCCATTCCTCTGTCTTAGCTTCTGAAAGTGGCAGATTAACAATCAACAGTTCAGGAATCGCCTGCCAGGTTTTTGGTTCAGTATACTGTGGAATGAGTCCATCAAAACCTGAAATCTGTACTGTCTCTGACTGTTCACTGTGACCAAAATTGGCAGAAGGAAGAGCGAACACAGAGGTAGCATCGTTTTCCACATCAACTTGAACGTCTACTTCAGTCTCAGCAGCTAGATCAAGAGCAGAACCTAAGCCTACAGTAGTGACTGATTCTGTGTATGCCACCATTGTGGATTGTGTTTGGATATCAGAAGCTGGTATGTGTTCAAGCTCAGAGTTATGACAAACTGCTACACAGGAAATCTTAGGTAAAGGAGTGGCTTGTAAATCTTCAGCTAACTGCAATCCCTGACAAACAGCAGAACAATTGTCAGAAACTGTGCCCAGATTAAGCGCTGTGCTAGAAGAAAGACTTTCACTCCCAATAGATCTAACATATTGATAAATATCATGGTTTACCAAAGTCTCTGCACTCAGGTGCTGAACAGTGTTCACTTCATCAACATCAAACGGATAAAGTCTGAGGTGTATTCAGTAAAGAGTGCAAGGTTTTATTCTTCTCTTGTAAAGAAATGAATTCTTGTCTTAACTCCTCAAGTTTAGCTCTTAGCATGCCCTGCATTAACTGTACATCACTATCCTTCTACACCCGTTCTTCCTCATTACACACCTTGCTTCCCCTCTCCATTCATGTACCCTTTGTTCCCCAACCCACCTTCTGTTCCTGTACTCCTCTTGTGCACTGTCATTTCTCCACTCTCCCTCTCTTAGCATTGATTGCCTTTCTTTTTCTCATGATTCCAGGGATCATCTACCTCACCCTGTCAAACTCCTGCAAGACAGATGACCGAATACAGCTACTTGAGGTACTGTTGGTGCGCCAGTGCAACATTTGAGAAAAGGAGGCCTTGTAAACTAATAAATGTAAAGGGGGCTGGTGCAGCACCTTGCTGCTAACATATCTTTGCTAAGCCTTTTAGGTGGATGCGGGAAGAAGGCATAACCTAGAGTCATTTCTACAGTTTGGCAGTGGTGGAGGAAATAGGAATAGGAATAAGTAATAAGGAACTAGTACAAACAATAATGCGACTCCTCGAAAGGGAATTCACCGATGAGGGACAACAATTGACCTCCGATCAGGGACAACAATTGACCTCCGATCAGGGACAACGTTTAAATTATTTACCGCCAATAATTACTTTGGTGATTGTTTTGGTCATTGTCAACACTATCCTCCAGTTTTTCTGAGGTAAGTTTTTCTGAGGTAATGGCTGTTTGTCAATGTGTATTACGTGTGTATTACCAGCGCACATTACATTACCGTCGGTTATATGTGTTTAAGTTATACAGAGCGCTTTTCGTTGCGTTGCTTAGCAGTGACTGTAGCGTTTGTTTAAAAAAAAAAAAAAATGCTCCAGTCACTGTTAAGCAACGCAACGAAAAGCACTTTGTATAACTTAAACACATATAACCGACGGTAATGTAATGTGCTCTGTGGCTCTAACCTGGCACTATGTAGCATTGCAAGAGTCGGGGTGGGGCGGCGAGCCACGAAAAAAGTAATGCTACTTTCCCCCCAAATGCATTGCGCGCAATTCCATATGGTCTCATTCGCGCCCATATCCGCCCACCCCTGCCCCAATCTACTTTTTTGGTTAGATTAGTGGTAGATGGCATGTTAACACAACACAAATAAAGCTGCAGAATCATTACAGATGCAGGAAACGCACCTGTTACAGTTCTATCCAAGCGCTCTGGGCAAAATACATACAGACCTCATAATTTGAATATGGATTGCACCAACAGAAGTGACTTCACAGAAAAGGACACTGCAAGGAGCATGATCAGTCTTTGATACTTAGAGGCACAATGGAAGCACTTTAGAATAAGTTGCCATAAGTAAGCCAAGTGGCAAATAACTTTGTGGATCAAAATACCTAAATTGCACTATTGTTATTTATGGAGCAACTCTATAGTTGGAATTTTTTAAGTAACAGCTCGATATATTAACATAAGCTCTGAAGTGAATCACAGAGCTGCAGATAAGACACAGTGTTATCAAATGATCTGCCCAAGATCACACATTTTGGTTAAATGGTGAAACCGGGATGTGGACAATTTAAGCAACTGAGCACATCTTCCCAGGTTTAGTTAATATAGATATTTCCCTTTGCATTTCATGTGCTTAAAAAATACTTTATTTAAAGCAATGCCTTGGAAGCGAACCACATTACATAAGAACGACCCTTTCATAAATTACTTCACACTTTATACATCCTGATGACTTTAGTTTTATTCTCCCCATCCCATTCTGCATGCAAGGTCACAATAGCATCATACAGATTAATGTTAAAGCATCCCCCTTGGTTAAAGCCATAGTCATTATTTCATAAAGCCTGTAGCATCATGCACCGTTCTCATTGCTGATCACTCCCTCCCATGCACATTTCTAAAGGGACAAAAGTCCCTGCTAATAGTCCCGCTCCCTCCCTTCAATGCTTAATGGCTCACATTAGCTCACTGAGCTCCTTGAGGCATTGTCCTGGCAGCAGGACATGTCTCCCCTTTCAGAAAGGGTAAGGTGTCCTGCTGCCAGGACAATGACAGTGCTGAGCAGGAATTGCTCAGCACACTTTGTCCTCCCAGCGGGACACCTTTCCTGTTGGGCACGCTCATTGAGGTGCGGAACGGGAAAGGTGTCCCAGCATAGATGCCAACATTCAGACGCACCTAAGAGGGAGTTTTGAGAGAGAAAATCAGGAGACGTAGTTTTTCCCATAGGAATGTATTGGCACAGGAATTATCTTAGGCGGGAGAACGTGAGAAAAAGCAATATTTCTCACTGAAAAGTCGGGAGTCTCCCGCCTAAATCGGGAGGGTTGGCATGCATGGTCCCAGTGACAAAAGTCCTGGCCAGGCTCTCTAAAGATGTGACCACAAAAGTGATGGGTGGAAGGTTTTGAATTAATCTGAACCACTGGCATTGCTCTGGCCAACCTTCCACAACACCATTTTTTAGCCCGTCTGCGCCATTGCAAAATGGGTCCAGCCAAGTGCAAATCAGTAGCTGCCGCCACCCATCACTTTTGTAGTCACAGTTTGTCTCACTATGTGAGAGAGGGTATGCCCAGACGTGGGTCCCTTGCTCGCTGCGCCATAGGGAATCAAGCTGCACCTCACTGAGGAGGCCCAACAAGGACGAAACATGTCTGGGGTTGCTTGTGTTTCCGTGCAGAGGGGACCTGGGCTAGCAGTTCGGGCTGGGCTGC
Source organism: Ambystoma mexicanum (assembly GCF_040938575.1). NCBI lineage: Eukaryota > Metazoa > Chordata > Amphibia > Caudata > Ambystomatidae > Ambystoma > Ambystoma mexicanum. Next base: position 1,509,722,663 of record NC_090931.1, on the reverse strand, counting down.
TACCATTGGTGGCAGTACCTGACTGATTTGCATATGGCTGGACCCCTTTTGCAATGGCGCAGACGGGCTAAAAAACGGTGGTGTGGAAGGTTGCCCAGAGCAATGCCAGTGGTTCAGATTAATTCAAAACCTTCCACCCATCACTTTTGTGGTCTACGGCTCTCAAAAGAGCCTGTGGTGGGGCAGCTTGCCCCCCCTGCCTACTCGGTACACCACTGCAGAGCACATTACATTACCGTCGGTTATATTTGCTTATGTTTTACTTTTCCATTGTACAGAGCGTTGAACCATGTACTGTACTTAACATTTTTTTCTTTATCGTTACCTAGAAAAAATTTTCATTATCATCACCTAGCTAAGTGACCTGTTTCTCGAAACAGGTCACTTAGCTAGGTGCTTACCAGGAAATACTAGAGTTCACCGTCGGTTAGCGGTGAACTCTAGTATTTCCCTAGGGTGCTGCTAGGAGACTTAGGGTCGGAAGTAGGCAGTGTGTGTTTAGTCTAGGGTTGGAGTATAAATAGTGTGGAGTTTGGAAAAGAAGCAGCATGAAAGAAATTGTGCCGTTTTAAAACTTTTATTTTGAAAATTTCCTTTGATCGGAGGTCAACTGGTAGCTCCAACCCCCTCTGAACTCTGCCTCCTCAGAACTCCGCCCCTTCCTCCAAACTCCACCCCAGCCCTTGTGGGATCCCCGCCACATTTTTCCCATTTCCACCACTGTGTATTACGTGAGTGAGTGTGGCACGTGAATGGAAGCAGGACTTGTGAGGATGAGAGCGTGCAGTGTGGGATTGCGTGGATAGATTCTAAGGTTGACAGTTTGAGTTAACTGTTACTGCCAGTGTAATGCAGACATGCCAACCCTCCCGATTTGGGCGGGAGGCTCCCGAAAATCCTCCCGACTCCCGATTGAAAAGCGTTCCAACCCGATTTGTTTTCATTTCATTCAGTAACACTAGTGAAGTCAAGGAAAACCAATAGGATTGTAAAACAATTGATTGACAGTCTGGCTGTCAGCACTCTCAGCACAATCTCATGCTTGAGGGGGCGAAACAATATTGAACTGGATTCAGTGTTCCTCCCCGTGAAGCATCTGATTGGCTGAAAGATGCTTGGCACACTTGCGATTACTGTCACTGATCCAGTTTGTGTGTGAGCAATACACAGCACGAGCTCCGGATTGACAACAAGGCCACGTAGCCAGTGAGAACATCCCCGGTACTTAACCCGCTCCAGGTTGCCACCGACGAGCCGGCTCGTCGGTTTTGGTACTGTGCTTTGCTCGATCCCTGCAGCAAAACTGTAATCCAACCCCCGGGCTATGTGAGGGGGAGATCCCCCCCCCTTACTGCCAGGGGTCTGGATTACCTTCAGTTTCACGTCGGCGTGCGTAAAGCCGGCGTGAAAGTAATTTTCACTGCAGCAGCCATTTCGGTAAGCGGCCCCCTTCCCCCCCTGGGTTCTCCCCTTTCCAAGGACACCACTTATATGACGCATTGCTGGTCACGAATCAGCGCAGAACGCACGATCCGTGACCAGCAACCACTGGACCACCATGGAAACGTTTGTCACGTGGGGGAGAGGGGGGCTGCCTCAAGTAAGCAGCCTTCCCCCCCCTGACCCCCAAAGCATGGGGGCACATATGTGCACAACTCTGGGGGCAGATGGCTGATCATCTGTCCCCAGGGAAGGGGGGCAAAAAAAATAATAAATAGAACGGGGGTGGGGGGCCTGGGATTTTTTTTGCCCCCAAGAAATGGTGGCCCTCCCCCTCCCACACCAAGTGGAAATGGGGTGGCACCCCTTGTAGCTCTCCCTGGGTGCCGATTTATGGCCCCAGGAGTACATGGGGTGGTCCCCCATCCAATTAGGGGGTGGGGGGGCTACCAGGAATTAGTGTGCCTGCATGTTAGGCCCCCCGGGGGGCAGATGGCTGATCATCTGCCATAGGGAAGGGGGCAAAACCAAAAAAAAATTATGAAAATTTCAAAAGGGAATTTTGGGTGGGATTGGGGGGCCCACTAGCCACCAGGGATAGATTTTACAGAAATGGGGGCGGGGGTGGCCCTCTCCCCCTCACCCCAAGGGGAAATGGGAGCACCCCTTGTAGCCCTCCCTGGGGGCAGATATCTGCTCCTAGGAAGGGGCATCTGACCCCAGGGAGGGCTGAATGAGATGCCCCCCTGCATTTTGTGTGGGGGGGTACAGGCTCTCCCCCATTACATTAGAAAGTTACCTGGCGGTTTAGGGAGCCCCTCAGCCCGCCCTAAAGTGTAGTGTACCATTTTCCATTTTTTTCTTTGTTTACGAAAAACTTGCCTTGGCGCACATTGGTGTGCCAATCTGGCGCCGGGGTGCCCAAACCTTACTGCCCCACCCACTGGGGGGCATGTCCCACCATTTTTGGGGGCCCTCTCCCCCCTCACCCACTCTGGGGCTCTTCTTCTCACTCCTCCACTATGGGGTTTCCTCAGTCCCTTCCCCATGTAGTGCCCTTCTTTTCACTCCTCCACTCTGGGCACTCTGGGGTGGTCTCACGCTCGACCCTCTCTGGGGCTCTTCTCACTCCCCACTCTGGGGTTTTCTCAGTCCCTCCCCACTATAGGGCCCTTCTTCTCACTCCTCCACTCTGGGGTGTTCTCACGCTCTACCCATCTGGGGCTCTTCTTCTCACTCCTCCACTCTGGGGTGGTCTCACACTCTGCCCACTCTGGGGCTCTTCTTCCCACTCCCCCCTCTGGGGTGGTGGCACGCTCTACCCATCTGGGGCTCTTCTTCTTCTCACTCCTCCACTCTGGGGTGTTCTCACGCTCTACCCATCTGGGGCTTTTCTTCTTCTCACTCCTCCACTCTGGGGTGGTCTCACGCTCTACCCATCTGGGGCTCTTCTTCTCACTCCTCCACTCTGGGGTGGTCTCACACTCTACCCACTCTGGGGCTCTTCTTCTTCTCACTCCTCCACTCTGGGGTGGTGGCACGCTCTCCCAACTCCGGGGCCCTTCTTCTCACACCTCCACTCTGGGGTGTTCTCACGCTCTACCCATCTGGGGCTCTTCTTCTTCTCACTCCTCCACTCTGGGGTGGTCTCACACTCTACCCACTCTGGGGCTCTTCTTCTTCTCACACCTCCACTCTGGGGTGTTCTCACGCTCTCCCAACTCCGGGGCCCTTCTTCTTCTCACACCTCCACTCTGGGGTGTTCTCACACTCTCCCAACTCCGGGGCCCTTCTTCTTCTCACACCTCCACTCTGGGGTGTTCTCACGCTCTACCCATCTGGGGCTCTTCTTCTTCTCACTCCTCCACTCTGGGGTGGTGGCCCGCTCTCCCCACTCTGGGGTCCTTCTTCCCACTCCCCACTCTGGGGTGGTGGCACGCTCTCCCCACTCTGGGGTCCTTCTTCTTCTCACTCCTCCACTATGGTGTTTCCTCACTCCCTCCCACTATAGGGCCATTCTTCTTCTCACTTCTCCACTCTGGGGTGTTCTCACGCTCTACCCACTCTGGGGTCCTTCTTCTTCTCACTCCCCACTTTGGGGTGGTCTCACGCGCTCTCCAGTCTGGGGCTCTTCTTCTCACTCCCCACTCTGGGGTGGTCTAACGCTCTACCCATCTGGGGCTCTTCTTCTTCTCACTCCTCCACTCTGGGGTTTCATCAGTCCCTTCCCCATGTAGTGCCCTTCTTCTTTTCACTCCTCCACTCTGGGCACTCTGGGGTGGTCTCACGCTCGACCCTCTCTGGGGCTCTTCTCACTCCCCACTCTGGGGTTTTCTCAGTCCCTCCCCACTATAGGGCCCTTCTTCTCACTCCTCCACTCTGGGGTGTTCTCACGCTCTACCCATCTGGGGCTCTTCTTCTCACTCCTCCACTCTGGGGTGGTCTCACACTATAACCATCTGGGGCTCTTCTTCTTCTCACTCCTCCACTCTCGGGTGGTCTCACGCTCTACCCATCTGGGGCTCTTCTTCTCACTCCTCCACTTTGGGGTGTTCTCACGCTCTACCCATCTGGGGCTCTTCTTCTTCTCACTCCTCCACTCTGGGGTGGTCTCACACTCTGGGGCTCTTCTTCTCACTCCCCACTCTGTGGTGGTCTCACACTCGGCCCACTCTGGGGTTCTTCTTCTTCTCACTCCCCACTCTGCGGTGGTGGCACGCTCTTCCCCACTCTGGGGTTCTTCTTCTTTTCACTCCCCACTCTGGGGAGGTCTCACGCTCTCTCCACTCTGGGGCTCTTCTTCTCACTCCCCACTTTGGGGTGGTCTCACGCTCTCTCCAGTCTGGGGCTCTTCTTCTCACTCCCCACTCTGGGGTTCTTCTTCTACTCCCTCCCCACTCTGGGGTGGTCTCACGCTCTACCCACTCCGGGGCCCTTCTTCTTTTCACACCCACTCTGGGGTTTTCACACGCTCTCCCCACTCTGGGTCTTGCTCAATCTCTGTATATTCCAGGGTTCTTTCCCTTCTTACGCCCCTTCTCCCGGGTATGCTTCTCCTTACTCTTTCACCAGCCTCCCTCTCCAGTTGAGCCACTGCCTCGAGCGGTGATCCTCGGGAGGTGTGTTGAGTCTGGACGGCTCTCCTCTCGCTGCAGAGTCACTTAGGTGACATTTCAGCTGCACTTAACTTCGACCTGCCAAGGATCTTCTCCCTCGTTCTCGCATTTTCTTGAGGCTGCTCCGGCAGGCTGTGAGCCGCACACACCCCGTGCGCGTCACGCTACTGCCCGCCACCACTAGCGCTCCTCCTCTCTCTCTAAGGGACGTAATTTCACCAAAATGCCTGGGGTAGCATAAGTGACATTACACGACCCTTGACCTCTGATGACATCACAGGAAGTGATGTCATTTGACCCCACCCCAAAGTGAATTCACGATAAGCGATGGAACACAACCTTTCACCCCTTGACTAAACAGGAAGTGGCATCACGTAGCTTTGTTCCTAAGTACACTGCGAAAAATATGGTTACGATATCACTGTAATGTGATATACATTTCATACAAGAATGGATCACCATATGTATCATTAATATCTGTGTATAGGCCCATATTACTGTGAATGCAGGCAGATGTCCAAGGCCAAATGCTGTGTTATTATATAGCATTCACGCTTAAGCTCTTTTTATAGAACAAATATACATAATATTACCCAACCTGTGTTGGTACTCATTTATCAACCTCAGAAGGACGAAGGGCTGAGTTGGCCTTGCCGGAATTCAAACCTGCAACTTGCAGATCACACACACATCGCAGCAGCGAACGCTCAACCTACTGAGCTATCTTACCGGCTATAGCTATCTTACCAGCTATAGTAAAATTAGCAAGAACATGCCTGAATGTTCTCAAAGTCAGAAAGCAAATTACACTCTGTAGTGGATATCATTAAACTGGTACCTGAGATTTAACAGCAGGCCAGTTCATCTGCAGGTCTGGTGCAAAGTTGGCCACATGTCAAGCCTGCGTGGATCTACTTTTTAGGCTTCAGAAGTTGGCAACATACATACCATTGGGAGGGTTCATAACTGTGTATTAAAGAATTTAGAGTAGCGCAGGGCAAGCAGCTCACTCACACGGCATCTCGTTCTCTGGGCACTCCTTACCTCAAACATGCAAACAAACATCCCAAACAGCATGCCATGCAGATAGGAAAGATAGACACATTACAACAAAGCATTAATTGTGGCACAATGAAATCAAGGGCCACTTTATGTGTTATGGTCAAACATTCATACACTGTACACAACCTTTTAGGCACAAGGATTTTGTCAAGTGACCGAGGACACACAGATGGAATGTCTTGTGATGATCGTAACAGAGACAGGAACGGCAGAATAAAGCATGCTAAAACTGCAACTTGCGAAAAGCAAATTACGTGGTCCGAAATGGATGCTTATTCTACTCTAAATGCTTTTTGGACGTTTGTGTATGCATATTGAATTTGAGGTGTTTAAGAACAGACTAAATCAGTGACTCACACCTTGAATAAACCTTTAATGAGTCTAGCAATTATTGTATAGAATTCTAGAAAGACAAATTATTTGTTATTCCTATGTTTCTTATTTAGTGTCACTGCTCAAAGTGTTAGACTTGAGGAACCCCCTGTTTTTTATAGGAGGCCTGAACAAGAAAGCCAACCACTCCAGAAACAAAGAGCCACATGTCGCATGCGGACAGCCCAGGAGCTTCCATTTAAAAAAATTTAAAAATATATATATATATTTATATATATATATCTTATTTTATTTTTACGGATAGCAAGCCAGATCACAGGGTTTTTTTATGGATAGCAAGCCAGATCACAGGGTTTTTTTATGGATAGCAAGGCAGACCACAGGGTTTTTTTTTTATGGATGGAAAGGCAGACCACAGGGGCAGCGATGAGACCTGCCTGTTAATACATATGCATTGTTGAAAAGGACAATGGGCATTCTATCCAGCAGGAAGTAAAGCAGGAATGTATTGTGTTGGGTGCTGATTTTTATGGGCACGCTTGAACTTGTACGTTTGGGGAGACTGGGGTCGGGCTCAACACTCTTGTTCCCTGCAGTGCTTTGCAGATGACGATATATGGCGCCCGGGTTCATCTGTTGGTTTCTTTCGAGGGATTCTGCGAAGTAGCCATCTCCTGTGTACATCAACTTCCCATTTCAGATGGTCTGGGTAGGATGGGGGAGTGTAGGGGCCCGAGCTCTATTTGGCTGGCAGCAACCAGTCACTGGGTAAGGTGACCTCATCAGGGCTACAGATAGCTCCTGCCCTGGTAGACTACAACTCCCATCAGCCCTAGACGGTATAGCCAATGGTGAGGTATAATGGGAATCCTAGTCCAAAACATCTGGAGGAGCCACATGTTGCAAACCTCTCCCCTGGATCCTGTAGGTGTTTTTCGCACCCTGCTGAGGACAGAATGCCCAGAGCTCCCTTTTCTGTTGGTGTACTTCAGGTGGCACCTTATGCTTTCGGATTCTTTCATCCAGTTATGCCTGAAGGGTGTATAACATCCTCAGGTGAGGTTGGCTGTGAACATGATATGATATGTTATTTATAACGCGCTTAATACCCAGAGGTTTCTAAGTGCGGACCCGGGGATCGAACCTGTGGTGCGCCGTGTCGTCTTGCTTCCAAGGCGTGCACGTTGCCGCTGAGCTATCCTCCCGGATGTTTGCCAGCTTTCATAGTGTGTGCAGTGCAGTGCTGTGTTATGTTATGTTGAGGACAGGTGCATGATCTGCATCCCCCTTCCCCCCCCCCGCACTGGTACTAATAGTTCATCAGAAGCGGCAGTTGTGTGACGTGCAGTTCTGGCTGCTTCTGGATATGTTAGTTGCAGCAGCGCACTGACTGGGGTGATGAGGAGTGGGTTATTACTATGTGTGTGTGTGGTGGGTGGGTATCCGAGGACATTTTATGTAGGACAGAGGTCCTTGTTGGTGGGTTGCACACAGTATTGGCATAGTTGACCTAAGGCCAACTGACCTACTCCAATTTAAACGCAGCTTTTTGACCTAATTCAGTAGGTCAAATGGTACATTTTACTTTAAAAAATTGTTCTGGGGTGCATGGGGAATACCAGTAAACAGGGAGTAAGTGGGCATGCTATAATTCCTTCCCTGGACAATCAGAACAATGACCAAACACAGGCAGTAAAAGGAAATACTCCAAAGGAGGGTACATGTCAATCACCTGAAGTATTCTTTGAGCCACATATTTTTTAAGAGGTTAAGAGGGCTGGTACCACACTAAATGATCACAAATGCACAGAATTAAACAATGACAAATTACTAAATGATGTTGTTACACATGTTCAGTTGGAAGGTTGTAATGTGGCCCCCGATGATGCCTGGAAGGATAGGCGAACAGTGGCCACACTCCAAAAAACCTCTGAACATGGAGAAATGAATACATTCTCTCGCGCAGAAATGGACAAAAAGGAGGGAAAAATGTCTTTCCATTTACCAATGTGCTTAGCCAAAAGTGAAAAAGGCCTGAGAAAGGTGAGCCCCGAAATCAGTAAGAATTCACACTTCTTAAGTGTGTTAGAGGAAGTAGAAGACAGGTATTATGCTCCTATCACTATAGAAGAAAAATGCCAAACATTTGCAATGATTGACACTGGCGCACAGGCCACAATTATGTCCAAGGAGCTGGTAAAGAGCATCAATGAAGGGAGATCCCCACAGAATCAGATCACAGTGAAGGAAAATCAAGGTCCAGTGCATAACTTTAATGGGGAGGAGGTGGCCATCATAGGTGTAACTGAGGTTGACATAAAGGTAGGTAAACACAGAATGAAACAAGAGGTATTGATCACATCTATTTGTGAAATTCCATTTCTGATGGGGACAGATTGCCTAAAAAGATTATCTCCTCTCATAGATGGGGTGAATGGAGTGCTGTGGTCCTTAACCAAAAAATCATTGAGACCTAAGAAACTAAAATCACAAAACAGCAACATAAATGAATGTCACACCGTTGCCAAAACAAATGATGCAGTGGAGGTATATCTCCAGAATAGTTGCATACCTAGTGTCACTGTTATATTACAAAATGCAAAGCAACAATGAGAAACTACCTGTACAAATATACTTGGATCCAAGGAAAAATTGGCAGACTGCCATAGATGAGCACACTTTACGTTTTTATTTAAAAGAAAAGACATGCAAACAGAATACTGCTCCTAAAGCAGATTCAGACAAACATATCACCACTCTTGCTGAAATACACATGGAAGATGAGCAACCATGGGTTCATGTTGGTATAAATGACTATTTTAAAACAATAAAAGCCACTTTAGCGCTTGAACAGGAGAGGAGCTTCATTGATGAGAAATTGTTGCAAAAAATAATGGAGAGGGAGGAGATCCCGAAATTTAGGATTAAAAACCAGTATGTTTCTGGGTTGGACAGTCCAGACTTTGAAAACCGAATTGCAGGAAGATGCATGTTGACAATTAGTATTGGGCAGAAAACAATTTACCATAATGTATGGATAGTGAGTGGAGCACAAAATGAATTTTACATGGGCAATGACATCATGCACAGAATGTGCATGGTGTTAGATTTCCTTAATCAAAAGATATGGTCACGCCTAGGTGGGCCGGCACCTGAATTTGAAGACAAAAGAAGGGCTTATCACTGTGCACAACTGGTGCCTTATGCAATTGAACTACAAATGAGGAAGGATCCTATTATTCCTGCATTTACAAAACAGTTTGCAATAACACTGAAATGCAAAAATGGACAGCAGATGAAAGACTCTGATGCATTTGTGTGCCTGAATGAATCCATAAAACAGCAAGGCCTGGATTATGAATACATTCCATTGGTAGATATTGATGAAGGGTCTGTAAAAATGATGGTAAATAATAAAAGGTTGTCTAAATATTCATTTAGAGGAAAACTCCCCATTAGGAATGGCCATACAAAAATCACATTATACTGCAGACCTAAGTAACATGGTGATTGGAAATATCCCTGAAAAGCATGTAGATGCCAAGGGTGAGTTGCCAGAATACCTGGACTCTCAGCCCAAAGGTATATTTAAAATTAATTCTGTGTACCCTTATGATTCAAGTGAGACAGTGTGCAGTCAGTTATCAAGAGAATTGTATAACATTTAACTTAAGTGAAAATGAAGTGGAAAATCAGCCCATTGAAATGGAAGCTGGCATGCCAAAACATTTAAAAGTGGCAGCTTTACAAAGAGACACAGCCACACAGCTAGAGGAAAGCGCCGAGATTCCTCTACCAGAACATTTTACAGAATGTTCTAAAATGGTAGAGGAGCAGATATTAGCGGAAGCGTGTGGCAACGATGAGGATAGAAATGAATTGAGGAAGATATTTATGGATTTTCAAGACGTATTTGCAAAAGATGCTTATGATTGCGGGTTAACTAATTTACATGTGGCCACACTTCCGGAAGGGTGTAGCAGAAGTCCAGTATTTGTACGCCAGTATAGACTACCGCTGGCGTGTTTAGAATCATTGGCAGAGATTATAAAAAATTTGGAATCGCGAGGAATCAACAGACCTATCCATAGCACATCCAACACGCCCATTTTAGGTGTGTTAAAGCCAAACGGTCAATGGTGGTTATGTGCAGAGTTGAGGGAATTAAATAAAAGAGTACCAGTGTCCAGATGGCCACTGCCATTTATTGATCAGGGCCTAGCTCAGGTACATGGTTCAAAAGTGTTTACCACATTAGATCTCACCTCTGGATATTGGTGCGTGCCATTGGCAGAGGAGATACAGAATTTATTTTCCTTTACATTTGACAGGACTCAATACGCATGGGTTAGAACTCCGATCGGGTAGGTTAATAGTGGGAGTGAATTTGGAAAGTTTTTGAGGAAGGCCATGCCTGATTCAGCAGAAAGAGGAACCATAGTTTATGTGGATGATGTCCTCATAAAAAATGAAAGTTTGAAAAACCATTTTGATGAAATAAGACATGTGCTTGGCCAATTGCAGAAAGCAGGCGCCAAAGTATCTTTACAAAAATCACAATGGTGCAAGAAAAGGGTGAATTTCCCAGGCCATGAAGTGACTGAACATGGGCTAAATCCACAAAAGAAGAAAATAGAGGCCATACAAAAATTAAAAGACCCTAAGAATGTGAAAGGGGTAAAAAGTTTATTAGGAGTGACAGGCTATAACAGAAAGTTCATTGAAAATGATGCTGAAATCACTCAACCATTAACGTAACTGCTAAAACTGAATACACCCTGGAAATGGGAAAAAGAGCAGTCTGAGGCTGCGGCTAAATTAAAGGAATGTTTGGTAAAGGCACCGTGTTTAGCATACCCCATAAAGGATAGGGATTTCTGCATAGAAATAGGTTTCTCTGAACATTGTATGTCAGCAGTATTATCGCAAAAACATGATTTGAATCACAAAACCATTGCCTATGCAAGTAAGGCATTTTCCCAAGTTGAAATGAAATTCAATGAATGTGAAAAGGCCCCATTAACCACTGTGTGGGCGCTACAACATTTCCGCCCCATTGTTCAGGGAGGTAATTTGGCAGCTGAGTTATTACAGAAGTGTTTTATATTAATATGTCACGTTATCCATTTACTCCTGAAAATGTATGCTGTAAAATGCACCATTTTGTACTATTTAAAACAATCATTGGGAGGGGAGTCCCCTGTGAGCATTGAGTGTTTTCAGGCTGGCTCACATCTCATGTTCACACCAATCTCTTCAGTAACCGCTTTAAAAGTCCACGTGTGAGGTGCTTTTGAATCCAAACCGGGTCTGATTGAATCTGTCACTCCTGCTCTGAGGAAATAGCTGGCCATAGTATCATTAGATGTTTGATGGTCTCACATCAATGCTTATTTCCACATAATCTACACGTTCGATCCTCTCTAAACAACAACAAATATATTTTATTTCAGATTTCTCCATTTACATACAAATATTAACAACATTTCTTCAACATTAGTCATTACTTAAAACCCTCATAATAGAATTACTTTTCGTTAAAAACAGTAGGTGCTTATCCAGTCCTGTTTTTTTTCTTTGCAAACTGGGATTTGATGTTCCACTTGTCCCATTAGAAAACTCAGACTACGTGTCTCAGAATGTTAAGAAGAAAACAATACTGGGCAAGCACTTACAGATTGGAATGAGTCATGTTGGCAAGTATGGAACTCCACCAAACTAAATATACGATCTAGATCTTCACAATTCATCACATATCACTTTACCAATCCGCATATGCTTATTTTGTTTGCCTGTGGAGGTCTTAAAACGAGGAATAATTAGCAGGAAATGGGTCAAGTCTTCTTCCTGCCCCAGATAACATGTGCGCTTTGTATCCCCATGTTTCCATCTTGTGCGTTTGTTCCGTGGCAGTAGATGTAGCCTTACAGGCAACAGCCACCTTCTACAGGCCGGTGAGCCAATCCTTGCTTATATAGCAGGGGACCCTTCTACATTTGAGAACTGTGTATTTGAAGCTACAAGAGAAAAGGCCAGGGGAAGAGAGCTATTCCCCCAGGAAGAAACCAATACTTGGGAGCACACGTCTACTCACAGTCCAGAAGAAGGGAGTTATTCTGCTGAACCAAGAAGATCTATTTTATCTTTAGTTTAATATTAAGTGTATGGGACAGAAGTGGGGGGTTTTGTTTGACACAGGATGGTGGAGACTATTGATTTGCATGGGCATTCTGACATAGCAATTCGTTTTTTAGTTGAGGTAGGAAAACCCATCTTAGAGTTACATAAAGTTCGGTTTTCTCTTTAATTTCTTAAACAATAAAAGTTTATATCAACGACTATGCCATTGTGTGTCAGTCTCCTCCTCCTGCACCCTTACAGTACACCAAGGTTGAAATCGGACAAAGCTGCTAAGGGCATTGCTGACTCACAGGTAGATTTAGATTCAGCCAGGCCATGGCCACCTCCATAAAGAATTTAGTTGCACTCATGTGACTGCCCAAAGACATTTAGATGGCCACCCATCTATATTATGTCCACCATAGAATAGGGAATTTACCTACCACCCGCCGGATTTAAGCTGGTAGATGGGAAACAGAGTCCAAGCACTGCCCCCCCAACCCTTGCCTCCCCTTTCGAGTACTAGCTAATACAAGGAACGAAACCATAAGGTAACAAATTAAAATAACAGGTACTCAAAATATTGAATTCTGACAGGACTGCTAAGGTCAGAGAGCAGAGAATGTAGTCAAAACAGCACATTAGCTGGTAGAAGGGAAATGGGAGTCCAGGCACACTCCACAGTCCAAGAGGACCTACAAGGAACAAAAATGGGCAATAAATGAAGAAAAGTGAAAATGGGCCAGGCAACCCAGAGCAGTAGCTCATACAAGGAACAAAGTCATAAGGCAAATAAAATGCAAGCTAAAATAACAAATTAAAATAATAATAGGTACTCAAAATATTGAATTCTGACAGGACTGCTAAGGTCAGAGAGCAGTGAATGTAGTCACAACAGCACATTAGCTGGTAGAAGGGAAATGGGAGTCCAGGCACACTCCACAGTCCAAGAGGACCTACAAGGAACAAAAAAGGGTAATAAATAAAGAAAAGGGTAAATGGGCCAGGCAACCCAGAGCAGTAGCTCATACAAGGAACAAAGTCATAAGGCAAATAAAATGCAAGCTAAAATAACAAATTAAAATAATAATAGGTACTCAAAATATTGAATTCTGACAGGACTGCTAAGGTCAGAGAGCAGTGAATGTAGTCACAACAGCACATTAGCTGGTAGAAGGGAAATGGGAGTCCAGGCACACTCCACAGTCCAATAGGACCTACAAGGAACAAAAATGGGCAATAAATAAATAAAAGTGAAAACGGGCCAGGCAACCCAGAGCACTAGCTCATACAAGGAACAAAGTCATTAGGTAAATAAAATGGGAGCTAAAATAATGAAAAAAATATGTAGAGTGGCTGAAATGGGCTAATGTTGATAATAGCCTTGCACTTCACAAGTAAGCAAGGTAGGGCCTGTCTCCATAAAGTTTCTGGCTTCAGAAAGTGAGATCAGTGCTACCAATAAGGGGGCTGCCTGTGCCAGATAGTAGATGAGAAATTGAGCCCAGGCATTAGTAGGACCGACAAAGAACAAACATGGGACCTAAAAGTAAACAGAAAAGGGTCCATGCTACTCCCAAGCAGGAGCTCATATAAGTAACCTGTAGGGAACTAAATGCTAACTAAAATGAAATATTAAAATAATATGTAAAGCAGTTCAAGTTGGATAATGATACCAAGAGCCTTGCTACTTCACATGTAAGTAAATTTAGCCATTCAGAGCCCACTTCTGTCATTTCTTTGACTTTTGACTGTTGAATGAGTGCTACATAACAGGGGTTCGCCACTCTAAATTCTATCTTCCATCTGTAAGGGTGCAGAAGTACGAGTCTGACATAGTGGTGACATGCTTGTAGGTAGAAACTTATGTATGTCTTCTAAACTAAAATGTGCACTGTCCTGTGTCCAACCCTATTTTCATCCCTTACATGCTAAACTAAGGAAAACCTGAGTGTCTTCATCCAGAACAAGGCTTCTCTAGTTCTGGATACAGATTTTTAATATTCAGTTCTTGATGAGAAAACACAATGAGTGACTCTGTAGAAAACAGTTCCCAATGTGTGAAGTCTGGTGCTCCATCCTGCCAGATTTCACTGTAGATCTTATTACAAAACACAGCACTCAAATATCATAGGGAAATCTCTTCCTATGTTCCTTTCTCAAGAAAAATAATATTTTAGCGCCAAGTCTGATGTACTAGCCTGCCAGACTTGACTGTAGAACCTGGAATTCCAGAAAGTGTCTCATTTTTTGGTAATGGGTTCTCGGCCCCGTGTATTACTTTCTTGCGCCCTGTTTTCTTACTTAGATGAGTCCCAGGTTCCTCTGGGCCGTCTCAGTTTCCCTGACTTGTTCGCTAGCTTTTCTCTTCTGTGTGGGTCCCAGACCCCCTTATATTATCATGGGTTCTCTTCTTGCACTGGGGTGTGTTTCTTCTGTCTTGTATGGGTCTTTGACCAGTGTGTTTTGCTTTTGTTGGGGTCACCCAACTTCATATGAGTACCAGACCCTGGTGTGCTAGTTTTGCGGGTTCTCTTTTTCTCTATCCCTGCTTCATTTAATGTCCAACTGAACAGATATGGTGTAGTCTCCTGCCTGTACTGTACCACATATGATATCTTTTAAAATTACGCTCCAGCTTTTACAGTTCGTTGGTTATCCCTTCTTGCCTCTCCAGATCTTGGTGTCTTTTTAATATATTTGGTGCCCTCCACTAGCTGGCCCGAACCTTGCCCTTTGAGAAATGTTGTTGCAGTCTCTGATATGTCCTGAGAGTAGAGTTGGGCTTCTGCACTGCTTTCAAATTTGGTGTCCTGCCCACTGCAGCCTTAGGCTCTCTTTTGTGTCCTTGGCTGCGTGTCTTAACCTTGATTTGGCGTTGCCGGTCGGTTTTCTCCTTTCCCATCACCGAACAAGTTCCCCCTCCTAATGGCAGGGGGCGCTGAGCCGCCAACCGCCACGCACCACGTGACCGGAGCGCAAGGCATTATTATCATGGAGTGGATTAGAGCTGCGTGTTTGGCCCTCACACGGATATTTTACGCAGATTGACCAACAACCAGGAGGCCGACCGGGGGGGGGCCACCGTCCCATGACCGAGGGCCCCTCTACAGAGGCCACCACAGAGAGCCGCCGGAGGCGGCGCGGACGCGAGAGGCGCCAGAGAAGGCAGGAGAGGCAGAGGCAGGAGAGGCAGAGGCGACAGCACGATTTGATTCTTGTATTGCTGATCATTCTGATAATCATCCTCTTACATTGGCTGCTCATCGATACCGAGTAATGAGCTTGTTTTTCCCCAAGTCGCTTGTAATGTAATGTACTCTTCGTCCCTTCATCACGAGGCTCACCTCGTGGTGGAGGGACGAATAAATGTTCTTTTTCTGGTCTAATTAACATGTGAGAAGAACAAGTTACTTCTTACCTCGTAACGTTCTTTCGACTGGATGTTCCTCCCACGTATTCCTCATTTTATGATAATTCGTTATCTCCAGCTTCGCTGTATCTACAACATGCATTTGCTTTTGTACAGAGAAATCTAGAAAGAGCTGCTGACAGTGCCAAATCATTTTATGAAAAAAAAAAATTAAACAGTAAAGGAATATTGTGTAGGGGATCAGGTGTATAAATTTAATTTTGGAAAAAGTAAACAGAAAAATTCCAAATTCCTAGCAGCCTGGCAGGGGCCATTCGGAATTATAGATAAAGTCTCTCCTGTAGTTTAAAATCTTTTAAAGACTGAAGGTGAAACAGCAACAGAACAGTTTGTGCATTGTGAATCAGATCAAACCATGCCATCCCAGACATGAAATTAAACGCCTTGAGCGTGTAGAAACAGATAAAGTCCCTTGAATATAAAAAAAGTGAAATAAGTGGGTCCAGACAGAAGGCAGTGACAGAGAGGTTAAATAAAGATGGTTGATTATAATGGCACATAAACACTGTAATATATGTCAATATATATATATAATAAAAAAAATAGAAGCTGAAGTTTATGGAGTTGGTGTGCAGAATGAAAATGCATTAAACATTGAATGCTGTTTTATGTATGCTTGTTCTCTATAACCTGTGCTTAATTTCAGAAGGCGAAAGAAAAAGGGCGAAATATTTTACAAAGCATGTTTTATTTTTGGCAAAAGGGTGAAATTAGTATTGTGCTACATACTTAATTTGTTTCTTTTCTATTTTGATTTAGAATATTAACATATTTGTACTGGAGGTCACGGGAGACGATGGAGTCCTGGAGTCCCCTGGATGAAGATCAAATGATGCCTGCCTCCGGGTAAAGGTGAAGACAGAGTAACCGGAATGCCAATGAAAAGAGATGACTCCTATGGAAAAAAGATCCAAGAGTGCCAAGATGGAAGAGTACCCGAATGAACCAAATGATGTGACATTGCTGGTCGCGACATTTCAGAGGCAGACAAGTATCCTGGAGTTCCACGTATTTATTATTTTAATTAATTATGTTAACTCCTTATTTTAGTTATTTGTGTTATTGTATTGTTTTATGATTGAACTCAAGTATAAAATTAAGACACTGGACTATGTACACTTCCATTGGGAAGAAACATGTAAAAAATATTATAAGAACTGATGGAATTTTGATATTATACTGATTGAACAGTGATTTTTCAATTTTCATTTTTCACACATGAACATTAATTGTATTGGATTGTTACATTTTAAAAGAAGAAAAGGAGCAAGTTTTTTTTTTTCTCAATTTTGGCTGGGATCATAGCCAAATTCTAAAACAAAAAGGAGGGAATATGTAGGATTGTTTAGCATGTTTAAAATGCAGCGCCACTGCATGGGTTTATTTCATTGCTATAATGTGGTACAGCAAGGCATGTGTTTCCAGTGTGACATGGACATGTAAATGAAGACAGGCTATTCAGTCAAAAACGATTTCTGCATCTAAAATAAAAAAAAATGTTTACATGTAAATGCACATTTTTCTTTTTTCATCTGAAATTGCTCTGTTGCAGGAGACACATTAGACAATTAATAAAATAACACCACTAACGAATACTAATCACTAATAATAATCAAATAACATCATAATGTGTTCTCCAGTGCTAAATGAGATGGAAAAAGACAGGCTCTGAAAGTCATTTTTAAACGTGATTCATTTTTTTTTCTCTGCTGCTGTCCACAGTATTTGCAGAAAGCAAAGGCTCGAATAAGCAGGAAATTAGTTTTGTTACAGTTGCTACTGTAAAAGCAAGCCATTGTGTAAGGAAGGAGGATAGGACATGATGGATCTTTATTGGATCCACGTCACAGTAAGGGAGGTAACAAGAGCTTTCATGTAGAATCTCGGGGGGAAAGAGAGGCAGTAGACATCTTACACAGCTCGGAGAAAGACTTGGCTGGTGGCTGGTGAGTTTCCTGATTGAAAAAGCAGATTCCAGTACTGCTGCAGAGACTAGGAATTAAAGTCAACAAGCCCCGGTTTGAGTGACAGCAGATGCTTGTCCTTGCTGGGTGAACCCCTCCAGAAGGCAACCAGCCAAAGAAGTTACATGCTGGACAAGCCCGGTAATTATCTTGCTGAAGTGTGGGGGCGGTGTGTATGTGTGCGAAACTATTCAGTCAGAGTAGAAGAGGGAATTCCTGTGTTTTATCAACATGTTTAATGTTGCAAATTGAATTTTCTTTCCTCGCCACTCTCTTCTCATTTTGTTACAGATAATGTTGTTACTGTGCAATTTCCACTTATTTCTGTAAAAAGAGTAAGATTGTGTTAAAATGCAATTTTTATAACACAAAAATATCTGAAAGCAGGCGGGTTGTGTGTTTTATTTTTCTCTTTTCTTTGTGCATCTACCATTATAGCACTGGTAATACGGGGAAGGGTTTTAGGCAGTGCAATTGTCATTCTTAAGTTAGCTCAAAATAATACTTGTCGGTAGCTGTGTGCACGGTTCCATTCAGTATATAAGTATAAGTGTGTCTGACCTCTGAATGGGATATAAAAAAAAAAAAACAGACTAGTCTGCTGGAGGTAAATGAGCCAGTGGAAAGAGAGATTTCTGGACATAGTTCACTGACGTAGATAAGTTCGTGATGAATACCACATGTTAGCTCGCTGTCGTAGATAAGTCAGTGAGGACAGCCCATGGTGGCACTCCATATGAAAATTTGGTGTTTCTAAAATGCAAGCCTGAGGTCTCTCTTGTGATCACACGAACAATCTAAACAAAAATAAGGGGTTCTGGATATTGGGGCCACATGTAAAACAAAGGAATTATGCTCACCCGAAATACCACCAATAACGCATACCAACAAAATGTATACCTATGAATGTATCTATGTGCTGAAATGATGTGTGTGTGCTGTATTACTATATACCAAATCCCATCTGAATGCAAAGAGTGATTATTACTGAGTTACTATCATTTTTGGCGGTAAGAAAATACTGCTAGGCCCCAAATCTACACAAAATACCCAACATATTTATGGTGCGTTGCAAGTCGGGAAAGTGATCACAGAGCACCTACTGGGCGTGGCAAGTGTGTCTCACACTGCCATCTGTACATTAAAGGGAACCCATTTCATAAAATCAGTGTGTCGCCAAAAACGAATTTCAGGATGTCACAAAGGGAAACCACATTCTCAGACCTGGTGCAATATTTAGAGGCAAAGTTATTCGCACATGGGACGTGGTCATCAAACAGTACTTCAGAATGGCATGACCACATTCAGGGTGAGGTGCAGAAAGAAAAACTAGACAATATTTTTACAGAAGGCAGCATAATTCAGGTCTGCCTTACAAGGTTATTGAATGCAGCCAATAAAAGTGCAGAGAACGACTGTTTAATACGGCTATGCACCAAGATATGGTTTATTTTGAATAGGTCCCTGCGAATGCAGGAAAATGATACCCAGCTAATTAACAGGTTAAAGACTGACTTAGATGGGGCAAGTAAAAAAGAGGAGATGTTAAGAGCAGAATTGGATGTATGCCAAAAAGACATGCAATTAACATGCAGAGATTTTGATGATCAGTTGTCCAAAAGCAAGAAACAATTTGAGGATAGTGAACAAGAATTGGTACACTTAAAAGCTTTAGTGGACCACATTAGACAGGATAAAGATGAGATTGTTTCAGAAATGCAGATTTTACAAAAAGAAAATTTTGAAAAAGAAGGTGATCTCCAAGGTGCAGAGCAAGAAATGGTTAAAATGATTCAAGAAAGAGACAAGAGAAACAAAGAATTAAATGAATGTCAAATGCAAATGTGCAACATGCAGGAGGTAATAAATAAAATGAGTGATGAAAACAACTATCTGCAAAAATGAAGCAGACAGGCTCCTTAAAAAGTGTAAGGACTTAGAACAGCAAATGTGCATTCCCAGGTCCCAGGAGAGGCGGCAGGGTACTACATTCAATGGAGTGGAGGTGAATTCTATTTCTGCCCAAAGAGCTAGTACTCCAGTGACTGGACCGGTGACTGAACTTGGTTGCAGCACCCTTGGGGGATTTGATACTCCCATTGGGGGCCGCCACCAATCCCATACACCTGGAACCAGGATCGAGTCACCAAGTAGTGCAATTCCATGCATTGCAACAAGTAGCCCCATAGAAATAATGAAATCCATTAAAGCTCTGAACAAACCATTTAAAAAAGGAGGGGAATGCTGCATTGAGGATCACTTAGAAGCGGTCCATGACATTTTTAAAGCACTCCAGATACCTAAGGAACAGTACAGGCAGTATTTTCATTTAACTTTAGATGCTCCGACGGCCAGCATCATAAGAGGATTAAATGAACAGCAGAATATGACATGGGTGGAGTTTGAGAAAGAAATTAGGCGTCATTTTTCTCCTTTCCAGTCATTGCAGGAGGCAAAGAAAGTTGCTTACACAATCACTGCTGGGCCTAATACATCTCCTCGCCAGTTTTTACAAGACTTAAAAAGAGCATTTTCTCGCTTTGATGTGTCTTTTGACCCCAATTCTAATGAATTTAAAACTGCCTACTTCTATGGGCTACAGAAAGACATCATATCCCAATTGGTCTGTGAATTTGATCGTGACAAGTCCCTTGAGTGGATTGTGCATCAAAGCACAAAACTATATGTGGTACTTTATTGTCAGGGTAGAGAAAGTTATAAAATGAAAGATACTAGACCTAAATCTAAAGAACCCTCAGCCACAGTGATGGAAATCAGGTCAGCCAAAATGTCCCTCGAGTCTGCTCAAAGTCCAGGCAAAAATAATTTGCCACCTGAACAAAGGGGTAATCAACAAAGATCGTAATTTCCTGTACCAATGTTCCAATCACATGATCCAGCAATAGGGAGAGCTACATCAGCCCTAGATATTTAGGAGATAGGCCCCGCACAGGCTATCGGCCTGATATGTCCAATATGAACAATAACCAGAGACAGAATCAAGATCAAAGAAATTATGGTCCCTACCAGACATTGGGGACACAGAGCAAATTTGATCCCAACACCATGATATATGGTAATCAGGATAGACCGCGATATGAGGATCGATTTGCTGATAATGGAAATCAACATAGGGGCCAGTACCCACAACATGAGAGACAGGACATGAGACAGAATACTCCACGGCAGTACAATGATTCCCCACCAGGGGACTATAATCAAAGGATGGGCGCACCCCGCTCCCCTCCACAAATGAATCAAGAGTTCAGAAACTATCCCAATAGAAATCACTCACCTGAGAGGTATCAGAATAGATCCAGTCAGGGAGAAAGCAACCAATATCGATATAGGCCACAGAGAGAGGATTCTAGAGAGATGGAAAGATTCCAGTGTCTCGAGGCCCAAGTGCAAATGTTGGCTCAGCAAATAGGGAAGCTTTGTACAGCACAAAAACAGTCAAAGGAGGGGGCTGATGGCCATAGCAATGACCGGGGGGGCTCCTGAAAAGTGACTAAATACTCATGATACCTACAGCGCCGAAAAGACAGATTTCTCTGATGTAATTTTGCATAATGACTCTGAGATGCCTAATGATTTAAAAGTTAAAGTGCCAGCAAATGAACATGTAACAGAAAGTGCAAATACTTCTAAAGGAGAGGTATGGTTTAACCTAGAGCTAAATCAAACATTGGAGATTTGTACAAATGAAATAAGAAAACCCGAAGATCCGAAAGAACAAAGAGACAGATTTAAGAAAAATGACTCATGCATGGGGAATACCAGTAAACAGGGAGTAAGTGGGTATGCTATAATTCCTTCCCTGGACAATCAAAACAATGACCAAACACAGGCAGTAAAAGGAAATACTCCAAAGGAGGGTACATGTCAATCACCTGAAGTATTCTTTGAGCCACATATTTTTTAAGAGGTTAAGAGGGCTGGTACCACACTAAATGATCACAAATGCACAGAATTAAACAATAACAAATTACTGAATGATGTTGTTACACATGTTCAGTTGGAAGGTTGTAATGTGGCCCCCGATGATGCCTGGAAGGATAGGCGAACAGTGGCCACACTCCAAAAAACCTCTGAACATGGAGAAATGAATAAATTCTCTCGCGCAGAAATGGACAAAAAGGAGGGAAAAATGTCTTTCCATTTACCAATGTGCTTAGCCAAAAGTGAAAAAGGCCTGAGAAAGGTGAGCCCCGAAATCAGTAAGAATTCACACTTCTTAAGTGTGTTAGAGGAAGTTGAAGACAGGTATTATGCTCCTATCACTATAGAAGAAAAATGCCAAACATTTGCAATGATTGATACTGGCGCACAGGCCACAATTATGTCCAAGGAGCTGGTAAAGAGCATCAATGAAGGGAGATCCCCACAGAATCAGATCACAGTGAAGGAAAATCAAGGTCCAGTGCATAACTTTAATGGGGAGGAGGTGCCCATCATAGGTGTAACTGAGGTTGACATAAAGGTAGGTAAACACAGAATGAAACAAGAGGTATTGATCACATCTATTTGTGAAATTCCATTTCTGATGGGGACAGATTGCCTAAAAAGATTATCTCCTCTCATAGATGGGGTGAATGGACTGCTGTGGTCCTTAACCAAAAAATCATTGAGACCTAAGAAACTAAAATCACAAAACAGCAACATAAATGAATGTCACACCGTTGCCAAAACAAATGATGCAGTGGAGGTATATCTCCAGAATAGTTGCATACCTAGTGTCACTGTTATATTAATGTGTCGAGACAAAATGCAAAGCAACAATGAGAAACTACCTGTACAAATATACTTGGATCCAAGGAAAAATTGGCAGACTGCCATAGATGAGCACACTTTACGTTTTTATTTAAAAGAAAAGACATGCAAACAGAATACTGCTCCTAAAGCAGATTCAGACAAACATATCACCACTCTTGCTGAAATACACATGGAAGATGAGCAACCATGGGTTCATGTTGGTATAAATGACTATTTTAAAACAATAAAAGCCACTTTAGCGCTTGAACAGGAGAGGAGCTTCATTGATGAGAAATTGTTGCAAAAAATAATGGAGAGGGAGGAGATCCCGAAATTTAGGATTAAAAACCAGTATGTTTCTGGGTTGGACAGTCCAGACTTTGAAAACCGAATTGCAGGAAGATGCATGTTGACAATTAGTATTGGGCAGAAAACAATTTACCATAATGTATGGATAGTGAGTGGAGCACAAAATGAATTTTACATGGGCAATGACATCATACACAGAATGTGCATGGTGTTAGATTTCCTTAATCAAAAGATATGGTCACGCCTAGGTGGGCCGGCACATGAATTTGAAGACAAAAGGGCTTATCACTGTGCACAACTGGTCCCTTATGCAATTGAACTACAAATGAGGAAGGATACTATTATTCCTGCATTTACAAAACAGTTTGCAATAACACTGAAATGCAAAAATGGACAGCAGATGAAAGACTCTGATGCATTTGTGTGCCTGAATGAATCCATAAAACAGCAAGGCCTGGATTATGAATACATTCCATTGGTAGATATTGATGAAGGGTCTGTAAAAATTATGGTAAATAATAAAAGGTTGTCTAAATATTCATTTAGAGGAAAACTCCCCATTAGGAATGGCCATACAAAAATCACATTATACTGCAGACCTAAGTAACATGGTGATTGGAACTATCCCTGAAAAGCATGTAGATGCCAAGGGTGAGTTGCCAGAATACCTGGACTCTCAGCCCAAAGGTATATTTAAAATTAATTCTGTGTACCCTTATGATTCAAGAGAGACAGTGTGCAGTCAGTTATCAAGAGAATTGTATAACATTTAACTTAAGTGAAAATGAAGTGGAAAATCAGCCCATTGAAATGGAAGCTGGCATGCCAAAACATTTAAAAGTGGCAGCTTTACAAAGAGACACAGCCACACAGCTAGAGGAAAGCGCCGATATTCCTCTACCAGAACATTTTACAGAATGTTCTAAAATGGTAGAGGAGCAGATATTAGCGGAAGCGTGTGACAACGATGAGGATAGAAATGAATTGAGGAAGATATTTATGGATTTTCAAGACGTATTTGCAAAAGATGCTTATGATTGCGGGTTAACTAATTTACATGTGGCCACACTTCCGGAAGGGTGTAGCAGAAGTCCAGTATTTGTACGCCAGTATAGACTACCGCTGGCGTGTTTAGAATCATTGGCAGAGATTATAAAAAATTTGGAATCGCGAGGAATCAACAGACCTATCCATAGCACATCCAACACGCCCATTTTAGGTGTGTTAAAGCCAAACGGTCAATCGTGGTTATGTGCAGAGTTGAGGGAATTAAATAAAAGAGTACCAGTGTCCAGATGGCCACTGCCATTTATTGATCAGGGCCTAGCTCAGGTACATGGTTCAAAAGTGTTTACCACATTAGATCTCACCTCTGGATATTGGTGCGTGCCATTGGCAGAGGAGATACAGAATTTATTTTCCTTTACATTTGACAGGACTCAATACGCATGGGTTAGAACTCCGATCGGGTAGGTTAATAGTGGGAGTGAATTTGGAAAGTTTTTGAGGAAGGCCATGCCTGATTCAGCAGAAAGAGGAACCATAGTTTATGTGGATGATGTCCTCATAAAAAATGAAAGTTTGAAAAACCATTTTGATGAAATAAGACATGTGCTTGGCCAATTGCAGAAAGCAGGCGCCAAAGTATCTTTACAAAAATCACAATGGTGCAAGAAAAGGGTGAATTTCCCAGGCCATGAAGTGACTGAACATGGGCTAAATCCACAAAAGAAGAAAATAGAGGCCATACAAAAATTAAAAGACCCTAAGAATGTGAAAGGGGTAAAAAGTTTATTAGGAGTGACAGGCTATAACAGAAAGTTCATTGAAAATGATGCTGAAATCACTCAACCATTAACGTAACTGCTAAAACTGAATACACCCTGGAAATGGGAAAAAGAGCAGTCTGAGGCTGCGGCTAAATTAAAGGAATGTTTGGTAAAGGCACCGTGTTTAGCATACCCCATAAAGGATAGGGATTTCTGTATAGAAATAGGTTTCTCTGAACATTGTATGTCAGCAGTATTATCGCAAAAACATGATTTGAATCACAAAACCATTGCCTATGCAAGTAAGGCATTTTCCCAAGTTGAAATGAAATTCAATGAATGTGAAAAGGCCCCATTAACCACTGTGTGGGCGCTACAACATTTCCGCCCCATTGTTCAGGGAGGTAATTTGGCAGCTGAGTTATTACAGAAGTGTTTTATATTAATATGTCACGTTACCCATTTACTCCTGAAAATGTATGCTGTAAAATGCACCATTTTGTACTATTTAAAACAATCATTGGGAGGGGAGTCCCCTGTGAGCATTGAGTGTTTTCAGGCTGGCTCACATCTCATGTTCACACCAATCTCTTCAGTAACCGCTTTAAAAGTCCACGTGTGAGGTGCTTTTGAATCCAAACCGGGTCTGATTGAATCTGTCACTCCTGCTCTGAGGAAATAGCTGGCCATAGTATCATTAGATGTTTGATGGTCTCACATCAATGCTTATTTCCACATAATCTACACGTTCGATCCTCTCTAAACAACAACAAATATATTTTATTTCAGATTTCTCCATTTACATACAAATATTAACAACATTTCTTCAACATTAGTCATTACTTAAAACCCTCATAATAGAATTACTTTTCGTTAAAAACAGTAGGTGCTTATCCAGTCCTGTTTGTTTTCTTTGCAAACTGGGATTTGATGTTCCACTTGTCCCATTAGAAAACTCAGACCACGTGTCTCAGAATGTTAAGAAGAAAACAATACTGGGCAAGCACTTACAGATTGGAATGAGTCATGTTGGCAAGTATGGAACTCCACCAAACTAAATATACGATCTAGATCTTCACAATTCATCACATATCACTTTACCAATCCGCATATGCTTATTTTGTTTGCCTGTGGAGGTCTTAAAACGAGGAATAATTAGCAGGAAATGGGTCAAGTCTTCTTCCTGCCCCAGATAACATGTGCGCTTTGTATCCCCATGTTTCCATCTTGTGCGTTTGTTCCGTGGCAGTAGATGTAGCCTTACAGGCAACAGCCACCTTCTACAGGCCGGTGAGCCAATCCTTGCTTATATAGCAGGGGACCCTTCTACATTTGAGAACTGTGTATTTGAAGCTACAAGAGAAAAGGCCAGGGGAAGAGAGCTATTCCCCCAGGAAGAAACCAATACTTGGGAGCACACGTCTACTCACAGTCCAGAAGAAGGGAGTTATTCTGCTGAACCAAGAAGATCTATTTTATCTTTAGTTTAATATTAAGTGTATGGGACAGAAGTGGGGGGTTTTGTTTGACACAGGATGGTGGAGACTATTGATTTGCATGGGCATTCTGACATAGCAATTCGTTTTTTAGTTGAGGTAGGAAAACCCATCTTAGAGTTACATAAAGTTCGGTTTTCTCTTTAATTTCTTAAACAATAAAAGTTTATATCAACGACTATGCCATTGTGTGTCAGTCTCCTCCTCCTGCACCCTTACAGTACACCAAGGTTGAAATCGGACAAAGCTGCTAAGGGCATTGCTGACTCACAGGTAGATTTAGATTCAGCCAGGCCATGGCCACCTCCATAAAGAATTTAGTTGCACTCATGTGACTGCCCAAAGACATTTAGATGGCCACCCATCTATATTATGTCCACCATAGAATAGGGAATTTACCTACCACCCGCCAGATTTAAGCTGGTAGATGGGAAACAGAGTCCAAGCACTGCCCCCCCAACCCTTGCCTCCACTTTCAAGTACTAGCTAATACAAGGAACGAAACCATAAGGTAACAAATTAAAATAACAGGTACTCAAAATATTGAATTCTGACAGGACTGCTAAGGTCAGAGAGCAGTGAATGTAGTCACAACAGCACATTAGCTGGTAGAAGGGAAATGGGAGTCCAGGCACACTCCACAGTCCAAGAGGACCTACAAGGAACAAAAATGGGCAATAAATAAAGAAAAGTGAAAATGGGCCAGGCAACCCAGAGCAGTAGCTCATACAAGGAACAAAGTCATAAGGCAAATAAAATGCAAGCTAAAATAACAAATTAAAATAATAATAGGTACTCAAAATATTGAATTCTGACAGGACTGCTAAGGTCAGAGAGCAGTGAATGTAGTCACAACAGCACATTAGCTGGTAGAAGGGAAAAGGGAGTCCAGGCACACTCCACAGTCCAGGAGGACCTACAAGGAACAAAAATGGGCAATAAATAAAGAAAAGTGAAAATGGGCCAGGCAACCCAGAGCACTAGCTCATACAAGGAACAAAGTCATAAGGGAAATAAAATGCAAGCTAAAATAACAAATTAAAATAATAATAGGTACTCAAAATATTGAATTCTGACAGGACTGCTAAGGTCAGAGAGCAGTGAATGTAGTCACAACAGCACATTAGCTGGTAGAAGGGAAATGGGAGTCCAGGCACACTCCACAGTCCAAGAGGACCTACAAGGAACAAAAATGGGCAATAAATAAAGAAAAGTGAAAATGGGCCAGGCAACCCAGAGCAGTAGCTCATACAAGGAACGAAGTCATAAGGCAAATAAAATGCAAGCTAAAATAACAAATTAAAATAATAATAGGTACTCAAAATATTGAATTCTGACAGGACTGCTAAGGTCAGAGAGCAGTGAATGTAGTCACAACAGCACATTAGCTGGTAGAAGGGAAATGGGAGTCCAGGCACACTCCACAGTCCAAGAGGACCTACAAGGAACAAAAATGGGCAATAAATGAAGACAAGTGAAAATGGGCCAGGCAACCCAGAGCAGTAGCTCATACAAGGAACAAAGTCATAAGGCAAATAAAATGCAAGCTAAAATAACAAATTAAAATAATAATAGGTACTCAAAATATTGAATTCTGACAGGACTGCTAAGGTCAGAGAGCAGTGAATGTAGTCACAACAGCACATTAGCTGGTAGAAGGGAAATGGGAGTCCAGGCACACTCCACAGTCCAAGAGGACCTACAAGGAACAAAAAAGGGTAATAAATAAAGAAAAGTGAAAATGGGCCAGGCAACCCAGAGCAGTAGCTCATACAAGGAACAAAGTCATAAGGCAAATAAAATGCAAGCTAAAATAACAAATTAAAATAATAATAGGTACTCAAAATATTGAATTCTGACAGGACTGCTAAGGTCAGAGAGCAGTGAATGTAGTCACAACAGCACATTAGCTGGTAGAAGGGAAATGGGAGTCCAGGCACACTCCACAGTCCAATAGGACCTACAAGGAACAAAAATGGGCAATAAATAAAGAAAAGTGAAAATGGGCCAGGCAACCCAGAGCAGTAGCTCATACAAGGAACAAAGTCATAAGGCAAATAAAATGCAAGCTAAAATAACAAATTAAAATAATAATAGGTACTCAAAATATTGAATTCTGACAGGACTGCTAAGGTCAGAGAGCAGTGAATGTAGTCACAACAGCACATTAGCTGGTAGAAGGGAAATGGGAGTCCAGGCACACTCCACAGTCCAAGAGGACCTACAAGGAACAAAAATGGCCAATAAATAAAGAAAAGTGAAAATGGGCCAGGCAACCCAGAGCAGTAGCTCATACAAGGAACAAAGTCATAAGGCAAATAAAATGCAAGCTAAAATAACAAATTAAAATAATAATAGGTACTCAAAATATTGAATTCTGACAGGACTGCTAAGGTCAGAGAGCAGTGAATGTAGTCACAACAGCACATTAGCTGGTAGAAGGGAAAAGGGAGTCCAGGCACACTCCACAGTCCAGGAGGACCTACAAGGAACAAAAATGGGCAATAAATAAAGAAAAGTGAAAATGGGCCAGGCAACCCAGAGCACTAGCTCATACAAGGAACAAAGTCATAAGGGAAATAAAATGCAAGCTAAATAATGGGTACTCAAAATATTGAATTCTGACACCACTGCTAAGGTCAGAAAGCAGTGAATGTAGTCACAGCAGCACATTAGGATGGGAGTCCAGGCATACTCCAGTCCAGGAGGACCTACAAGGAACAAAAATGGACAATAAATAAATAAAAGTGAAAAAGGGCCAGGCAACCCAGAGCACTAGCTCATACAAGGAACACCTTTTGTAGGTAAATAAAATGGGAGCTAAAATAATGAAAAAAATATGTAGAGTGGCTGAAATGGGCTGAAATGGGCTAATGTTGATAATAGCCTTGCACTTCACAAGTAAGCAAGGTAGGGCCTGTCTCCATAAAGTTTCTGGCTTCAGAAAGTGAGATCAGTGCTACCAATAAGGGGGCTGCCTGTGCCAGATAGTAGATGAGAAATTGAGCCCAGGCACTAGTAGGACCGACAAAGAACAAACATGGGACCTAAAAGTAAACAGAAAAGGGTCCATGCTACTCCCAAGCAGGAGCTCATATAAGTAACCTGTAGGGAACTAAATGCTAACTAAAATGAAATATTAAAATAATATGTAAAGCAGTTCAAGTTGGATAATGATACCAAGAGCCTTGCTACTTCACATGTAAGTAAATTTAGCCATTCAGAGCCCACTTCTGTCATTTCTTTGACTTTTGACTGTTGAATGAGTGCTACATAACAGGGGTTCGCCACTCTAAATTCTATCTTCCATCTGTAAGGGTGCAGAAGTACGAGTCTGACATAGTGGTGACATGCTTGTAGGTAGAAACTTATGTATGTCTTCTAAACTAAAATGTGCACTGTCCTGTGTCCAACCCTATTTTCATCCCTTACATGCTAAACTAATGAAAACCTGAGTGTCTTCATCCAGAACAAGGCTTCTCTAGTTCTGGATACAGATTTTTAATATTCAGTTCTTGATGAGAAAACACAATGAGTGACTCTGTAGAAAACAGTTCCCAATGTGTGAAGTCTGGTGCTCCATCCTGCCAGATTTCACTGTAGATCTTATTACAAAACACAGCACTCAAATATCATAGGGAAATCTCTTCCTATGTTCCTTTCTCAAGAAAAATAATATTTTAGCGCCAAGTCTGATGTACTAGCCTGCCAGACTTGACTGTAGAACCTGGAATTCCAGAAAGTGTCTCATTTTTTGGTAATGGGTTCTCGGCCCCGTGTATTACTTTCTTGCGCCCTGTTTTCTTACTTAGATGAGTCCCAGGTTCCTCTGGGCCGTCTCAGTTTCCCTGACTTGTTCGCTAGCTTTTCTCTTCTGTGTGGGTCCCAGACCCCCTTATATTATCATGGGTTCTCTTCTTGCACTGGGGTGTGTTTCTTCTGTCTTGTATGGGTCTTTGACCAGTGTGTTTTGCTTTTGTTGGGGTCACCCAACTTCATATGAGTACCAGACCCTGGTGTGCTAGTTTTGCGGGTTCTCTTTTTCTCTATCCCTGCTTCATTTAATGTCCAACTGAACAGACATGGTGTAGTCTCCTGCCTGTACTGTACCACATATGATATCTTTTAAAATTACGCTCCAGCTTTTACAGTTCGTTGGTTATCCCTTCTTGCCTCTCCAGATCTTGGTGTCTTTTTAATATATTTGGTGCCCTCCACTAGCTGGCCCGAACCTTGCCCTTTGAGAAATGTTGTTGCAGTCTCTGATATGTCCTGAGAGTAGAGTTGGGCTTCTGCACTGCTTTCACATTTGGTGTCCTGCCCACTGCAGCCTTAGGCTCTCTTTTGTGTCCTTGGCTGCGTGTCTTAACCTTGATTTGGCGTTGCCGGTCGGTTTTCTCCTTTCCCATCACCGAACAAGTTCCCCCTCCTAATGGCAGGGGGCGCTGAGCCGCCAACCGCCGCGCACCACGTGACCGGAGCGCAAGGCATTATTATCATGGAGTGGATTAGAGCTGCGTGTTTGGCCCTCACACGGATATTTTACGCAGATTGACCAACAACCAGGAGGCCGACCGGGGGGGGCCACCGTCCCATGACCGAGGGCCCCTCTACACAGGCCACCACAGAGAGCCGCCGGAGGCGGCGCGGACGCGAGAGGCGCCAGAGAAGGCAGGAGAGGCAGAGGCAGGAGAGGCAGAGGCGACAGCACGATTTGATTCTTGTATTGCTGATCATTCTGATAATCATCCTCTTACATTGGCTGCTCATCGATACCGAGTAATGAGCTTGTTTTTCCCCAAGTCGCTTGTAATGTAATGTACTCTTCGTCCCTTCATCACGAGGCTCACCTCGTGGTGGAGGGACGAATAAATGTTCTTTTTCTGGTCTAATTAACATGTGAGAAGAACAAGTTACTTCTTACCTCGTAACGTTCTTTCGACTGGATGTTCCTCCCACGTATTCCTCATCTTATGATAATTCGTTATCTCCAGCTTCGCTGTATCTACAACATGCATTTGCTTTTGTACAGAGAAATCTAGAAAGAGCTGCTGACAGTGCCAAATCATTTTATGAAAAAAAAAATTAAACAGTAAAGGAATATTGTGTAGGGGATCAGGTGTATAAATTTAATTTTGGAAAAAGTAAAAAGAAAAATTCCAAATTCCTAGCAGCCTGGCAGGGGCCATTCGGAATTATAGATAAAGTCTCTCCTGTAGTTTAAAATCTTTTAAAGACTGAAGGTGAAACAGCAACAGAACAGTTTGTGCATTGTGAATCAGATCAAACCATGCCATCCCAGACATGAAATTAAACGCCTTGAGCGTGTAGAAACAGATAAAGTCCCTTGAATATAAAAAAAGTGAAATAAGTGGGTCCAGACAGAAGGCAGTGACAGAGAAGTTAAATAAAGATGGTTGATTATAATGGCACATAAACACTGTAATATATGTCAATATATATATATAATAAAAAAAATAGAAGCTGAAGTTTATGGAGTTGGTGTGCAGAATGAAAATGCATTAAACATTGAATGCTGTTTTATGTATGCTTGTTCTCTATAACCTGTGCTTAATTTCAGAAGGCGAAAGAAAAAGGGCGAAATATTTTACAAAGCATGTTTTATTTTTGGCAAAAGGGTGAAATTAGTATTGTGCTACATACTTGATTTGTTTCTTTTCTATTTTGATTTAGAATATTAACATATTTGTACTGGAGGTCACGGGAGACGATGGAGTCCTGGAGTCCCCTGGATGAAGATCAAATGATGCCTGCCTCCGGGTAAAGGTGAAGACAGAGTAACCGGAATGCCAATGAAAAGAGATGACTCCTATGGAAAAAAGATCCAAGAGTGCCAAGATGGAAGAGTACCCGAATGAACCAAATGATGTGACATTGCTGGTCGCGACATTTCAGAGGCAGACAAGTATCCTGGAGTGCCACGTATTTATTATTTTAATTAATTATGTTAACTCCTTATTTTAGTTATTTGTGTTATTGTATTGTTTTGTGATTGAACTCAAGTATAAAATTAAGACACTGGACTATGTACACTTCCATTGGGAAGAAAAATGTAAAAAATATTATAAGAACTGATGGAATTTTGATATTATACCGATTGAACAGTGATTTTTCAATTTTCATTTTTCACACATGAACATTAATTGTATTGGATTGTTACATTTTAAAAGAAGAAAAGGAGCAAGTTTTTTTTTTCTCAATTTTGGCTGGGATCATAGCCAAATTCTAAAACAAAAAGGAGGGAATATGTAGGATTGTTTAGCATGTCTAAAATGCAGCGCCACTGCATGGGTTTATTTCATTGCTATAATGTGGTACAGCAAGGCATGTGTTGCCAGTGTGACATGGACATGTAAATGAAGACAGGCTATTCAGTCAAAAACGATTTCTGCATCTAAAATAAAAAAAAATGTTTACATGTAAATGCACATTTTTCTTTTTTCATCTGAAATTGCTCTGTTGCAGGAGACACATTAGACAATTAATAAAATAACACCACTAACGAATACTAATCACTAATGATAATCAAATAACATCATAATGTGTTCTCCAGTGCTAAATGAGATGGAAAAAGACAGGCTCTGAAAGTCATTTTTAAACGTGATTCATTTTTTTTTCTCTGCTGCTGTCCACAGTATTTGCAGAAAGCAAAGGCTCGAATAAGCAGGAAATTAGTTTTGTTACAGTTGCTACTGTAAAAGCAAGCCATTGTGTAAGGAAGGAGGATAGGACATGATGGATCTTTATTGGATCCACGTCACAGTAAGGGAGGTAACAAGAGCTTTCATGTAGAATCTCGGGGGGAAAGAGAGGCAGTAGACATCTTACACAGCTCGGAGAAAGACTTGGCTGGTGGCTGGTGAGTTTCCTGATTGAAAAAGCAGATTCCAGTACTGCTGCAGAGACTAGGAATTAAAGTCAACAAGCCCCGGTTTGAGTGACAGCAGATGCTTGTCCTTGCTGGGTGAACCCCTCCAGAAGGCAACCAGCCAAAGAAGTTACATGCTGGACAAGCCCGGTAATTATCTTGCTGAAGTGTGGGGGCGGTATGTATGTGTGCGAAACTATTCAGTCAGAGTAGAAGAGGGAATTCCTGTGTTTTATCAACATGTTTAATGTTGCAAATTGAATTTTCTTTCCTCGCCACTCTCTTCTCATTTTGTTACAGATAATGTTGTTACTGTGCAATTTCCACTTATTTCTGTAAAAAGAGTAAGATTGTGTTAAAATGCAATTTTTATAACACAAAAATATCTGAAAGCAGGCGGGTTGTGTGTTTTATTTTTCTCTTTTCTTTGTGCATCTACCATTATAGCACTGGTAATACGGGGAAGGGTTTTAGGCAGTGCAATTGTCATTCTTAAGTTAGCTCAAAATAATACTTGTCGGTAGCTGTGTGCACGGTTCCATTCAGTATATAAGTATAAGTGTGTCTGACCTCTGAATGGGATATAAAAAAAAAAAAACAGACTAGTCTGCTGGAGGTAAATGAGCCAGTGGAAAGAGAGATTTCTGGACATAGTTCACTGACGTAGATAAGTTCGTGATGAATACCACATGTTAGCTCGCTGTCGTAGATAAGTCAGTGAGGACAGCCCATGGTGGCACTCCATATGAAAATGTGGTGTTTCTAAAATGCAAGCCTGAGGTCTCTCTAGTGATCACACGAACAATCTAAACAAAAATAAGGGGTTCTGGATATTGGGGCCACATGTAAAACAAAGGAATTATGCTCACCCGAAATACCACCAATAACGCATACCAACAAAATGTATACCTATGAATGTATCTGTGTGCTGAAATGATGTGTGTGTGCTGTATTACTATATACCAAATCCCATCTGAATGCAAAGAGTGATTATTACTGAGTTACTATCATTTTTGGCGGTAAGAAAATACTGCTAGGCCCCAAATCTACACAAAATACCCAACATATTTATGGTGCGTTGCAAGTCGGGAAAGTGATCACAGAGCACCTACTGGGCGTGGCAAGTGTGTCTCACACTGCCATCTGTACATTAAAGTGAACCCATTTCATAAAATCAGTGTGTCGCCAAAAACGAATTTCAGGATGTCACAAAGGGAAACCACATTCTCAGACCTGGTGCAATATTTAGAGGCAAAGTTATTCGCACATGGGACGTGGTCATCAAACAGTACTTCAGAATGGCATGACCACATTCAGGGTGAGGTGCAGAAAGAAAAACTAGACAATATTTTTACAGAAGGCAGCATAATTCAGGTCTGCCTTACAAGGTTATTGAATGCAGCCAATAAAAGTGCAGAGAACGACTGTTTAATACGGCTATGCACCAAGATATGGTTTATTTTGAATAGGTCCCTGCGAATGCAGGAAAATGATACCCAGCTAATTAACAGGTTAAAGACTGACTTAGATGGGGCAAGTAAAAAAGAGGAGATGTTAAGAGCAGAATTGGATGAATGCCAAAAAGACATGCAATTAACATGCAGAGATTTTGATGCTCAGTTGTCCAAAAGCAAGAAACAATTGGAGGATAGTGAACAAGAATTGGTACACTTAAAAGCTTTAGTGGACCACATTAGACAGGATAAAGATGAGATTGTTTCAGAAATGCAGATTTTACAAAAAGAAAATTTTGAAAAAGAAGGTGATCTCCAAGGTGCAGAGCAAGAAATGGTTAAAATGATTCAAGAAAGAGACAAGAGAAACAAAGAATTAAATGAATGTCAAATGCAAATGTGCAACATGCAGGAGGTAATAAATAAAATGAGTGATGAAAACAACTATCTGCAAAAATGAAGCAGACAGGCTCCTTAAAAAGTGTAAGGACTTAGAACAGCAAATGTGCATTCCCAGGTCCCAGGAGAGGCGGCAGGGTACTACATTCAATGGAGTGGAGGTGAATTCTATTTCTGCCCAAAGAGCTAGTACTCCAGTGACTGGAAAGGTGACTGAACTTGGTTGCAGCACCCTTGGGGGATTTGATACTCCCATTGGGGGCCGCCACCAATCCCATACACCTGGAACCAGGATCGAGTCACCAAGTAGTGCAATTCCATGCATTGCAACAAGTAGCCCCATAGAAATAATGAAATCCATTAAAGCTCTGAACAAACCATTTAAAAAAGGAGGGGAATGCTGCATTGAGGATCACTTAGAAGCGGTCCATGACATTTTTAAAGCACTCCAGATACCTAAGGAACAGTACAGGCAGTATTTTCATTTAACTTTAGATACTCCGACGGCCAGCATCATAAGAGGATTAAATGAACAGCAGAATATGACATGGGTGGAGTTTGAAAAAGAAATTAGGCGTCATTTTTCTCCTTTCCAGTCATTGCAGGAGGCAAAGAAAGTTGCTTACACAATCACTGCTGGGCCTAATACATCTCCTCGCCAGTTTTTACAAGACTTAAAAAGAGCATTTTCTCGCTTTGATGTGTCTTTTGACCCCAATTCTAATGAATTTAAAACTGCCTACTTCTATGGGCTACAGAAAGACATCATATCCCAATTGGTCTGTGAATTTGATCGTGACAAGTCCCTTGAGTGGATTGTGCATCAAAGCACAAAACTATATGTGGTACTTTATTGTCAGGGTAGAGAAAGTTATAAAATGAAAGATACTAGACCTAAATCTAAAGAACCCTCAGCCACAGTGATGGAAATCAGGTCAGCCAAAATGTCCCTTGAGTCTGCTCAAAGTCCAGGCAAAAATAATTTGCCACCTGAACAAAGGGGTAATCAACAAAGATCGTAATTTCCTGTACCAATGTTCCAATCACATGATCCTAGCAATAGGGAGAGCTACATCAGCCCTAGATATTTAGGAGATAGGCCCCGCACAGGCTATCGGCCTGATATGTCCAATATGAACAATAACCAGAGACAGAATCAAGATCAAAGAAATTATGGTCCCTACCAGACATTGGGGACACAGAGCAAATTTGATCCCAACACCATGATATATGGTAATCAGGATAGACCGCGATATGTGGATCGATTTGCTGATAATGGAAATCAACATAGGGGCCAGTACCCACAACATGAGAGACAGGACATGAGACAGAACATGAATCATACTCCACGGCAGTACAATGATTCCCCACCAGGGGACTATAATCAAAGGATGGGCGCACCCCGCTCCCCTCCACAAATGAATCAAGAGTTCAGAAACTATCCCAATAGAAATCACTCACCTGAGAGGTATCAGAATAGATCCAGTCAGGGAGAAAGCAACCAATATCGATATAGGCCACAGAGAGAGGATTCTAGAGAGATGGAAAGATTCCAGTGTCTCGAGGCCCAAGTGAAAATGTTGGCTCAGCAAATAGGGAAGCTTTGTACAGCACAAAAACAGTCAAAGGAGGGGGCTGATGGCCATAGCAATGACCGGGGGGCTCCTGAAAAGTGACTAAATACTCATGATACCTACAGCGCCGAAAAGACAGATTTCTCTGATGTAATTTTGCATAATGACTCTGAGATGCCTAATGATTTAAAAGTTAAAGTGCCAGCAAATGAACATGTAAGAGAAAGTGCAAATACTTCTAAAGGAGAGGTATGGTTTAACCTAGAGCTAAATCAAACATTGGAGATTTGTACAAATGAAATAAGAAAACCCGAAGATCCGAAAGAACAAAGAGACAGATTTAAGAAAAATGACTCATGCATGGGGAATACCAGTAAACAGGGAGTAAGTGGGTATGCTATAATTTCTTCCCTGGACAATCAGAACAATGACCAAACACAGGCAGTAAAAGGAAATACTCCAAAGGAGGGTACATGTCAATCACCTGAAGTATTCTTTGAGCCACATATTTTTTAAGAGGTTAAGAGGGCTGGTACCACACTAAATGATCACAAATGCACAGAATTAAACAATGACAAATTACTGAATGATGTTGTTACACATGTTCAGTTGGAAGGTTGTAATGTGGCCCCCGATGATGCCTGGAAGGATAGGCGAACAGTGGCCACACTCCAAAAAACCTCTGAACATGGAGAAATGAATAAATTCTCTCGCGCAGAAATGGACAAAAAGGAGGGAAAAATGTCTTTCCATTTACCAATGTGCTTAGCCAAAAGTGAAAAAGGCCTGAGAAAGGTGAGCCCCGAAATCAGTAAGAATTCACACTTCTTAAGTGTGTTAGAGGAAGTTGAAGACAGGTATTATGCTCCTATCACTATAGAAGAAAAATGCCAAACATTTGCAATGATTGACACTGGCGCACAGGCCACAATTATGTCCAAGGAGCTGGTAAAGAGCATCAATGAAGGGAGATCCCCACAGAATCAGATCACAGTGAAGGAAAATCAAGGTCCAGTGCATAACTTTAATGGGGAGGAGGTGCCCATCATAGGTGTAACTGAGGTTGACATAAAGGTAGGTAAACAAAGAATGAAACAAGAGGTATTGATCACATCTATTTGTGAAATTCCATTTCTGATGGGGACAGATTGCCTAAAAAGATTATCTCCTCTCATAGATGGGGTGAATGGAGTGCTGTGGTCCTTAACCAAAAAACATTGAGACCTAAGAAACTAAAATCACAAAACAGCAACATAAATGAATGTCACACCGTTGCCAAAACAAATGATGCAGTGGAGGTATATCTCCAGAATAGTTGCATACCTAGTGTCACTATTATATTAATGTGTCGAGACAAAATGCAAAGCAACAATGAGAAACTACCTGTACAAATATACTTGGATCCAAGGAAAAATTGGCAGACTGCCATAGATGAGCACACTTTACGTTTTTATTTAAAAGAAAAGACATGCAAACAGAATACTGCTCCTAAAGCAGATTCAGACAAACATATCACCACTCTTGCTGAAATACACATGGAAGATGAACAACCATGGGTTCATGTTGCTATAAATGACTATTTTAAAACAATAAAAGCCACTTTAGCGCTTGAACAGGAGAGGAGCTTCATTGATGAGAAATTGTTGCAAAAAATAATGGAGAGGGAGGAGATCCCGAAATTTAGGATTAAAAACCAGTATGTTTCTGGGTTGGACAGTCCAGACTTTGAAAACCGAATTGCAGGAAGATGCATGTTGACAATTAGTATTGGGCAGAAAACAATTTACCATAATGTATGGATAGTGAGTGGAGCACAAAATGAATTTTACATGGGCAATGACATCATGCACAGAATGTGTATGGTGTTAGATTTCCTTAATCAAAAGATATGGTCACGCCTAGGTGGGCCGGCACCTGAATTTGAAGACAAAAGAAGGGCTTATCACTGTGCACAACTGGTCCCTTATGCAATTGAACTACAAATGAGGAAGGATACTATTATTCCTGCATTTACAAAACAGTTTGCAATAACACTGAAATGCAAACATGGACAGCAGATGAAAGACTCTGATGCATTTGTGTGCCTGAATGAATCCATAAAACAGCAAGGCCTGGATTATGAATACATTCCATTGGTAGATATTGATGAAGGGTCTGTAAAAATTATGTTAAATAATAAAAGGTTGTCTAAATATTCATTTAGAGGAAAACTCCCCATTAGGAATGGCCATACAAAAATCACATTATACTGCAGACCTAAGTAACATGGTGATTGGAAATATCCCTGAAAAGCATGTAGATGCCAAGGGTGAGTTGCCAGAATACCTGGACTCTCAGCCCAAAGGTATATTTAAAATTAATTCTGTGTACCCTTATGATTCAAGAGAGACAGTGTGCAGTCAGTTATCAAGAGAATTGTATAACATTTAACTTAAGTGAAAATGAAGTGGAAAATCGGCCCATTGAAATGGAAGCTGGCATGCCAAAACATTTAAAAGTGGCAGCTTTACAAAGAGACACAGCCACACAGCTAGAGGAAAGCGCTGAGATTCCTCTACCAGAACATTTTCCAGAATTTTCTAAAATGGTAGAGGAGCAGATATTAGCGGAAGCGTGTGACAACGATGAGGATAGAAATGAATTGAGAAAGATATTTATGGATTTTCAAGATGTATTTGCAAAAGATGCTTATGATTGCGGGTTAACTAATTTACATGTGGCCACACTTCCGGAAGGGTGTTGCAGAAGTCCAGTATTTGTACGCCAGTATAGACTACCGCTGGCGTGTTTAGAATCATTGGCAGAGATTATAAAAAATGTGGAATCGCGAGGAATCATCAGACCTATCCATAGCACATCCAACACGCCCATTTTAGGTGTGTTAAAGCCAAACGGTCAATGGTGGTTATGTGCAGAGTTGAGTGAATTAAATAAAAGAGTACCAGTGTCCAGATGGCCACTGCCATTTATTGATCAGGGCCTAGCTCAGGTACATGGTTCAAAAGTGTTTACCACATTAGATCTCACCTCTGGATATTGGTGCGTGCCATTGGCAGAGGAGATACAGAATTTATTTTCCTTTACATTTGACAGGACTCAATACGCATGGGTTAGAACTCCGATCGGGTACGTTAATAGTGGGAGTGAATTTGGAAAGTTTTTGAGGAAGGCCATGCCTGATGCAGCAGAAAGAGGAACCATAGTTTATGTGGATGATGTCCTGATAAAAAATGAAAGTTTGAAAAACCATTTTGATGAAATAAGACATGTGCTTGGCCAATTGCAGAAAGCAGGCGCCAAAGTATCTTTACAAAAATCACAATGGTGCAAGAAAAGGGTGAATTTCCCAGGCCATGAAGTGACTGAACATGGGCTAAATCCACAAAAGAAGAAAATAGAGGCCATACAAAAATTAAAAGACCCTAAAAATGTGAAAGGGGTAAAAAGTTTATTAGGAGTGACAGGCTATAACAGAAAGTTCATTGAAAATGATGCTGAAATCACTCAACCATTAACGTAACTGCTAAAACTGAATACACCCTGGAAATGGGAAAAAGAGCAGTCTGAGGCTGTGGCTAAATTAAAGGAATGTTTGGTAAAGGCACCGTGTTTAGCATACCCCATAAAGGATAGGGATTTCTGCATAGAAATAGGTTTCTCTGAACATTGTATGTCAGCAGTATTATCGCAAAAACATGATTTGAATCACAAAACCATTGCCTATGCAAGTAAGGCATTTTCCCAAGTTGAAATGAAATTCAATCAATGTGAAAAGGCCCCATTAACCACTGTGTGGGCGCTACAACATTTCCGCCCCATTGTTCAGGGAGGTAATTTGGCAGCTGAGTTATTACAGAAGTGTTTTATATTAATATGGCACGTTATCCATTTACTCCTGAAAATGTATGCTGTAAAATGCACCATTTTGTACTATTTAAAACTATCATTGGGAGGGGAGTCCCCTGTGAGCATTGAGTGTTTTCAGGCTGGCTCACATCTCATGTTCACACCAATCTCTTCAGTAACCGCTTTAAAAGTCCACGTGTGAGGTGCTTTTGAATCCAAACCGGGTCTGATTGAATCTGTCACTCCTGCTCTGAGGAAATAGCTGGCCATAGTATCATTAGATGTTTGATGGTCTCACATCAATGCTTATTTCCACATAATCTACACGTTCGATCCTCTCTAAACAACAACAAATATATTTTATTTCAGATTTCTCCATTTACATACAAATATTAACAACATTTCTTCAACATTAGTCATTACTTAAAACCCTCATAATAGAATTACTTTTCGTTAAAAACAGTAGGTGCTTATCCAGTCCTGTTTTTTTTCTTTGCAAACTGGGATTTGATGTTCCACTTGTCCCATTAGAAAACTCAGACTACGTGTCTCAGAATGTTAAGAAGAAAACAATACTGGGCAAGCACTTACAGATTGGAATGAGTCATGTTGGCAAGTATGGAACTCCACCAAACTAAATATACGATCTAGATCTTCACAATTCATCACATATCACTTTACCAATCCGCATATGCTTATTTTGTTTGCCTGTGGAGGTCTTAAAACGAGGAATAATTAGCAGGAAATGGGTCAAGTCTTCTTCCTGCCCCAGATAACATGTGCGCTTTGTATCCCCATGTTTCCATCTTGTGCGTTTGTTCCGTGGCAGTAGATGTAGCCTTACAGGCAACAGCCACCTTCTACAGGCCGGTGAGCCAATCCTTGCTTATATAGCAGGGGACCCTTCTACATTTGAGAACTGTGTATTTGAAGCTACAAGAGAAAAGGCCAGGGGAAGAGAGCTATTCCCCCAGGAAGAAACCAATACTTGGGAGCACACGTCTACTCACAGTCCAGAAGAAGGGAGTTATTCTGCTGAACCAAGAAGATCTATTTTATCTTTAGTTTAATATTAAGTGTATGGGACAGAAGTGGGGGGTTTTGTTTGACACAGGATGGTGGAGACTATTGATTTGCATGGGCATTCTGACATAGCAATTCGTTTTTTAGTTGAGGTAGGAAAACCCATCTTAGAGTTACATAAAGTTCGGTTTTCTCTTTAATTTCTTAAACAATAAAAGTTTATATCAACGACTATGCCATTGTGTGTCAGTCTCCTCCTCCTGCACCCTTACAGTACACCAAGGTTGAAATCGGACAAAGCTGCTAAGGGCATTGCTGACTCACAGGTAGATTTAGATTCAGCCAGGCCATGGCCACCTCCATAAAGAATTTAGTTGCACTCATGTGACTGCCCAAAGACATTTAGATGGCCACCCATCTATATTATGTCCACCATAGAATAGGGAATGTACCTACCACCCGCCGGATTTAAGCTGGTAGATGGGAAACAGAGTCCAAGCACTGCCCCCCCAACCCTTGCCTCCCCTTTCGAGTACTAGCTAATACAAGGAACGAAACCATAAGGTAACAAATTAAAATAACAGGTACTCAAAATATTGAATTCTGACAGGACTGCTAAGGTCAAAGAGCAGTGAATGTAGTCACAACAGCACATTAGCTGGTAGAAGGGAAATGGGAGTCCAGGCACACTCCACAGTCCAAGAGGACCTACAAGGAACAAAAATGGGCAATAAATAAAGAAAAGTGAAAATGGGCCAGGCAACCCAGAGCAGTAGCTCATACAAGGAACGAAGTCATAAGGCAATTAAAATGCAAGCTAAAATAACAAATTAAAATAATAATAGGTACTCAAAATATTGAATTCTGACAGGACTGCTAAGGTCAGAGAGCAGTGAATGTAGTCACAACAGCACATTAGCTGGTAGAAGGGGAATGGGAGTCCAGGCACACTCCACAGTCCAAGAGGACCTACAAGGAACAAAAATGGGCAATAAATGAAGAAAAGTGAAAATGGGCCAGGCAACCCAGAGCAGTAGCTCATACAAGGAACACAGTCATAAGCCAAATAAAATGCAAGCTAAAATAACAAATTAAAATAATAATAGGTACTCAAAATATTGAATTCTGACAGGACTGCTAAGGTCAGAGAGCAGTGAATGTAGTCACAACAGCACATTAGCTGGTAGAAGGGAAATGGGAGTCCAGGCACACTCCATAGTCCAAGAGGACCTACAAGGAACAAAAAAGGGTAATAAATAAAGAAAAGTGAAAATGGGCCAGGCAACCCAGAGCAGTAGCTCATACAAGGAACAAAGTCATAAGGCAAATAAAATGCAAGCTAAAATAACAAATTAAAATAATAATAGGTACTCAAAATATTGAATTCTGACAGGACTGCTAAGGTCAGAGAGCAGTGAATGTAGTCACAACAGCACATTAGCTGGTAGAAGGGAAATGGGAGTCCAGGCACACTCCACAGTCCAATAGGACCTACAAGGAACAAAAATGGGCAATAAATAAAGAAAAGTGAAAATGGGCCAGGCAACCCAGAGCAGTAGCTCATACAAGGAACAAAGTCATAAGGCAAATAAAATGCAAGCTAGAATAACAAATTAAAATAATAATAGGTACCGAAAATATTGAATTCTGACAGGACTGCTAAGGTCAGAGAGCAGTGAATGTAGTCACAACAGCACATTAGCTGGTAGAAGGGAAAAGGGAGTCCAGGCACACTCCACAGTCCAGGAGGACCTACAAGGAACAAAAATGGGCAATAAATAAAGAAAAGTGAAAATGGGCCAGGCAACCCAGAGCACTAGCTCATACAAGGAACAAAGTCATAAGGGAAATAAAATGCAAGCTAAAAAATGGGTACTCAAAATATTGAATTCTGACACCACTGCTAAGGTCAGAAAGCAGTGAATGTAGTCACAGCAGCACATTAGGATGGGAGTCCAGGCATACTCCAGTCCAGGAGGACCTACAAGGAACAAAAATGGACAATAAATAAATAAAAGTGAAAAAGGGCCAGGCAACCCAGAGCACTAGCTCATACAAGGAACAAAGTCATTAGGTAAATAAAATGGGAGCTAAAATAATGAAAAAAATATGTAGAGTGGCTGAAATGGGCTAATGTTGATAATAGCCTTGCACTTCACAAGCAAGCAAGGTAGGGCCTGTCTCCATAAAGTTTCTGGCTTCAGAAAGTGAGATCAGTGCTACCAATAAGGGGGCTGCCTGTGCCAGATAGTAGATGAGAAATTGAGCCCAGGCACTAGTAGGACCGACAAAGAACAAACATGGGACCTAAAAGTAAACAGAAAACGGTCCATGCTACTCCCAAGCAGGAGCTCATATAAGTAACCTGTAGGGAACTAAATGCTAACTAAAATGAAAAATTAAAATAATATGTAAAGCAGTTCAAGTTGGATAATGATACCAAGAGCCTTGCTACTTCACATGTAAGTAAATTTAGCCATTCAGAGCCCACTTCTGTCATTTCTTTGACTTTTGACTGTTGAATGAGTGCTACATAACAGGGGTTCGCCACTCTAAATTCTATCTTCCATCTGTAAGGGTGCAGAAGTACGAGTCTGACATAGTGGTGACATGCTTGTAGGTAGAAACTTATGTATGTCTTCTAAACTAAAATGTGCACTGTCCTGTGTCCAACCCTATTTTCATCCCTTACATGCTAAACTAAGGAAAACCTGAGTGTCTTCATCCAGAACAAGGCTTCTCTAGTTCTGGATACAGATTGTTAATGTTCAGTTCTTGATGAGAAAACACAATGAGTGACTCTGTAGAAAACAGTTCCCAAGTATAGCTGGGGGTGGGGGAGTCTATTCCCCTTTTTCTTCCCTTTAGTAAAACAATGTGTGAAGTCTGGTGCTCCATCCTGCCAGATTTCACGTTAGATCTTATTACAAAACACAGCACTCAAATATCATAGGGAAATCTCTTCCTATGTTCCTTTCTCAAGAAAAATAATATTTTAGCGCCAAGTCTGATGTACTAGCCTGCCAGACTTGACTGTAGAACTTGGAATTCCAGAAAGTGTCTCATTTTTTGGTAATGGGTTCTCGGCCCTGTGTATTACTTTCTTGCACCCTGTTTTCTTACTTACATGAGTCCCAGGTTCCTCTGGGCTGTCTCAGTTTCCCTGACTTGTTCGCTAGCTTTTCTCTTCTGTGTGGGTCCCAGACCCCCTTATATTATCATGGGTTCTCTTCTTGCACTGGGGTGTGTTTCTTCTGTCTTGTATGGGTCTTTGACCAGTGTGTTTTGCTTTTGTTGGGGTCACCCAACTTCATATGAGTACCAGACCCTGGTGTGCTAGTTTTGCGGGTTCTCCATTTCTCTATCCCTGCTTTATTTAATGTCCAACTGAACAGACATGGTGTAGTCTCCTGCCTGTACTGTACCACATGATATTTTTAAAATTACGTTCCAGCTTTTACAGTTCGTTGGTTATCCCTTCTTGCCTCTCCAGATCTTGGTGTCCACCAGCTGGCCCGAACCTTGCCCTTTGGGAAATGTTGCAGTCTCCGATATGTCCTGAGAGTAGAGTTGGGCTTCTGCACTGCTTCCACATTTGGCGTCCTGCCCACTGCAGCCGTAGGCTCTCTTTTGTGTCCTTGGCTGCGTGTCTTAACCTTGATTTGGCTTTGCCGGTCGGTTTTCTCCTTCCCAATCACCGTACAAGTTCCCACTCCTTGGAGCTACTTTAGACACTCATCCCTTCTCGGAAACATCTAGTTCTCTTCTCCTTGGGTCTCTCGCCACGGAAGCAGCATCTTATGATATGATAGTTTATATAGCACCTATACACAATGTGTTTCAAAGCGCTTCAAGGCAAGGGAGGGAACAAGGGAAAATACAACCA
This sequence comes from Ambystoma mexicanum, assembly GCF_040938575.1. Taxonomy (NCBI): domain Eukaryota; kingdom Metazoa; phylum Chordata; class Amphibia; order Caudata; family Ambystomatidae; genus Ambystoma; species Ambystoma mexicanum. Next base: position 1,509,677,795 of record NC_090931.1, on the reverse strand, counting down.
CATTCTTACAGGCCATGAACTGTAAGGATGTGACATTAACTATCGTACTCGGCCTGACGACATTTCAGATGGTGCAAGAGCTAAAACATAGATAAGGAAGGGAGGGGGAGAGTGGGAAGGAAATGGAAACAGACAGGCGACTACCGTATTAGGCCTGACAACATTTCTGGTAGAGCCAGAGAAAAACAAAAGGTGAGGGAGAGGGGTGCAGAAAGGGAGGAGAGTAACAAAACAAGCGACTATCAGATAGTGCTGGAGGGTGGGTGGGGAGGAAAAAAACAGTAATGGGAGGGTGGAGGAAACCGACGAGGTTGCTATAATATTAGGTCCAGGGACAATTCTGATAGAGTAAGTGCATAGAAGAAAGTAAGGGGAGGAGATAGGAAAAGGGAGAAGGGAAAGGAGGAGAGAAAACAATAAGCAGTCAAAAAGAGTGGAGAAGCAAGAGTGGAGAGCGAATACAATTGCAGAAGTCAGTAGTAACACATAATGTTGCAAGCCATCTAGTTCCTCGCTCCTCCAGGGCTGGCTTGACAAGGTACGTAGTCTGTCTTTGCTTTTTATCGGAGTGGTCTTTGCTAGACTGCATCACGTATGTTGGTTCTGTGGTGGACTTTCGCCTCCTTGTTTGATCTTCGTGTCACTGACTATATGTACTCCACCTGGGTAAGCCTCGCTCTTCCTCTTCCCAGTTTGATCTGTATGAATGACATCCTCTACTCTACAGAGAAAGATGTGGGGGACCATAGGGAGCTGAGTGGGATGAGGGAAAGGAGGAGACAGAAATGAAGGAGGTGAATACTGTGTTCTACCAATGCGATCGTCACTGGTCCCATGGAGGGCTTCCCTACCCATGAGATCCACCCGCTGAATACCAGGGGGACTATTGGGTAGCGGCCTCACCTCCCTGGCCTCATGTGAAGGGTCTCTCTCCCCCATGAAGAAGTAACAATCCTCTGGTATTCGTCACATAACCTACCCCCTCATGCAGGAGGCTTCTTCATCTGGTAAAGGAAATCAGGAGAGGAAATCAACCTTTGCAATGTTGTACACTAAAACAAAAGGGTTGCACATCGAGAAACCAGTGCATGATTTGGGGATTTGTATCTTTTCTTACACTAAGCCACGTAAAGGTCAAGTGATCTAATTAAACTTTCTCCCAGTGAGGCAATATTTTAGGTGGCCCACTATCACCAGGGCCTCAAGTTCTACAGTGGTGTAGTTTTGTTCCCTAGGAAACTATTTTCGGCTAATATACATCACTGGAAGTTCCATTCCCTCATATGTCTGAGAGAAACACTCCTAGGCCCACCCTGGATGCCTCCGTTTGAAGTACAAACTCTTTATTAAAGTTCGGGACCTTAAGAACTGGTTCACTACATAGTATGCTTTTAAGGGTATCAAAACAGCTTTCTTCTTCCTTACCCTTTTGAGGTTCAGCATTTCTCAGTTTATTGGTCAAACAGGCCGTTATGGATGAAGCATTGGTAATAAAGTGTCGGTAGTATCCCACCAGTCCCACGAAAGCCCTTAAATCTTGCTTGGTTTTTGGTATAGGGCTTTTCTTTACAGCTCTAACCTTTTCTACCTGGGGTTGGACCAAGCCATTGCCCACAAAGAATCCCTGATAGTTCACGAAGGATGGAGTACATAACCCTTTTGGGATGGCTGTTAGCCAGGCAGCTTGTAGGGTTATGGTGATTTTATACAGGTGTGTCATATGCTCCACCCAGGTTTTACTGTGGATATCTAAATAGGCCCCACAGAAACCAGAATAAGGTTTTAGTACACAATAAATTAGCCTTTGGAAGGTTTCTGGTGCACCATAAAGACTAAACGGAAGCACCTTACATCGAAACAATCCAGCAGGAGCGCAGAATATAGTATTTTCCTTGTCTTCAGGGGGAGATGCCATTAGCCTTTGGTGATATCAATCGTGATTTGGTGATATCAATCGTGAAAATGTAAACTGTTGTGGCCAGTCGAACAATCCGGTCATCAATGCTAGGCATGGGATAGTTGTTGAACTGGGACACATTGTTTAACTTTTGAAAATCAATGCAGAATCTCCACAATTGATCTGGCCTAGCTACTAGACTATCGGTGAGCACCATAAACTCAGGGAGTGCTCTATGATGTTGGCTGCAAGCATCTTCTCCACTTCCTGTAATATTATTTTCTGGCTTCTGGGATCCTGTATGGTTTTAGGTTCATCACCTTTCAAGGGGAGTATGAATGCAGTGATAAATGTCTTCAACCCTTCCTGTTCCCTGACTGAAAACATCTGGTTATTGATTAATGACAGGGACAGGCGAGGGATGTGAATTTGGTATTGAACATGTTCAATAGCTGGCCAGATAATGATAGATTAACAAGGAAAGCATTGTCGGCAAAACTGACGACTCTACTATGTCTTATACCATGTAAGAGGGTGCCAGATGCCACGGCTCTGGACATAGACAGGAATTCGTTTAATCCAGAAGGGGTAACCTTTCGGGTTAGCAGGAGAACGAAGACAGGTTTAGATTTGGTGTCACGTGCAGCTTTCCCAGAACAACCCAAATTATGTCTGATCAGGTGCTTGAAGAAATATGAGGAGGTGACAAGTTCTCTTAGGCCCGCAAATGTTTCGCAGTTGTTTATAGCTTTGAGGAAACCATTTAAGGGTGTTGCGGGACCAATGGGTTAGATGGTCCATGACCCAGGCGGGCATTGATACTGAAGAATATGGGGCACATTCCATTACAGGGGCCATGGCATCCAAGGCATTTAGTGTGGGAGTTAGATTGGAGGATATTCTTAAGGCAGCGGATTGGTCGAAGGACGTTTAAACTATTTTATTTCAGACCCATTGAGGGGGATGTCTACGTTGGTGGTAGGTAAGCTTTGACCAAGCATAATCCGAGCCCCTGGTCTTGACATAGAATACTGATTTTCCATACTAGTGTTATAGAAAGTCAAGATTCTATTAAAGACACAGAGGCGAAGGATTTTCCCACCCATGTAACCGTTCATGATATGTAGTTTTATCTGTGGTACTGTTGAGTGAAATGGTGGAAGGTTGACAGGACACTTATTATAATTATTTGCTGGAAGTGATATTGGAATATGTCAACGATTACCCATCCTAAAACAGTATAGTTAAGACATTTTTTTTGGATTGCGTTGCAGGTAAGGAAGGGAAGAATGCAGTTTTATGGGTGGACCAGTGTTTCTGTAACGGGAAGCGTCATGACATTGTCATGACACTCCTCTAATAAAAGGGGCTCTGCTGGCACGTAAAATTCAGTGCAGCAGAGCCCCAGGATGCGGCAACTCGTGTCTGTGTCTGATTCTTATGGTGTGGTCTGCCGCGTGATCGCAGCCTGGTCTGGCAGCCCCGGCCTGGGTGCCCCCAAAGCCGAGGCTGCCATGTGCTGGGTGCCGCCAGCTGATGTGGTCTGTCCCGTGACCCGGACCCTGCAGTGTGACCCCTGCATCCTGTTTGCTGCGTGACCGTAGCCGAGGTACTCATGTCGGGTGATCTTGAAGCATGGTGTGGCCCGCCACGGTGACCGGAGGCAGGCCACCACAGTGGCGACGGGGGCAGTCTGGGCCCTGCACACCGTTGCGGTGTTTGGGCTGCTTGAAGCCGGTTGTGTGCATTGACCCGTGGAGAAAGGAGGAAGCGCTCGCCAAGCCGCAGGCATCCCAGGGACCTCATGCTGCTGTGTAGGCACGGGTCCCCTGGTGTCAATGTTGTTCCAACTAGGTTATGCTAAATAATATGAAGTTTAGAGTTTTGAGAATCTTTTCTTGGCGGCGTCATTTTTTTTTAGAGTTATGCCTTAACTTTGCATCAAGAGCATTGACAGGTGCCCAAGCCAAGATGGAGGCTCTGGTTAGAGGCCTGACTGGTTGAGAATTCCTTTTGTTCTGGAGGTAAGAATTCTCAACTGCTTTTCATCGTCTGACTTCAGCTGAGCTGGACAGGAATTTTGGAGTTTCGGTTATTGGGCCAATCTCTTTGGTCACACAGTCAGGATAAAGAGAGACAGGCAGAAGATTTCAGGAAAGAACAGTTATACTGAAAAGACAGTGAGCTGAGGACATTCAACCAGCTGTCTCCTTAGATAAGTGACAAAACTATTTCAAGTGCTGATTTGCTAACGTGTATTGTCTTGGAACCTTAGACTATTTGGATCAGTCAGCATTCAGTATTCGACAGTTTATTTATTCTTTTTATATGTCAAAGAACATAAAGAACATTAAGAAAGTTTTCAATCTTTAATTTGCTGGCAAACGTAGTGTTTATCTGAGGGTGCCAAGCGCGAGCTGAAGTTCGTGTGTTTAGTGTTTATGTCTGTTCGCGCAGCTCCGTAGTTTTGTTGGAAGCTGCAGGGATATTCTTTGTTTGCTGCAGAGCTACGATAAAGTAAAATCTATATTTGCTAGGGCTCCCAGGGTGCGCAATGCAGGAAGCAGTTCTGATCGACTTCTAGATCAGCTATTACTTTCTCTGCAGCAGCAAATTTAATTGTTTTGTTGCCGCCCTCACTCTTTTTTCTGTTTTACTTTCTCTGATGAGCACGAAACCTCTAAAGCAACTGCAGCAGCGAATATAATTGTTTGGTTGCCGTTGCCGCCCACACTGTTTTTTACGTTTTTGTTTCTCGTGTTGCGAGAGGAAGGAAAGCAGCAGCTGTTGTAACGTGACGATACTTCTTAATAAATCTAGCAATAAATTGTGTGAGTTTTCTTGCAATTCTACCCTTCCATTTAATGCAGATCTGTGTTGGAAGGAGCAACATATTTTACCAACCCCATTCGTGTAGATAGTTTGAATTGTAAATCTGCATGCCAAGTCAGATAATGTTTGCTTCTGGGGTTTAATTAAAAGTGCTACAAGCCAGCGCTGTGACTTTTGCCTAACCGTGGCGCAGGGCCTTATAGGATTTAAAGACAGTTCCAGCTTGGGATTTTCTCAAATCAATAAAATCCATTCGACATGCGTCACTTTGAACCTTCACTGAAAGTCTTGTGCTGAGGAATTGCACCTGACTTTAAGGTTAAACAGTATGACATGAACCCTCTTGGTGAAAGAGTCGTCAACAAGTAAAACACGTTTGAAGCTTATGCCTAATTGATGAAGTCTTGTTCTTAGGGCTCCAGTCCCTTCTTGGAAATGCAACTACAAAGTAGGAATTCTTCTATTCACCAAGGCTAAGGGTCATTTTATCCTCCAGGCAAGAAGTACAGAACCTAAATATGTAGAAGGATTGGAATGACAAGCTATGTATACCCAACCCCTTTTTGAAAAAAACACACAAGCGATAGAACGCGTCGCGCTAGTAGTCCATAAAAGAGATCCGATCCCATGGCAACACAGCAAGCAACACAATCGCGTGCTTGAACACGCCGAGACTCGGCAGCAGGTATGAAGGCTAAGGGAGAGGGGGGACACTGAGAACACAAATGGGGGAAACTGTACTTGAACTGTCACTTTGTTTAACACATTTAGGTGCCTGACTGAACCAAGGGGTTCAGCTGCACGCACGGCTAAGAGAGAAGGACCATTGACCACGCGCTGCAAGGAAACAGTGTGATAAATAGGTAAGAAGGACAGACACGCAAACAAAGGTATACATATAGACGAACAAGGTATGATTTCTAAAACATGCTATTTGGAAATGTCAGTGCAAATTCTAAACAATATGGTCATGGTGTGTACTCAGAAGACAACATTAAGGTAACATTAGATACATAGATTTGGATAAATGAGTGAACTAAGAAACTGTATTATATTACCTTATTGACATTATGTATATTTGTTATTTTTTGTTTCCTTCTCAAATTTGCTGCAACTACTATATCACGTGACATGATGGTATGTGGAATTATTTTTACATTCGATTTGTAAATAATTGTTTTGGAATAATCTGATATGTGACTTTGAACAAATAGTATGGTGTATCACAATAGAGTTCGCCCTGAAGGAGAATGTGTCTCCGAAATGCATTGGCGACAGAACCCTTAATTAATGTATGATCGATACACAGATTCTGGTCTTCATAAGAGATGATTATGAGACACACAACAAATACATCAAGTTTGACCAACTGGAAAGCTCTATTGATTTTTTTATGAATGAATGGCAATTAATGGCATTTATTTCTGTTTCCTTTTCAGAGTGCACTGTGTAACAGGTGCCTATCCTATACATCTAATTCGAGCCTGGGATAGGTATGAGGAAGACCAAGGTTCTAACAATCACCGTCCAGGTGAGATCAGCAGTGGAATGGGATCTTCTGTGTGCTTTGGCATGAGGATAGTTTAAAGAGCCACTGCTGGGTTTTTTTGTATTCAAATCTCATATTCAGACTTTGGCCCTCCTGTAACATCTATGTGTCCTCTGTGTCTTTGATCTACTTCATACAACAGGAAATGTCAATGCCCTGTATGGGGAGGGAACACGGGAAATGGAAAGGCAGAGAGCATGCAAGGCCTTGCTCATGCTCCGGTTCCATCCCGCAGTACCCAATTGCTCAACTTTTTAGCTTTTTCTCTCTTGTTCGAGTGGAGAAGCTGAGAAGGGCTGGTTTATCAGGCTCTGGGTGGTGTTCGCAGAGAGAGAAGGTGGGGCCAGGCAGCAGAGAGCGAAGAGCTTTGCACAGAGAGACAGAAGAGAGGGATTTAAATGGAGTGAATAGAGGAATATGGAGAGACAGATAGCATGTTCCAGATAGTATGTCATTTGACACTATAACTGAGCAGTAGGAGAGTATGCTGTTCAATGAGATTGTAGATGTGGATGGAGCTGCTCTCTGAGTTTTTAGATGGAGATGGAAATGACTGAGATTGAAGAGAGACGTTTGGTTGGCATGAGCTCGAGAGGCGAATGAAAGGAAGATGCCATTAAGGGAGAAGTGTTTTTGTGCGGCCGAATCCAATGGTTTTGAAAGTTGGGAAGCTTGGGGAAGCATTCCGATGACAGCAGAGTTCTAGAGCTTGGCAGAGGGAGCTGGAGACTAGAGACATGGCAAGAGGGGAGTATTGCTGATATGAGGCCCAATTGATTTGAATATGGCACGTGCCAATGGGGAGTTAGGACAGACACTCACACAGAGCTTTGGCTGACATGATAGATGGGGAAATCTGACAGGGATTGTCTTAGATAGAGAGTGAAGTGTGGTGTGGATTGGAGAGGAATGGTGTGGATTGGAGGGGAATGCTGACACTTGCCATATGCATGAATACACTGGATAAGTTGCTATTAGATTGCTTGCATTAGAAGCCTGTAAGGCTTACAGTTATTGTATTGCATTGTAGATTTGCACCCAGAGCATAAAAGGTGCAAATTCGAGATTTGCATTATAGTAGTGTTTGCATCATGCCTTGCTGTGCATGAATAAATGTATTCTATTGTTATAATTGAAACTGACTTGTGTGTTTTTATTTGTGTCCATTGTTATCTTATTTTCTTTGTGTCTTATGTTTGTGTGTCCATAGCATAGTAATTTAGGAGTAACACAGTGCACAATCGCCCTGAGATACAAGAGCAGGGGGGGGCATAGTGACAAGCACATTTTTGCTGGGTTCGGTAGCTCACGGTTAGGGTGAATTGACTTGGGGAACATGGTAAGATAAGGGGACTTTGTCACTTGGCTGTAATGCATTGATATGACAGATGATGATTGAATGGTGCTTATTTGATTCCTCCACAGATGTCAGATCTAATAGAACACCTGCCGGAGGATCCAGCAACTCCGAGCTGCATATCCCCACACTGCCAGAACCCCCAGGTACTGGGGAAGCATCCAGGTCACATTCACATAGGTCTTCCTCTAAGCATAGAGGTGCCCATATGCCCTCACTGTAGGGGGATGCTTACACTCAATAAATCAGTTGTGACCAACTCATCTTTCCCAACATCTCCATTCCTCAAACACATCACCTTAACTAACTCATCCTCTCCATCTTCCCTCCCCTGACCAATGAATGTCTTTGAATGTATAACTCAGGAGTGACACACAAATACATATCACACTCCTCTGCCATGCATGTGAGTGAGTGCCCTCCTTATTTCTCTTTTTGTCTCCTCTTGTGTCTTTGCAGAAGAAACTAAGAGAACAAGTGGCTGCAGTGCTGCTGGGGCATTTGACCTGCGAGAGCGAGGTGAGTGTCATAACCTTTGGACTCATTTGGTGCTGAGAGTCTCACCCTCAAATACAAGTACTCTAAGCAATCCACCCTCACACTGATAGCCCAAGTATTTAACCTCAACCAAGGGGAATCTCAATGTTTCCTGTGTTAAGGGGTAATTGAAGGAAAGCAATTTAAGTGTTTGCGAGGCAAGAGATGTACAGTACAAATCTGATTCCATTAATAAAACAAGGTACTCTGACATACTCTTGGCACACTACTAGTAACTCAGGCTTACTCTTGGCTTACTGCTTGTAACTCTGCCTTCCTCACATTCAATTCTTTTTTGAATCCAATAGCTTTCTCCAGGTGTGAGGGGTAAATCTGGGATTAGTCAGTTATTCATAGTAACTTCTCTGTGAATAGTCTCCTAAATTTTGTGGATTTTAGAATATGCATGCACTTGGTATCCCTGTGACTATATTTCAATAGCAAAAGTTACATTGATGAGGCGACAAATTTGCTCCTTGCCATAATATTGTTTGTTTCTAATGTCATCAAGCATATTTTTCCCACTTATATTATCTTTTTGTCTCCAACCTAGAATATCGGACAACAGGCTGTATTTTCTGATCTTGCTGGCTGTTCTCGAGACCTCTTGCTGGGTGTGGTCTTGATGGCTGCCATGTTCGGTGAGTCTTAAGAATATTCTGTATGTTGTATTGCATCTCCCCAGACCAGAAAGCACGGCTATGGCTTCTTAGCTTTTTTTTTAATGATTCCCAGTAAAATGCCCCACGGCCCCACGGCCTAATTTGATAAAATACTTCACTGTTGACACAGCTTTAAAGTACACAATCTCATCAAAGTGCACTGAAAGCTCCCACACAGGCAGGCATAGAGATCTTGTGCATCAACGGGCCCTGGAGCGATGCGTTCATCCTCCAGCGAAGTTTTCTCTGTATGACTGCTCCCATGTCCCCTTTTCTTAAACCATTGCAAATGCATGATGGCATTTTCTAGAACTTTCTGGCTTTTCCTGGGACCCGAAACCAGCAAGTCGCTCGAATCACCTTCCTCGTCGCAGTTCTTGGTTACCAAGTGAGTCCAATCAAGGACGAAAAGTGACATTCTAACATTTGAGGACTGTGTATTTGAAGCTACAAGAGAAAAGGCCAGGGGAAGAGAGCTATTCCCCCAGGAAGAAACCAATACTTGGGAACACACGTCTACTCACAGTACAGAAGAAGGGAGTCATTCAGCTGAACCAAGAAAATCTATTTTATCTTTAGTTTAATATTAAGTGTATGGGACAGAAGTGGGGGTTTTGTTTGACACAGGATGGTGGAGACTATTGATTTACATGGGCATTCTGACATAACAATTAGTCTTTTAGTTGATGTAGGGAAACCCATCTTAGAGTTAAATAAAGTTAGGTTGTCTCTTTAATTTCTTAAACAATAAAAGTTTATATCAATGACTATACCATTGTGTGTCAGTCTCCTCCTTCTGCACCCTTACAGAACACCAAGGTTGAAATCGAACAAAGCTGCTAAGGGCATTGCTGACTCACAGGTAGATTTAGTTTCAGCCAGGCCATGGCCACCTCCATAAAGAATTTACTTGCACTCATGTGACTGCCCAAAGCCATTTAGATGGCCACCCATCTATACTATGTCCAACATAGAATAGGGATTTTACCTACCACCCGCCGAACTTAAGCTGGTAGATGGGAAACAGAGTCCAAGCACTGCCCCCCTATCCCTCCCCCTTCGAGAACTAGCTAATACAAGGAACGAAACCATAAAGCAACAAATTAAAAGAATAGGTACGCAAAGGTTGAATTCTGACTGGACTGGTAAGGTCAGATAGCAGTGAATTTAGTCACAACAGAACATTAGCTCATAGAAGGGAAATGGGAGTGGAGGCTCGCTCCACAGTCCAAGAGGACCTACAAGGAACAATAATGGGAAATAAAGCAAAGTGAAAATGGGCCAGGCAACCCAGAGCAGTAGCTCATACAAGGAACAAAGTCATAAGGGAAATAGAATGCGAGCTAAATAATAGGTACTCAAAATATTGAATGCTGACAGTACTGCTAAGGTCAGAAAGCAGTGAATGTAGTCACAACAGCACATTAGCTGGCAGAAGGGAAAAGGGAGTCCAGGCACACTCCAGTCCGGGAGAACCTACAAGAAACACAAATGGGAAATAAAGCAAAGTGGAAAATGGGCCAGGCAACCCAGAGCACTAGCTCATACAAGGAACAAAGTCATAAGGGAAATAAAATGCAAGCTAAAATAATGAAAATAATGTGTTGAGTGGCTGGAATTGGCTAATGTTGATAATAGCCTTGCACTTCACAAGTAAGCAAGGTAGGGCCTGTCTCCATAAAGTTTCTGGCTTCAGAAAGTGAGATCAGTGCTACAAATAAGGGGGCTGTCTGTGCCAGATAGTAGATGAGAAATTGAGCCCAGGCACTAGTAGGACCGACAAAGAACTAACATGGGACCTAAAAGTAAACAGAAAAGGGTCCATGGTACTCCCAAGCAGGAGCTCATATAAGTAACCTGTAGGGAACTAAATGCTAACTAAAATGAAATATTAAAATAATATGTAAAGCAGTTCAAGTTGGATAATGATACCAAGAGCCTTGCTACTTCACATGTAAGTAAATTTAGCCATTCAGAGCCCACTTCTGTCAATTTGTTGACTTTTGACTGTTGAATGAGTGCTACATAACAGGGGTTCGCCACTCTAAATTCTATCTTCCATCTCTAAGGGTGCAGAAGTACGAGTCTGACATAGTGGTGGACATGCTTGTAGGTAGAAACTTATTTATATATAAGTTAAAACAGGAAAACCCATTTGCCCTATTTCCATGAGGGGTTGCCCTTCCTCAACAAAATCAGGATGTCTTCTAAAATGTGCACTGTCCTGTGTCCAACCCTATTTTCATCCCTTACATGCTAAACTAAGGAAAACCTGAGTGTCTTCATCCAGAACAAGGCTTCTCTAGTTCTGGATACAGATTTTTAATATTCAGTTCTTGATGAGAAAACACAATGAGTGACTCTGTAGAAAACAGTTCCCAAGTATAGCTGGGGGTGGGGGAGTCTATTCCCCTTGTTCTTCCCTTTAGTAAAGCAATGTGTGAAGTCTGGTGCTCCATCCTGCCAGATTTCACTGTAGATCTTATTACAAAACACAGCACTCAAATATCATAGGGAAATCTCTTCCCATGTTCCTGTCTCCAGAAAATAATATTTTAGCGCCAAGTCTGATGTGCTAGCCTGCCAGACTTGACTGACTGTAGAACTTGCAATTCCAGAAAGTGTCTCATTTTTTGGTAATGGGTTCTCGGCCCCTTGTATTACTTTCTTGCGCCCTGTTTTCTTACTTACATGAGTCCCAGGTTCCTCTGGGCCGTCTCAGTTTCCCTGACTTGTTCGCTAGCTTTTCTCTTCTGTGTGGGCCCCAGACCCCCTTATATTATCATGGGTTCTCTTCTTGCACTGGGGTGTGTTTCTTCTGTCTTGTATGGGTCTTTGACCAGTGTGTTTTGCTTTTGTTGGGGTCACCCAACTTTACTTACATGAGTCCCAGGTTCCTCTGGGCCGTCTCAGTTTCCCTGACTTGTTCGCTAGCTTTTCTCTTCTGTGTGGGCCCCAGACCCCCTTATATTATCATGGGTTCTCTTCTTGCACTGGGGTGTGTTTCTTCTGTCTTGTATGGGTCTTTGACCAGTGTGTTTTGCTTTTGTTGGGGTCACCCAACTTCATATGAGTACCAGACCCTGGTGTGCTAGTTTTGCGGGTTCTCTATTTCTCTATCCCTGCTTCATTTAATGTCCAACAGAACAGACATGGTGTAGTCTCCTGCCTGTACTGTACCACATATGATATCTTTTAAATTACGTTCCAGCTTTTACAGTTCGTTGGTTATCCCTTCTTGCCTCTCCAGATCTTGGTGTCTTTTTTATATATTTGGTGCTTCTGAGTTGGGCTTCTGCACTGCTTCCACATTTGGCGTCCTGCCCACTGCAGCCGTAGGCTCTCTTTTGTGTCCTTGGCTGCGTGTCTTAACCTTGATTTGGCTTTGCTGGTCGGTTTTCTCCTTCCCCATCACCGGACAAGTTCCCACTCCTTGGAGCTACTTTAGACACTCACCCCTTGTCGGCAACATCTAGTTCTCTTCTCCTTGGGTCTCTCGCCACGGAAGCAGCATCTGGTTCCTCGCTCCTCCAGGGCTGGCTTCACAAGGTACATAGTCTGTCTTTGCTTTTGATCGGAGTGGTCTTTGCTAGACTGCATCACGTATGTTGGTTCTGCGGTGGACTTTTGCCTCCTTGTTTGATCTTCGTGTCAATGACTATATGTACTCCACCTGGGTAAGCCTCACTCTTCCTCTTCCCAGTTTGATCTGTACGAATGACATCCTCTACTCTACAGAGATAGAGATGTGGGGGACCATAGGGTTGCTGAGTGGGATGAGGGAAAGGAGGCGACAGAAATGAAGGAGGTGAATACTGTGTTCTACCAAGTCCATCGTCACTGGTCCCATGGAGGGCTTCCCTACCCATGAGATCCTCCCGCTGAATACCAGGGGGACTATTGGGTAGCGGCCTCACCTCCCTGGCCTCATGTGAAGGGTCTCTCTCCCCCATGAAGAAGTAACAATCCTCTGGTATTCAACACATAACCTACCCCCTCATGCACGAGGCTTCTTCATCTGGTAAAGGAAATCACGAGAGGAAATCAACCTTTGCGATGTTGTACACTAAAACAAAAGGGTTGCAGATCGAGAAACCAGTGCATGATTTGGGTTTGGGGATTTGTATCTTTTCTTACACTAAGCCACGTAAAGGGCAAGTGATCTAATTCAACTTTCACCCAGTGCGGCAATATTTTAGGTGGCACACTATCACCAGGGCATCAAGCATCAGTGGCGTAGTTTTGTTCCCTAGGAAAATATTTTCGGCTAATATACATCACTGGAAGTTCCATTCCCTCATATGTCTGAGAGAAACACTCCTAGGCCCACCCTGGATGCCTCCGTTTTTAGTACAAACTCTTTATTAAAGTTCGGGACCTTAAGAACTGGTTCACTACATAGTATGCTTTTAAGGGTATCAAAACAGCTTTCTTCTTCCTTACCCTTTTGAGGTTCAGCATTTCTCAGTTTATTGGTCAAACAGGCCGTTATGGATGAAGCATTGGGAATAAAGTGTCGGTAGTATCCCACCAGTCCCACGAAAGCCCTTAAATCTTGCTTGGTTTTTGGTATAGGGCTTTTCTTTACAGCTCTAACCTTTTCTACCTGGGGTTGGACCAAGCCATTGCCCACAAAGAATCCCTGATAGTTCACGAAGGATGGGGTACATAATCCTTTTGGGTTGGCGGTTAGCCAGGGAGGTTGTAGGGTTATGGTGATTTTATACAGGTTTGTCATATGCTCCACCCAGGTTTTACTGTGGATATCTAAATAGGCCCCACAGAAACCAGAATAAGGTTTTAGTACACAATAAATTAGCCTTTGGAAGGTTTCTGGTGCACCATAAAGACTAAACGGAAGCACCTTACATTGAAACAATCCAGCAGGGGCGCAGACTATAGTATTTTCCTTGTCTTCATGGTTCAGGGGGAGATGCCATTAGCCTTTGGTGATATCAATCGTGATTTGGTGATATCAATCGTGAAAATCTAAACTGCTGTGGCCAGTCGAACAATCCGGTCATCAATCCTAGGCATGGGATAGTTGTTGAACTGGGACCCATTGTTTAATTTTTGAAAATCAATGACAATCCTCCTCCCTACCAGGATCATATTCAAAACTACATGCATCACTGACACATCTTTCTCAAATGGAACGCCAACATACTAGGAGGTTAAACGCCACACCTCTTGGGGCTCTGACAAAATGATCTAAATGTTTGGAGTCGAAGCAATCCCGCAAAAAGAAGACTCACAAGCAGTCTTTCTCCTGCCACGCCCCGGTCATCTGGAAATCTGTGGCAACCTAAAGTGGACCAGGGCTTCAGCACACCCACCACAGCAATGCATGTTTGACTCTGCATCCGGTAGAGGGTGGTGCTTGTGGTATGTGCAGATTGGTTGGAGTAGGGCCAATGTTGAACAGTATGTGGGTAGGTTGGCAGTGACAATACTTTTTGAATGGAAGTGGGTATGCCCATAGTATGTGAATGAAAGTGCACAGGGGTGCAGGAGACAGTGTTTCCTTTCCTACATTATGGTAACTGATGCAAAAATGTTTGCTGCATTGCTTCATGGCAGTGCGCAGGTTGGTTAGGAGTGCGGGTGCCAGTGGTGCGTATGTGCATAGTGGTAGTTGGTGACATGCTGACATGCATGGTTGCTTATGGTGCAGTGAATGTGTGCAAGGAGCACACCCACTGCAGCAATGCAGATATGACAGTGCATCAGGCACAGGGTGGTGATCTTTGGAGAATGGGTGTGGAGCACATTGTAGACGTGCTACAGCAGTACAAGTGAGTTAAAAAGCATGTATTGTGCATTCCATGGTTGTGGTGATAGTTGCAACATGCTACAGTATTTGGTGTACGGCAGGAGATAGTGCAGTGAGAAGTTGTGCAGTGTGGCCACACAGTGCAGTGTTTCTATACTGCGAGTATGGAAGAGGGTATGGTTGAAGTGCAGCTTATATGTGTTTGGTTAGTGGATACAAAGCTAAGAGGAGATTTGATTCAAAGAACTGTTGCAGAAGTTTTGAGGTCAAGCCTGGTGATGGAGCAAAGTAGCAGGAGATACCGCCAGATCGCAAAAAGATTGAGACAGAGGAGGCAATTACACCGTACGTGGCTGCAACAAAGAAGGGCACAAAGACGCCGCCAGGCAGCGGCCATAAGAAATCACCAGAGAAGAAGGTCAACTATCGCCCTCGGCTGTGCATGCAGCTGTTTCAGTATTTTTGAAGGATGGCAAAGATGCTAATATCCAGCTAACTATCGCCCAATTCGTTTAATAAATATTGATAATAAGATTTTAGCAAAAATATTGGCTTCAAGAATTGCTCCATTGATGGGTAATTTGGTTCATGAAGATCAATCGGGTTTTATTCATGGTCGGAAAACTTCAAATAATATACAGAGACTGTTGTTGACAATGTTTAATGCTCAGTCATCTGAGGAAGATGTGGCAGCCTTTTCATTAGATGCAGAGAAGGCATTTGACAGGATTAATTGGGATCATCTCTTGTCTGGTCTTACTAAGATGAATCTAGGTGAACGTTTTATTTCCTGGATACGCCTTTTGTATACTCTGCCAACAGCAGCTGATGTAAGGACAAATGGTTTGCGGTCTACTCCATTTCTTTTGAAAAGAGGTACTAGACAGGGTTGCCCCTTATCACCGTTGCTATTTGTTTTGGCTTTAGAACCTTTGGCTGTTGCATTGAGGCAGAGAATGGATATTAAGGGCAATGGTTTTCAAGGGGTGGGACAAAAAATATGGTTTGTTGCGGATGATTTACTGTTAATTCTAAGCGATCTGAAGGAGTCATTACCTAACTTATTGGAATTGCTGGATCATTTTTATAAGGTGGCGGGGTATCAAATTAATTGCTCAAAATCAGAGGTGATGCCGTTGATGCCTACTTGTGATAAAATATTCAAATTTGGGATTCCAATGGTGTGAGAGGAGGATGAAGTATCTAGGAATTTGGCTCACCCCATTTGTGGAGAGCATGGTTGAAGAAAACATGGGTGAGGTGTGCAGAGAGTTTAAAGCTAATCTGGAGAGGTGGTCTTTGTTGAGACTTTCGTTGTGGGGTAAGGCCAATGCTTTGAAGAGGACTGCTGCACCTAAAATAAACTACGTGCTTAGCATGTTACCATTGGAGATTAAATCCTCGATATGGAAGGAAATAGTCTTTTTTGATACAGTCATTTATATGGGATAAAAAAAACGAAGTTGCAACTATGGAAACTTCAGCTTCCTTTGGAAAGGGGTGGTTGGGCTTGCCAAATTTTCGTGCATATCATTTGGCTGATTCAGGATGCGGTAGGGTGAGGGGAGGAGGTGCATGCACCACGGCTCCTCCCCCAGCAGGCAAGCAATGCCGCGGTGCAGGGAGCCCTCCTCACACGCTCCCGTGGAGGTCCGCTTCGGCAGCGGCCCACCGGCAGGCCTGTGGCATCTGTGAGCAGCCCGTTCCTCTCTTCCAGCACACCAATCGGGTCCAGATTCGCCCATGGCGTGCTCCACAGTATCGGATCCCTCTGGACGCTAAAATGTGTTTGCAACTCCAACTTTAACAGAATATTCTAGCATTAAGGATTCTGCCGGGGCCGGAGCTCTACTTTAGGACTCCATTCTCTATGACTGCTCAACAGCGCCGCCCTTTGCTGCCTGTTTTTAACCATATTGTTGAAACTATTATGCGCAATAACTTATATGCTTTGTTGTTCACTCGCTGATTCTGAATAAAGATTATTAAACAAAAACAAAAAATCTCAGTTGTAAGTTGTGCACTTACCAGATCATCAAACAACGACAGCTGGAAAGTTTGTGGTTCATGCCATGGCAAGCACTCCAACGCCACATTTACACTAGGGGGGCCAGCATTTTTAGTTCTCTGTCCTCTGTGAGAGGCCAGAGATTTATCATGGGCTTGCAGATGAAAGCATGAATGCAATAACCTATCTTTCTTGAAAAAGACTTAATTTGAATGCCCTGAAGATGGATCCTATGGGTCCGAAACGTGTCAGCAACAATATGTATATAAAGTTGACTGTGTAAAACATAACCATGAAAGAAATGTGTTTTGTTTGACAGTCATGAGAAGTGATGTATTTCTCTTTGTTTTAGATTCATGAAATAAGCAGATAAAGTGAAGTAAATTTGCTTTTGTGATGTGGACATATGAGTCAAAGTGTGGCATCACACGCTAATTACCTAAACATTATTCATTGTTGATCTTCGAAATTGTACTGTCTTTTGTACTGAGAGAGTGCATTGATTGCCAAAAACATCCAACAACTGCAGCTATGGCAGGTACAGTTGGTGGGCCAGTGCAAAATTTGAGATAAGGAGGCCTTGTAAACTAATAAATGGGGGCTGGTGCAGCACCTTGCTGCTAACATATCTTTGCTAAGCTTTTAGGTGGAGGTGGGAAGAAGGCATAACCTAGAGTCATTTTTGCAGTTTGGCAGTGGTGGAGGAAATAGGAATAGGAATAGGTCTCATTTGCATATTGAGACCGCAAACACTTGGGTACTTTGGTAAATAGTGTGACAAGGTCTGCACTCAAATGACCCTATTTAGGGTCACCTGGTAGTTCATCCTCTAGGGTCGCCCACACAATATTTCCATTGGAGAATATTTGGGAACACACCTTTGGATGTGCAATAAATAGTACATCTTAAATTGCATAATAGGTCCCGCCCTAACAATTACCTGAGAAGATGGGCTTAATAGAAATGAATGCTGATCTGACATCGGACTCAAGGTGGAAGTTAAAGTAGAGGAAACAGGGTGCAACGAAGGCTTACTGGAGATACCAATAGCATTTATATTTACTGAAGAGAGTGGTTCATTAGCGAAATCCTTGAACCATTTCACAGAGCTATTTGCTCCAATAACTATTTAGCAAGGCACTGTTTTATCTCCACTTTTCCAATCAACAAAAGGCCCTTCTTGATCTCTTTGCATGACAACGTTGCCTTTCCCCTTGGTGTCCTAGCCTTCAGTTTGCTATTACCTGTACATTGACATTTGGGAATTGGGCAGAGGAACCTGGGGCTGAGGCCTGGTGGGAGACCAACATTTCCAGTGCCCTTCCTGCTTACAATAGTGACAGGCAATATTACTCGACACAAACCTATTTTGAAAATCTGATACATTCTGAGGATCAAGGGTACCACCACAGTGATCGAAGTGTACGAAAGAAGTAGTGGAACTATGTTCCCTACTGCCCTGCACCACTCCCCACAGACTTCATCGCAGCGCCCCCTCCCATGCACAATAAAAACCCCAAAACACATGTGCCTGCTCTTTAAAGAAACATCCTGTGCAGTGCACTGAAAGTGCAAGTTTCAACTTCTTTCTACACTTTTATTTTAAAACGAAACCGTTCCGGAACGGTTTCTTTTTAAAATAAAGTATAGGAACAGTAAACTTTAATTAAAAGAAGTAGAGGAGCACCGCTCCCGCCCACTTCGACCACCGCCGCTGGTTCGTTAATCCTCGAATGCTGCATTAACACAACCTTCAAAAGATCAAGATAATCTGCTGGAAACACATTTTTATTTTGTTGGCGCATATTTATCTTTGCCCAATCTGTCTTTCTGGGGCATACCACAGGTATTTGAACCAACAGATTCTCTCTTGCTTGCGCTAACTCAGCTCCTATTCCTAGGTGTTGTCTGCGCCGCCAACTCTGTTGCGTTAGTCTCTGTGGACATAATTACCCCCATTAACTTGAATTCACGCTTCCAAACACTCACTTATCCACAATAATTGAGCGAACCAAGGTGCACAAAGAAACCAGCTTTATTTATAAAGTAAATCTGGTGGAAGAAGGTACAAAATGTTCTCAAAGAATTCCCGTTAAACTGGGGGTTATAAGCCAAAATACATCACACCGTCATTCTCATACCAAATTCAATTCTCACATAATTTGATGTTAAAATACAAGCGCCTATATTATTCCATGAATTAAAAGGAGTTATTGGTCAATCCCTAACCTCCAGAGACCCACCCCGGGGCCTTCCCACTAATTGAGAAGTCATTTCATGAACATCGGGACAACTTTTCATTGTTTCGCACCACGTCATGCTGACACTGTTATAAGAAAGGTGCGCCATTGGTCAATTCTTACTCATACGGCCTTGCATTTGTTCACAACAACCCCATTATATTTAATGTGAAGGGAGAGATTGAAACGTTGCCCTGGGCAGAAATAACAAACATACTCACATCTCACTTTCTCACGCCGGGCCCCAATCTCCTAGACAGTTGCTTAACCTTGGACAGTTCATCATGTCCTCCCTCACGGTACACACTGCTGCTTACAGGTGCATAATCGAATTGAATAGCTAATTCATTGTGGTGCGGGACCAGTGTACAAGACCCATTACTTCAGTTTATTCATCCTGCTACTGTGTTCTTCGTGTGTGCACTGAACCTCTTTTACCATTCGGGGCATTACGTGTTCATCTTGTTGTCGTATTATTGGCAATGTTACTGCGTGCACCTGTCGATCAAAGGTCTGTGTGGTCCTCTCCGCCATCACCAGAAACACACTTAATTGGTGCCTATTGAATCTGGAATCCTGACAAAGGGTCAATGTGTGCAGTTTCAGCTCTCTATCGCATTCTCCCTTCTTTCTCAACCCTGGCATCCTCAACCTTCTGAACACTGCTGTGGACCAACAGAAATCTCTATTAGGCCATTTAAATTCAAATGCTGGGTAACATTAACTGCAAGCTGTGCAGGGTCTTGCTCAAATAAAATGTGATCCTCCTCGTCATGTACAATGTTCCTGTATGCACCCTACCTAGCAATGCCTGCCGCCATTCACTATTTTCCCTCTCTCGAGTATTCAGCAACGTAACCCTCCCTACAATATAACAAACTAATTCCCTACAGTGTGGCAAAACTAACTATATACTGTTTGTGTTACATTCAGCTAATCAACATGGCGGCTTCATAAATAAAAACAACAATTTATTCCAGTTTCTGTATTCTGTATGTCCGTTCTCGTTTGGGTACTCCTGGGGGCGTGGTCTTGCGAGTCACTGGTCTTGTCTGCACCATCACAAACTGATTCATGTCTGCCCAAGTTGGTTTATAATATTGTACTCCCGGCCTTATTTCCTCAATAAACGTATGTGATTTTTCCCTAATATTTGGAAAATCTTTCCACAGATTTCGAAGCTCGCCCTGTATCCATGAGGTGTTGAACATTACTAAATGACCTAGACCATAGGTGGCAATCACTTGTAATTTCCATTCATGTTCCTGTAAATAAGAAGCAGATGAACTATACACAGCATCTGGATGGGAATGGTAAAGGCTAATGGTCAGGATAGGATCACTCGCTTGGTCAGAGAGGTGTATGATTGCAGAGGCTCCTGCTGCGATTGTCGGCTTGGTTCATATGCAATCTGGGGTTGAACTTGCTGGTGTGCTGCTGCTTGGGAGCATGCCACTGCTGCTGAAGCTTGTGCTGCTGTTGGACCAACATTTGCAGTACTAAAATCCATGACATCCTCCCCTCCTTCCTCTGTGTCTCGATTTCCTGCAGTAGTTTCTGAACCCCGTTGTGGATGCAGAGAAGTAATGGAAACCACTAAGGTGCAAGTAGCTGTTCTGATCCGTTCTTGTGTTTATTTTTCAATGTTTGCACTTTGTTTTTCCATTTTGTCGTTTGTATCCCTAAGAGTCATCATCTGTGACTCGCCATCCTCTTTAGAAGCGTCCTCAAACCAATTCAGAAATATTTCCCATTGAGCTATTTTCACTTTTCTTTTTCATACTCTAGCGAATGCCTTAAATCTGAAATGTACATTCCATGAGGAATTGCTTATGGTCATTTCCCGGTTCAGGGAATGCCTATATTCCGATCAGGGATTCCTGTCACAGCTCCACAGCATTCTGGTCTATTATGATGAATGCCAACCAATTGTCAATTTTCATGGCTCAGACGTATTATACAAGTAATCATGGCTGTGGTGCTGCCCTCCCTGGGGCGAGCTGCAGCTCAGTGCTCATAGGAAAATACAAAATATTGAACAGCTTTTACAATAAAAGTAACTTTTGATCAAGGAAAGAGCACATGAAATTAAAGCTTATATCTTGACTTTAGCCTATTTTATCCTCTACACCTATTTAAACTTTAGGCTAATGTCAGCGGGTATTCTTTAGAATGCTAATAATCTTTTACATTTTTCCATAGCCTGCTTGGCTTTGCATGATCACCTCTGGGCATTCCTACTACCTCGATACTTGTAAGGGGTTTTCTCTCACTAACCTCTTAAGAGGGAAAGCATCCAGGTCACATTCACATAGGACTTCCTCTAAGCATAGAGGTGCCCATATGCCCTCACTGTAGGGGGATGCTTACACTCAATAAGTCACTTGTGACCAACTCATCTTTTCCCAAAGTCTCCATTCCTCAAACACATCACCTTGACTAACTCATCCTCTCAATCTTCCCTCCCCTGACCAATGAATGCCTTTGAATGTATAACTCAGGAGTGACACACAAATACATATCACACTCCTCTGCCATGTATGTGAGTGAGTCCCCTCCTTATTTCTCTTTTTTGTTTCCTCTTGTGTCTTTGCAGAAAAATGTAAGAGAAGGGGTAGCTGCAGTTATGTTGAGTCATCGAATCGACGAGGTGAGTGTCATAACCTTTGAGAGTCTCACCCTCATATACAAGTAGTCTAAGCAATCCACCCTCACACTGATAGCCCAAGTATTTAACCTCAACCAAGGCGATCCTCAATGTTTGCAGAGGGTGCATGAACATCTCCCTTAAAATCTTGTTATTGTAATTGCCAAACCTTTGTTAGTGCCTACCACGTCTTACTACGTGCAATAGAAAATAAAACAACCAACACAACCCTTGTCGGGGAATGAGGCACAGAGAAATCCTGATCAATCAATGGTTGTAGGACAGACTGAAGTCCCAGAAGTCGACAGACACATTTGTGGCTCAGGAATGGAAAACACCTTTAGGGCAGTTGACTCCTTGGCACCAGTAACCAAAGACTGAGCTGTACCCCTGCAGTCCCTCTACTTAGTGGATGACACAGAGTCTCTTCCTTTGTAGAAGTCAATATCAACCAGATGAATCACCATAGTAAAGTCTCTGTTAATCAGGATTTCGTCAATTGTCCATTCCTCTGTCTTAGCTTCTGAAAGTGGCAGATTAACAATCAACAGTTCAGGAATCGCCTGCCAGGTTTTTGGTTCAGTATACTGTGGAATGAGTCCATCAAAACCTGAAATCTGCACTGTCTCTGTTCGTTGTGACCAAAATTGGCAGAAGGAAGAGCGAACACAGAGGTAGCATCATTTTCCACATCAACTTGAACGTCTACTTCAGTCTCAGCAGCTAGATCAAGAGCAGAACCTAAGCCTACAGTAGTGACTGATTCTGTGTATACCACCATTGTGGATTGTGTTTGGAAATCAGAAGGTGGTATGTGTTCAAGCTCAGAGTTATGACAAACTGCTACACAGGAAATCTTAGGTAAAGGAGTGGCTTGTAAATCTTCAGCTAACTGCAATCCCTGACAAACAGCAGAACAATTGTCAGAAACTGTGCCCAGATTAAGCGCTGTGCTAGAAGAAAGACTTTCACTCCCAATAGATCTAACATATTGACAAATATCATGGTTTACCAAAGTCTCTGCACTCAGGGGCTGAACAGTGTTCACTTCATCAACATCAACGGATGAAGTCTGAGGTGTATTCAGTAAAGAGTGCAAGGTTTTATTCTCCTCTTGTAAAGAAATGAATTCTTGTCTTAACTCCTCAAGCTTAGCTCTTAGCATGCCCTGCATTAACTGTACATCACTATCAGTAGGCACAGGGGTAGGCATGGTGGCATCAGGGCTGGATCCTGCACCAGCAATCTGGATGTGCACCGATTGTACATTGTCATCTACTGCTAGCAGGTTCTGTGATTTATACTTTCTCTTACCAACTTGGTCTGTGTTTCCCTTAAGCAAACTATTGACATTAGACCTCTTGGCATTAGGGACTACAGTATGTACTTGTGCAAAGGAGTATGCTTTAGACTGAGGGTAGAAAACAGAAGTTATGCAAGGAACCCCTCCATTCTTTATGTTTGTATCATGAAACTGTTCAATCTGAGGTGAAGCACAACTGGAATCATGGGGTTCAACAACTTGGTACTCTTGCATAATAAGTCTAACAGTGTGTTGTTTTCTGCTGCTAAGGCTTGTGCTGACATAGAATTTGGGTCAGAATAAAAGACAGAACTAGGATCAGGCAATGTAAGATGTGCCATCCTGTGGGAAAAATACTCTGCACGTAAATGCCCATTTGTGACAAGGAGTTCATTTAAGTCAGGACTAGTGATTTGATTGTCACAGGTAAATGTAGGGGAAGCTTTCTGTACAAACTTGTTAGAGGCCTTGCTGCCTTTCTTTCTTTCTTAAACTTGCCATATTCAATGGGAATTTAGGGCTGGTCATTCTGTCAGGATTAATCAGGTGAGTACAAAGGCAGCGAATATGGCAAGGGAAATGTGCACAAAATCGCACAGTGAATAACCTTGAATCAAACAACGTGCACACAAGAACCAAGACTCATGTATACTAAAACCCAAGAGTGCAGATAGAGTGAAACAATAATACAAATATATGAAAAGGGATGTGGGGTAAGCACTTAGAACCTCCTTATGACTGAAAGGAAAGTCGGCAAACTCCTTACCCGCTATGCTATTACAGATACTGACAGCGCTAAACCCACGTAGAGGGCAAGCAAGGACAGGATCTGTGAGCTGACACTTTTGATGATATTGAAATAAAGAACTTAAAAACAGTACTCACGAGGACTGGAAATACCACTAGAATGTCAGTAAGCCCACGAACCCGGTTGATCAAACAGGGACCCAGAAGGCTATAACAGCAATGGGTGGAGGATAACTAAATACATAAGACTCAAGACAAGGGGCAAGTAAGAATTGTGATTATAGAATAGTGAGGAAAACAAAGGCATTCACACAGGAGCTAGCTACAACAGCACACCACACCTAATAATCAATGGAAATAAATGCAGAAGTGCAAGGGAAAACATGGAATGGATTCCAATAGAAAGTAAGGAGCAGGAGCAGGGAAAACGATATTACAAAAGGCAAACTTCTCCCACCCCTCCAAGGAATAAAGGCAGGAAGCTAATTCTATAAAGGGAAAGACTAAAGCATCAAGTTTTTCAGTAGCAAAGGACAACATCAAAGAAAAAGATAACACAGGCAAATTGGGCTAAAAATTAACCAATTGCATTGCATGGTCAGATCACCACGCCATCTCCTTCTCCATCCATAGCAATACATAGAGGCTCCATAGGAAGAGCCATGTATTGCTGACGCTGTGGGCGAGGACACGTATACCTATCATATACTTTAGAGAGCCAGAGCCCACCCAGCAGCGATTCTGTCCTACATTCTTTTGTGACCCTGTTCCTTTTACACCCGTTCTTCCTCATTACACCCTTGCTTCCCCTCTCCATTCATGTACCCTTTGTTCCCCAACCCACCTTCTGTTCCTGTACTCCTCTTGTGCACTGTCATTTCTCCACTCTCCCTCTCTTAGCATTGATTGCCTTTCTTTTTCTCATGATTCCAGGCTACTTATACCTCATCCAAAGAGAGGTCTCATCCTGCAGGAAAGTGGAAAGACGGTTGCAGCTACTAGAGGTACAGTTGGTGGGCCAGTGCAACGTTTGAGATAAGAAGGCCTTGTAAACTAATAAATGTAAAGGGAGCTGGTGAAGCACCTTGCTGCTAACATATCTTTGCTAAGCCTTTTAGGTGGAGGCGGGAAGAAGGCATAACCAAGAGTCATTTCTGCAGTTTGGCATTGTTTGTTTGTTTGTTTTATTATTTATAATGCGCAAGCGTACCCGAGGGTATGAGGGCGCAGCCTTTACAAGAATTTGCGAAGCTTGGTTACAAGTCATAGAGTATACAAAGAGACAGTAAAGTACACCGATATTATATACATATCAACAATGAGGTACAAGGCATGATAAGCTGTTCTGAGATGAGAGTTTGCAGCACACCCTTTTTGCTCACTGTACCTTTCACAGATGGGAAATATCCACGTGCATATCAGTCTTTGTCCCACCCACATGGGCAGTCCAGCACTGAAATGCTATGGCAATTCCTCTCTGAACAAGAGTACCAACAGCAAGCCCATACACGTGTTTCAGCCTTGTTGGGCCTCATCAGTGAGGTGAAGCTGTGCCTCTCTGAACACAGTGAGCAGGGGCTCCACATCTGGTTGCACCCCATGTGCCTGATGTGATTTGTGTCACCCCTACCTCCAGAGCCTTCCCTCCACCCCCACGGCAGTGTCCAAGACCCCCAGCAGGGACTGTGGTAGGAGTAGGGGCGAGGGAAAAGCACATATGTCACTGTACATCAGTAAAGAGAGTGAACAACAACCCCCTGCAGTGAGCTACTACTCTCACTCATCAGCACAGGAGAGGCTTACTAATGTCAAATTATATTTTATTGATAGTCCACCACGCACACGTTCCAGTAACCCTCCATAAGTGTATTAAAAGACATGTACCATATATAAGACAACAGTGCACAATACATTCAACTAGACGTCCCACAAAATGTTCATTTTCAAATGCTTTCGACAAAACACTCAATAATGATTAGTCAATTAATCCTTCTTATGATCTCACGTATAAAGTAAATCTATAAAGAAATAAGTAACTAAGAAAAATTGCTACCATAATGGTCACCGTGCACAACACACTTAAAAAGTAAAAAGTCATTAATGAATAAGCAGAAATCATTTTCCTTGCCCCTCCATCTACTCAGGACTTAAGACTGATCAACCTTCTCCACAATATCATAGTCACCTCAAAAATCAACTACCTGTCTGACCAGGATTCACTAGGCGATCTCACCAATCTTTCTAGGAAATCTCCAAAGAATCACTTGCCCTTTCCATACCTCAGCACCTTTCTCAATGTGATATCAATGGTGGGTGAAACAAAAACCTCATATACTCACAATCTCTAGAAGGTATAGAAATGAGGGTTTGGAGAAGACTGGATGCCTGAAGCAGTTTACCCAATCCAAGAAAAATGTAAAAAAAGTCAATAAATAACAAAAACAACCAATAAAAAAACACCATGGTCTTGTAATCGAAAAGCATAAAAAAATAGCAAAAAAATATTAGTATTTATAATGATTTATTGCATCTATAGCGCTGCACACCCGTAGGCCTCAGGGCGCAACATAAAACAGGGACAGACGAAGACACAAAAACTCAGTCAAAAAGTAATAGTTCTGCTCAAATTTCAATGGGCAGAGTCCTCTGGGGCCCCAAATGCCTCAAAAAGGCCAAAATCAGTTTTTGTGGCTTTAAAATCCATCCAGGAAAAAAGGAGGGACTTGACCCCCCTATGCATAGAGTGCTGTGCTTCTTCCTCTTCCTGCCTCTTGTCTTCTTTCCAGCTCCCATTGGAGCAGCGCACAGCCAAAATCTCCGTCTTCCAAAGACAGCCCTTTCTATACTCCCACTGTTTACACCTGCTATTAGCATATCTGTCAGCAGCTTAAAGTTGGTTAAACAACAAACTATCAAGCCCCTTGGCTTAGTATCAGTGCTCATCATCTTTCCTACGAAGTTAAAAGTTGGTCTGTCTCAAGAACAAGTCTAATGCACCTTTCACCCACTTACATTAGCTGCTTGACAGCAAAAAGCTCAGCAGGAGGTTCTGTAGTTCCATAATTTTGTAGTTCTTTTATATTGCTATCTCAGTTTTGGTTACCATTAACCGGAACACTTGGCGCTCATCCCAGAAAGCCTGGCGAGCAGTCAGAAGGATCGTTTACTAAAACGGCCATAGAGTTCTAATAACAATGTCACTTGGCTCCCATCCCAGACTCTCAAATGAAGACACTGATGTAATGTAATTCAGAGTGCATTTCTAAGACAGTGCTCACATTTACTAAATATGAATCTGCATTTGCATCAACGGCTTGGGCCTATTGCTCAAATATACGGCTTTGAACATGTTTAGACATGAAAGTACATGTCACCCCTCTACCCCCATAAGCCGTAAAACAAGCCATGGAGGGATCATAGGGATCATGGAAAAAAGAGTGAAAAGACAGAAGAGCATGTAAAACATTACGTAAATTCTTATTAGCTAAAATGTGTTCACGCAGGATCTTCACTGGTCACTAAATACTGAAACATTTTATCTTCTTTAGAAGAGCAGCAGGTACTGCTCAGCTGGCAATCTTCAGTCGCTGATGGTCGCTGATGAATCAGATGGCTGGATGTTCTTCACATGAAAAGTTCCAAACAGTTCTCCTCTGTTAGTCAGGATACAGCTTTGGTGCATTTAACAATTTCTTTGTTAATTGTCATGATGAAATAAAAAGAAGATCAGGATAAATTCAGCTGCGACGATGTAGAACACAGGTGTGATCCCCCAGTCTGTTTCCAAAGAAGTGTAGAATACTTTTCAATGGTTTGAAAGAAAAGACTGTATTCGTCAGCTAGTTCATAATGTATTCCAGGATGGAGCTCCCATTTGTTGGGGTGGAGCTTTCCAACAGGGCTTGGATCACCTTTGGCCAGTCTGGTGTTCTCTCCAGCAGGCCTTTGGCCAATTGCAGTGCTCTGTTTGATGCATCCAAAAATCCTCCTCTTCACTGTGGACCTCACGCCTGACTTTATTTCTGGATCATCTGTTCCCAAAAAATTGTCAACATCTCATGTTCTTCTATTCTTGCCTGTTCAAGGTAGAGCGTCTCCTCCCTCAGGAATAGGGGTATAACCACCTGGAGATGGCTTCAGGTGGTCGACGGACACTTGACGAGTGCCCTTTTTAGTAGGCAGGGTTGGTAGGACTGCTGTTCTTGAGCCAATAAGTTTCAGTAATGTCAAAAGAGGTCTGTTGCATCGTCCTAGTGCTTCTTTATCATGGATTTCCTCTAGGACTTAGTCCCCAGACTTCAGGTATTCTGTAACTTGTCTTTGTCTTGCTGCTGTGGAAATGCTTCTTCACCATGGATGGAGTCTCTCGGGAAATTTATGAGAAACAGCTGGTCTGGCTTGGTGAGAGAACTATAAGGATTTTGTAAGTCAGGCATATACATATGAGCGCCAAACAGCAACTCATAAGGTGTTTTACCCTCAAATTGAGAAAGGTGTGGCAGGTTATTCATGCTAGGCTGCACTATAGGTGCATGATTCACCCAATTACCCCCAGAAGAAAGGATGCATTTAGTCAAGGCTTGCTTTGAGAGAGCCAATAGGATACTGGCTCTCTCTAAAACGGCATTAGCTTGTGGGCAAAATGGGATGGAGAACTGCAGAGTACAACCCCAGCTTGACAAGGCCTCTCTTAAGGCTCTGCCTGAAAAGGCTGGCTCATTGTCAGCCTGGAGTAATTTTGGTGCTGTCATAGCTACTAAGGACAGCAAACCCTTTATGACCTCTTTACAATCAGCTTTCTTCTGGAGTATTAGCCAAGTGGCGGGTATCAATGATCTATGTGGTCCGTATGCATGCATTCAAAAGGCACTGTTGCCCTTGTTAGTGTGCTTACTGGTGGTTTTCGGGAATTGTCCACCATTGTCTGTAAACATATGGAGCAATTCGCTATGTACCGTCGTACCTCTTTACTAAGCCCTGGCCACCAATATCTATCCTGCAAGAGCTGTGTAGTAGCTGAAACCCAAAAGTGGGTTGTGGCTACACTTTAATGTGCTGCATAGATACATTTTTATCTGTCTTGCTTGATCGGTAATACCCTTTGAACAGGGCCTCCTTTTGACCTAGGTATTGTGACTGTCACTGTATTTTGTTTTCTCTTTTATAGCATAGTTTTAAGTAGTGGGGAACCCTGGTGGGTTAGGACTGTTTGCATCCAGACATGCTTTTATGTTCTTATCTATGTACGTGGCTGAGCATGTTAATGTCGCTACCACTTTTTGTACAGTCCGCTGTCTTGCAGACTGGTCATCAAGCGCATTGCCTGCACTATGCACAGAAGTGTGCTTTTGTGTGCATAACCCAGATGAAAGGTCTAGCCATTTTGATGTCCCATGCTTTTTGCCAAATTATTATGTAGAGAATATTGGTGGGAAGGTATGCGTAAAGATACTTTAAATTATGTAAGAACATGTGAGACGTGTGCACAAGTTAAGTCTGCAAATCAGAGACCAGTGGGATTGTTAACTCCTTTACCCATTCCGCCTAGACCATGGAATACTATATCCCTAGATTACATTGTAGAGTTACCTTTCGATCAAGGTTGTACCCCAATTCTAGTAGTTGTAGATGTACTCTCCAAGGCTAGTCATTTCATTCCGATTAAGGGTTCAGCTACAGCTACTAATATGGCACAGGCATTTTTACAAAATGTGGTAAGATTAGATGGACTTCCTTCACAAGTGATTTCAGACAGGGGTTCTCAATATGTGTCGAAATTCTGGCAGGCATTTTGCAAAGAATTGAATATAGAGATTTGTTTAACTACTAGTTTTCATCCAGAGGCAAATGGTCAGACCGAGAGAGTAAACCAAGAGTTGGAAAAATACTTGCGTTGTTATCTTAAGACTGATAAGCGTTGGGTGGAGTTAATTTGATTGGCAGAGTTTTGTTACAATAATACTGCTAAAGACTCTACGAATATGTCACCATTTTATTTAAATCAGGTATTTCATCCTTTTTTTCTTAGGGATGTTAATTTTGAGTAAGTGGAAGTTCCAGATGTTGAAGGGAGATTAAGAGCCATGGTGGAGAATGTTAAAAAGGCTGTTGAGGATTTACAGAAAAGTAAATCAGATTACAAGAGATTTGTTGATTGTAAGCGTAGGGTAGCTCCAAATTATCAACCAGGTGATATGGTTTGGCTTTCCAGTAAGAACATAGCTCTGAAGGGAAAAGACAAGTTCAGTCCACGTTTCTTGGGGCCATTTGAAATTGAACAAGTTCTTTCTCCAGTCACTATCAAACTAAAGTCAATCCAAGACAAAGGCCCTGTTTGCACCCTGGGTCCAGTTCAGCCACGACCACCACAGGAGAGGGCAGGAGCCCCATCCCAGCCCTCGAGCACCGGAGGAACCTGATGGCGACGTCGGATGGATCGCCGGATGGATTAAGGGTGAGGAATCCCCATTCACACCTTTGCCCACACGGCACACCAGCTCCCCTTTGAGCTTCATTTTGCCTATGCCCCGTCTGCGCCTGAGTTATTCACAGCATACCCTCAACTCTGCGCACTGTTGGGTGAGGGTGCCTGACCCTCGGCTATCCTTCCGCCTGGCCCAGTAATGTCGGGCGCTGTGCGGCGCGAAAGCGAGGCTCTGGCCTCGGAGCTTGGTTGCTAGGCAACCGAAGCCCTATTTGTCTCTGTTACTTCCGCCGGCAGGCGGATACGCCGTCCAATCACGAAGGCCAAGACAAAGGCCCTGTTTGCACCCTGTTCGCAGCAAGGAGCAGATTAGGAGCTCCCCTCGTCGGTTAGGCGCCTCTGCCTCCTGCTCACGAGCCGCCACGCACTATCTCCAATAAGGTAACCCTGATCGCCAAGGTACTCCCACACCCCCAGCAAACATTATTGTCTATGAACACTATGACACTGTCTAAATACGCTTTGAACTCCTGTATACTACTTACTCAGCTAATCCCACGTGTCTCACACGCACCCTAGACTAGGCCTGCCTGTTGGGCTGTATCCTATCCTGACCATTGCCTCTGAATTAGAGGCGCATTACGCTCTCAAGCCGTCTTGCCACACCTGAACTAATTGTTGCACTATGCATTTAGCCTCTGGCATTTTTTTTTTCAAATTCAGATGCATTTCGCCTGCTGTTTTGCCTCAAATTTCATTGCATTTGGCCTTGTTGCCCTGTTTCAAACTCAGATGCATTTCGCCTGTTGTCCTGTTTCAAGATTAGATGCATTTGGCCTGTTGCCCTGTTTCAAATTTAGATGCAGTCTCAAACTCAATAGCATTTAGCCTGCTGCCCTGTCTCAAATTTAGCCTACCTATGATATTATGCTGCATTCAGCCCGCCTATGTTAGCTGCATTTAGCCTGCCTATTGAAAGCCGTACTTGAATGCTGAACTTAGCCTACCTATGATAACTGCATTAGCCTGCCCATGACAACTGCATCTACTTAGACAATTGCTACTACTTCAAATGTAGATGCTCCACCATTGCTCTGAGCCACCCTGCACATATGTGCAGCCTACTGCCTCCGAGTCAACTGCACTGCCGATTGTATTCTAGTCAATTGCCACCGCCCCAAACTTAGACGCCATCTACTATACCTGAGTTATCTGCCTTATCCGCACAGGCCCCAACCCTGATCAGGCTGGATTACACAGCTTTATTCTAGCTCAATCTGCCACCCTCCACGGCGACGTCACAAGATGCAAACCTTACAAGCCACACTAGCCCTTCTCACTCTAACAACACTCCTAGTCCACATACCCAGTCTCACTCCCACCATTGAATACACCACCCCCCAACGCTCAGCTCACTCCCCTGCCATGACACAGACTCTACCTCAACCATTAATGAGTCATAATGACCAAACTGAAGAACCTCAATAACATAGAGCCTTCGAATCTAACCCATGCAATGCCATATCTAGAAATGCTAGACTCCGAGCCAGACTTGCAAAACTATATGAACCACGCGCCAGAACACTGACCGCATCTAACCGTAGCAAACCCATACCTAATAGGGGCATAGAAAAACCACACAGCCTATACCCAAAGACACAGAATGCACGTATGCACAATTCTTCCACAACCCATGAAAAGACATGCACACCCCCATCCACCAGCCCACTTCTAAAAGGTGCACTAGTTAATGCTAGGTCCTTGATTGCTCATGCCATTGAGATCGCTGATCTTATCCAGACCGAAAATGTTGACTTCCTGGCCATCACGGAATCATGGCTACATGCCGCCGCAGGACCAGCCATTATGTTAGCAACCCCTACCGGCGACACCATCCTAAGGGCAGACAGAGGCGAAGCCCGCAGAGGGGGCATAGCCCTTATTAAATCCAACCTATCCATCAGGCTAGCGCCCTCGAACGATACTAAATCATGCGAAAGCCTAACAGCTAAACTAGCTATTAACAACTCCCAAACCCTCACTATCCACCTTATCTATAGACCTCCAGGCCCTATTGGAACCTTTGAGGAGGACATCTCTACCATCCTGTCGCGCAACCTAAAACAATCATCACAAGTCATCCTGCTAGGGGATCTTAACCTAGGCTTCAATTACCAAAATGACCCACAGGCAAATAGAGTAGCCAACCTACTCTCTGAACTAGGCTTCTCACAAAAAGTACTCCACCCTACCCACAACAAGGGTAGAATACTCGATTGGGTGGCAGACCACAACTGCAATGCCTCCATCCTATCGATCTCCCCACTAATTTGGACAGACCATTTCCTTATAACATTTGCTCTAGAAACGATCAGACCTACTACCACCTCAGCCCAGCCAGTACCACCCATCCCAACCAGGAACAAGAAAAACATCACCCCGGACAACCTTCTCCCGCTCATCCTCCCCACACTTAATTCACTACCAGACAACCTGGACCCTGAAACACTAGTGAACGAGTACAACAAAGCTATGTCCTCTGCCTTGGACATAATTGCACCACTCAAAGTAAGACGCAGCAAACCCAAAGCCCACCTCAACTCCTGGTACACCCCCCATCTAAAAACTCTTCGCACCAAAAAAAGACAATGCAAGGTCACATGGAAATTACAACCATCGGAAGAAAATAAAAGCGCCCTGAGAGATATATCTACCCTCTACAA
Organism: Ambystoma mexicanum; assembly: GCF_040938575.1. Taxonomy (NCBI): domain Eukaryota; kingdom Metazoa; phylum Chordata; class Amphibia; order Caudata; family Ambystomatidae; genus Ambystoma; species Ambystoma mexicanum. Next base: position 1,509,645,096 of record NC_090931.1, on the reverse strand, counting down.
AAAGGAAATACTGTCGGCCAAACGGGAAACTTACAACACTAGAATAGCCCAAGCCAACTCTAGCATGAAAGAACTCTTCATTATCCTAAAGGAAATAGAATCCCCCATCCCAGTGCCTGACAAATGTGTCAGATGAAATATGGTGCACCAACATTCAGCAAGCCCTAGCTAATAAAGTAACAACTCTCCAATCTATAATGGCCACCAAAAAATCCTCGCTCAGTCTCGACACTAAGCCCAAAACAGCTTTCACCCCTCCTAATAATAACACCAACTACCCTTGCTTCAAATTCTCCAAAGTATCTATTATTAAGACAGAAAAAATCATACTGTCACTCCAACCATCTAATTGCCAGGGGGATCAATGTCCACCTCAACTGATACAGGACGCAGCGAGAGACCTGGCTCCCTTTATCTCAAAACTCATTAACGCCTCATTCGCGACAGGGTCCATACCGAGTAACCTAAAAGAATCTTGGGTACTCCCTTTGCTTAAAAAACAGACAGTAGACCCTGCCATACCCACGAACTACCGCCCAATCACCACTGTGCCATTCCTCTTAAAAATCATAGATAAAGTGGCATACTCACAAATACAGAAACACCTTGAAAACAACAATCTACTAGGAGTACGGCAGTCTGGCTTCCGTCCCCAGCATGGAACCGAAACCACCCTCTTAGACCTAAAGGCGCAAATTGATGAGCTAAGGGATCAAGGCAAACCAGCCTTACTCCTCCTCCTGGACTTATCAGCCGCATTTGACCTTGTTGACCACAAGGTCCTTTGCAGGCACATGGATATATCCGCGCACTTCTCAGAAGAAGCCTCAAACTGGATCCAATCCTTCCTCAATAACAGGACAATGAGAGTCTTCTCCACCACCGCAGCAGCAAACTCCATCCCCATCACTTGTGGTGTGCCCCAAGGATCTTGTGTTTCGCCTACACTCTACAACATCTTTACTAAGCCCCTTTTCGATGATCTGGACCTTCTGGGTATCACCTACACTAATTATGCAGATGATAGCCAGATTCTCCTACCACTTACCAGTGATTACGACAAGGATTTGGCCTTGGTGAACAGAGTGTATCTCATCATCCAGGCATGGATGGCCACACACGGTCTATGCCTGAATGATGACAAAACTGAAATCATCATCCTGGGCACACCCCCCACCCTAAAAAAACTGGGCCCCAACTACTCCTACTTTAATATCGACAACAACCAAATCACAACCGCCCACGCGGTAAAAACTTTGGGTTTCTACCTGGACTCCACCCTTTCTTTCAACAAGCAGGTTAATGCGATGGCTTCGGCAACCGCCTACACCTGTAAATTGATAAGAGCAGGCAAACCCTTCCTGTCAAATGATAGCTGCATCACACTCGCAAGAGCGCTCGTGTTATCAAAACTGGACTACTGCAACTCGCTCTATATAGGGGCCAACAAGGAAGTCATCAAAAGAATTCAAATCCTGCAGAACAACGCGCTTAGAGCAGCACTCTGCATTCCCAGGAGAGCCCACATCACTGCACTCAGACGAGCTAACAACTGGCTCTCTACACAGGAGAAAATCCAACTAAAAGTTGCCTCTTTGGTCCACAAATGCTTTAACAACGCCGCACCGCAGTACCTATCAGCTAGATTCACCAAACTAAAACCAACAAGACTTACTAGATCTGCTAACTCCAATAACCTATCTATATCTAGAGTCAAACTGACCAAAGTCGGTGGCTGCAGCTTTCAGGTGAAAGCAGCTCAACTCTGGAACGCCCTACCAGCCACCTTGAAGACTGACCAACCCTACCTCACTTTCCGACACAACCTCATAACGTGGATCAAAAATGCAGACACACTTTAGATCATCTACTGCCTCGACCTATTCTAGCCTAGGAATTTCTGTTTAGGACTGTAAATACATGCTTTTACACTTCTTACTTGCTGTATATTCTTGTATATTTGTTGTATATTATTTTTGCTGCTCTATTTGCCATGTGATCTTGTAACTAAGCTTTGAGCTGTCTTATAAAATGCGCCCGGTTACCCTTGGGTCTGGTGCGCAAAAAAGTAATAAAAAACAAAACAAACATAAAGTTACCATCTAGCCTAAAGATTCATCCTACTTTCCATCTTTTGGAACCCTGTATTAAAGGAACTAGGTTAACTCAGGCACCGGGACCAGTTTCTGTGGAAGGTTCGGGTGAGGAGTATGAGGTTCAGGACATTCTGGATTCTAGAGGTAGGCTGCAGTATTTGATAGATTGGAAGGGGTATGGCCCAGAGGAAAGATCATGGGTGGCCAAGCAGGATGTTCATTCACCAATGTTGGTTAAGAAATTTCATTTACGAAGACCAGAGAAACCAAGCCCCGGGGCAGGGCTTTATCGGGGGAGGTACTGTCAGGTCCCTGGGTAATAGAAGACAATATTAATAGTGTCAATAGTGGTGGCTAGGTAAGGTCAATTGCATTGAAAAGGCATTCCTTAAATATATTGTCAGCCAGCAACTATTGTCCCAGTTCAAGATGGCGGAGTACTTCCTGTCCAGCAGTGATTGGTCATTGGCTACTGTGATGCAGTTTGGAACCTAAGGAAGGGTTCTAAACTGCCTTTCATTCAAGTTCAGTTCATGGATGGTCACAGCGCATCAGAGCTCCAGTAAAGTTAAAGACAATGTTTGAAAATGTTCTCGTCTAGATAAGTCCCCTAAAGCTATGTAGGTTAGTGTGTGCTACTTCACTACAAGAAGTCAGAAACATTTGGGTAATATTAACCTTCATCCAAATACCAAAAATCACTAACCACCACTGTGCTTAAATTGTTTGTAAAGACGGCTTCCCTGCATATTCAGGAACCAAAAGATTCCTCAACCACAGAATGTTGTTTGGTTTATGGCCACAGTCTCAAGCAATGCCTGTCACGCAAAGTTACCTCACTAAATTGGCTTCCTACTTCCTCCCATCAAGCAGAATTATAGGCCTTCCAGTGGGGCATATGTCCTCCAAGTATTACAGCAGCCAGATAGTCATGCTCACCTGACAGTGCTATGCGTGCTGGTACGTCTGGTGCATTGATTGTATCCTGAAGGACCAATTGTACTGCAATGCAGTGCTATGAGCAGATCAACTCACCATCTTTTGGAGATATAACCCACCCGGGGCTTCTTTCGGGAAGCCCCGATATGAGAAGCAGGACAATGGAGCGGAGTCTGGGTACGACACCCAGGAGGTCGTCGAGAGACACTTTCACAGTGATGGAGATGCCGAGACCCAACACCTCCCTGCATCCGGAGGACAATTTAAGATCCCGGAGAGCCGACACCCCCCCCCCTCATCCGGAGGACAATTTAAGATCCCGGAGACTCGACACCTCCCCTCATCCGGAGGACGATTCGATAAGATCCAGGATCGTCTTGGAAACATTTTAATAGCGGAAAGGGTCAAGGACGGTTCTGCACCAGGCTCATTATTGTGGCTCGACTGACACTAGGCACTAGCGCCCTAATTTACATTTTATTAAAATAAAAATCATTCATTGAACAGTATACACTGCAGTGTTGCTTTTGTTCCACTTTACACTTCACAGACCTGGGCCCCTCAACCATTGGCAGAGTCACCAACGAGATCACTCCGTCAAAGTCAGGGTGTTTTGATAAGGGGTCATATGAGACCGGTCTTCAACATGTCTGGGAATGCATCTTCACTGAGAGAGGCTTTTGCAGTACAGAGGAGTGTGTTAAGTGCTGGGCCAGTGAGTTCTTTAATGAGGGACTCTGGAAGCATGTCATCCATGTACATAGTGGGTTTGAGTGTAGTGAGTGTGCCTGACAGATGCTCAGGAGAGAGGAAGGAGAAGTCTGTCCAGGAGGACAGTGCCTGGAGTTTGGAGGGGATGGCTAGCAGGGCTTTGTCTGGCTTCGAGGCATCGATGTGACTGTTGATTTTATCACTTGTGTTTATGAAGAAGGTGTTTATTCCATTGCATTTGTCTTGAGAGTCCTGCTCCTCTGGGACAGGTGTTTGCCCCCATCAAAGTAGTGCTCCACACTGCAGCCAGCCTCATTAAAGGTGCCCGCAAATTCGACCATAGCTCTCCAACACTGTGCATGCTTCACTGGCTCCTCCTCCCTGCCAGGATCATATTCAAAACTACATGTATCACTGACACAGCATTCTCAAATGGAACGCCAACATACTAGGCGGTTAAACTCCACAACTCTTGGGGCTCTGGCAAAATGATCAAAATGTTTGGAGTCAAAGCTATCCCGCAAAAAGTACTGACACTGATGAAATGGTTGAAGTGTGGTCCCCCCCCTGCTGCCAGTTGCACAAGACAAAAGTGACTGTTACTGTCACAGGATCCGGCACATTTTGCATGCTGAGGGGCACAGTGGTGCAACGGTTGTTGTTTCCCGTTCTAACTACTGTTCTGCCTGACTTCCCGACGTTCTGACTTCCTGGCTTCTGGACCACTTCTTGGCATCCCGGATTTGTATCTTGGTACTCCGTTTTCCTGCTCCGACGACCTGGTACCCTTTCCTTCAGCACTGTCTTCCCGGTATCTAACCTCGGCTACTTGTTAATGGATTTCCTGCATTCGTTACGAATCTATTTCAGGCGCATGGTCCCTGCTGCTTTCAGTACATTTGAATTACTACAAGCTGACCCCTGCACCATTTTGGTAGGCTATTCTTACATAGATCTTGCCACTCTTTCACCATGTCTTTGGATATTCATTCACCTTTAGGTATAGTTTTCCAGTACCCTCTTTTTGGTCTCTTTATTCTTCTCCAATTCGGGTTACTACAGTAACATATACCTTCTTAGTTGTGAAATGCCTTGTTGGGTCTTAGAGGAGAGGAAGAAGTCTGAGTATTTTTCCCTCAAGTAGTTCCCCTGGCTTTTCTTCCCAGTCATAGAATTCTCTCCAATATTCTCCACTTTATTGCTTGACTTATGGGGTACCTGCCCCTCTTTCTAGGGTATTTGAGCCCAGGCAAATGTTTTCAATTTGTTTTTAATGTTTCATTTTGAATTCACTCTGCATTCACAAATTTTCTGTAACAGAAATGATTTCTTTATGAAGACAGTAACTACAAAAAGAAACTCTTTTTTGAAGTCCGAGGGCTCCCACACCCCATGACATGGAAGACCCCAGGCTGGGGGCCTCATTGTCATGGGGTGAAGGGAGCCCTATGACTTCAAAAAGAAATAGTTTATTATTGAAGTCACTCTGCCTTCATAAAGAAATTTCCGTTATGATTCCGTCCTTAAGGGAAATAATTTCTTTATGAAATCGGAGTGACTTCTAAATGAGACAAATTCTTTTTGAAGTTATAGGGCTTTTTGAAGTTATTGGGCTCCCCTCAGCCCCATGACGTGTGCGAGTGTATGGTGATATGGTGTACATTTAAATGTGTATGTGGTTGCCTGTGTGAGTGTATGGTGAAAGAGTGCACACAAATGTGTGGGTGGCTGGGTGTGCGTGTGTATGGTGAAAGGGTGCACACTTAAATGTACGGGTGGCTGCTTGGGTGTGCCTGTATGGTGAAAGGGTTTGTTTGTTTTATTTGCTTATATAAGGCACCGAACCCAGCAGTATCTGGGCACTTTCCTTAGGTACATAGTTACAGTAATATACATGGTCAGAGAAATAATGGTAACAGAAAATACAGTAATATACAAAGGAGCAGTAAATGTACAGGAATTGCAGGTTCAGAGCATAGTTCAGGTAGTAAGTAGTGATACGTCTTTGTCCAGTGGACGAAGCATACCTAAACAGTGCACACTTAAATGTGTAGGTGGATTCCTGGGTGAGTGTATGGTGAAAGGGTGCACACAAATGTATGGGTGGCTGGGTGTGCATCTACGGTGAAAGGGTGCACACTTAAATGTATGGATGGGTGGGTGTGCGTGTGTGTATATGGTGAATGGTGAGTGTGCTTGTGTTCAGGGGCACAACAGAACCTATATTTCAGGGGGGCTAATCCTTCAAAGTATGGTTAAAGCGCTTCACAAGTCCATCGGTTTGGAGTGGTGAATGGAAGTGAAAAGGGTTGCTACCCCCAATAACCTTTTCAGCTCCTTCAGGACTCAGGCCATGAAGAGAATCCCTGATTTTTGAGTATTTCCTAAGGGATGCTCACCTCGGAGAAGTAAAGTATCAAATGCTTGATCATATTTCGTGCTCTGTAGCTCCCCATGGAAAAGGTTTCAGGATACTTGGTCAGGGTGAGGGTCCCATAACTAGCTATACTGGGGTGCGCTCAGCGAGTGGGGTGGAAACTGTTCAGAAGAGTCAAGCAGTCTCCAAAAAACAAAATACATTAAAGGGGGAAAATATCAGCAGGACATGTCTTATTTCGAAGGAGAGTAATCATGATTTATTTTTATTTGTTTTGGGAAATGCATGGGGTTCCCCGTTTCCCTTGCTCGCTTCGACACCCTAGGCCCAAATCTGTAGGTTGCCCACATGAACAAAATGGGAGTGGCGAAAGGCTTGGGGTTCCCAGTCGGTTACCCTTTTCCTTTTGCGCCCCCGGTAGGTGCACCCACACATGTGAGGTACCGTTTTCATAGGGACACCTGTGGGAACGTGGGACGGTAGGCCATGTGTTGTTGGGGGCGTGTTTCGATGGGTGAGCCGAGCGAAATGTGCGGAAAATGTGTATTTTTTCCCACATTTCGGACTTTGCAGGGGTGTCTGGGTAATAAATTCTGGGGCGATTTGGGCATATCATACCTCTGGATTCCCACGGGTGTCCTCTTTTCGGAAATGCATGGGGTTCCCTGTTTTCCTTGGTGGCTTGGACCTCCGAGGCCCATATCTGTATGATGTGAGAGTGTGACATTTCCGGTGTGAAAACAGACTTGGGGTTACTTGTGTTTTAGGCTTTCCCCTTGGCGGCCAGGTAGGTGCACCCACACATGTGAGGTACCGTTTTCATCGGGACACATGTGGGAATGCGGGACGGTAGGCCATGTGTTGTGTTTGTGTGGTTTTCATAACGTTTTGACCCATTTGCTGGTGCCCTTTGTCACACAACCCTTTCAATTCCCAAATGTGACCTACATTTAGTCGCTGCTTTAGGCACCATACTCTTTTGAAACCTGCACAAGTCACCTACCCTTGAAAAGGTCTGCCTGTGCTCTTTCAAAAAATGTATGCTTGCCGTTCCTAACCACATTGGTTTTCCCGATTTACACATGCTAAGTGTGTCTGTTCAGGCCGTGAGCATAAAACTCCTGTGTACCATGGCTCAGTGTTTGGCTTGTGGTATTGCTTGTTTTGTAAAACACTATAAAAAATGTGTGCTCTCCTAACTGCAAGAGTCGGGGGAATGTAGCGGAGCATTGCTTTTCACAAAATTCATAGAAGCCATTGCCGTACCAAGCCAACCATGTCCAACACATACCTTTTTTTCGTTCATTTTCCCGCTTTTCTCCCAATCTCGCCTACCTCTCACAAAACGGTTCATAACCACATCAAAATATTTTTTTTTCGTTTCCACTCAACCTGTTCTTGAAAGCCAGGAAATTGGGGAACTCAGTACAGCAAACCATTTGTTCCTAGCACTTACAAGGAAAAAACCACAAGCTTCTTTGTACATCATTTTATTGGCATTTCTTGAAAAAACCCTAAATGTTTGCCCTTTTTGCTTATTTTCTCTCACCCCCCTACAGCAACCTAGGATTCCTGGGTGTCATTACGACCGCCTACATGTGGGAAAAAAAGGAGCCAAATTTGGCCGAGATACCTCATGTAACAAAAATGTTACAAGCCATTGAATGGCCACATACCGAAATCACCAAAAAAGGCCCTGGCACTGGGGGGGAAATACCCATGGCAGTTAAAGGGTTAAGCATCTCTTACCTCCTCACCAGGCTCACCTTCAAGCGAACACGTTGCGCAGCACTGCTTGGCCGACTCTGGACTCCTCCCTGGAATCCCGGTCGACGCAGTAGAATCTCGTGAAGGTGTGCGTCGACCTCCACGTCGCAGCCCTGCAGATGTCCAGCAGGGGCACACCAGACAAGAATGCTGTAGTAGCAGTGATCGCTCTGGTCGAATGGGCTCTCGGACGGCCAGACAACGGTCGGTTTGCCAACCGGTGACAGTGCATGATGCAGCCGGAGAGGCATCTGGAAATGGAAGCCTTCAAGAGGGCCTTCCCTTGGTTCACAGGTCCAAAGTTCACAAACAGCTGTGACGTCTTCCGAAAACTCTGTGTGGTCCACTTAGAACTTCAGCGCTCTAGCCACATCCAGGGAGTGCAAAGTCCTCTCAGCCGGCGACAAAGACGACGGGAAGAAAACAGGTAACACCAAGAGCTCGTTGAGATGGAAGTCAGACGGCACCTTGGGCATGAAAGAGGGGTGCGTCCCCAGCACTACCCTTGTCTCGTGGAATGTCAGGTATGGAGGTTTACAGGAGAGGGCCTGGATCTCTCCCACTTGTCGTGCGGAGGTGATGGCCACAAGAAACGCTGTCTTCCACGATATGAACTTCAGCGGTGCCGAATGCAAGGGCTCGAATGGAGGACCCATGAGCCTGGTCAGCACCACGTTGAGCTCCCACGCCGGGGCCGGAGCCTTCACCGGCGGGAATGGGCAGAACAGTCCTTTCATGAACTTCTTCACCAGGCGGTGAGACCACAGCAACGACCGCCCTGGAGTTCTGGTGTAGCAGGAGACAGCCGCTAGGTGGATCTTGATGGAGGCATGCGCCAGCCCTGCCTTGTCCAGCGACAGCAAGTACGACAGCACTTGAGGGGTCGTATTTGTGGCAGAAGGACTGCTGACAGAAAGCAGGTAAATGTATCTATTTCAGCTCTCCATGGCTGCAAGCTCAGCCCCTTTTGCAAGCAGCACCCAGTGCACATGAATAAGAGTAACCACATCATATTGGTCATTTATATTGCATGCTTTTTAAATGGAGAAATGGTAGATGCTGTTAGTAATCATGAATGTCAGTAAAAACATGAAATGAATGCACTTCCTCTTTTTTTTTTTTAAAACAGCCATTCATTATGGGCAAAGCCTGTTTGGAAATGCTGTAGTACAATCAAAAGTGTGGCAGATCTTGTGGGCTGCAAAATCCTTCCACCATAATTCCACCATGGCTTGTATTGATTACAGTGAGGTATCATGGGTGTTGTAGTAAGATAAGTAAGATCTGGAAGGCAATATGTTGCAGATCCCTGCTGTGGGCTTAGTTACCGCCTAATTTTAAACACATTTCATACTTTTCAATGCATTCCATTTCTGTCATAAGCACCACAAACAATCATTGTAAGAGTGGCTGGCCAATCATAGACACAGCTGAGATCACGGATGCGGGCAAAACCCCCTATGGAGGTAATTTACACTTCTCTAACGAGAATAAAAGGTATTCAATATATTCAATATATATTGGGGGTTTTGCCCGCATCACAAATATATATTAAAAGGTTTTGCTCCTTTGATGCTATATATATATATTAATTTACCTACAACAACAAAAACAGAGCAATAGAGAACCAAGACCAATAGTGTTGGCAACATGTCAGACCGCTCAAACTAGTACAGTGTAAAGTCTCCTAAAACAGGGTGACTTTCCTCTTGAGAGCACAGCGTCTCAGGTCGGAAAGGGGGAGGAGCTGGTTGGTGCAGTGCTCACTCCCATGCTGCAAAGAAAACACACAAAGAATTGGTCGTCACCCACAATAAGACTAAATTACTACCCCACAAACTTATCAATAGAGGATCGCGATGTTCACACAATCCATGAGAAAACAACAAAATACAATACCAAGTTACTAGAGTCAGGAAGTAAATCTGAAAGCAGAAGACAGGCAAAACAAAGTCACAAAGAAACAGGACTTCAGGGGAGTTTGCCAGTGCCAGAAAGGATTATCCAGAAGCAGGTCCTAGACGGAAACCAGGTCATGAAGCAAGGTAAACAAAAAGGCTTGAAAAAGCCAGAATGGAAGATTCAAGAGCTGGTCTCAGTATGAAGGTGGGCTAGGAAGCGATGAGGTATTTTAGCGCAATATTTACCTGTGGTTTAAAATGGTACACAAATTCATAGTGCTCTATTGACTGCGAACATGTTGTACACACCATACCCAACAACCCCAGCTTATATGAAATAAAAACACACACTCTCTACAGAAGACCACCCGCCTTTCCACCACACTTATCAAATTGGGGTGACAGTAGGGTAAGATCCTTTTGTGAAGCTTAACCACAGCACATTGGAAGACCAGTGGGTGACTGTATATGTTGTTCTAGTCTCTAGAGGAGTATGCACACTTTAAATAACTGTGTATGGTAAAACAAGTGAGAAACTGAGTAATTAGCCCTCACACACCCATCAATCCCCCACACCCATTCCCTCCCACTTCCCTCAACTCCCCACACCCATGCCATCCCACTTCACGCATGCCCTCCCACCCCCCTCAAACCAACACCAAACTATTTTAAGAAATTACAAATTGAAACATAGATTCTGAAAATCAAACTAAGATTACTGGCATATTTAGAAATGCATTAATTAAAATACTGCTGAGACCTAGTCTAGTGGTGAGCCCTGGTCTGTGGTGTTGGATGTAGAGGAGACGATGCCCGGTTCTACCTGCAAGGGGAAAAACAGCTGCAAATATTTTGCTGTGAACCAGCTGTCCAGGGCAGCGCAAGCGGCAAACTTACTGCCCCATTACGTACTCCGATGGGCAGGTTGGATAGAGGCAAACTGCATGGGCCTAATCGAGTGACAATCCCTGGGTCTACTGTGTTGGGTGGAGAGAAGACGATTCCCGGGTCCACCTGCAAAAGAAAGACGGATGCAGAGATTTTGCCTTGAACCTGGTGCCCAGTGGAGCGCAAGGCGTGAGAACTCACTGCCCGTCAGGCGCTTCGATGGGCAGGTTGGATAGACGCAAACTGCATGGGCCTAATCTAGTGGTGAGCCCTCATATAAATTATCATTTTACGAGGAGACAAACCAGAGAAAATTAATCACATTCATAGATCAAGAAGAGTACAGGTAATAAACTCGGATTCCTAGTAAGTAGACCATGCTGCATCAAAAGTCACCATATGGTGACAACAACGTTGGTATACCCATCTAGTCACCGACTTACCTGGGAGTTGAGTTCAATGATCTTCAACTCTTGCCTGCAAATTGATCTGGTAGTGTGCGTAGACATCCGCAGCCACCGTTCTCAGTGAAGTAATTCCAAAAACATAGCGAGAAGAAAAGTCAGTCTTACAAAATAGGCACAATCCCTCCCCTCACCCACTTCAGCCGATTTCAGTTCTCCACTCTCAGCAATCTTACAGTTCAACCAATTACATATACACCATACACCAACAAGGAGTCCTCACTATTCCCAAACCCTCACTTCACCCCAACCAATTGACCCACCTTCAAATCTCCAATTACGTTACACTACACACAGCTTGAGGCCACCAATCACTTGGTAATTTTATACCTTCCAGTACACGATTAAACTTGGCAGACCTAACTAGGAGAAGGATAGATGGTGGAGGCACAAGCATATTGCAAACGGTCACTCGCATAACTCAGACGTCAAAACAACTCTAACCTATAAGATATTCAGCCATATTTAAGACCAACCCAGTAATGAGAGTGGGTGCGGATGGAGTGAGAAGAGTAGCCTTGATACAGTTTAGAAAGCAAGGACCATCTTAATGTATTTCAGGACCTGGCCAAATTCCCCCTCCTTAGACATGCTGCAAAAATAAAACTCTCTGGTCCCCTCTGTGTCTCACAATTCTTAGCCTGCCATGTAGTGATCAATTGTATTTCCAGTTTTCTCTGATCCCCCATTTCATTTATTATCAGGTTGCAAAAATTCAGTTTGCTAGCTGCTAGCAAAAATCTAATTTGCCACCTCAGTTGTAAACATCCACACAGCACACCATTTTGTTCTTGCCAAGAGTAAAATATCACTAGCCATATGAGTCACCACTAACTCCTTCGGACACACAGTGGGCCCAGACACTCGTCAGGACACCTACAACTAGAAGCACAATGTCTCTATAGCTCTGGTGCTTTCTAGGCAAGACTACTGCAACAGCCTCTTCCTTAATGTACCCTCTTCCTATCTTTCACCCCTCCAGATAATCCAGAATAGTTACTGTATTGGCAGGTGACCTCCCTTTACCAAGTGGTCTCTGCCAGGCACTTATCTGTTGCCTTGCAACAGGCTCTCTGGCACTTCCACCTCTGTGGTACCTCCAGCACTAACCCCCTCTCTTGTCCATTTTCTCTCTCTGCACTGGCACATTCCGAGTGTTCACATGGCCTAGTAGGACAGCCTCGGTCTTTGTTCCTCATGGTTATTGTATTTTCCTTTTATTCTCCTGTCTCCCCACTCCCTTTGACCTGTGGGTGCTTTGAAACACAATTTCTTGATGTATGTGTGTCGTACAAATGCACAATAAATACAAATAGTTTACCCAAATAGTTAGAACCATTCTCCTCCGCCAGACCAGTGATCAAAGTGTACAAACAGAAGTAGTGGAACTATGTTCCCCACTGGTCTGCCCCGCTCCCCATAAATCCCATCCCAGCGCCCCTTCCACACACAATGCAAACACCCAAAAAGACACACCTGCTATTTATGGGAATGTGCAGTGCACTGAAGTGCACGCTTCAACTTCTTCCTACACTTTTATTTTCAAACTAAACCATTCCAGAACGGTTTCTTTTTAAAATAAAAGTATAGGAACGGTGAAACTTAAAAAGTATGGGAGCACCGCTCCCGACTGCTCCTGCACACTTCGACCTCTGCGCCAGACACCAGGTAGGAGGGTGCGTCAGTGGCCAACTTTAGATAATGTAAAGCAGTAAATGCCAGTGGAAATGCAGGGGAAGAGACAGGACATGAGTCAGTGGCTTAGAGGCATGGGTGAAAACCATGCGCAAACACAGGTCACCTGCTCAAGGACACACCTGGGTGAGGGTGGATCAGGGAATGTCATCCAAAAGCACAATGTTCCTAGAAATGCATGTACCATGCCTAGCTGGTGCATTCACCCCGCCAGCTGCAGCCCTCTCCTGCCACCTTGGCCCACTGCACTCTTTTGCACCTTCCACCTCAGACACCATTGAACGCCAGTAGGGGTGCTCTCTTACCTGGTTGTACTTGGCCTCCTGGTCCACAGGGGTTTTCTCGAGGCTGACGAGGAGGTGTTCAAAGTGGCTCCTGCCCAGGGTGCTCCACTCCTCCAGCTTTGGACTGTGATACGTTGAAGCCTCGTTCACTGCAGGGGGAGAGAAGGACAAAGGTCAGTGACTTAGAGGAATTGGTGAAACCCCAGCTCCCTAGAACCGCCATGTTTTTCCAAAAAGTCCCAATGAATGGCTGGTTACATGGGGCGAGATGGAGCAGATAGCACGAGGGAGGTAGGTTACATTATGGAGAAGGCGCAGGTGACATTGGTGAGAAGGGGCAGGTGGCAGGATGAAGGAGCAGGAGTGTAGGGGAGAAGGGACTGCTGACATGGGGAATGGGCACATGAAATGGGAGGGCTGATGAAACAGGTGAGGAAAAGGATGTTGGCACATGGAAGAGGCAGGTGGCGCAAGAGAGAAGGGGACAGGGAGGAGAAGGGATAGGTAACATGGGTGGGGGAAGCTGAGACATGGCAAAGAAAAAAGAAGTGACAGGAAAACAGAAAAGTAGTGACAGGTGACAGGGGCAGAAGGGGCTGGTCACATGGGTGCGACGAAGGCTTACACCTGGGAGAAGGGGCAGATGATATGGAGGGAGAAAAGAGGGGGAAGGGGTAGGTGACAGGGGAGCATCAGAAGGGGACTCAGCAGCTGACCCCATATTGTCAGTCAGTAGTCTAACAACACAGCAATATAAATTGGCCACATCTCGGCTTCACCATTTAATCAAAGTGTGTGATCCTGGGCAAATCATTTGATCGCACTGTGTCTTATCTGCAGCTCTGTAAGCGATTCACTTCATAGCGTATGTGAATATATATTGTGCCACCATAAAAAACCCTAATTACTATTGAGTTGTTTCGTACACAATAATAGTGCAGTTGTTTGCCACTTGCCGTCATTATGGCAACTTTTCCTGAAGTCATTGTCATGGTGACTTGTGTTAGTGCAATCCAGATGCACATGTTGAGGTTTGCATGTATTTGGCCCCACAGAACTCTGATACACGAGTTTCCTGCATCAGCACCGCTCCTGCAGTTTTTGTTTTGTAATGTGTGTACACGTGAGAATGCCATCTGCCAGTAATGATTGGGCCGTGTGGAACGGCAGGCAGTGCCTTTTCGGGGGGAAAGTGGCAGGGTTATTTTCATGGTTTACCCCTCTCACTGTGCTTGCGATGGTGGATACTCCCCCTGACCAAACCCCTCTTCTGACTGCACAATTGACTGTTTCATACTCGCTTGCATGACGAGACTTGTTTTTTGAGGATCATGTAAAATGCGTGCCCATTTCAGCAATATGGCATTTGTACTGGTGCACAGAGAACCTCTTCGGGGGCGCAAAGGTGGGAACCCCAGGGCTGGGAGCGAAAGTGAGGCGCACATGGCGAGTTTTGCGTACGCTGAGAAGGAGCACAGGGGTCCAGGTATCCACTCCGCCGAAGCACTGCTCCTCATTTCATGAACACTAAAAAGACGACGAGCCACCGGTGCACTACACGCTGAGCTACCGGACATCAAGCAGCAGACGCGGGTCTCAAGTAAAACTAGAATAGACAGTACAAAGCTCGATATTTCCCAGGACAATGTACTCTGTACCCCTCGCAGGGCCTCTGTACCCCCCCCCGCCCCGCCGCTTCTGTCCCCCCTCCCCCACCGCGGGGCATCTGTCACCCCCCCTGCGCGGCTTCTGTCTCCCCCCCGGGATTTCTGCCCCCCCTCCCACCTACCCCGCGCAGGGCTTCTGTCCCCCCTGCCTCTGCCCCCCCCCTGCGGGGCCTCTGCCCCCCCTGCTGGGCCTCTGTGCCCCCCCGCGGGATTCCTGCCCCCCCTCACAGTCAGTACTAGTGCGTCATTACCAGCGCAGGGGGCCTGGACACAGCAGAGCATCGGGGGCGGGCCCCCACAGTACAGAGGGTGGGTGGCCCCCCCTCTATCTCGTGAGATGAGGAAGACCCCGGCCTCCATCCATCCTCCGTGCTGTAGCGACTGAGAGACGGAGCCTAGCAGGGGCCGACGAGCAGGCCGCCGCCACGCGCTGCCAACCGCCGAGGCCCGCGCGCGCCCTCCCTGCTCACTGCGCATGCGCGGCGCCGCCTCTGCGCACGAGCCCCGCTCACGCTCTCACTGCCAGGGCCCTTTTCTGGCGGGCATTTTAAGAGGCGCGCGCAAACCGCTTCCCACACACGCACGCAGCGTTATTATCACGCCCCACCTCCCTTCCCGTGTGTGTGCGCGCGCGCCATTGAATTAGGCGCCTTCCCTGCTTACTGCGCAGTAACTGAAAGGGCCCTTTTCTGGTGGCCATTTTTGAATAAGTGGCGCGTGCGAGAGCCGCTTCACACACACGCACGCACGCAGCGTTACTATCACGGCCCCTCCCCCCTTCCCGTGTGTTTCATACTTGCTAACATTCTGTGACCAAAAAGATGTAGGATTTTTGAAGTTTCAAAAATGAATAATTTCCATAGCAATGACATCATGGGAAAATACATAACATACATTGTTGGCACCATTGATGCCCATCAAACAGCACATCATGGAAAGATGTACAAATGTTAAAAATGTATACTTCTGAATGGTAACTTAACACCAACTTCAATGACCTAACTTCACAGAAGGCAATCACACAGAGCTGGTGGGCAACGTTTGCCACTGCTCTGTAGCGGCAGCCCGGGCAGTAGATATTTATCATAGCTCTCAACTCACCCGCTTTTGGCGGGTGTCACCCGCCGTGTAAAGGGCTGACTCACCCGCCAGGCCTCCTGCACGCCCATTCATTCCAATGGGCGTCTCACCCGCCAGAAACAAAATCGGGTGATTTCACCCGCCTTTGCAAGACAAATGGTTGAGGGCTATGATTTATTGCAAGTTGAACACTGAATGACATGGCGAGTGATACCTCCCTCAGTCTGATAGGCAGATGCTGTGTGATGGTGGTACGCTCTGCCACTTGCCTTCGCTGGTGGTTCACCTAAGGGTTGTCCCGGCCAGAGTGCAGGACGGAGTCAAGTAGCTGTCAGGTCAGTGGATTGGTCTGAGCCCATTCAAAGTAATCACCTACCAGTCCACTGTGCAGACAGACTAATTCATGTGTTGCATGCTCTGTCCTGCAGCCTGCCTTAGAGTCACATAAATTACCTGCCACTGTAAAAAGCAGTAGGATCTGTCACTGAAATCTGTAGGCAGTAGGACTGCTTAAAAAGCAGTAGCCAGCTGCCTAAATCTCTAGGCATAGCTCTCAACCATTTGTGTTACAAAGGCGGGTGAAATCAGGGACCAGGGACGTTATTTCACCAAAATGCCAGGGGTAGCGGAAGTGACATCACACGACCGTTGACTCCCAGATGACATCACAGGAAGTGATGTAATTTGACCCCACCCCGAAGTGATATCGTGGGAAGCGATTAAACATGACCTTTCACACGTTGACAAAACAGGAAATGGCATCACATAGCATTGTACACTATGAAAAATATGGTTACAATATCACTATAATGTGATGTACATTTCATACAGGAATGGATCGCAAATGTATCGTTAATATCAGTGTGTATAGGCCCATAATACCAAATTACTGTGAATGCAAGCAGACGTCCATGACCAAATGATAATGATGTGTTATTATATAGCACTTACACTTAAGCGCTTTATATAGAAAACATATATACCCAATAACACCCAACCTGTGTTGGTACTCATTTATCGACCTCAGAAGGATGAAAGGCTGAGTTGAGGCGTTTAAGAACAGACTAAATCAGTGACTTCTTTTATTTAAGGGGCCTGAACAAGAAAGCCAGCCACTCCAAAAGTAAAACGTTTTTTTGTGTGGTTTTCTTTTTTTCTTTTTTTTTTTAGGTCACAAGGGAGTCCACAGAGGTCGCAAGGGAGACCTCAGAGGTCGCAGTTGCGACCTCTGGCGACCCCTAAATGACGTCCCTGGGTGAGACACCCATTGGAATCAATGGCTGTGCAGGAGTCTTGGCGGGTGAGTCAGCCCTTTACAAGGCGGGTGACACCCACCAAAAGCGTGCGAGTTGAGAGCTATGCTATAGGGTTGGCAAGTATGGTGTTTGTGCCTTCCCCCACTCGCTTCTGAGTGCTCACTCACCACACCACACAACACTATGTTGTGCCCGCACTTCTATCATGCAGAACACGGCCCCCTTCCCGTGTGTGTGTGTGTGTGTGTGTGCCTTCCCCTGCTCGCTTCTGAGTGCTCACTCACCACAACACACTATGTTCTGCCCGCACTTCTATCAGGCAGAACACGGCCCCCTTCCCGTGTGTGTGCCTTCCCCTGCTCGCTTCTGAGTGCTCACTCACCACACTATGTTGTGCCCACACTTCTATCATGCAGAACACAGCCCCTCTCCTTTCCCGTGTGTGTGCCTTCCCCCGTTTACTTCTGAGTGCTCACTCACCACACTATGTTGTGCCCACACTTCTATCATGCAGAACACAGCCCCTCTCCTTTCCCGTGTGTGTGCTTTACCCCGCTCGCTTCTGAATACAAGTGTTCACTCACCACACTACACTATGTTCTGCCCGCACTATCATGCAGAAGAACACACACACACACTGTTATTATCACGTCCCTTCCTCCTTTCCCGTGTGTGTGTGCTAGCAGAGAGTTAGGCACTGTGGTGTCACGTGCCCCTACGCAGAGGGTCACGTGACACGGAAGAATAAAGGAATCACCGGAACTGGCGCGCGAGCGCCAGTCCGGGTTTAAGCACCACACGAGCGAGTCGTGTTATTCTTTGCGCTGCGGCCCTTTTCCACGCAGCGCCACATAACAGGCCCGCCTGCGCTCACTGCCCGAGGCCAGGCAGTAGGGCAAACATCACACTGGCGACGAAGCCGACTACGAACCCGACGCGGACCCGCGCCTCCTCCTCAAGCGGAGCCGCGCTCCAACGCCTGCACTGGCGCAATGCCTCAACGACACACCCACACGCCGCGGACGCCACACGGCTGTGCTTAACGTTGTGCACAAGTTGGTTGCAGCCCCGCAAATGCTCATGACAGGGGCTCCCACACGCAGCAAGGAAAGGCCACTCAACGCTCCTCCTGCACCTCCGGAAAAGTCTGGCGGACCAGAACAGGTACTGCGCAGCTGAATACATGCCAGTTGCACTGGCCCCTGTGACTTTAAGGTGACACTTTTAACACCGCCACCCAAGGCCTACGCCCCAACGCCAGGGAGAACAAACAGAGAACTGACACGTCCAGCCCAAGCACCAGCCCCGTGAGGACCAGCATGAGTTCATCCTCCAGGAGGAGCCTCTCCAATGAACATCCTGACCCATCACTGTCACGAACCGATGGGGGGTGTCTGTATTTCCGCTCTCTATATGGTAGAAGGGAGGCACAGAGGACCCCAGCCAAGATTCTCGAATACGGTAGCAATGGACGAACAATCAAGGCCTAGCTTCTCGGGAGGTGATGCAGGCTGGTTCTTAAGTACAGTGTAGTCCCCAAGCCCCCACAAGGAATGTCCACACACTGTATTACTGAAAACACAGTCTTTATATAATTAATATTCAAAGGTTATGTACACTTATCACAATAACGCACTTTGGGCTCTGGAAAATCAACAATGGTAAATATCTACAATTCTAACGTGGTACCACTAATATTCGATTAGAGTGCATCAACAAGACTGTCAGAATGCCACACAGATCAATAGCAAGGAAACCAGCAATAGAGAGAGGAGAGAAAGCAGACGGATGAAACAATAGCCAGAAGACTGGCCCTTACCACGGAACACAGTTCTGAGTGGAGATCCCCCCACCTGGGCAACCTGTAAAATAATGATATATAAAACAAGCCCAGTCCATATATTGTTCAAGAGTCTCGTTCTCTCCCACAATGTTTTTACCCCCCCCCCCAATGTACCTGGTGGAGTAGAGTTCGTCGGCGAGGCGTCGACAGATCCTTCTTGAGTGACTCCCTTTAAGGCAGGAGCCACGGATCGTCGAGAGGCGTCGCGGACTCGGTGTTCGTTGTCGGGGAATCGACGGCCCTTCTTGAATGCCTTCCCTTTCAAGTGGGAGACACGGGGCGTCGAACGTCCGACCGTGAACCGGGTAGAACGACGTCGATGAGGCAGCAGGCTTTGATCCGAGCGGTGCTCGTCGACGACAGAGCGTTGGCGTCCTGCAAGGAAGAGGCGTGCGGGGCACCTCGGTGACGATAGTTCTGGACCGCAAAGAGATGAAGAAGAACTGTGGCCCAGCAAGGGCGTCGAGTCGTCGGCGTCTCTGCGGTCTTTAGGTGGCGGGAAACCCACCGGCGGATACTCCTCGGCGCGTCGACGGTCAGGCCTTCTCCAGCAGGAGACGGCAGCGACGATGCAGACGAGAGCGTCCGTTGATCAAGTGAAAGTTCTTAGGCAAACGGGAGCACGGCGGCTCCGGTCGGCGACGGCGGTCGTCGACAGTGGCGGACAACAGTCCGGGTGCTTCTCTTTGGGATTCCGCAGCAGTCCCCGTCTCCGGTCGGCAGCCTGTCATAGGTCTGTCTACCAGGGAGCGTTGGCAAAGATCAGCTGTGCACGATGGTCCCTCGTAGCTCGGGAAGAGGGCGCCTTACCAGGTCCTCTCTGGGTCAGTCCTTGGAGACACAGCAGCTTTCAGATCGTGAAGGAGAGCAACAGCACTTCTTCTCTTCCAGCAGGGCTTTAAGGTCAAGCGTCAGTTATTCCAGTTACTCGTCGTAGTGGACTTCAGCTTCTGAACAATTTCCAGTGGTGAGAGGTCCCCAGATATACTATTCGGTCTCTCATCCACACTGCTGGCACACACTCAGCAGCCAATCGTACAGAAGGGCATTCATGCAGTCAGTCAGCCAATCAGGCACGCAGGGCATTCAGGCCACTCTTCTCCCGCTCAGACACTCACAACAAGGAATGTGGATTGAGACAAGTACTCAGCCATTCAACACTACACACTGCATTCAGGCCAGTTTCGGGCAGGGCTGTCGCAGTCTTTGTCCCTCATGACAGAAACCAGACAGCCACAACAAGGAGTGCATATTGGTCACACTCTCCATTCACCCAGGTCCCACCCACAGGAGGTACCCACAACATACAGTCAAGGGGAAGGGTCCAGTCAGTCTATCTGGGCCTTCACAACAACACCATATATGGAACTTCCACCCAACAGCCAGTCAGGGGGAAGGGACAGAGTCAGGGCTTCCCAGGACTTTGGGAAAACAAGGTATCAGGCAATAGAAAGCAAGAGGCCACCGGGGCCATCTTGTTTCCTATCAGGAATCAACTGATCCCAATGGCAGGGCCGGGGTACCCCAAAATGGAGGATACCCAGCGCACCTGTCAAACTCAGCATGGAGCTGCCACCAGCCCATACCCTGCTCTGCGGGCCACCCACGGGTGCCCAAAAACATACACTAGGGGCACAGGGTTGTACCCCTACCCACGGGTGCCATAAGGGTATCCCATGGGTCTGTACACCAAACCAAAAAGAGAGAGCTGCACCGCCAGGAGTCCCACATGGACTTCTGCGCGGAAAACACGACAGAACACGCGATAAGAACAGTGAAGGACAAGGATACGGAGGCCCTGTCCCTCCGATGCATTTCCAGCATCACAGTCGCCCCCCCCCAGACTGAGGTTAGGGTGCCTAATCTCCCACGGGATAGACACCCTCATCCAGACGGTCAACATACCTTCTGGAAAGGCCATCTGCATTATCGTGACTCTTCCCTGGTCTGTGCTCTATGGTGAAGTCTAGCCCTTGCAGGCTAATGGACCACCTGAGCAATTTCAGATTCTCACCCTTCATCTGCATAAGCCATTTCAGGGGCTTATGATCTGTTTGGACCTTGAAGGTGGACCCCGTAAGGTAGGGCCTAAAACGCCTAAGGCTCCAAACTATACTAAAACATTCCTTTTCAACAGTAGCCCATCTAAGTTCTCTACCCTTGAGTTGTCTACTGATGAATATGATAGGATGTTCTCTCCCTTTGTCATCTAACTGGGACAAGACAGCTCCAATTCCGGTGTCGCAGGCATCCGTCTGGACGATAAAGGGTCGGCTGTAGTCAGGCGCACACAACACGGGTGCCCTGCACAGACTTTCTTTCAAGCCATCAAAGGCCCTCTGACAGTCTTCAGTCCAATTACCCTTCCTAGGCTGTTTGGGTGAAGTCAGAGCTGTCAGTGGTGCAGCTACGGTCCCATAGTCTGCCATGAAATTGCGATAATACCCAGTGAGGCCCAAAAAGGCTCTCACCTGGGTTTGAGTAGTGGGGGTCTCCCAGTCATGTACGTCCTGTACCTTACTGGAGAGAGGCTGGATTTGACCCCCGCCTACCTCATGACCAAGATAGGTAACTTTCCCCTGAGCTATCTGGCACTTGGTGGCCTTGATAGTGAGTGAGGTTAACCCTTTTTAAGGCCTGCAACACTTTATCCAGGTGTGTCAAATGCGCTTCCCAGGTGGAACTGTAGACGGCAATGTCGTCTAGGTAGGCCACACAAAAGGCCTCCAGCCCACTGAGCGCATGATTGACCAACCTCTGGAAAGTGGCAGGGGCATTCTTTAACCCAAAAGGCATGACCCTAAACTGGTAGAGTCCCTCTGGTGTTGAGAATGCCGTCTTTTCCTTGGCATGGTCCGTCAGAGCTATTTGCCAATAGCCTGAGGTAAGGTCAAAGGTGCTCACAAATTTGGCAGCACCTATGGTGTCCACGAGCTCATCAGCCCTGGGCAATGGGTGCGCGTCAGTTTTGGTGACGGCATTGACTCCTCTGTAGTCCACACAGAACCTCCAATCCTTGGTACCGGCCTGAGAACTTGCCTTGGGGACAAGGACCACTGGACTGGACCAGGGACTGGTTGAGGGTTCAATTACACCCAGATCCAACATCTTGGCGACCTCAGCCTGGATGTGGTTCTTAACGGTATCTGACATACGGTAGCACCTGCTTTTGACAGGCACGCTGTCACCAGTGTCAATCTCGTGCCTACACCAAGGTGTAAGGCCCGGTGTCAGCGAAAACAGAGTGGCATACTGCTGGAGCAAAGCCCTGCAGGCCCTCTGCTGCTCTGTTGTCAAATCTGGAGAGAGATGTACTCCCTCCACGGAGCCGTCCTGAGGGTTGCTATGCAGCAAATCAGGAAGGGGCTCACTCTCATCCTCTTCTTGCCCTGAAGCTAGCAAGAGACATGAGACCTCTGCTCGCCGGTGGAAAGGCTTGAGCCTGTTGACATGGAATACTTGAGGGGTTACCCCGGAGGCACCCAGGTCAACCAGATAATTGACTTCGCCCATCTTGGAGATTATCCTGAAGGGTCCAGTCCACTTGTCTGCCAACGCTCGAGGCTTGGTAGGCTCCATCACAAGGACTTCCTGTCCCGGAGTCCAATCTACTTGCGAAGCTTTAAGGTCATGCCAGTACTTATTCAATTCCTGGCTGGCCTTGAGATTTGCTGTTGCCTGACCCATCATCTGGGTCATCCTCCGTCTGAGGCCTAACACATAGTCCCCCACTTGCTTGGCGGGACCTGGAGGGGTGGCTTCCAAGCCTTCTCGGATCAAGGCGAGGGGCCCCCTCACGGGATGTCCAAAGAGTAACTCAAAGGGGCTGAAACCAACACCCTATTGAGGTACCTCCCTGTAAGCAAACAGCAGGCATGGCAGGAGGAGATCCCATTTCCTCCTTAGGGGCTCTTCTAAAGCACCTAGCATGCCCTTGAGAGTTTTGTTAAATCTCTCAACCAGACCATTGGTCTGGGGGTGGTAAGAGGTGGAGAACTTGTAGGTTACCCCGCACTCTTTCCACATGGTCTTCATGTAACTAGACATGAAGTTGGATCCTCTGTCGGAGACAACCTCCTTGGGGAATCCAACACGGGTAAAAATGCCCAGGAGAGCCCTGGCAACCACCTTGGCTGTAATAGTCTGAAGGGGTATAGCCTCAGGGTACCTGGTGGCATGATCAACCAAGACCAGGATGAACCGATGTCCACCTGAAGTGGGAGGGTCCAGGGGACCGACAATGTCGATGCCCACCCTCTCAAACGGTGTGCCAACCACTGGCAAGGGTTGCAGTGGGGCAATGACCCTGCCTCCAGTCTTGCCAGACAACTGACAAGTTGGGCAGGTCCGGCAGTGGGACTCCACTTCCACTCCCATCCTGGGCCAGTAGAAGTGGGAGGGAGAGCCTCTGCTTAGTCTTCTTGGTACCAAGATGACCAGCCAAGGGCACCTCATGCACAAACTGCAGCAGGAAGGGCCTGTAAACCTGGGGTACCACCAACCTCTTGAGGGCACCAGGTTCAGGCTTAGTGGGCTCACTAACAAGGAGCTCACCCTCCCAATAAATCTTGAATGTCCTAGGCACTTCACCTTGTGCCTGGGACAGGGCCTGTTTCACCTTGTACCCATCAATCCACCCCATCATGTTCATGTGCGCAGCACTCACCCAGTCAACCCAAGACACATTCTCTCGTTTCTTAAAATCCCTGAACCTTTTAAGGTATTGGGTAGGCGTCTTGCCAAACTTGGCAATTAAAGCAGACTTCATACACTCATACTGACCCCTTTCTTCCACACTCAGCTTCAGAATACAGTCATATCCAGTTTGAGGTACTCTGCTTAACAAACACTTAGCCCAATCTCTTTTATCCACATCATGAATTGCACAAGCCATTTCAAACGCTTCAATCCATTGGAGGATATCTGAACCCTCCCAAAACACACCAACCACATCTTTCATAAACTTGGTGGCTGGGGACCTGCCACTCTCAATTGGTTTAGCTGAAGTCTCCACTCGAGCTTTCTCTAACTGGATTCTCTGACATTCAGTGTCCTTGTCCTTGAGCGCAAGATCCCTATTCTTGAGTTCTACTTGCTGTGCCAGCTCCTCTTTCTTAAGCTCAGCTTCTATTTCCAACTTGCGATATTCAAAGGCCAACTTCATCCTTAATAACTCAAGTTCCATGGAATTGCTGGGGTTTGGAACAGAGGCAGCAGGAATGGCGGCATTCCCAGAAACAGATTCAGCGACAAGCCCAGGGGCAGAGTCCTCACTGGTTGCATCCCCCCCTTCATCAAGAGTTTCACCATCAGTCTGGTAGTCCACCAGGGCTGCTATCAGCTCAGCCCTAGACTTATCCACAAAGTCTAACTCCCTGGCTTCACAAGCACTCTGGAGAGCCTCTAAGCTCATCCTAGTCAATTTACCATTCGCAATGGACTCCATTGCTTGTAATGCAGTTATTTGGAACACACCTAAACCTTAATTTAATAAAGTGCAGATATTTTGTAAGTGGCACGGTTATACACTGATTCTTAAAACCATAAGCATCCCACCGCTGCCACCAGCTTGTCAAGACCGATGGGGGGTGTCTGTATTTCCGCTCTCTATATGGTAGAGGGGAGGCACAGAGGACCCCAGCCAAGATTCTCGAATACGGTAGCAATGGACGAGCAATCAAGGCCTAACTTCTCGGGAGGTGATGCAGGCTGGTTCTTAAGTACAGTGTAGTCCCCAAGCCCACACAAGGAATGTCCACACACTGTATTACTGAAAACACAGTCTTTATATAATTAATATTCAAAGGTTATGTACACTTATCACAATAACGCACTTTGCGCTCCGGAAAATCAACAATGGTAAATATCTACAATTCTAACGTGGTACCACTAATATTCGATTAGAGTGCATCAACAAGACTGTCAGAATGCCACACAGATCAATAGCAAGGAAACCAGCAATAGAGAGAGGAGAGAAAGCAGACGGATGAAACAATAGGCAGAAGACTGGCCCTTACCACAGAACACAGTTCTGAGTGGAGATCCCCCCACCTGGGCAACCTGTAAAATAATGATATATAAAACAAGCCCAGTCCATATATTGTTCAAGAGTCTCGTTCTCTCCCACAATGTTTTTACCCCCCCCAATGTACCTGGTGGAGTAGAGTTCGTCGGTGAGGCGTCGACAGATCCTTCTTGAGTGACTCCCTTTAAGGCAGGAGCCACGGATCGTCGAGAGGCGTCGCGGACTCGGTGTTCGTTGTCAGGGAATCGACGACCCTTCTTGAATGCCTTCCCTTTCAAGCGGGAGACACGGGGCGTCGAACGTCCGACCGTGAACCGGGTAGAACGACGTCGATGAGGCAGCAGGCTTTGATCCGAGCGGTGCTCGTCGACGACAGAGCGTTGGCGTCCTGCAAGGAAGAGGCGTGCGGGGCACCTCGGTGACGATAGTTCTGGACCGCAAAGAGATGAAGAAGAACTGTGGCCCAGATAGGGCGTCGAGTCGTCGGCGTCTCTGCGGTCTTTAGGTGGCGGGAAACCCACCGGCGGATACTCCTCGGCGCGTCGACGGTCAGGCCTTCTCCAGCAGGAGACGGCAGCGACGATGCAAACGAGAGCGTCCGTTGATCAAGTGAAAGTTCTTAGGCAAACGGGAGCACGGCGAATCCGGTCGGCGACGGCGGTCGTCGACAGTGGCGGACAACAGTCCGGGTGCTTCTCTTTGGGATTCCGCAGCAGTCCCCGTCTCCGGTCGGCAGCCTGTCGTAGGTCTGTCTACCAGGGAGCGTTGGCAAAGATCAGCTGTGCACGATGGTCCCTCGTAGCTCGGGAAGAGGGCGGTTTACCAGGTCCTCTCTGGGTCAGTCCTTGGAGACACAGCAGCTTTCAGATCGTGAAGGAGAGCAACAGCACTACTTCTCTTCCAGCAGGGCTTCAAGGTCAATGCGTCAGTTATTCCAGTTACTCGTCGTAGTGGACTTCAGCTTCTGAACAATTTCCAGTGGTGAGAGGTCCCCAGATATACTATTCGGTCTCTCATCCACACTGCTGGCACACACTCAGCAGCCAATCGTACAGAAGGGCATTCATGCAGTCAGTCAGCCAATCAGGCACGCAGGGCCTTCAGGCCACTCTTCTCCCGCTCAGACACTCACAACAAGGAATGTGGATTGAGACAAGTACTCAGCCATTCAACACTACACACTGCATTAAGGCCAGTTTCGGGCAGGGCTGTCTCAGTCTTTGTCCCTCATGACAGAAACCAGACAGCCACAATAAGGAGTGCATATTGGTCACACTCTCCATTCACCCAGGTCCCACCCACAGGAGGTACCCACAACATACAGTCAAGGGGAAGGGTCCAGTCAGTCTATCTGGGCCTTCACAACAACACCATATATGGAACTTCCACCCAACAGCCAGTCAGGGGGAAGGGACAGAGTCAGGGCTTCCCAGGACTTTGGGAAAACAAGGTATCAGGCAATAGAAAGCAAGAGGCCACCGGGGCCATCTTGTTTCCTATCAGGAATCAACTGATCCCAATGGCAGGGCCGGGGTACCCCAAAATGGAGGATACCCAGCGCTCCTGTCAAACTCAGCATGGAGCTGCCACCAGCCCATACCCTGCTCTGCGGGCCACCCACGGGTGCCCAAAAACATACACTAGGGGCACAGGGTTGTACCCCTACCCACGGGTGCCATAAGGGTATCCCATGGGTCTGTACACCAAACCAAAAAGAGAGAGCTGCACCGCCAGGAGTCCAACATGGACTTCTGCGCGGAAAACACGACAGAACACACGATAAGAACAGTAAAGGACAAGGATACGGAGGCCCTGTCCCTCCGATGCAATTCCAGCATCACAATCACAAACAACATTCATGCCGCCGTTCGACCCATTCTCCACGGGTGCTGCCATCAGGTGGGAAATCTGGCTTCAACAATTTGAGATGCACCTCGAAGCCAGAGACACTACCATGCCGAAGAAGATGCGCACTTTCCTCCTACTCAACATCGGAGCAGCGGTATTGCGCCTCTTCAACGCCACACCGAACCGCGGCAACGCAGACAACTATGACGCACCGAGATCAGCGCTCACCAACATGTTCAAGCCCGATCTCAACCCAGATTACGAACGCTTCCACTTTTGCATGGCGAGGCAGCGGGAGAAAGAGACAGTAGACAAATTTCACGCTCGCCTTCGCGAAATGGCAGTAGGCTGTGAGTTCCCGGACGAAGAATTCGCCATCCGTCTCCAGATCATCAACGGAATATCCTCTGAAAAATTGAGAAGGGCCATACTATCTGAAAGGAACATACGCCTGTCACGCATCCTCGAAATGGCGCGCCTCCGAGAGCAGACGGAAGACCAGGTAGCGGTAATGGAAGCAGCAATCCAGAGACTACCACTAGACAACCCTGGACCCGCAGAGGACGTAGCAGCCATCTCCAGACGCCAGAACAGTCGCACGAAGCAGGATCTGAGGCCCCACCCATCACAGGGACGGGACAAGAGCTGTAAAAGGTGCGGAGGCCCGTGGCACAAAGGCGATTCCTGTCCCGCATGAGGATCCACGTGCAGGAAATGCAATCGCCTCAACCATTTTGCCGCGGTCTGCCTGAACCCGCCCGACAAAGACCCTGCCCCGCGCCAGACGCAAGAACGCCGGAAAAAGTTTGCGCCCAGGGAATCGCCCCACCAACAAGCATGCAAAGGTAAAGCCAGAGCCGTCGACGAATCCCAGAGGTCCCCAGACTCGAGCGACAGCGACGACAGCGACAGCAGTACATCCCCCGAAAGGAGAGACAAAGGAAGACGGAAAAAGGGAAGCAGACAGGTACATCGCATACACTTAATATCTGCAGTAGAACCACATCGGTCACGACAGAGGAAAAGACCGTCGTGCACCGTTCACTCTAACGGAGAACCACTAAAGGTGGTCATTGACACTGGCGCAACAGTGAACGTTATGCCAGTGGCAGCATTCAACAGACTTCGCCCGAAACCCGACCTTCAACAGAAGAAAACAGAGGGGGGGCTGGGAAACTCTCTACCAGCACGAACACAGCCAATTGACTTGTTCTTGGGTGGATGGCCCCTGGGAGAGTCTCAACCAAGTCTTTAGCTCACTGTTCTTTTCACAGAAAAGAAATTTCCCCACATATCAGTCTTTGTCCTGCCCAGGGGCAGTCCAGCACCGAAATACTAGGCAATTCTCCTCTGAACAAGAGTACCACAGCAACCCCATACACGTGCCTCAACCTTGTTGGGCATCATCAGTGAGGTGAAGCTGTGCCCCTCTAAGAACAGTGAGCAAGGGGTCCACGTCTGGATTCCCCTGGTAACTTAGGGTGAGACCCAAGAGTACCACAGCAACCCCATACACGTGTTTCAACCTTGTTGGGCATCATCAGTGAGGTGAAGCTGTGCCCCTCTAAGAACAGTGAGCAAGGGGTCCACGTCTGGATTCCCCTGGTAACTTAGGGTGAGACCCAAAGTTACTTGGTATGCAAAACAGAGGGGGGTCTGGGAAACTCTCTACCAGCACGAACACAGCCCATTGACTTGTTCTTGGGTGGATGGCCCCTGGGAGAGTCTCAACCAAGTCTTTAGCTCACTGTTCTTTTCACAGAGAAGACATTTCCCCACATATCAGTCTTTGTCCTGCCCAGGGGCAGTCCAGCACCGAAATGCTAGGCAATTCTCCTCTGAACAAGAGTACCACAGCAACCCCATACACGCGTTTCAACCTTCGACACAGACGGATCCCATTCCACCTGAGAGGCGCAGTAGAAAAAGAACTGGCCAAGCTCGAAGAAGAAGGAATCATTGAGAAAACATCCGGACCGACTCCGTGGGTCTCGCCCATGGTTGTAGCTCAAAAACCCAAACAGCCTAACGCAGTAAGAATATGCATAGATATGAGGCTCCCCAACGTAGCGATTGGGAGGGAACGCCATGTAACCCCCACGATCGACGAACTCATCGTAGACCTCACCGGAGCAACAGTCTTCTGTAAACTTGACCTCAGATCAGGCTATCACCAGTTAAGACTATCCAAGGAGTCAAGATACATTACCACCTTTTCGTCTCACCTCGGCTTGATGAGATACAAATGGCTCAACTTTGGAATATCCTCTGCCGCAGAAGTGTTCCAACATGAAATCCGCAAGGTCATCACAGGATTGGAAGGAACCACCAACATCAGCGATGACATCCTTGTATACGCCCCAAACAAAAGTGAACACCATCGGCGCCTAGCGGCAGTCCTGAAAAGGCTCGAAGAAGCAGGCCTGACACTCACCACAGAGAAGTGCGAATTCAGCAAGAGTGAACTAGGCTTCTTTGGCTACATATTCAGCGCGGAAGGCGTATCCCCCGACCCGTCGAAAGTACGGGACATAAAGGACTCCAAAGCACCACAATCAGCCTCCGAAGTGAGAAGCTTCATGGGGATGGCAACCTACTGCGCACGCTTCATCCCCGACCTCGCAAGCACTGCGAGCCCGCTCAGGGAGCTGACAAAGAAAGACCAGAAGTGGGAGTGGACCGCAGCCCATCAACAAGCATTTCAACAAATCAAGGACACTCTATTTGCCTCCACCACCATGGCCTTCTTCAACATAGAAAGGCAGACTGAACTCCTCGTTGATGCCAGCCCAGTTGGCCTAGGGGCGGTGCTAACCCAAACGGATAACGAAGGCAAAGTGTTCCCCATCGCATTTGCCAGCAGAGCACTCACAAAACCCGAACAGAACTACGCACACATAGAGAAGGAGGCCCTAGCCATCTTGTGGGGATGCCGCCATTTCAAAGTGTACCTGCTAGGCAAGCAGGCGAAAGTCTTCACGGACCACAACCCCTTGATCCCGATCTTCCGAGGCTCTGCCCCCCACCCGCCTGCGCGCATTGAAAAATGAATGCTACAGCTACAGCCGTACAACATCGAGGTGGAGTATCGCCCAGGATCGGACAACCCGGCAGACTACCTGTCCCGCCACCCGAGGCCAGCTACCGACAGCGAACAACATCACGCGAAGGAGACCGACGAGCATGTCTGCCACGTAGTTGCCTGCGCAAGACCGCGAGCCCTGACACTGCAGGAAGTGGTGCGCGAGACAGAGGAGGACACCGTCCTACAGCACACGGCCACAGCCATCCATTCCGGGAATTGGAAAAACTATCTCATGTCAATAGCCCAACGCACAACATCGGCACAAACCAAGCTCAGAGCGCTGTTCGGGATCAGACATGAACTCTCAATAGCCCCGGAAGGGGTGCTGTTAAAGGGGCACCGAATCGTACTACCGGAATCTCTGGAAGAGAGAGCCCTCAAGTTAGCCCACAGTGGGCACCAAGGGATCGTAAAGTCAACAACATACCTTAAATCTAGGATGTGGATGCCGAACATGCAGCAAAGGGTAGTGGAATTGGTAGAATCCTGCGCGGTTTGCCAAGCATCCCGGAGGCCCGAAAACCCTGAACCAATCAGCAGTGTCCCGAGGAGCTCCACACGCTGGGACGCAGTCAGCATGGACCACTGCACCATTGCCGGCGAGGGTTACCTGCTCGTGATAATCGACGAGTTTAGCAGATATCCGGAAGTAGAGCACATAGCCTCTACCAACGCCGAAACTACCATCCTCGCGCTGAAGAAGATATTTGCTACTCACGGAATTCCGAGGAAAGTGAAAAGCGACAACGGACCTTCTTTCACTAGTCAGGAGCTACGCGAATACTTTAAAGAAGTGAACGTCAAACACCAGCGGATCACCCTGAGATGGCCCCAAGCAAATGGAGATGCTGAGCGATTCATGGGGTCGCTCAACAAAGTCATCAAAATTGCCAAAGAACAAGGGCACCCGTGGCTGAAGACAGTATATCGGTTTTTGAGAACACACCGACAAACCCCGCACTCAGCCACCGGGATCGGCCCCACCGCCCTCATGTTCGGGGTACCCATACAAGCGGAACTCCCCATACACCCCCACTGGACAGTCCCAGAACCTGACATGCCAGCAATTGACGCTAGACGGCTAAGGCGAAACGAACAAGAGAGCATCGCCAGGAGGGCCTGCCACCGAGAACTGACCCCAGGAGACACCGTCATTGTCAAGAACCATGCACCGCCCAAGAAAATGTCCCTCAACTTCGAAGTGCGACCATGGACAGTCAGTACAACGAACCATAGCATGGTCACCGCCACCCGAGGAGGAGAAACCGTGACAAGGAACGTGTCACACTTCAGGAAAGTACCCCCAGAAATGTGGGAAGAACCGTCAACGCCCCCGAGGGGAGACGGAGGAGAAATGCCACCTACACCTCAAGGACCGACACCACTGGGTGGTCTGGCCACACCAGGAGATCCAGGCAGAAGCCACCAAGGAAGACATGCCAAAAGAAAGGAACACCCGCTACCGTCTAAGATAGAAACCCAAACCGTCGTGCCGCCTCCAGGGGTATGTAGTAGACGGAGTCTATCGTCAGACACCCACGCCAAGATGAACCCTGAAAGCAGGTGCATTACGATTGTGTATTACTTTGTAGGTCGTACCAGTTTACAATGGTTGTTGTTAATTACCGTATAAATACCTCCAAGTTGGGGAGGAATGTGGTGTCACGTGCCCCTACGCAGAGGGTCACGTGACACGGAAGAATAAAGGAATCACTGGAACTGGCGTGCGAGCACCAGTCCGGGTTTAAGCACCACACGAGCGAGTCATGTTATTCTTTGCGCTGCAGCCTTTTTCCGCGCAGCGCCACATAACAGGCCCGCCCGCGCTCATTGCCCGAGGCCAGGCAGTAGGGCAAACATCACAGGCACCTTGCACTGGATCCTCCCCCTTCCCCCACTCGCCCCTGAGTGCAAGTGCTCACTCACCACACTACGTTCTGCCCGCACTTCTATCATGCAGCAGAACACACACACACAGCATTATTATCACGGCCCTTCCTCCCTTCCCGTGTGTGTGGTGTGTGTGTGTGTGCTAGCAGAGAGTTAGGCACCTTGCCCTGGATCCTCCCCCTCCCCCCGCTCACTCCTGAGTGCAAGTGCTCACTCACCACCCTACACTATGTTCTGCCCGCACTTCTATTATGCAGCAGAACACACACACATAGCGTTATTATCACGGCCCTTCCTCCCTTCTGGTGTGTGTGTGTGTGCTAGCAGAGAGTTAGACGCCTTCCCCTAGGTCCTCGCCCTTCCCCAGCATGCTCCTGAGCGCAAGGACTCACTCACCACACTACACTACACTATGTTCCATCATACAGCAGAACACGGCCCCCGCCCCTTCCTTCCCATCTATTTGCACTCATGGGGCCCACCCCCCGTGTGTAGGCCCGGGCCATGCCTGTAGCACTGACATGAGCAATGCATGCAGTTTTCAGCAGCATTTCCTGCACATGTACACATTGTACAAATCTAAACATACAACTGACTGGTGTCTGCTGAACGGCAGGCGTCGGGTAGTTTTGTTTTCCTTTTACTTGTTTGGGCTATTAGGTGGCAGCGCCACCTATAAGCCTAGGCTATTGCATGGCAGTACAGATGGGGAGAAATGGCAAATGAGGAGGCACACAGAGCTTGAAGGTGTTACTAGTGTATGGGAGCGAGGGGTCCTTAGCCCCCTCGGTACACATACGTTTCAGTACAACTTTGGGCCAAGTGCTTCTAGTGGTGGGCTCGCCACTCGCCCTTACGTAGTGTCAACATGATGTTGGTGCGATCGTAGATGGGGCCACTAGCAGGACGCAAGGCATCCATCTTGTGCCCCCTTTTTCGACTCCATCTTGGTAACCAAGCCTCACTGCGATAGCGCTCCTCATACGAGAAACTCAAACTTCTCTCCCTCTCATTAGAGCCTGGCACAAGGCACACAAAGCGCGCAGGCACACAGCCCCCACCTTTGTTCTCACTCCATGCAGGAACAGCTCTGCGCTCCCATTCTCACGCTGAAAGCAGAAAGCGCTTGCAACATCAAATAAGATACATTATTGTCCATCTGAAACATTGCCCTGCATGTGAACCAACCTTACTCATCTTATCCCATCCGTCTCTGTAAAAAGGTGCCTTGCCCTGCACCCTCACCCCAGAAGTAACGTACGGCCAGAATGACCTCGCGCCACCTCTTAGGTATTCCTTTCAAGTGCCAGACCACCACCCTGCGCAGCGATGCCCACCCAATGCTCTACGGATTAGCACCAGACACCTACAGCTGTATATTAGAACCAATACCAACAAATGTCACATGCCTAAGATAACTGTCCGAGCGCAGGTCACTGCTTCAATAAGTGACCGCAAACCGACCCCAAGTCATGAATGGACCTAGTATGCTGGTGATGAATGTATGCGTGTAATTCATGAAGATATTAGATAACATTTACCAACATGAAATACAATGTATTAGTTTAGGTGTTGCACTTAGTTTAGATAGGGATCATCTTGTCATCTTGTCGCTGAGAACCTCACCTCCGCCATCGCAGAGGTCAAGTGTCTGACGTCAATCCTCTCGCCTACCAACCACGAGGAAGAGATGTTACCTCACCTGAAGACACCACACAGCTCGACCAATAAGATCCGACCTTAGCACTTTTTGTTAATGCATGCTAATATTATAAATATGTAACCTACTGTTAATGAGCCAGAGACTCTCTGAGACTTTCTCCATGCTGATAAAGTACCTTTCTGAGAACTCTCGCAGCCTGCTCTTAGCCTCATTCCCCGTCTGGGGGTGTGTCTTGAGTTTTTATTATATTATTGTGGATATTATGCTATGAGCAGACGGGGTGGGCCCTAACATTTGGTGACCCCCTGCGACGTGATCGGAAAGGTGCCTTGAGGCTTGCACCGGACGGCAATGAGATCCGGGACGCCCCCAGCACAACCATCGCCTCCGCGGTTGACCAGCCTGTGCACACTAAGAAGAAGGGTCCAGGGTTCCCAGTTGACGAATACCCGATTTAAAGCTGCTCGCCAAGGCGGGTCACGGCTTGGCTGGGGGACAGACCTGAGCGTGGTCCAGCCGTGAGCGGTGTCCCTCGGAGTACCTGGACGAACACGTGAGTGCGGGTTGCGAGAGTCCCCAAGACAAGGTAAGAGGGAAAAGGGGAGAAGAGGGAAGTGGGGAACAAGCGGTAGGGAGAGTGCATTAG
This sequence comes from Ambystoma mexicanum, assembly GCF_040938575.1. Lineage (NCBI taxonomy): Eukaryota > Metazoa > Chordata > Amphibia > Caudata > Ambystomatidae > Ambystoma > Ambystoma mexicanum. The sequence continues at coordinate 1,509,610,971 of NC_090931.1, read as the reverse complement.
AGCATAGGGCCTGTACGAATGACGGTAAGGCTTTCCTGATCTATCCTTTATATGGCCATTAGAGGTTGAGAAGAAGTGAAGAAGAAGAGAAGTGGTATCCTATCCCGTGGGGGGTAGAAGGCGGCGCCGCGTAGCATTTGTCCCGACCAAGTGCAGAAGAGAGATAAAAAGAGAATAAGTAGGGGTCTCATATATGAAGTAGACTCGGAGTAGGTTTAGATATTCTTTTTCCATGAAGACAAACTCTTGAGATAGAATAAAGAACGGTGGGGAGTGAATGAATGTAGCACATAGGGTGAGAGAAGGAGAAACAAAGTACAAGGGTAACAGTAACGGGAGAAGGGAAGAACACGCACGCACGCAGAATAGTGCATGTATTTGTTGCATACATTTATGCCGTCTGTCTGCTTTGAATATTTGTCTTGTTAAAGTGATTGAAATATATGTCGTAAAGAACCTTTGAAGTTGCATATAGGGAAAAAGTGTAGAGGTGAGCAGGTAACACCTCCTAGAGACTGATCGTAAAATATACTGTAAAGAGATTGTGCATATAAAGAAGAGCACATTTGTTTTATTAACACTGCGAAAAGGTATCATTATGGGGGGAGGAACTACGCCTCTAGCTCATATTTGTCAACATCTCCCATTGTATAGTGATAAGATACAGAAGTATCATGACCAGTGGGTCACAGAGATAAAAGGGGATGGTGTCATGTCAATCTGGCCAGAAGGTGGGTCGTTTCGATAAACGGGTGCTAGATCTGGTGTCTACACATTTGTTAGCAAAATATAAGGGGAAACAATTGCAGAACAGGAGGGAAGTGTTAAATTTGTGGCGAATGTTTGAAGAGATTACACCCAGACCCGAGGTAAGTACAGATCAGAGTGAAAGTAAACAGAAAGGGTTAGAAGGAGAAAGCAGCACACCAAAAGGTGAATGCTCAACGACCACAGGCGAAGGTGAGGTAACTAAGATTTATCCGATAATGACCAGACCAGCGATGGGATACAGTGAACCATCGTACAGGTCACCCACACCTGAACCTTCGCGAGGAGCGGTAGCATCAGCACCTCCACCATATGAGAGAGGTGGTCCATATAGCCCAACAAGTTCACCCCCTGTGAATCTCGTCCAATTAGCAGCAGATTTAAACCGCCAGCTAGACTGTGCACGAATGGAGATAGCAAGATTGAGTGCATTAAATGAGAGGGAACAGTCACTGCCAAGAGAAGGAGAAATGCCCCAGTTGTCGGTAAACGATCTTACACCCCCAACCTCACTAGAGAGAGAACAAGTACACACAACGAGGTCAGAGGCAGGACAGAGCACTTCGTCTCAGAGAACACAAGCATCACAGGAGCAAGAAAAGGAATGGCAGTCAGGACAGTTCCTGTTCCACCTAGATGGGAAAACAGTAAGAATAATACGGCCTGACAGTCCAGGAAGTGAGCAGAACGAAACTCAGGGTAGTGAGCAACAAGAAGATCCAGAAGAGAATAACGAACAGCAGCCAGACCTAGGAGAAATATGGAGCTGCAGGGTTTTCCCCGCCGGCGGATTGGCATCCATACACACCGCCACATCCAGTATGGCGTGATAGATTAACCCTATTAGTGCCCATTGGAAAACACTCAGTGCCATGCTATTTTCTCTGATTCTTAGCTGTTGTATCTCAAATTGCTGTAGCTCACTAGAAATCGATAATACTAAAGGATAACCATACATTTTTTGTTTCAGTATATTTTTCTCTATAAAATTAGCCAAAAAGCACATGTTTGTGTCGCACCCTGAGGTCACATGACATAATTCAATATGGTGGACACATATCACTGTAAAGAGTATATATCACTGACGACAAAGGTAGCACTTTTAGAAAACTATTTTTTTCAGTAGGTAGATGGGCAGATTTCAAGTATATTATGTTTGCAGCTCAGACAAAAAACTGAAGTTTCATGTTTTATTTTATTTATTTATTTTTTGGGGCTTAGCGTAAGTGCATCCCATGAGTGTCAAATGTGAACTTTTTTTCCAAACCACAAATATAATGAAAAAAGTAAAAGGAAAAGACCAATAATTTAGAAGCATCATTAGGGAAATCAGGTTTTACTTAGTAGCAATATGATGCAAAGGAAAATAAATATTCTCAAACATTCTGGGTAGTCTTACATACACTTCAAAATGGCTGACATTGTTTATTTCCCTTGTTGTTTTCCCTGCAAGAATCTCTATTGCAGAACTGGAACTCAATAAAGTCTAGTAAATGGTTTGTTCTGGTATGTATGTTTAGTCATCAGACAATTTTCGAACGTGTTATCTCTGTATGTGAGCCAATGGGTCACAGAGTCTTTATATCTGACCTTTGACCTTAAAATGCACTACATTAAATGTGTTTGTCATCATATCTTTGTAACCCTAGATCTGTTTATCTTAATTGCGGTGTCTTTTGAAAGTTAATGACATGTTCTTCATAATACATTGTCTAATATGTTGAGAGGTTATGACATTTGACCTTTGACCGCTGAATAATTAAGTGCAAAGTGCTTTTTTAGTAATTGTTATACAACCGTGGGACTGATTTTGACAAATGAGGTGTCTCTTCGAAAGTCCTGAATTGTGCTTCTTAATTTATGGATCAGATTAGGCCTCAGGATTTGTTATTTGACCTTTGACCTTAGAATCTCTCACCCAAAAGTGTTTTTTTGTTGTTGCTCTACTACCATTTAGCACATTTATATAAAAGAGGTGTTATTGGAACAGTTATGTTGGGTACTTTGACTTGGAGGCATCAAGTAGGGTCTAGGGGGGTATGACATTTGACCTTTGACCTTAGAATGAGCACTTCCAAAGTGTTTTTGTAATTTCTCAGCAACCATTCATTTGATTTAGCTGTGTGGGGTATCACTGTAATGGACATGGTATGTGCTACTCATCAATGGGGCAGATACTCAAAGTGTCCTTTTTATTTGACCTTTGACCTCAGAAAAAAGGATTGTAAATATGATTTATTTGTTATATTATGACAATTCTTGAACAGTTTTAGAAAAGGGTGAAGCCAACACTAATGTATTGGTATGTACTATCACATCTATTGGATATATAAGTCAAGTGGAAATTATCGTTGACCTTTGACCCTTAGAATAATTATTCTCAATGTGTGTTTTGCTATTGCTTTGGAACTGGGTTCGATATAGACAAATGTGGTGTCATCTCAATCCCGTGGTACATTCTTTCGTATAAAAGGTACAGATAGTTTGAGATGGTTTGGGATTTGACCTTTGACCTCTAAATCATTCAACTAAAACTTTTTTTTGTTCTGCTACCATGTAGAACATTTATACAAGCGAGGTGTTGTTGGAATGGTCATGTCATGTACTTTGTCTTCTATGCATCAAGTAGGGCATGGGGTAGGAAATGTGACCTTTGACCTTGAAATGTGCATTTGCAAAATGTTTTTTTGTAATTTCTCAGCAACCATTTGTTTGATTTCGATGAGTGGGGTATCACTGTAAAGGTTATGGTATGTGCTATCTCATAAATGTTGTAGCTAGTCAAAGTGGCCATTTAATTTGACATTTGATCTCAGAATATTCTAAATATGACTTTTGATTATATTTTCACAACTCTTGAGCAGATTTATACAAATGTGAAGCCATGAGTAATGTGTTGGTACGCACTATCCCAGGATTTGGATATCTAAGTGAAGTGGCAATTATTGTTGAGCTTTGACCTTAGAACAATCATTCTTAATGGGTTTTTGGCAATTGTTTTGAAACCGTGGAACCAGTACAGACAGGTGTGATGTCATCTCAAAGCCATGGTACATACTTTCCTATTTTGTTCAAAAACCACGGACCAGACATACATTACAGAAATGTGACTGTAATATGGAAACAACACCTGATCCGGCAGGCCAGATTGTGTGGCGATGGCCTTGAGCCCACATTATAGGCCCGAGCACAGCGAGGACCTCAGCAATGGGCCCAGCTGCCATTACCCCATGATCTAGCCTGCCGGATCTGGTGCTATTGCCAGTAGTGTCTCAGGTTTCCAATCCGGAAACCTGGGTGCTAATAACAATTTATTTTGTTGGAATAAATGGTATGTTTCCCATTCAAACAAAATATTAACTTAAGATGGGGGCCGTGGAGATGGAAGGTGTGGCTCCATGCTGAGTCCCTCTTCTATTTCCACGGCGGCCCATGATGGAGGCTGGAATGGCGGCAGCAGTTGTGCTGCAGCTAAAAGAATAAACTGAGTGGGTTAAAAGGGTGTGGAGGGGAGGAAACGATGACCGGAGGACAGGGGAGCATGGAAGTGAGATGGGTTGGAGAATGATTTGTTCTTTGAACATTAACCTCTTGAATTTTCCAATGACCATTTCCTGAAAATGGGAGAGCCAGCAAAAAGCATGACTAGCCATTTAGCATTAGTGTCTTATAAAAAAACATATAGGAAAAAACAAGGAATTTGGTCTCTTAGAAAAAACTGGAGGTTGGAACTAGAATGCATGTTTACGCCATTGCCTGAAATTATGTGATCTTTGGAACATCCCTTACAATAGCTTTTCTCAAGGGGTAGAGGCAAGCGGGACCTCACTGGGTGAGACTCCCCCCTATAACCCACCATTAACAGCTACAATCAAAAAGAAGACAAGAAGACCGAGCTACTGTTTGTTTTTGTGGTATAACACCATTGTCTCACCATAAGGAGAAGTATTCTTGTAATACTGAGAAGAAGAGTGCCCGAGTAATTGAGAAAACTCAGGAAACAGATACAAATGACTATGAGGCTCCGCTCTGGAAGACCCAGCAACATGTCATAAAACAGAAAGAGTCCCATTGGAGAGAGAAGTACGGGGGTTTCGAGTCAGCTGTGCAGTGAGAGCTGAGAGAGACCGGGACATGCAGGGTTCAAACCTGGAAGAAAGCTGGCGTGGGAATGTGACATGAGTGAAGCAGGAGAAGCTGGAGGAAGGGAACGCCAATGAAGATACCGAACCTTAGGTGGTGGCGTGAACGAGCGTCAGTGGGCTGTTAAGTCCAACAATGACGCAGAAACCACAGACCCGCTCACATCACAGAGCGGACACTGAGCGAGAGAAAGAGAAGCAGAGAAGCCTGAAGCCCACCTGACAACATGAGAAAAGTTCTGAATACAGGCCCGGTGATAGTGGTAGGGACAGAATAGATTAGTTTTGGATGGAGAACAGATCGTCATTTTGGACTGACCTATAACTGACAACCACCGTAGTTAGTTTTGTGTAAGGCATAGAAAACCCATAGTTTTGGGAGAGTTAGGAGTTTACACCTTTTCATGTAATCGATAAAATACTTGATGATGGAAGATATCAGTCTCTGTCCTTCTTCAGACCATCCACATTACCAATGCAAATGTGGGTCAACTTGGACAAGGGAATACATTCAGCCTTGAAAAGAGGCATCATGTTATGCTAAATATACAAAATCTTCTATGTTGCGCAAGGTGTTGCACATAAATTCATAGTGCTCTATTCAGTGCTTGCTGACAGCGAACATGTTTTACATACCATACTCAATAACCCTAGCTTATATGAATAGCTATATGAAATAACAACACACACTCTCTACCACACTCTCCAAATGGGGGTGCAAAATGAACACATTCCTTTGTGAACCTTAACCACAGCACATTGGGAGACAAGTGGGCATCTGCATATGTTGTTCTAGTCTCTAGGGGAGTATGCACAGTTAAAGTAGCTGTGTATGTTAAAACAAGTGGGAACAGAGTAATTAGTTTGGTTTGGTTTTTTATTTGTGTAGCGCACATTGCCCTTAGGCATCTTGGCGCTTAGCTCACACAACAATCAATCCCCAAACCCATTCCCCCCACCTCTCTCAATCCCCCTCACCCATGCCCTCCGAACTCCCTCAATCCCCAACACAAAACGATTTTTTAAAAATAAAAAATGGAAACATAGAGGCTGAAAATCAAACTAAGATTACTCCCTTGCTTGCTGTGCCTTCCTCCTCCTCTGCACAGGCTCCCTTGCCTGCTGTGCCCTCGCTAACTTCAATCTCTCTATCTCTAACACCCTTGATACTCTTGCCCCTGTCATGTGGGTCGGACTGAAGCCTTCCAAAAAGTGCAATTCTTGGTACGACTCTGATCTGGCTGCCCTTAAACACAAATGTTGTGTAGCTGAGTGGAAATGGAATCCGTCAGGCGGACCGCCCCTCTGACAAACTGGCCTGCCGCCTCCTTCAAAGGCAATATCGACTCTGCATCCACTCTAAGATAAGAGTCTTTATTCAAGCACGCATCTCTGCGGCATCAAACAACATGGCCGAACCTTTCAAAGTCTGTAAGGAACTGGCCAATCCGGCAGCAGCCTCCTCTTCTGTCACACCCACCCAGGACCTTTGTGTGATATACAGCATAGGCGAAGAGTACCAGTACTGAGAAAACTGTGGCCCTCATTCATGGCATTCAAATGCACTCCTGGCAGATAATGGAGTGGAGTGTACCCAGGGTACACATCAAGGTTTGAAATTGAGGGGAGCTGGGAGCTATTTAGCTCCTGCTTCTAGCATAGTAGAGCCTGGTTAGCTTAAAACCAGCATCTACCAGGAGCTACCGTTGGCTCCTATGGCCAACTGGTGCCTTCCAACCACGGAAATGTGACATTAACTTTGAGTATTTGGGAAGGGAGTAGTTTCTTACCTGTAACTCCATTTCTCCAGCATTGGTATCTTTCATGGATTCACATGCTTAGAATATTCCCCGTCGTCAGACTGGGAACCCTCGGTACACATATATATAGTCATTTCCAATAGGAAAAACTTCTGCCCTATCCCCGTCTGCGTCCTCTACGGGGCCGCCCACGTACGCCCCGTTGGACGTGATGGTATATAAGCCCCGCCCCCGCGGGTCCCTTCAGATTTCGACCCCTCCAAGATAACGGGGGGAAAAAACTTGCTTACATACCAATCTTCCACATTGCAGTCCGGGGAGGCCGGAGGGCGCATGTGAATCCATGAAAGATACCAATGCTGGAGAAATGGAGTTACAGGTAAGAAACTACTCCCTTCTCCAGCATTGGATCTTTCATGGATTCACATGCTTAGAATAGATTGTAAAGCAGTAACATCAAGAAGGAGGTGAGAGTGCAATGTAACTTACATGCGTAGAGACACCCCCAAACACTACCGTTTACACCATGTATGTAAGCAACAACTTATTATACTGATACGAAACGGATTTCCGCCATACAATGCTATGTCATATGACTCAGTATGCACCCCTTGTGCACATATCTACCCAACCACTTATGTTTAGGTCAATAAACTATGCACATTCATGTATACACTCTGAAAAAAACCAGCTGAGGCCAAATAATAATAGGCAGCATTATTCTTGAAACTTTGGCTTACCTCATTGAAAAAGGTGGCGAAGCACTGCCCTTCCCATTTGTACCTCATCCGCGTGCTGCTTTTCCAGGCAGTAGTGGCGCGTAAACGTGTGCGGAACAGACCATGCCGCCGCCTGGCAGATGTCCGTCAGCGGAATTCCTGCCCATAGAGCCACGGAGGAAGATGTCGATCTCGTGGAATGGGCTCTGGGACGATGTAGTAGAGGTCTCCCGGCCTTGGAATGACACAGGGTAATCGCCGAGGAGACCCAGCGAGCCAGACCTTGTTTGGAGATAGCCTTACCCCTAGCCGAGGGGCCGTAGGCGACGAATAGCTGTCTGGTGGCTCTGATATCTTGCGTTTTTTGCAGGTAAAATTTTAGCGCCCTTTTGACGTCCAGAGTGTGAAGAGCCTTCTCCGCCGTCGACGAAGGAGATGCAAAGAAAGTAGGGAGTACCAGGGTCGAGTGCTTATGATAGACCGACGGTACTTTTGGGATGAATGAAGGGTTAGTTGATAAAATAACTTTGTCCTTAAAGAACCTCAGATATGGAGGGTCTATGACCAGTGCCTGTAGTTCCGACATTCTTCTAGCCGAAGTGATGGCAACTAGGAACGCGAGTTTCCAAGATAGAAATTGTAGAGATGAAGAGGACATTGGCTCAAAGGGAGGCTTCATTAAGGCAGCTAGAACCGTGTTCAGACTCCACGACGGTGGGAACCGTTTTTCCGGAGGGAAGGTTCTAAACAGACCCTTCATGAAATGCTTCACTAGCCTGTCACTGAATAGTGGAGGGGACTGTCTTCTTCTGGTAAATCTCGAAACAGCCGCCAGGTGTACTTTGATTGCCGATGATGACAGTCCGCTCTCCGCAAGATGAAGAAGATACGGGAGGATTTGCTCCGGAGTTACTTCCAAAGGTTGTATATTTTGTTGTGTTTGACACCATACACAGAACCTTTTCCATTTGCTTACATATGATTTGTTAGTGGACGGGGCTCTGGCCGCCTGCAGAATCCTTCGGCAATCAGTCGAGACTTTTAGGTTCCCGAACTCCGAGAAGTCAGGAGCTATGCAGTTAAGTTCAGGCTGTCCGGATTGTGGTGCCACACGGTCCCCTCGTCCCTGGACAGGAGGTTCGGTACTTTCCTGAATGGTATCGGCTGATCCAGCGACAGATGAAGGAGGTCTGAGAACCATGGTTGCCTCGGCCAGCGCGGGGCCACAAGGATGACCCGGCAATTGTACCTGTGGATCCCCTGGATTGTCCTCCGTATGAGGGGAAATGGAGGGAAGGCGTAGAGGAACTTGCCCGTCCACGGAAACGAGAACGCTTCCCCCAGGGAGCCTGTTTGGGGCCATCTGCTCGCGAACTGAACACATTTTCGGTTTCTTTCCGTGGCGAAGAGATCGATCGACGGGGTCCCCCATCTTTCGAAGATTTCCCCGAGTTGAGCGGAGTCCAGCTCCCACTCGTGTATTTGTGACATAGTCCTGCTCAGGGAATCCGCCTGTACGTTCTTCGCTCCCGGTAGGTGGTATGCCACTAGGGAGATGTGGTGTTTTAAAGCCCAATGCCAGATCTTTTGAGCTTCCTTCGAGAGGGTCCTGGATCTGGTGCCACCCTGTTTTATCAGGTAGAACATAGCTGTCGTATTGTCCGTGAGCACTCTTACTTTTGACCCCTTGATGTGTGGGAGGAAAGATTTCAGGGCCCATCTCACCGCCCTTAGCTCCAGGACGTTGATATGTAGGCGAGATTCGGTCGACGACCACCTGCCTTGGGTTTGGTGACGTGACATGTGTGCTCCCCAGCCCGACAGAGAGGCGTCTGTAATGATGGTGTTCTGAAATTCCGGCTCCTGCAGGGGGACCCCTCTGTCCAGGTTGTGCGCCACTTTCCACAATCGGAGAGCTTTGATAACTCGTTCGTCGTCGACTATTATCTTGTCCGACCAGCGGCCTGTGGCCTGCTTCCATCTGTCTGATAGGAACTCCTGTAGAGGTCTCATGAACAACCGGCAGTTCGCGACTAGGTGGATGCACGATGCCATGGAGCCGAGGAGAGCCGCATATTTTCTTACTGACAACCTGCTCTGTAAACGAAGTTGGCTTGTCAGGTGTTTGATCTTCAACAACCTTTCCAGGGATGGTTTCACTAGTCCCGTGTGGGTGTCGAATTGAGCACCTAGGAACTTCAAGCTCTTCGAGGGCTTTAGTGAAGACTTTTCGTAGTTCACTGCAAATCCCAGACGCTGTAGCAGTCGCAAGGTGGTCAATAGGCTGTCGTTGGTCGACGCTGGGGAGGATCCCCTCACGAGCCAGTCGTCGAGGTACGGGTAAACGTGATGCCCTTCCTTCCGCAGCCAGGCTGCTACGGGTGCTAGGCACTTTGTAAAGGTTCTTGGGGAGGACTTCAGGCCGAAAGGGAGCACAGTAAATTGGTAGTGTGTTTGGCCGACTAGGAACCTCAGGAACCTCCTGTGGTGAGTGCGCACCGGAATGTGAAAATACGCATCTTGGAGGTCCAGAGACGCCAGGAAATCGTTCTTTTGGACCGATCTGATTACTTCCTGTAGAGTAAGCATCTTGAACTTTTGACTCAGCAGGGTTTTGTTGAGGTCCCGTAGGTCGAGGATGGGGCGCCACTTCCCGTTTGGTTTCTTTACTACGAAGCAGCGTGAGTAAACCCCTAAGCCTCTCTGCGAAGCAGGGACTAGCTCGATGGCGCCTTTTTTTAGCATGAGCGCAACCTCTCGACGCAAGACGCTTAGGTGTGGTTGAGACAGGCGTATCGGTGGACGTCTTGGAGGTCTGGATTTGAATCTTAGGGAATGTCCCAGTCTCACCGTGTCCAGAACCCACCGATCTGTCGTAATTGACTCCCATTCCTCGACGCAACTTGACACTCTCCCTCCTAGAACGTCATTGTTGATCTTTTTGTTTTCCCGTCGACGACGAGTAAGTGGGACGTCTCTTAGAGGCCTGGAAATTTCTGCGTCGGGTCGAGGACTGTGAGGCGCGTCTATAGCCTTGGGACGGATATGAAGACCTCCCGAATGCTCTATCCCTGGATCCCGCAAATCGTGCGTTTCCCGTAGCTCCTCTAAAGGGGCGAAAGGAACGAAAGGGCTTACCGCTTTGGAGAGAGCCCAGCGAGCGCGCCGTCTCAGAGTCCTCCTTCATTCCTTTCAAGGCCTCATCCACCTTTTCGCCAAACAGGTGGTCACCCTCGAAAGGCATGTCGACGACCTTATATTGCACCTCGGGTCTAAAGTTGGTGCACTTGAGCCAGGCCTGGCGTCGTAGAACCACTCCGTTGTTAATTTGTTTGAACCCCGAGTCTGCCAGGTCCACCGCTATATTGATAGCATGGTTCGAGGCTTCTTCTCCTTCACGAACCAGGGACATAGCTGATTTTCTGTGTTCTTCTGGGAGGTGGTCCAAAATGGGTGCCAGTCTGTGCCACATCTCCCTGTCATACCTGGCCATGATTGCCAGGGAGTTCGCTGCTTTCACTGTTGACGCTCCCACTGACAGGATCTTCTTACCGAAAGCGTCTTGGCGTCTAGCTTCGGAATCCGGAGGGGTAGAGCACTTATGCTGGGCCTTTGCCTTTCTCGTCGCCGCCGCCGATACCACCGAGTCAGGCGTGGGTTGTGCAGAGAGGCATTTTGGCGTCGAATCTGGAACTTTAAATTTTTTCTCTACGCGGCCCTTGACCGCAGGTTCCGAGAATGGATGCCGCATGGTTTGGACGCCCTCTTTCCATACGTGGTCCAGTATCGGTATCGAAAAAACGGAACGCCTATTCTTGCCCATGTGGTCAAAGAGGAAGCAGTCCTTCTTTTCCTCTTGTTGGGTCAAACCGAACTCCTTGCAGGCCTTTTCCATCATGGAATGGAAGGCCCCTATGTCATCCGGTGGAGATGGGTGAATGGGACTTTTCGGAGGATCCACCTCCACATCCGAAACCCATGACGGGTCTCTCGACGGCGAGAGGGAGATATCAGAAGCTGACCCCTGTTCAGAGAGGGAGTCCGAGAGCTCACCTTCTTCCTGGACTGTTGGAGCAGTTGGGCCCACGACCGATCTAGTCGGGCGGTGTGAAGGTCCGGGCTCGTCGACGAGGGGAGTCGTCGGAGCAGGTGGGAGCCTTTCGTCCAGGGACTTCAAGAGCGAGTGTAAGGAGGAAAGTACCTCCATGGATAGAGTAGCCTGGGCGTTTGGAGGCTGGGTGAAAACTTGAGAGCAGGTTGCCCCAGAAGGAAATCTGGGCCGTAGCCCCAGGTCTTCCGGGCTCACTATTCTGAAGGCGTCGTCTTCTTTGGAGGCGATCGAAACTGCCTGTTCTTGTAGCAGTGTGTCGGGTAGCCCCATGTCGAACGCTTCTGGCCTCCAGGCCTGGAACTCCGTCGACGAGGGAATCGTCGTCGACGATGAGCCCGTTTGAAAGGCGGGGGACTGTGACGGAGTGGGCACTTGGATCGTCGCCGTCGTCGTCGTCGACGGAGGGCCTGCAGGTGGCTTAGGCAGTCCCGCCTTCGCGGAGCTCTCCCTGCGTTTATCCGCCTCTCTACTCGTAGCTGATCTTTTCTGATCGCTCGAGGAGGATTTTGGCCTGTCCTTATCTTTCTTCGACGAAGAAGAAGAGGAAGATGATTTCTTCGTCGATTCTTTCGATGAGGCCTTAGAAGAATGACTTCGAGGCACGTCCTTCTCCGTAGGTCGTGATTTTTTGGCCGGAGGTTCCGACGGATGTGAGCGTCGGGGGGCTTCTGATGTTTTCGCTGAGGCGATACTGCGCACCGATCCTACCTCCGACTGAGGGTACGCTCCAGCGCCGTCGTTCAGCCACGAGACCAGTCGCCGATTCCGGTCCTTCAGGGTTTTTTGGGAAAACCCCTTGCAAATATCACATTGGTCCGCCGAGTGGTGGGGGTGAAGGCAGTAGATGCAGTCAAGATGGCCATCCCCTTCATAAACCTTCTTTAGACCGCACGTGGCACACGGGCGGAAAAGAGGCTTACCCGACATTATTGCCAGACCAACAAACAAAACTCGTAGGAGTTAGAAGCGGACCAAACAGACAAACTCGCAGGAGTTAGAAACAATCGATAAGTATTTGAAGAAAATACACGAGGAGATCCCACTATCTTTGGAGACGGTTGAAATCTGAAGGGACCCGCGGGGGCGGGGCTTATATACCATCACGTCCAACGGGGCGTACGTGGGCGGCCCCGTAGAGGACGCAGACGGGGATAGGGCAGAAGTTTTTCCTATTGGAAATGACTATATATATGTGTACCGAGGGTTCCCAGTCTGACGACGGGGAATATTCTAAGCATGTGAATCCATGAAAGATCCAATGCTGGAGAATGTTAATACAGAATAATTAGAACACCTCTAATAAACATTTAAGCACAATGGTTCATACAAATGAACAACAATGAGCATTGCTGGTAGCTCCTGGTTTCTGTCACGTTTTCTCCCAGGTGCACTCTTGCCACGCTTCACAGACAGCCTCCCAGACACGTTCCTACCCTCCCCGCAGGTCCACGTGTCAGACAAAATCCCCGTAATCCTCATTACACTCAGCGCCAGCCCATACACAGACAAGGGTACCTACGGCCTTTCCTGCACTAAAATCTACCGTGGCGCTTATCTCCAAAGCAGCGCCTCTTCGCGGGCGCAGAAGACATTCCTCAGACACACGGCAGCGCTCCTCCACAGGTATACAAGGGGCCTCTGATCACGCGATCAAACGCCGGCAACACGTGATCAAACGCCAGCAACCGGGCCATTCAACATCAAGGGTCATGTGACGCGGTCCCACGTTTCCCTTGTTGCGTCACATGACCTTTTCCTCGCAGTTAAAAGGACAGGGGAAACGTGAAGGAAACGCTTCACAGCTGCTTCATTGGAGTGCTGCACAGCGTTTTGGACTTTGTTGGATTATTGGATTTCTTGACCACGGAACGTTCTAAGGACTGCCATTTGTTTTTTCCCTGCATTTAAGTCGAACTATTGTCTTCAGGTATCACGACCCTTGGCTTTGCTAAACTTGGATTTGGAACTTTGGACTTTGGTGTTTTCTTTGGCTACCGACCTTGGACTGTTTCCTGGATTGCTCACGGATCCTCCACTGAAATACTGCTTGGCTCAGGTGTTTTCCACCAAGAGTGCTACCACTGACCCCTCCTCTCTCCCAACCCTTTGAGATTTTCTGGCCAACACATCTGGGTAAGCCATCTGGTACTTTTCTATCATTGTATTGCATTGTTATACATTGCGTCTGTTTGATTTAATCATTCATTGCTTTACAGTAGTCAGGGGGTCCTTCCGGTGTTCCTGGTTCCAGATTGACGGCACTCTACACCTGTGGCCTCAAAGATTGCATTGATAGTGGATTACTTTCTATCAGTGTGGTACTTGGGGACGGAGGTATTATAATCTGCACGACCATCAAGCTCATAACAGTTCCCCTGTGGTAGCTCCTGCCCACAGGGGGATGCCCAACACCCAGGAGCTGGATTTAGCTCCTGCTCATTGAATCTCAATTCCAAACCCTGCACATGTACGGTGTCTAAACAGGAATCTGTAGTGTTCATCGTGGGGTGGGTCATTCTCCCCTTAGTCGCACTTGCAGCCTGCCAAGCTTGCCCATGGGCACAAAGCTTTCTCTCAAAAGGGTCATCCATTTCAACCAGCTGAGACGATCGCCTGTCACTTTAGGCCTGCATTTTGGGTAAAATGTGTTCCCCGTGCAGGCGGTAGGCTATGCCATCAAGAAATAAGCTGGGATGCCCCTTTTTCGTTACTTGGTTTTGCTGGTGCACTCCCATGTACGGCTGCTCTGGACAGGGCAGGCCATGGAATGGAGAGGGATCAGTCTCCAGTTTATGTTAGCTGCAGCCTGGGAGAAGTGTGTTAGCGCTGAAAGTAACACTGGCCTTCTACATGGCTTGAACAATGCTCTCCTGGCTGTCACAGCACTGGAATGTACAGTTTCCTCACATACTGGGTCTGATGAGGACTGCACAGTGCTCGTCATGGCTTAGGGTCAGTCTCGCATTTGTCACACTTGCAGGCTGCCAAGCCTGTGTGTGGGCACAAGGCTTTCTATCAAAAGGGTCATGCATTTCAAGCAGCTGAGACGCTCGTCTGTCACTTTAGGCCTGCATTTTGGGTAAAAAGTGTTCCCTGTGCAGGGGGTAGGCTCTGCCATCAATAAGTAAGCTGCGATGCCCACTGTTTGTCACTTGGTTTCGCCGGTGCACTCCCACGTACGCCTGCCCCGGACAGAGCAGGCTATGATATGATATGTCCCGGGAGGATAGCTCAGCGGCGACATACGCGCCTTGGAAGCAAGACAACACGAAGCAACAGGTTCGATCCCCGGGTCAGCGCTTAGAAACCTATCGGTGTTTAAACGCGTTATAAATACGCAACTAAGACAAAAACAGTGACGGAACTAAAAAACAAACAATTCCTGTAACAGCGCCTCGGTGCCCGCGGGCTGTGTAAGCGCTTTAAAAATGCAAATAAATGAAAATATTGTATTTGTATCATGTTCATACACAAGTGTTTCAGAGCGCGATGAGGGGAACAAGGGAGGACAAAACAACAATTTTACTAGGCCCAGTGACATTGAGAACGCGCAAGTGCAGGGGAAAGGGAAGGGGGAAGGTGCAAGGGAGAGGGGAGGAGTGGAAAGTGCAGAGCAAGGGATAAAACAACAACAACTGGTAGTGCAGCCAGCAATGTGGCAGGTGCAAGGTTAAAGCGCAGACAAGGGATGTCTGATAGGTGCAGGTATGGGGACTGTAGGGTTACAGATACAGACCCAAGTGCAAGGGTTGCCAGGAGGCAGTGCGGGTGTGTGGCTGGGTGGGCAGGGACCTGGGCCCAAAAATCAGAGGGTAACCAGGTGCCTAGTGCCGAAGCAGACAGATCAGCAGGGGAATGGAATCGAGATGGGTCAGAGTCCAATTTGTGTCATCGACATGCCCATTCCTTAATTATTTTTACGTGTACATTATTTCTAGGGACTGGGCACTTTTTGAAGGGTTGTTAGTGTTCATTTTATAACATGTATATTTTTCCAGAATATATGTACGATGAAATATATTTATTAAAATAGGGAGGGAAAATTGAAAATGATAAACATTTTTTCACTTTATATTTATATATATATAAAGTAGAATTTACCAAAACACAATCACCTAGTCACCCAAATGTCCAAATTCACCTTTGAAATCAATCTCCTTGACAAAGAAATGGTTTCACACTAGCAGTAAAAACACAACCTCTCTCCTTCACACACAAAGCCCTCAAAGAGAGATTCCAGTCAGTCAGAGGCTAAATGTACCTTTTTTTTCTCCCTTTCACTGCTGCAAGGTTGAACTTTATTAGCAAAGGTCACTCACAGTGGGCATGTCTGGGCACTGTAGCACCACCTGCTGCCTGGCCATGCCCCATATCTAACTTTTGTAATAAACTTGAACACATTGAGGAGACTTTCTGAGAAAACTTGACATTTTTTATAATGTGGTCAAATTTGGGGACTGTGGGTGGATTTGGTTATTTTATTAAAGAATATCAGTACTTTCTTACAGAAAAGAGAAACAAGAGCTGAATGGGTTGTGTGTGACTGTCTTGTCAGAACATGTTTTTGGAGCCTTTTCCATGAACAGTCCCTACAATTTATTACTGTAAAGTGTGTGGTAAAATTATAATTTAACTTCACCAAAAAGCACTTATAAACCAACAAATAGATCTACATTTTCTGTCTCAAACATTAGGGAAAAAAAGTTTACTTCTCCTCACACAGAGAGCCCTGGCAGAAGGCCCGCGCACAGAAAGCAGGTAAATGTATCTATTTCAGCTCTCCATGGCTGCAAGCTCAGCCCCTTTTGCAAGCAGCACCCATTGCACATAAATACGAGTAAACGCATAATAATGGTTATTTATATTGCATGCTTTTTAAATGGAGAAATGGTAGATGCTGTTAGTAATCATGAATGTCAGTAAACACATGAAATGAATGCACTTCCTCTTTTTTTTAAAACAGCCATTCACTATGGGCAAAGCCTGTTTGGAAATGCTGTAGTGCAATCAAATTGTGGCATGAAAAAGCAAGGGTTCCAGGGGAGTACACATTTGTAAACTGCAGATCTTGTGGGCTGCAAAATCCTTCCACCATAATTCCACCATGGCACGTATTGATTACAGTGAGGAATCATGGGTGTTGTAGTAAGATAAGTAAGATCTGGAAGGCAATATGTTGCAGATCCCTGCTGTGGGCTTAGTTACCGCCTAATTTTAAACACATTTCATACTTTTAAATGCATTCCATTTCTGTCATAAGCACCACAAACAATCATTGTAAGAGTGGCTGGCCAATCATAGACACAGCTGAGATCACAGATGCGGGCAAAACCCCCTATGGAGGTAATTTACACTTCTCTAACTTCAACAGTTAAAGCATTTTATGGCATCTGTCTTTGTCCAGCATTAAGACCAAACATGTTGGGAAGATCATTATGCACACAGAAAATTTAAACGAGAATAAAAGGTATGCGCTTTTAATTCAACATATAGGGGGCAAGTGGCTGCTGCTGCTGGCCACAGTGCTCTGCTACTGACACTACTGGGCTCACCTCAGATACTGCATGGGGGGGGGGCAGGCTGCAGGCTGGCTCCTCCGGGGAGGGACATAGATGAAGGAAGCTGCCTCACTCCCCACGGCAGGCAGATTGTGCGTTTTAAACAATCGCAAAATAAAAAGGTTTATACCTAAACCTAGCTATTACATATTTTAATTACACAGTTTGTGTGTAACCCTTTTTAGCTGAGAGTATTTGAAACATTGTCAGAATGGAAAAGCTGAGTGCTCAAAAACAGCCTAGAAATCTATTGCTGTAGAATTAAGCGTGTAACACTCTGATTCAGTTTCATCGGTTTCTTGGAGGTCGTCATAGCTTTTAAGATACTGTACTTTGCCTTCAATGTATTAACAAAATAGGCCAAATCCCAACAATTTTTGTTAACGGGGGAGCAATTCTCAAAGTAGGGATAAATAGAGAAGAAAGAATGAACGTGCCAGGCAACCGGCACTGGAGAATTGCTTACTCCTTACCTGCGGCTTCACAACGGTCCCGTGACGAGAGGATTTATGGTTCCGCACGGAGAACGCTTAGCTTTACTAAGTGAGTAGCCAGCGTTTCGCTACATGGTCGATTCCTTTGACCAGAGCTACAACACCGGAACGAATTACACTCCGGCTCTGCCTGCCACGAATCTGTACCTGTGCCGGTTTCCTTGGCTGATCCCCCATAGAGTATACCTCGAATCCCTCACCACGACGCCGTCTTGAGTTCCTCATTCGACACCGTGGCGCCGTATTCCACAGGCTTTTCCCAGGTGTCTTAATCATTAAACTGGCAATACTTATTGTCTTGATGATTCATCTGGACGACTAGTAACCAGTCATAACGTGCAGAAAATTCTGCCCATGAGGAAGTCATTGATTGACCGTGCTCCCTCTGTTCTGATCACACTCGATCCAGTGCTAACTAATCTTTGATGCCAATATTAAATCACCCATAAGGCTTACTGCGAAGAAATTTCCTGTCCTGAAGATGGCCACTAGATTTACTTTTTGTAGGGACACTTTAGAAACTGTCCCATCTGACTATTGGCCGAAACATGTCGACACCCTGCATCTCATTAAATGTCTAATGTTAGGCATTTTTCAAACTTATGTATCAGGATTATAGGGTATATTAATTTTCCCTGCCTGTGTCTGTTCTCTCTGGCTTTTTTCCTCTGTAGCCTTGCCTTGTGTTTTCTGACACAAATACTGTAACTTCTTTTTGTGTCTGTTTTACTTCGAAATGTACAAGTGTATTGTTGTTTTTACTATGTTTTACATTCTTAATTAAAATGTGTTCTCATGTACGCTCATGCGTCCAGCTATCTCTACCTGCTGACTATCCATAGCAATGTCGTTATGTAGATGTGCATATGTGTGACCTTGAGTTTTCTACCCTATGTCTAAGTTTAGAGTAGTGAGGGGTAAGCAATTCTCCAGTGCCGGTTGCCTGGCACGTTCATTTTTTCTTTCCCTTCAATGCCACAAGGGTTCTCTATTTATTTTATTTATTTATTGTTTATTTGTACAGTGCTTATACACAGGTGAAGTGCTTCAAAGCGCTTCAAAGCGAGAAGGGAACAAGGGAAAACAGTAGTCATTGGGCCTTGAGTTTCCAAATGATCTAACAGAAAAACGAGCGTATTTGGCCTAGCGGCATTACTCCTAGTGCAAGTGCATAAAGTGTTTCAGGTGTGATCAGGCTGGGAAGAGACACAAAAGGGGTATGAGAGGGCCAGAACAACTAACTTACTAGTCCAAGTACTTTCAGGGCACGCAAGTGTACAATGCAAGAAGGGCAAGGAAGGGAGGAGGGGACACATGCACCCAGACCAGCAGCGCCCTGGGCTAAGTGCAGAGTGGTTACCCCTCTCATGTATTTGTATTTTTTTTGTATTTATTTTATTTATAAAGCGCAGCCAGGCCTGGGGGCATATGGGCGCGTAGGGTAGAACTGGTTACAAAGGAGCAGTTAATCAGAGTTACGTTACAGTTAAATGTACAATCAAAACAATACAGTCAGCCAATAAGTTCCGTAATAGTTACAGGTAGGAACAGGCATAATAAGCAAGTGCATACACAGATATATTGATTACAGGTGATTGGCCAATGTGCATAAGGCTATGGTTAGGCTGTCAGGGAGTCCATGTTATGGAGCCAGCACTTCGTGCTATGTTTGAACCGGTTAAATGAAGGTTCTGCACGTAAATGTGTGGGGATGGTGTTCCATAGTTTGGATGCTTGTACCGGGAAGCTAGCTCCACCCGAGTTGTGAAGTTTAAATCTCGGTATGGTCAAGGTATTAGTTTGTGCTACTCTAAGAGGTCTCAAGGCGGAGTGTGGTATGAAATGGTTAGTGAGGTATGCTGGAGCAAGGTTAGCCCTAGCTTTGTGTGTGAGGGCCAGCGTTTTCAGGGATATTCTATGCTTGACAGGGAGCCAGAGTAGATTACGTCTGGTCTCAGATATGTGTGCTTTTTTGGGGATGTTAAGGGCAGCCCTGATTGCATTGTTTTGGACTACTTGTAATTTATTAATATTTTTGTGACTAGTGCACAAGTAGAGGGCGTTGCAGTAGTCTATTTTAGAGAGGACTAGTGCTCTCGCGAGAGTGATACAGTTGGGTGCGGATATGAATGGTCTGCAGGCAGTGATTAGCTTACAAGTGTATGCAGCTGATGACGCTACTGCGTTAGTTTGTTTGGAAAAGGATAAGGTAGCATCGATGTAAATACCAAGAGTTTTAGTGTTATTTGAGACTGAAATGAGATTGCCATCTATGGCAAAGGCTTTGAATGAGGGATTAAGGTTTTTAAGTTTGGCATGAGTGCCCAAGATGATCAGCTCGGTTTTATCGTCATTGAGACACAAGCCATGGTGTGCCATCCATGCTTGTATAACAGAGTAGATTTCATTGAGGGTAGTGCTGTCTATTTCGTAGTCACCCGTGATAGGAATGAGTATCTGGGTGTCGTCCGCATAGTTGGTATACGTGACACCCAGATAGTCTAAGATATCGAAGAGGGGTTTCATGAATATATTATAAAGTGTCGGGGACACGCATGAGCCTTGCGGGACACCACAAGGTACTGGGGCAGGCTCGGCGGAATCTGTGGGAGAGAAGACCCTCATGGTTCTGTTCGCCAAGAAGGAGCTGATCCATGCCGTGGCTGCATCTGAAAAGTGGGCTGCAGATTTCAGGTGGTTAACCAAATCAAACGCTGCTGACAGGTCAAGCAACAAAAGGAGTGCAAGTTTGCCATGGTCTTTCATGGTTTGGATCTGGGTGGTAAGGTCAATTAGTGCAGTTTCCGTACCGTGTCTCGGTCGGAAGCCTGATTGCCTAAGCCCTAGGAGATTATTAGCTTCTAGATAGGCCTGTATTTGTAGGTAGGCTGCTCTATCCAGTATTTTTAATAGGAACGGTACAGTCGTTATTGGTCTGTAATTAGACGGGTTGGCTGGGTCAAGCGTGGGTTTTTTGAGGAGTGGAATGACCCAAGCGTCTTTAAGATTGTCAGGAACTATTCCAGATTTGAAAGAAGCATTGATGAGATTGGTGATGAATGGCGCCAGATCTTGTGCAGCTGCTTTAACAATCGGGGCAGGGCAGGCATCACCTTGGCAGTTTGAAGGTTTTAGTTTCCTGATGATGTTTTCTACTTCCCAAGTAGAAAGGGATGAGAAGCTGAAAGGTTTACAAGTTGTCTGGAAGGTTGGAGATATGTTAGGTAGTTGTTTGTGGTTAGGGTCCGCAGATAGCACAGATTTTTTTGCATTAATTTTGGATTGTAGGCGAGCTATTTTATCTAATAAGGCTTTCTGGATATTACTACACCATAGTGCGTCAGTAATGCATTTGTCAGTAGGGGCAATAGGAGATTCTAATTCTTTGAGTATTTTGAAAAGTTCGTTGGTATTGGATTCTGCTTGTGTAATCCTTTTATTATAAGAGTCTTTTTTGGCAAGGAATATGGCTTCTTTGTAGCTAGAGGATACTAGGGTTAGTTCAGATTTGTCAGGAGCTGTGGGGTGTTTTTTCCAAAGTGCCTCAGCGGTTCTTTTGGCTTTACGTAATTCTCTTAACTGTGGCGTGAACCAAGTGTTGAGGTGACGCTGTGGTTTTGGTTTCCGCAGTTTTAGAGGGGCAATGGAATCCAGAGCTTTAAGTATAGCCTGGTTGTAAGTGTCCACTAGAGCTGTAGGGTCAGCATCTGAATCAATATTATTCAATATGGGGAGTAGTATAGGTAGGAGTTTGTCGGGAGTAATATCTTTCTTGTTTCTCGTGCGGATGGCAGGGGCGATGATAGGCGCCAAATGAGTAGTGTTAGCTTTGATAGCAAAGGTTAATTTGTGATGGTCTGACCAGATGCATGGGTCATTGGATAGGAGGTCAATAGAGCAATTGATGTGTGAGAGCCAATCTAGAGTTCTACCTTTGATATGGGTGGATTCGGTGGATGATGTGCGTGTGACCCAAATCAGATAATGTGTTGGCTAAGTCACGGGCGTTGGTGTCTTTAGGATCGTTGAAACTGAGGTTAAAGTCCCCAAGTAGGATGGTTTGCGAGTTCGGTTTGGTGTTTATGGTTATAAGTGATGCAATGTCCTCTGTGAAAGAGGAGATGGGTCCTGGTGGTCGATAAATGAGGTGCACGGTGGCCGTGTGGTTGGGTGAGAGGGGTAGCTTAATTGACAAGGATTCGGCAGACGGGATTTGCGCGTCTTGGATGATTTTGATGTCGAAGGTATTTCTATATATGAAGGCAAGTCCACCTCCCTTTGTTTGAGTGGTGTTTCTGTCAGATCTTATAATGGCATAATCATTAGGTATGGCGAGGGCCAGAGATGGGCCGGATGCGGCATTAAGCCAGGTTTCAGTGACTGCGAGGACATCAAGGTTTTCAAAGGTTATAAAGTCAGCAATGTCGAGAGCATGGGCAGGAAGAGACCTGGCATTCACCAAAGGTGCTTTGATGAGTTTATCTTTTTTGTTTTTGTTTACAAATGTTAACAGTGGATTATGGGCTAGATTATCGACGTCAATGGGGGGAGCAACGTGATTATGGGCAAAATGCAAGTGTTTCATGGTGCGGGCCCTTAGTCTGGAGTTTCTGTTTAAGATGCTGGGGTGGTGAGAGTACGGGGAGGTAGGAGGACTGGTTCGGAGGTTCAGTCTAGTATTTCTGTTCAGTGTGCTAGGGTGGAACGAGCCTCCTAGTTCTAGAGTTCAGTCTAGAATTTCTGATGGTGATAGTACAGGGTTGGTTAGGTATTGGTTTGGAGGCAAAGTGGCGTATCCAGAGTGCTGGTTCATCCAAGTACGGATTTGCAGGTGTCATGGTACTAGGCCCCCGGGAGGAGGTGGTGGGTGCCATACCTAAGCTAGTGGAAGTGTGATGTTTAGAGTGTGGGTTGGGCTGACTAGACCAATAACTACTGTAAGTATACAGTAGGTGGATGAGCGTAGATAGACACCAACACATGATGTTTAAGGTGTTACTGGTACACAGGGTGACGGGGTCTATTAGCGTGGTCTATTAGCGAACAGAGGCACAACATAGATTGATTCAGTGTGACCAAGGAGTAGCTATGCAGCGCATCATAACAATCAACGTGGTCTGTAGGCGACCGGCGACCGAAAGGCACAACAACTGGTAAATGTGGTCTGATAGGCTACCAAAAAGGCACAACAACTGGTAAATGTGGTCTGATAGGCGACCAAAAAGGCACAACAACTGGTAAATGTGGTCTGATAGGCGACCAAAAGGCACAACAACTGGTAAATGTGGTCTGATAGGTGACCAAAAAGGCACAACAACTGGTAAATGTGGTCCGATAGGTGACCAAAAAGTCACAAAAACTGGTAAATGTGGTCTGATAGGCGACCGAAAGGCACAACAACAGGTAAATGTGGTCTGATAGGCGACCAAAAAGGCACAACAACTGGTAAATGATATGATATGATATGATATGGTATTTGTAACGCGCCTATACACAAGTGTTTCAAGGCGCGACGAGGCAGGGAGGGAGGGAAACAAGGGGAAGACAGACAAACGATCCTACTAGGCCAGGTGTCATTCAGATCGCGCAAGTGCAGAGGTAAGGGGAAAAGGAGAAAGTGCAGGGGGAGGAGGTGGGGGGGAAAGTGCAGTACAAGGTAAGTAGCGTAAAAAAAAATAATAAATAATAAATAAAAAGGGCCAGCTGTTGGCAAGTGCGAGGTAAGTGCAGAGCAAGTGCTGGGAAGGGGGCTGTAGGGATACAGTGACAGTCCCACAGTGCAGGGGGAGCCAGGGAGGCAGTGCAAGTGGAGAGTGGCTGGGCCCTGGACCGAGGTCGCTGAGAGTGGCCCAGATGCAGGTTTAGTGCAGAACTCAGTGGGGAGTTAAGCAGGTTTAGCAGGGGAGAGGGAGAGAGAAGGCAGAAGCGAAGAGGAAGGTTTTGAGGTGCTTCCGGAACCGAAGATGGTTCTCCTCAAGTTTCAGGGAGGCAGGAAGGCTGTTCCAGAGGGAGGCCCCTGCTGCGGAGAGAGATCTACCCCCAGCTCGTTGCTTCGAGAAGCGGCTGACCATGAGGGAGTTGGAGACGGATGAGCGAAGGGCTCGTGAAGGAAGATATTTAGGAAGAGAGAGTTGAAGGTATTTAGGCCCCAGGCCCCAGAAGGCCTTGTGGACAATGCAGAGGGTTTTGAACTTAATCCTCGCAGCCACTGGGAGCCAGTGAAGAGATTTCAGTCCTGGAGAGATACGGTCCCTGGGCTTGAGGCCAAGGACAAGTCTCGCAGTTCTGTTCTGGATAAGTTGCAGAGGGCGGAGAGTGGAGGCAGGCAGATTAAGATAGAGGCTGTTACAGTAGTCCAGCCTTGAGAGAACCAGGGCTCGGGAGACAGTGAGCTTCTGGGGGAAGGAGAGGAAGGGAAGAATACCTCTGAGGAGGTGCAGCTGGTAGTGTGACTTCTTAGAGACGTCAGATATATGAGGAGAGAAGGAAAGTGTGGAGTCGAAGATGACCCCGAGGTTTTTAGCCTTGCAGGTAGGGGCAGGAAGGGGGCCAAGGGAGGCCGGCCAGAGAGCTGCAGGGAAGGAGGGAGTGGGTGTGCCGATGAGTAGAATCTCAGTCTTACTGGCGTTAAGGCAGAGGTCATTGGCGGCACACCATTCCTGGATAGCAGACAGACAGTCGGAGATGAGGGAAGGAGAGGAGGAGGCCGAGGGTAGCCTGAAAATGAGCTGGGTATCGTCCGCATAGCACTGGAAGTAGGGGCAGAGAGCGGCGATGCGGTGGGCAAGGAGTGCCAGATACTGGTTGAAAAGCCAGGGAGAGAGGTTGGATCCCTGGGGGACACCACAGGTGGAGAAAAAGATGTCAGAGAGGAAGGAGCCCATTTGGACCTGGGAGGGTCGACCGGAAAGGAAAGAGGTCAGCCATGCCAGAGCCTGACCAGTGATACCCAGGTTATCACGGAGACGGTTGAGCAGGATGGCATGGTTGACAGTGTCAAAGGCAGAGGAGAGATCGAGCAGAATGAGAACACAGGGAGTGTTGGAATCGAGGTTCAGGAGCAGGTCCTCACGGATGTTCAGGAGAGCAGTTTCCGTGCTTCTGGCCGCTCTGAAGCCGGATTGATGGTCATGAAGATTACCAACAGATTCAGCATGGAGGTTAAGCTGGGAGATGGCCAGTTTCTCCAGGAGCTTGCCCAGGAAGGGAGTAATGGAGATTGGGCGATAGTTGGCCGGGCAGGAGGGGTCGGAAGAGGGTTTCTTGAGGAGGGGGTGCACAAGGGAGTGCTTGAGGGGGGATGGGAAGACTCCAGAGGCGAATGAGTGGTTGCAAAAGTCAGCCAGGGCAGGAGCCAGGGAGTCGATGTGGTCCTTGATGGTTTTGGAGGAACAGGGGTGAACCTGTTTAGACGAGGCTTTCATAGATCGGACTTGTCTGGAAACCTCATCAGCAGAAAAAGGTGGAAAAGCAGAGAAGGAGGGCGGAGGGGCGGCTGCAAGAGAGCAAGAGGAAGAGCCGGGAAGAGAGGGAAGGAGGAGAGAGGAGGAGAGCGAGGACAGGATGTCCTGAGTTTTTGAGATGAAGTGCGAGGCCAGTGCAGTGCAGAGGGCCTGGGAGGGGACAGGAGAGGTAGTAGAGACTGCAGCAGGGTTGGCCAGCTCCTTGCAGATTTTAAAGAGTTCGGCCGAGTTGTTAGATGCCTCAGAGATGCGGGCTTGGATAAGGGCTCTCTTCTTGGTGAGAACGGAGAGCCGGTATTGCCTTTGGAGCAGGCGGCAGGCTAGTTTGTCAGAGGATGAACATGAAGCACGCCATTTCCTCTCTGCCACCCTGCACTTGCGTTTTAGGGTGACGAGATCCGAGTCATACCAGGAGTTACATTTGGCTTTGGGCTTCAGGCGGATTCTCATGACGGGGGCAAGGATATCGAGAGTATCAGATATAGAGGAATAGAGCATGGAGAGGGCTGTGTCAGGGTGGGAGTCAGCCGAGGGGGGAGGAGGGGGCGAGAAGGTAGCAGCGAAAGCCTCAACTGACACGCGCTTCATGGGTCGGATGACCGAGAAGGTGGGTGGCAGTGAAGAGGATGGCTTTGCCTGTGGGGTAGGGAGGGAGAGGTGGGAGGATAGGAGAAAGTGATCGCTCCAGGAGAGAGGAGTGGAGAGAGGGAGGGAGAGGGGAAGGTCAGAAGAGATCAGAGCATCAAGAGTGTGCCCTGCAGAGTGAGTAGGCCCAGACGGGAGAATAGAGAGTGAGAGAGAGTTGCAGAGTTCGCGAAAGAGACCAGTGGGGGGACAGGAGGCATCGAGGTGGATGTTGAAGTCACCGAGAAAGAGGAGTTGGGTGGTTGAGGACAGGAGTGAGGAGGAGAGGTCAGCCCACTCAGAGAGGAAGGAGGAAATTTGACCAGGTGGCCGATAGATAGTAGCCACGGTAAGGGAATGGCTAGGAGAGAGAGAGAGTCGGCAGACAAGACATTCAAAAGAGGAGTAGGTCTACGTAGGAGTGACAGTGGCAGGAATCCACTCAGGGAAGATAAGGGCAACACCACCCCCTGAACGGTTGGGCCTGGGCACGGAGAGGATCTTGTAGCCGTCAGGTAGGAGTGTGTCGAAGCTGGTGGCAGAGCTGGCAGTGAACCATGTCTCAGTGAGACCGAGGACGTCGAGGTCCAGTTCCTCAAGAAGGCGACAGATATCAGAGGAGTGCTTGATGGCAGAGCGAGAATTTAGAGTGGCAATGTGGAGAAGGTTGCCACCCTTGAAAAACTTCCGGGGAGGGGTACAGATCAGAGGTACGCCCTGCGGAGGTGTTAGAGAAGGAGTTGAAGAGGGAGCAAGAGAAGGGGCAGGGAGGGAGGGGAGAGGCAAGGTAGCCGAGGACAGAGGAGGGGGGACAGCGGGAGCGGAGAGGAAGTTGATGAGGCGTGGGAAGCGTCTATCAAAGAGGTGAAGGTTGGCCTGAGGGCCTTGGACCAAGACGGTCCCGTTAGCATAGACATTAATGATGGCCTTAGAGGAGTGGAAAGGGGCCAAGAGGACATCCCAACGGGTGCCACCATTAATGGGAGAGGAGGAGAAAGGAGAGAGCACAGCGACCATGTGAAGGGTCAATAGGTCAGGTGAAGGCACGAAAAAGAGAATGTCAGTGAGAGTTTCCTTGGAGCAGGCGCTCGTGTAGGTGTCAGCGATAGGGAGGCCTGGGTTGGAGACCAGGATGTCCTTTTTAAACTTTTTCCTACCGGATTTAGTGAGGAGAGCAGGATAGTCAATAGAGAAGCAGTTAGAGTAGATAGGCGAGATAGAGAGCACCATGGAGTAGGAGGGGAGGCGGACGACACGAGTATGCAGACAGGAAGTGAGTGGAGGGCACTAGTTTACCACAATGCAGAGCAAACAGTAATGCGTAGTAGGTCAGGGCCACCTAAGTTTGAGAATCCTGCGAGGGGAGAAAAGCACCCTAGTTTAACACAATGCAGAGCAAACAGTAATGCGAAGTAGGTCAGGGCCACCTAAGTTTGAGAATCCTGCGAGGGGAGAAAAAAGCACCCTAGTTTAACACAATGCAGAGCAAACAGTAATGCGTAGTAGGTCAGGGCCACCTAAGTTTGAGAATCCTGCGAGGGGAGAAAAGCACCCTAGTTTAACACAATGCAGAGCAAACAGTAATGCGTAGTAGGTCAGGGCCACCTAAGTTTGAGAATCCTGCGAGGGGAGAAAAAAGCACCCTAGTTTAACACAATGCAGAGCAAACAGTAATGCGTAGTAGGTCAGGGCCACCTAAGTTTGAGAATCCTGCGAGGGGAGAAAAGCACCCTAGTTTAACACAATGCAGAGCAAACAGTAATGCGAAGTAGGTCAGGGCCACCTAAGTTTGAGAATCCTGCGAGGGGAGAAAAAAGCACCCTAGTTTAACACAATGCAGAGCAAACAGTAATGCGTAGTAGGTCAGGGCCACCTAAGTTTGAGAATCCTGCGAGGGGAGAAAAAAAAAGCACCCTAGTTTACCAATAAATTGGAATAGGGGGGCGAGGCATCATGCGGATGAGGTGAGCAAGGTGAGGAGGGGTGGGCCGGAGAGCGGAGGAGCTGGCGCCTGGCGTCCCCTGCGGACACCTGCAGACACACAGGGAGCCGCAACTGTAAGAGTCGCCCTTGGCCTTGGGGCCCTTAGCCGCAGGGGCTGCCGGGCAGAGGGCTGCCCAGGAAGGGGGAGGTTATAGGAAGAGGGAAGGGGAGGGGGGGGGGTGTGGGCGGGCAGGGAGGCGGGAGGGAAGAGGAGAACCAGAAATGTGGTCTGATAGGCGACCAAAAGGCACAACAACAGGTAAATGTGGTCTGATAGGCGACCAAAAAGGCACAACAACTGGTACAGCACAGTGGAGACTGTGGTCAGTAGGTGACCATAAGGAGCAATAGTCAGAGTGGTCTGTAAGCGACCAAAAGGTACAACATTGACCTTAAAAGCGTGGATTAGTGATATATGGTCTATCCAGAGTTATAAGACACCCGACCATCATGGTCCAAGGGCGGCAGCAATATGTGTTGGCTGAGAAAAGAAGCGTAAACAACAGCGGAGTTGAGCACGCTGCGCGAGCTGGGTGCACAACATGTGATCGGAGGATGTGCCATGCGGGTGTAATATACAGTATACAGAGACACAAGTGAGGCTTCATGTGAGTGCAAGAATAACGGGCACAAGTCTTACCGGAGTGTTACCGGGGGTAGCTCCAGCCAGTCAATGCCTGCTTGGCGATGGGCGGCACGTGTACATTGTCTTGAAGGCAGCAAGGGTTCCTCCAAAGTCGCACTATGAGGAGCGGAGCAGTGTCACGTGCCGTGCTGCTAGGTGCGGACAGGGTGCAGACAGGAAGGGCCTTGTGCTGTGTGGGCCTTAGGCGTGGTGGGCCGGCTTCCGCCTCCGGCTCAGCTCCTGGCCTATGAGTTCCACGGAGGAAGGTTGCTAGGCAACCGTAGTAAACAAAATGAGGAGGTTGCGTGCGGCGGCGGCCATTTTACGATCGCGTGGAGCACATCAGCTTCTCCTCGTGGCAAATGGTGGATGGGGCCTCACCCAAAGCTGGTGTAGAGGGTGATGAGGCTCAATGGAATGCCCCAGTGCTTAGTGGGTGGGTCGGGTCGTTCCGGCTCTGCGTAGGGCGTCGTGTGCACACCGGGCACAGAATGCTGCGAAGTCTAGCTGACCCTGCAGCAGGACGGCTTCGACGGCTATTGATGCAGCTGGATCTTGCAGGGCTCCTGCCCTGGGGAGAGTGGGAGGCAGTAAGTGCAATAATGTTGAACAAAGTGCAGAGGCCCAGATGCAAGTGCAAGACTGGAGGGGGTGCCTAGGACCGGTTCTGGACGTGAACCAGGCAACCAGTCAGTAAAAGCTGAACAGTTCGGAAGAGAAGGAGGGGGAGGTTAGCAGGGGAGAGGGAGAGAGGAGGAGGAAGAGAAGAGGAAGGTCTTGAGGAGTTTCCAGAACTTAAGGTGCTCCGGCTCAAGACGGAGAGAGGCAGGGAGGCTGTTCCAGAGGGAGGCACCTGCAGAGAATAAAGATCAACCCCTAAGTCTCTGTTTGGAAAAGCAGCTCACCCGCTGAGAGTTGGAGGAGGATGAGCAGACGGCTCTAGAGGGAGAGTATTTAAGAAGAAAGCATTGTAGATAGGGCGGGCCTCTGCCCCAGAAAGCCTTGCAGACTATGCAGAGGGTCTTGAACTTGATCCTTGCAGCCACAGGGAGCCAGTGGAGGGATAAGCCCATAATCAGTGGTTCCATCCGCAGAGAGGACCCCTGTGGTTTGGAAAGAATCTACAAAATCAGTGTAATTAATTCTCCAATCAGGTAGTAAATGTGTTGTGACTCCAACAAAAAAAAGTTATTGCTTGAAAATAAGGCTACAACCAGCACAGCTTTTGGTATCGCTTTGTTATTGGATTTAAATGACAGAATAGAGTATGTTCACAGGATAAACATTGTAAGGTATAATTCTGAGGTTTGTAACATTTTCATATTATTGGTAATATACAATGCGTTTCCTGGACTTAGGAATTGGAGCAGAGTAAGGTAAGGAGAAGGGGACGTGTAGATTCCATACCTAGGCATTCGACACAGCCAAGACTTTCTTTCCTTGCTTGTTTCCGGAGAGTGGATCGGTGTGGGTTTTCCTCTTTCTTTATAATGAATGACTCCGTAGGAACAGTGATGCTGCCTGTCCTGTAAAACAAATAGCCATGATTTCCATCTCCTGGATAAGAACACACTACAGATTTCAAATTCCATGCAGCATTTAAGGCCTCGTCGGATTTCCTTAGTTCTCTATAGCAGCTGCTACACTTTGGAACTCTCCCGCTGCCACTCCGTACTACGGACAACCACCCATCATGTTGGCATTCTCTCAAGTGTTATTTGTTTTAATGTTTTTGGCTTCTCCTCCCCCACTTGGCTGCAGTTAGCACCAAGATTCCTCTGTGCGTTTTTACACGTTACACATTTTCTTAACATAACATAACCCACTGTTGTTCAGATTAAATATTTGGAGGGAGACCTGGCCAGCGCAAGGTGATGTGGCACGCACGCTTCTCTAATGCTGGGTTACGTGGCAACCGCCCCCCCCCCCTAGCCTCCTGATGACGTCACCATTCGGAGCCCAACCGCCAAAGTGAGGGCATTCACTTCCTAACGGAGCGCTGCAAGCAGCCCCAAACAAACCACTACATGCGGCAGGCACCCTTTCACTGCAAGCCCATGCATGTACATGACTGTCTTTCCCACTCCCCGGGACCCTGGCATGTTCAAAGCCCGCAGCCGCTGTCACCTTTCTGGGCTGCATGCTGGGCAACTGTGCAGCTGCGGACTGCTGAACACTGTCAGACCATGTGCTCACCCCAACGAACATGCTCTTTACCCAGTACAAGTAACACTTTCTTCTCACTTAAAGAAACTAAATCCGTCTCTCTGCTGGCACAACCTCTATTCTTCAGCTGGTGCTCTCTCCCCTTCATGCCAGCACAGTGCTTGCTAGCCCCCGTCCTTCACCCATTCAGTCACTTTCCCCCTGGGGCAGTGGGCTTCCCCCATCCTTCACTCATTCAGTCACTTCCTCCCTGGGCGGCAGTGGGGTTCCCCCATCCTTCACTCATTCAGTCACTTCCCCCCGGGGGGGCAGTGGGCCTCCCCCCATCCTTCACTCATTCAGCCACTTCCTCCCTGGGGGGCAGTGGGCCTCGCCCATCCTTCACTCATTCAGCCACTTCCTCCCTGGGGGGCAGTGGGCCTCCCCCATCCTTCACTCATTCAGTCACTTCTTCCCTGGGGGGCAGTGGGCTAACCCCCATCCTTCACCCATTCAGTTACTTCCTCCGTGGGGGGCAGTTGGCCTCCCCCGTCCTTCACCCATTCAGCCACTCCCCCTCGGGGGGCAGTGGGCCTCCCCCATCCTTCACTCATTCAGTCACTTCCACCCTGGGGGCAGTGGGCCTCCCCCATCCTTCACCCATTCAGCCACTTCCCCCCTGGGGGGCAGTGGACTTACCCCCGTCCTTCACTCATTCAGCCACTTCCCCCCTGGGGGGCAGTGGGCCTCCCCCATCCTTCACCCATTCAGCCACTCCCCCCCGGGGGGCAGTGGGCCTCCCCCATCCTTCACTCATTCAGTCACTTCCACCCTGGGGGGCAGTGGGCCTCCCCCGTCCTTCACCCATTCAGTCACTTCCCCCCTTGGGGGCAGTGGGCCTCCCCCATCCTTCACTCATTCAGTCACTTCCTCCATGGGGGGCAGTGGGCCTCCCCCATCCTTCACTCATTCAGTCACTTCCTCCCTGGGGGGCAGTGGGCTAACCCCCATCCTTCACTCATTCAGTCACTTCCTCCCTGAGGGGCAGTGGGCCTCCCCATCCTTCACCCATTCAGCCACTTTCCCTCTGGGGGGCCGTGGACTTACCCCCGTCCTTCACCCATTCAGCCACTTCCTCCCTGGGGGGCAGTGGGCCTCCCCCATCCTTCAGTCATTCAGTCACTTCCTCCCTGGGGGGCAGTGGGCCTCCCCCATCCTTCACCCATTCAGCCACTTCCCCCCTGGGGGGCAGTGGACTTACCCCCGTCCTTCACTCATTCAGTCACTTCCCCCCTGGGGAGCAGTGGGCCTCCCCCATCCTTCACTCATTCAGTCACTTCCTCCATGGGGGACAGTGGGCCTCCCCTATCCTTCACTCATTCAGTCACTTCCTCCCTGGGGGGCAGTGGGCTAACCCCCGTCCTTCACTCATTCAGTCACTTCCCCCCTGAGGGGCAGTGGGCCTCCCCCATCCTTCACTCATTCAGTCACGTCCTCCCTCGGGGCCAGTGGACTTACCCCCGTCCTTCACCCATTCAGTTACTTCCTCCCTGGGGGGCAGTGGTCCTCCCCCATCCTTCACCCATTCAGTAATTTCCCCCCTGGGGGCAGTGGGCTTCCCCCATCCTTCACTCATTCAGTCACTTCCTCCCTGGGGGGCAGTGGAATTACCCCATCCTCCAACCCTTCAGCCACTTCCTCCCTGGGGGGCAGTGAGCCTCCCCATCCTTCTCTCATTCAGTCACTTCCTCACTGGGGGGCAGTGGGCCTCCCCCATCCTTCACTCATTCAGTCATTTCCTCCCTGGGGGGCAGTGGGCTAGCCCCCTGTCCTTCACTCATTCAGTCACTTCCTCCCTGGGGGGCAGTGGAATTACCCCCGTCCTTCACCCATTCAGCCACTTCCTCCCTGGGGAGCAGTGGGCCTCCCCCATCCTTCACCCATTCAGCCACTTCCTCCCTGGGGGCAGTGGGCTATCCCCCCATCCTTCACTCATTCAGTCACTTCCTCCCTGGGGGGCAGTGGGCCTCCCCCATCCTTCACCCATTCAGCCACTTCCTCCCTGGGGGGCAGTGGAATTACCCCATCCTTCACTCATTCTGTCACTTCATACCTGGGGCAGTGGGCCTCCCTCATCCTTCACCCATTAAGTAATTTCCCCCCTGGGGCAGTGGGCTTCCCCCATCCTTCACTCATTCAGTCACTTCATCCCTGGGGGCAGTGGGCTTCCCCAATCCTTCACTCATTCAGTCACTTCATCCCTGGGGGCAGTGGGCCTCCCCAATCCTTCACTCATTCAGTCACTTCCTCCCTGGTGGGCAGTGGAATTACCCCATCCTTCACTCAGTCACTTCCTCCCTGGGGGGCAGTGGAATTACCCCATCCTTCACTCAGTCACTTCCTCCCTGGGGGGCAGTGGGCCTCCTCATCCTTCACTCAGTCACTTCCTCCATGGGGGGGCAGTGGGCCTCCTTATCCTTCACTCATTCAGTCACTTCCTCCCTGGGGGGCAGTGGGCCTCCCCATCCTTCACTCATTCAGTCACTTCCTCCCTGGGGGGCAGTGGAATTACCCCTGTCCTTCACCCACTCAGCCACTTCCTCCCTGGGGGGCAGTGCGCTAGCCCCCATCCTTCACCCATTCAGCCACTTCCTCCCTGGGGAGCAGTGGGCCTCCCCCATCCTTCACCCATTCAGCCACTTCCTCCCTGGGGGCAGTGGACTATCCCCCATCCTTCACTCATTCAGTCACTTCCTCCCTGGGGGGCAGTGGGCCTCCCCCATCCTTCACCCATTCAGCCACTTCCTCCCTGGGGGGCAGTGGAATTACCCCATCCTTCACTCATTCAGTCACTTCATCCCTGGGGCAGTGGGCCTCCCCCATCCTTCACCCATTCAGTAATTTCCCCCCTGGGGCAGTGGGCTTCCCCCATCCTTCACTCATTCAGTCACTTCATCCCTGGGGGCAGTGGGCTTCCCCAATCCTTCACTCATTCAGTCACTTCATCCCTGGGGGCAGTGGGCCTCCCCCATCCTTCACTCATTCAGTCACTTCCTCCCTGGGGGGCAGTGGAATTACCCCATCCTTCACTCAGTCACTTCCTCCCTTGGGGGCAGTGGAATTACCCCATCCTTCACCCAGTCACTTCCTCCCTGAGGGGCAGTGGGCCTCCTCATCCGTCACTCATTCAGTCACTTCCTCCCTGGGGGGCAGTGGGCCTCCTCATCCTTCACTCATTCAGTCACTTCCTCCCTGGGGGGCAGTGGAATTACCCCATCCTTCACTCAGTCACTTCCTCCCTGGGGGGCAGTGGGCTAACCCCCATTCTTCACTCATTCAGTCACTTCCTCCCTGGGGGGCAGTGGAATTACCCCATCCTTCACTCAGTCACTTCCTCCCTGGGGGGCAGTGGGCTAACCCCCATCCTTCACTCATTCAGTAACTTCCTCCCTGGGGGGCAGAGGGCCTCCCCCATCCTTCACTTCCTCCCTGGGGGGCAGTGGAAGTACCCCTGTCCTTCACCCATTCAGCCACTTCCTCCCTGGGGGGCAGTGGGCTAACCCCCATCCTTCACTCA
Source organism: Ambystoma mexicanum (assembly GCF_040938575.1). Taxonomy (NCBI): domain Eukaryota; kingdom Metazoa; phylum Chordata; class Amphibia; order Caudata; family Ambystomatidae; genus Ambystoma; species Ambystoma mexicanum. The sequence continues at coordinate 1,509,577,002 of NC_090931.1, read as the reverse complement.
TTCAGTCAATTCCTCCCTGGGGGGCAGTGGGCCTCCCCCATCCTTCACTTCCTCCCTGGGGGGCAGTGGAATTACCCCTGTCTTTCACCCATTCAGCCACTTCCTCCCTGGGGGGCAGTGGGCTTCCCCAATCCTTCACTCAGTCACTTCCTCCCTGGGGGGCAGTGGGCCTCCTCATCCTTCACTCATTCAGTCATTTCCTCCCTGGGGGGCAGTGGGCCTCCTCATCCTTCACTCATTCAGTCACTTCCTCCCTGGGGGGCAGTGGGCTCCCCCATCCTTCACTCAGTCACGTCCTCCCTGGGGGGCAGTGGGCCTCCCCCATCCTTCACCCATTCAGTAATTTCCCCCCTGGGGGGCAGTGGGCTTCCCTAATCCTTCACTCATTCAGTCACTTCCTCCCTGGGGGGAGTGGGCTTCCCCAATCCTTCACTCATTCAGTCACTTCCTCCCTGGGGGCAGTGGGCCTCCCCATCCTTCACTCATTCAGCCACTTCCTCCCTGGGGAGCAGTGGGCTAGCCCCATCCTTCACTCATTTAGTCACTTCCTCCCTGGGGGCAGTGGGCATCCCTAATCCTTCACTCATTCAGTCACTTCCTCCCTGGGGGGCAGTGGGCTTCCCCAATCCTTCACTCATTCAGCCACTTCCTCCCTGGGGGCAGTGGGCTTCCCCAATCCTTCACTCATTCAGCCACTTCCTCCCTGGGGGCAGTGGGCTTCCCCAATCCTTCACTCATTCAGCCACTTCCTCCCTGGGGGCAGTGGGCTTCCCCCATCCTTCACCCATTCAGTCACTTCCTCCCTGGCGGGGCAGTGGGCTTGCCCCCATCCTTCACCCATTCAGTAATTTCCTCCCTGGGGGGCAGTGGGCTTCCCCCATCCTTCACTCATTCAGTCACTTTCCCCCTGGGGGCAGTGGGCTTCCCCCCATTCTTCACCCATTCAGTAATTTCCTCCCTGGGGGGCAGTGGGCCTCCTCATCTTTCACTCATTCAGTCACGTCCTCCCTGGGGGGAGTGGGCTTCCCCAATCCTTCACTCATTCAGTCACTTCCTCCCTGGGGGCAGTGGGCCTCCCCCATCCTTCACTCATTCAGCCACTTCCTCCCTGGGGGCAGTGGAATTACCCCCAACCTTCACTCATTCAGTCACTTCATCCCTGGGGGGCAGTGGGCTTCCCCCATCCTTCACCCCTTCAGCCACTTCCTCCCTGGGGGGGGGGGGGGGAGTGGGCCTCCCCAATCCTTCACTCATTCAGTCACTTCATCTCTGGGGGGCAGTGGGCCTCCCCCATCCTTCACTCATTCAGTCACTTTCCCCCTGGGGGCAGTGGGCTTCCCCCCATTCTTCACCCATTCAGTAATTGCCTCCCTGGGGGGCAGTGGGCCTCCTCATCCTTCACTCATTCAGTCACTTCCTCCCTGGGGGGCAGTGGGCTTCCCCCATCCTTCACTCATTCAGTCACTGTCCCCCTGGGGGCAGTGGGCTTCCCCCCATTCTTCACCCATTCAGTAATTTCCTCCCTGGGGGGCAGTGGGCCTCCTCATCCTTCACTCATTCAGTCACTTCCTCCCTGGGGGGAGTGGGCTTCCCCAATCCTTCACTCATTCAGTCACTTCCTCCCTGGGGGCAGTGGGCTTCCCCCATCCTTCACCCCTTCAGCCACTTCCTCCCTGGGGGGGGGGGGGAGTGGGCCTCCCCAATCCTTCACTCATTCAGTCACTTCATCCCTGGGGGGCAGTGGGCCTCCCCCATCCTTCACTCATTCAGTCACTTCCTCCCTGGGGGGCAGTGGGCCTCCCCCATCCGTCACCCCTTCAGCCACTTCCTCCCTGGGGGGGGGGGGGGCAGTTGGCCTCCCCTATCCTCATCCTTTCCTTTTTAGAAATGGAGGCACAGATGCAACCTCTTGCTTTGCATCTGTGCCTCAATTTCTAAAAATCGTTTTGGGTTGGGTGTACCTCTACATCTGTGCTCCAGGGTGCACAGATGTGCAAATAAACCCAACCCAAAACGATTTTGCTTGCTTTGCACCTGAAAAATCATTTGGGTTGAGTTACCTGTGTTGGCGATGGGGGTCCCGCCGGGAGGGAGCGAGGGGCAGCACAAGCCATCTACAGGCAATAGCCTCAAAGCCATAGCACTCTGCTCTCCTCATGACGACGGCGCTACCACGAGCTACCAACCGCCAGTGCCCCTTACCGCGCACGCGCAGTAGTAATGCATTCACCCAAAGCGGCATCTGTAAAGGCGGGAAATGCTTTGCCCCTTACCGCGCATGCGCAGTAGCAATGCATTCACCCAAAGCGGCACCTGTAAAGGCGGGAAATGCTTTGCCCCTTACCGCGCATGCGCAGTAGTAATGCATTCACCCAAAGCGGCATCTGTAAAGGCGGGAAATGCTTTGCCCCTTACCGCGCATGCGCAGTAGTAATGCATTCACCCAAAGCGGCATCTGTAAAGGCGGGAAAAGCTTTACCGCGCATGCGCCGTGCCTCTGCGCCTACGCAGTAGTAATGCATTCACCCAAAGCAGCATCTGTAAAGGCGGGAAATGCTTTGTGCTGAGTAACAGCTCGCCCTGCCCAGTGCATTTTAGCCACAGAAACGCGTGTGCTCTGGACAGAGTTCAGCAGCAGCACCATAGGCTGCAGGTATTAGCAGCCTGCCTGGACTAGGCTTCATTTCATAAGCCCCTGCGCTCCTCGCACACTTTTCTTTTGCAAGAACACGTGTCGATGCCAAAGCAGAAACCCCCCCACCCCCAGGGCCCCCCCTTTCCTACCGGTCAGCTGAAGGGGGCACAGAGCAGCGGCCAGTGCAGGCGCACAGCCAAGCGAGGTCTCGCCACGATGGATAAGTAAGGTGCCGCCGTAATGGCCTTGCCACAGGCTCCGGGGGGGGGGGGGGGGTCACAAGACCCGCATTATGCCGCTGGTGAGATAGTGCGCACTTACCGGGGGTCGGCCTGTTGCAAGTCGGGACCAGGTGTGGGTGGCCGGGCGGGGGCTGGCACACACGCCCATCCACCAGCCCGTACGTGAAGCAAAGGAGGGAGCCGTGAGGGGCGTACGAAACCAGTCACAGACGATCTCCTCACGACGAAGATCCCGCCACGCGCTTCCAACTGCTGCTACGGTCACGTGGCGCTGCCCAACCGCCATGTACCACGTGACCGTAACGGCAGCCAATGCTTTGCCGCTTACCGCGCATGCGCCGTGCCTCTGCGCATACACAGTAGTAATGCATTCACCCAAAGCTGCATCTGTAACGGCAGGAAATGCTACGCCCGCTTACCGCGCATGCGCGGCGAGACTTCAGCAACAGGAGCATTTTCTGGCAGGCATTTTTAAATAATGCGCACGCGAGAGCCGCTTCCCCCCACGCACGCACGCAGGCACGCACACACACCGTTATTATTATCACGCCCCTTCCTGCGTGTGTGTGCCAGAGAGTTAGGCGCAGGGGCACCGTACGAGGGGCTGCAGGGGCTGCGGGGCCCGCCCCCCCCCCACCCTCCACACCCCGCAAAATGAAGTCGGGGCTGAAGCCGGCCCCCCACCCGCCGGGGAAAAGAGACGCAGTATGGATGGCCCTTTGTTGCATCCATACTGTATCTCTCTCCCTCTGGCGGCCCGGGTAAAAGCCGGAGAAAAACGATGTTTAAAAATTGGGGGACAGATGCAAAGCAAGAGGCTCTTGCTTTGCAAGTGTCCCTCAATTTCTAAAAATCGTTTTGGGTTGGTGTATTTGTACATCTGTGCACCCCTCTTGGGAAGAGGGGTGCACAGATGTAGAGGTACACCCAACCCAGAAGGATTTTTAGAAATGGAGGCACAGATGCAAAACAAGTCTGTCCCTCAATTTCTAAAAATCGTTTTGGTTTGGGTGTATTTGTACATCTGTGCACCCCTCTTGGTAAGAGGGGTGAACAGACGTAGAGGTACACCCAACCCAGAAGGATTTTTAGAAATGGAGGAACAGATGCAAAGTGAGGGAGGGGGCAGGGAGAGGGCAAATGAGACCGTTTGCATGTCTCTGAGTGTGCACGTGGTGAGGGTGAATGCTATGGGCGGGGAGCGGAGGCGTATGAGCCAGCACTTTCTAGTAGAGCTGCCATATTTGAAATGGGGCAATGCTAATACTCCTCAGTTGGCTTGCTATACTCTTGATGGGATAGTACTGCTGTAACAGGGCTTCTATAATTGTTGAATCTTCTCAGCGATAATAATATGCTTTTGTTGAGGCAATGCTAGTTCATCTTAGTGGGGCTGCTATACTTTTGATGGGACAACATCAGCACCTCTCAGTTGAGCTGCTACACTCTTATTGACAAGGCCCCAGGACTTCTTAACAGATGTATTTCTTTTTATTTTAATTGGTTATTTATAATGCGTGTACTACTCAGAGGTTTCTAAGCGCGGACTGAGGGAGCGAACCTGTGTTGCGCGGACCGAGGGAGCGAACCTGTGTTGCGCGGACCGAGGGAGTGAACCTGTGTTGCGTGGACCAAGGGATCAAACCTGTGTTGCTCTGTGTCGTCTTGCTTACAAGGCGAGCACGTTGCCCCTGAGCTATCCTTCCGATACTCTAAAGATCTGAAGTACATTTAATGATACAGAACAAGAACTATTGAGCAAGTCTGTCATCATCAGAATAACTCAACACTGTCGTGGTTATACAAGAGCTCATATATTTAAAGGGATGGAATTACTCAGAATGTAGCAGCACTATTCAATAACCCAAAGTTCTTAAGCATAGTGAATGTGAAAATACTACACTTCTAACCGCTGGGACAGTACTGCCACTTCGCACAGAGGCTTCTAGACCTTTTATGGGGCAGCACTGATCCAGCCTACTGCTCACATGCTCAAAATTGTCATTTCTCAGCAGGACTGCAACACTATACCATTGTGTTCTGTATGTTGAGTGCTTCTTCACCACCAATGTGGATTCATGGCTCTCTCCCAGTGTCTAAATAGTAGATCTGTCTACATTCAATTGGCAACAGGCATGTCCGCAGCTGCCTTCTGTCCATAAGCTGCCGCTCAGGATGTTGGGAGCCGTGATGGGGCAAGGGATAGAAGGCTCGAGCCTGTCGGATAGCAGATTCTGCAGGGTCTTAAAACCTGCTCACTCCTTCTGGAGGGGCCATGGGGCAAAATGAGCCTGATCCCACATACAGGGGGTTGTTACCCCTTTATCTCTCCTGAATGAAAGAATGAGCTCTCTCAGACACAAGTTATCACCCCTGAAGACACATTGAATGAATATGGTATGGATATATAGATCGAGAAAACTTGAGTGACAATTCAAAGTGTTTTAACAGAAATATAATTGTCTTCCCAGATGGAAGACTGACACCATTAATATACATGGGGTCACTGAGATGACCAAGAGTGAAACTGTACATTCAGTTGTGAGATTACCAGCAACGGTTGATACTATGCTCGAAGGAGTGAGGTGCCCACTCAATATATCACACTGTTTATAGGTGTGAGACCCATCCTGAAGGCTTGCCCAAAGAGCCTTGGTCAGAGTTTCACACTGAATAAGTGAGCATGTGATCCGGGGTCTGCAGCCCACACACACGCAGGGGATTCCCATGCTCCCACTTGCGAGATTTGCACCAAATTAGTGAGATTGTGCTCCAAGTTAGGAGGCACACGCACAGTCTTTGCTCTGATGTTTGACACACTCACAGGATGGCACGGCATTTCAATCTCCCATCGTAGTTGTGTTGCTCTGCCTCTTGGGGGCTACTACAACCTGGATGATTCTAGAGGGGTGGAGTAGGGGCAGTGATGGCCTACTGGAATGCAACTCAAAGGCTTAAATCTCCTTCTTACTTGACTTTAATATATGCAGTACACGCTAGCCAATGTTTGCACTGTTCTGCGCAGCACACTCCTCCATCCCCCTGCGCGCCGTTGCACCAAGTTGGCGACTACATGCAAATATGCGGTCCTATAACTGCCAGTGATGTCACTTACTGTATTTGGGCCCCCCCAAGGAAATTCATAAGTCGGCTCCCCTGGTTAGGCACCTTCCCCCGCTCGCTTCACCACACCACAGTATGTTCTATCATGCACCAGAACACGGCCCGCCCCTTCCTTCCTGTGTGTGTGTGTGTGTGCTAGAGAGTTAGGCACATTCCCCTAGGTCCTCGCCCTTCCCCCGCTCGCTTCACCACACCACACTATGTTCTATCATGCAGCAGAACACGGCCCGCCCCTTCCTTCCCGCGTGTGTGTGTGCTAGCAGAGACTTAGATTCCTTCCCCTAGGTCCTCGCCCTTCCCCCGCTCACTTTACCACACCACACTATGTTCTATCATGCAGCAGAACACAGCCCCCGCCCCTTCCTTCCTGTGTGTGTGTGCTAGCAGAGTTAGGCGCCTTCCCCTAGGTCCTCGCCCTTCCCCCGCTCACTTCACCACACCACACAATGTTCTATCATGCAGCAGAACACGGCCCCCGTCCCTTCTTTCCTGTGTGTGTGTGCTAGCAGAGAGTTAGGCGCCTTCCCCTAGGTCCTCTCCCTTCCCCCGCTCGCTTCACGACACCACACTATGTTCTATTATGCAGCAGAACACGGCCCCCGCCCCTTCCTTCCGGTGTGTGTGTGCTAGAGAGTTAGGTGCCTTCTCCTAGGTCCTCGCTGTGATGCTGGAAATGCATCGGAGGGACAGGGCCTCCGTATCCTTGTCCTTTACTGTTTTTATTGTGTATTCTGTCGTGTTTTCTGCACAGGAATTCATGTGGGACTCCTGGCAGTGCGGCTCTCTCCTTTGGTTTGGTGAACAGGTCCATGGGATACCCTTATGGGACCCATGGGTAGGGGGGCAACCCTGTGCCCCTAGTGTATGTTATTGGGCACCTGTGTGTGACCCATAGAGCAGAGTACGGGCTGATGGCAGCTCCGTGCTGAATTGACTGGTGCCCTGAGCGTCCTCCATTTTGGGATGCCCAGGCCCTGTCATTGGAATCGGAAGATTCCTGATGAAGACAAAATGGCCCCCATGGCCTCTTGTCTTCCATCGCCTGTTACCTTGATCTTCCCGAAGTCCCGGGAAGCCCTGACTCTGTCCCTTCCCCCTGACTGGCTGTTGGGTGGAAGTTCCTTATATGGTAGTGTGGGGAAGTGCTGACCAGACTGGCTGGAGCCTTCTCAACGACCGTATGTTGTGGGTACGCCTGTGGGTGGGACCTGGGTGAATGGAGTGTTGGACGAATAGGCATTCTGTGTTCTGGGTGTCTAGTATCTAGTGGTTGACACAATGGTTGAGACAGCCCTGCCCGAAACCGTTTGAATGTAGTATGGAGTGTTGAATGGCTCGGTACGTGTCCCAATACACATAACTTGTTGTGAGTGTCTGGAGAGAAGTGAATAGCCTGAATGCACCGTGTGCCTGATTGGCTGCCTGCCTGCATGAATGCCTTTAGTCGTGATTGGATGCTTGGGTGTGACCCAGCGGAATGAATGGGAGATCAACAGCATATCTGGTGACCTCTCACTGCTAGGAATCGTGTTCAGAAGCTCAAGTCCACTACGACGAGTAACTGGAGTAACTGGAGTAACTGAAGCTTGACCCTGAAGCCCTGCTGGACGAGAATAATTGCTGTTGCTTTCCTTCACAATCTGAAAGCTGTTGTGCCTTCAAGGACTGACCCAGAGAGGACCCGGTAAGGCGCCCTCTTCCCGAGCTACGAGGGACCATCGTGCACAGCTGATCTTTGCCTAAGCTCCCTGGTAGACAGACCTTCGAAAGGCTGTTGACCCGATACGGGGACTGCTGCGGAACTCCAAGGAGAAGCACCGGACTGTTGTCCACCACTGTCGCCGACCGCCAAATTAGTGGGGCTGCTATACTTTTGATGGGACAACATCAGCACCTCTCTCTCAGTTGAGCTGCTACACTCTTATTGACAAGGCCCCAGGACTTCTTAACAGATGTATTTCTTTTTATTTTAATTGGTTATTTATAATGCGTGTACTACCCAGAGGTTTCTAAGCGCGGACTGAGGGAGCGAACCTGTGTTGCGCGGACCGAGGGAGTGAACCTGTGTTGCGTGGACCAAGGGATCAAACCTGTGTTGCTCTGTGTCGTCTTGCTTACAAGGCGAGCACGTTGCCCCTGAGCTATCCTTCCGATACTCTAAAGATCTGAAGTACATTTATGATACAGAACAAGAACTATTGAGCAAGTCTGTCATCATCAGAATAACTCGACACTGTCGTGGTTATACAAGAGCTCATATATTTAAAGGGATGGAATTACTCAGAATGTAGCAGCACTATTCAATAACCCAAAGTTCTTAAGCATAGTGAATGTGAAAATACTACACTTCTCACCGCTGGGACAGTACTGCCACTTCTCACAGAGGCTTCTAGACCTTTTATGGGGCAGCACTGATCCAGCCTACTGCTCACATGCTCAAAATTGTCATTTCTCAGCAGGACTGCAACACTATACCATTGTGTTCTGTATGTTGAGTGCTTCTTCACCACCAATGTGGATTCATGGCTCTCTCCCAGTGTCTAAATAGTAGATCTGTCTACATTCAATTGGCAACAGGCATGTCCGCAGCTGCCTTCTGTCCATAAGCTGCCGCTCAGGATGTTGGGAGCCGTGATGGGGCAAGGGATAGAAGGCTCGAGCCTGTCGGATAGCAGATTCTGCAGGGTCTTAAAACCTGCTCACTCCTTCTGGAGGGGCCATGGGGCAAAATGAGCCTGATCCCACATACAGGGGGTTGTTACCCCTTTATCTCTCCTGAATGAAAGAATGAGCTCTCTCAGACACAAGTTATCACCCCTGCAGACACATTGAATGAATATGGTATGGATATATAGATCGAGAAAACTTGAGTGACAATTCAAAGTGCCTAAGCTCCCTGGTAGACAGACCTTCGAAAGGCTGTTGACCCGATACGGGGACTGCTGCGGAACTCCAAGGAGAAGCACCGGACTGTTGTCCACCTCTGTCGCCGACCGCCGTCGCCGACAGGAGCCGCCGTGCTCCCGTTTTGCCTAAGAACTTCATTGATCCAAGGACGCTCTCGTCCGCTTCGTCGCCGCTGTATCCTGCTGGAGAAGGCCTGACCGTTAACGCACTGAGGAGCATCCACCGGTGGGTTTCCTGCCACCCAAAGACCACAGAGACGCCGACGACTCGACGCCCTTGCTGGGCCACAGTTCTTCAACTCTTTGCGGTCCAGAACTATCGAATCCGAGGTGCCCCGCATGCCTCTTCCTTGCAGGACGTTTGCGCTTCCCCGCCAACGAGCACCGCTAGAAACGACACGGCCACTTCTTTGTCGTAGCTCGACTTGTTCTCCGTCGGACGTTCGACGACCCGTGACTCCTGCCTTAAAGGGTGGACACTCAAGAAGGTTTGTCGATTTCCCCGACGAGGAATGCTACAACGCCAGGTACTTTGGGGTTGCAGAACTATTGGAAAGTCTAGTGTGAACAATATATGGACTGGGCTTGTATCTTTATCCTACAGGTTGCCCAGGTAGGGGGATCTCCACACAGAGCTGTGTTTTATGGTAGGAACCAGTATTCTGCCAATTGTTCAACCACCTTGCTTTCCTTCCTTGTTCTATTGTTGGTTTCCTTTATTGAATCTGTGTGTCATTCTGACCGTATGCACTTTAACGAGGTCTAATAACGTTTGTGGTACGACTTTAGAATTGTATATATTTATCATTGCCGATTTTCCAAGTACAAAGTGAGTTATCGTGATACTGTACATAACTTTGAATATTGATTATATAAAGACTGTTTTTTAACCGATTCAGTGTGCGGACATTCCTTTGTGGCTGCTTGGGGACTACACTGTACTTAAGAACCAGCCTGCATCACCTACCGAGAAGCTAGGCCTTGATTGCTAGTCCATTGCTACCACAATAGAGAATCTTGGCAGGGGTCCTCTGTGCCTCTCCTCTACCATATAGAGAGCAGAAGTACAGAAGCGCCCCCCACCAGTGCGGTTTCTCTACACTGGTGGCAGCGGTGGGATGCTTATGGTTTTAAGAATCAGTGTATAACCGTGCCACTTACGAAGGATATCTGCACTTTATTAAATTAAGGTTTAGTTGTGTACAAGATAACTGCATTACAAGCAATGGAATCTATTGCGAATGGTAAATTGACTCGGATGAGCTTAGAGGCTCTCCAGAGTGTTGTGAAGCCAGGGAGTTAGACTTTGTGGATAAGTCTAGGGCTGAGCTCATAGCTCCCCTGGTGGATTACCAGAATGATTGTGAAACTCTTGAAGGGGGGGGATGCAACCAATAAGGACTCTACCACGGGGGTTGTCGCTAAATCTGATTCTGGGAATGCCACCATTCCTGCTGCCTCTGTTCCAAACCCCAGCAGCTCCTTAGAGCTTGAGTTATTAAATTGGCCTTTGAATGTCGCAAGTTGGAAATCGATGCTGAGCTTAAGAAAGAGGAGTTGGCACAGCAAGTGGAACTCAAAAATAGGGATCTTGAACTCAAAGACAAGGACACTGAATGTCAGCGAAGCCAGATAGAGAAAGCTTGAGTGGAGACTTCAGCTAAACCAGTTGAGGTCCCCAGCAACCAAGTTTATGAAAGATTTGGTTGGTTTGTATGAGGAGGGTTCTGATATCCTCCAATGGATTGAGGCGTTTGAGATGGCTTGTGCAATCCATGAGGTTGATAAAAGAGATTGGGCTAAGTGTTTATTAAGCAGAGTGCCTCAAACTGGATATGACTGTATTCTGAAGCTCAGTGTGGAAGAAAGGGGTCAGTATGAGTGTCAAGCCTGTGCCACTGGCACACACATTGGCAACCATCATTGACGATATGGTACTTGTTTAACTTCATAATACTTCTCAAACAACCCCTATTCACATTTTGGTCATTAATTTCCATTTGTACAACATTGGTACTTTTCTATTTTATTCAGCAAACTACATGTACCACAATGCACCTTGCTTCAGCTATCAATTCCTGGCCATTCGTATTTGTCTGATTTGGAACCACAATCCCCAGAAGCCCTTGCAATCAGTGCTGCTTCCACCATCTCAGGACCAGAGAGGGAGGAGGCAGATTATCTTCAGGTGTGCTGCTCCAGGTACTGCCAATTAGCCTGCCTCAGTACAGGGCAGGGCTGTATTTAAGCAGCTGCCTGCAGGAGCTCAGTCTCTTGCATCAAGAGTCCTCCCAGCCCCTTTTTGCCTTGTGACTCGAATTTGCATGCTGTTCCTGCTGCTGCATTTTCCTGCTTTTGATCCAGTGCTCTTTCTGGGTTCCCTGCCTTGTAGCCTGCTACACCCTGCTGCCTACAGCCCTAGCCTTCTGGGCTCCCTGCCTCACAGCCCTGCTCCTCTGGGCTCCCTGCCTTACAGCCTGTTACACTCCGCTTCCTACAGCCATAGCCTTCTGGGCTCCCTGTCTCACAGTCCTGCTCCTCAGGGCTTCCTGCCTTGCAGCCTGTTACACTCCGCTGCCTACAGCCATAGCCTTCCGGGTTCCATGCCTCGCTGCCCTGCTCCTCTGGGCTCTCTGCCTTGCAGCCTGCAACCCTCCGCTGCCTATAGCCCGGGTCCTCTGGGCTCCCTGCCTTGCAGCCGGCTACTCTCTTCTGCTTTCAGCCCTGACCCTATGGTCTCTCTGCCTCGACGCCCTGTTCCTTTGGGTTTGCTCCTTGCTGCCCTATTCCTCTGGGCTCTCTGTCTGCCGCCTACTACAGCTCTCAGTCCTGCTCCTCTAGACTCTGCTTTGCAGCCTACTACAGTCCTCTGCAATCCACTACAGTTTTTCTGCACCTTTTGCCATCCGGTACTGCAGCCCTGCTTCCTTGTTTGCAGCCCCCCCTATTTCCTGGCTGCTGCTCCCTTGCTCTCTTCCTTGTTTTGCAACCCCTTGTTCTTGATCCCTGTCCTTCTCTTCCTTGAGTCCTCTGTCCTCCCCTTTAGTTTACCCATTTCTATTGTACTGTTTTTTCCTTCATTCCCTTCTGCTAGATTTCTCTTAGACTTCCTTTTCCCTGGTTATTTCTGTTCTTGTCTCTCTTGTGTCTTATGTTGATCCTTTGAACAGAGCTTGACTGTTGGTTTCCGGCAGGCAACCTCTGCCCCTTCCCTTGTCGCGTTCTCTGTGCTACCGACACCCACAGCTGTTGTTCCCAGTCATGAGCAGACAGAGTGGGCCCCTGTAATAGTAATCTGTAAGGCTGGAGTTTCCAAAGTTCCGTGGAACACTCTTTCCCATTTCTGCATACACCCCAAGAGGGAATCCAGTTTGTTTGTATCTTTGTATTTTCCTGCCCCTTTCTGTTCACAACTACAGTTGCCTACTTTTCTCTCTTGTTGAGTTTCCTGCTGTGTGTGTACTTATCTGTCACCTTACATCAGCACAGCCACCCAAACCCTACCTGGGGGGCCCTGTGCCACTCTTGACTGAGTGCCATCCTTGACAGAATGCAAGAGCCAAGAAATTCTTGTTCCATAGGCAGGAAAGGCACACACAGACCAAAGATGCTTTCCTTTCGATTCAAGAAACCTCTGCAAAAATCTAAAGTTTTCCTAAGGACTGCAAACAAAAACCCTAGTTTAAAAGACAGACTCGCCCTAGTAAACAAAGGTTTACAAGCACAGTGCTACACTCACTGGCTCACTGACCCTTCTATGTATAACTACTATGACATTTGCAACTATGATCCGTAGTCTCTATCTGTAGAAGAACTACAGCAAGATAATGAATTCCTGCAGATTTTGTTAGCCCAAATAGTGGAAAACACTCATGCGTTTTCTGGCATTTCTTCTGACACTGCATTCGACATTCAGCCGGTACACAAACCTTGTATTCCTTTATCCCAGGCTACCCTGTCTCAGGACCAATGTCTTAACACTGCTACAGCCAAGAATATTGCACTAATTGTGGCAGACTCTCAACCAGAGTACGCTGTTGCCAAAGGGATATGCTCAAGATCAGCTTGGCAAGCTACACAACCCCCCCAGACTGCTGGTAACACTTATTTAACAGGACAAGGCATTCAGTATCCTGAGGTTAGTGCAGCTGGCCCTGGGTACAAAAGACCAATACTGACCATCGGTTGTCTTAATGCTTCCCCAGTAACTGGCTTTTCGGCTACACCAGATTCTGAAGCTGTAGAACAGGCTAATGGAACATACCAGTTACAAGAACAACTCTTACGCCTTAAAAGACAAACCGAAGACCTCTTTGATGAGTTTGTCTGTTTGCATGGTAAGAATCTAGCAAAGGGACACAATTTACTAGACCATCTGGCACTATGCCCAACACCCGAGATTCTGTCTTTAGAGATTGGCATGATAAGGCCTGGAATGGTAATACAGAAAAGGATACAGACTTATTCAGAGGAGATGGAAGACCTGAACTTGGCATATGCATACCTTCTAAAGTTTGACTTAGCTCATTCACTTACTAGCCACAGTAACTCAGGCTGTTGCTCAGATAGTGAAGAATTAACTCCTTCGGGGGGCCAAATCACTCACACTGCCATTACACCGCAAATCAAGTGTAATCATCTGGCTGGAGAGCCTGCTGAGTCAAAGGATTGTTGCGTTCTTACCCTTGATGGTGGTCCTTTACTCACACTTACAGCCTCTAAAGAGGTGACCAAGTCAGAGAGGTACTCTGCTTCTATGGACTTTTGTGCCCCAGACCATGTGTCAGATCCTGAACTATACCCAGTACCTGTCTGGAATCCAGCTTTGCCAATAGTCAATACCCCAGACCCATCTATCAACCAGAGCACACAAGACTTTGAAGGCCAGCCATCAGAAAGCCTACCTTTTCCTGATCCTCCGTCAGCCATGCTACCTGTTACAGAATCTGCAAGCCCAATCTCTGCTGCTCCTCCTGCTAGTACTCCTAAATCTGCTACTGATGCGCGATCTCCATTCACTCTTACTGCAGTTGAAGCATCCCCTTCCTCTCTGCCTGCAAGAACAGTACCTGTTGCAATGCCAGTTAACAGCTCTCCTATTAAGGCTACAGCTCCGGTTGTTCCTGCTGGTGCCTCTGCAGCACCTAAGCTACCAGACTGTACTCCTTCAGTCTCAGTTGCGTCCCTGCCCGCTGGTACTCCAGTGACACCTATACTCCCAGCTGCTACAGCACCTGAACTTCCGACTGCTATTCATGATCTTCCGGCTGCTGTGGCTTCTGAACTCCCTGCTACTCAGAGTGTCCCTGCAACATTTGTGACTCCTGAAGTCCCTGCTGCAAATCTTAATGTTGCCATTGCTGCTTCTGAATATTTGGAAGACCCTCCGAGAAGAACCTATTCAGCTGTATCTCTGGTTCCACCTTTCAGCACTGTACCATTGCCAGCCCTAAGGAAAACCACTACTTTCAAAGACATATATGCCATGGAGCCTGCAGCAGATCTTCACAGTCCCTCAGATCATGAACACACTGTTGTGTTTGGTGCCCCTAAGACTTTGTCTTTTCTGGATTCGATCTCGAGGGTTCTGAACATTGATAAAGATTCCTCCTGTAAAGGCTCTCACCTTGCAGACTTAGACAGCTTTTGGATCTTCATGATGTGCCTTATTAGTATAAGACTCTCTCACGGTGTGACAGGACTTGGACGTGTGTCATGATGCCTACCCCCGGGCATCGGGATCAAGCCCATTTCCCCGGGAGCAGGCATCCAAACATTTACAAAAACCCCAGCAGCCTCAGCTAGGGGCTGTCTGGGTTCAGTCCTGGCGCCGTAGGCACCAGGCTCATAATAAAAATCAGACCTGGCGCCATAGGCGCCAGGCTCATAGACATTACTTCCCTCATGCAGACCATGCTGCAAATGAAACCAAGCCAACGTGAGGCCTGGATGGGACTATTTTACTACAGGGACTATTTTTATTTTCTACTCGGTGTGGTCCTGGGGAACTTCTTTCCTGGGACTACTTTGGAGGCTATTTAAACCACGCCCGAACAGCAGCACATGCTTCGTGTTATTCTGCATCCAGCAGCCTGACTCTCACCGTGCCTGCAGCCAGCATCCAGTCTTCTGCACGGCCGCATGCCTGCAGCCAGCATCCAGTCTTCTGCCACGCCCGCCTCGAACCCGGAGCTCCTAGAATAAAGAGGAAGAAAAGGACAAGGTTAGAAAACAAACTTATTTCAAATTCCTCACCTGATTCCGGATCCATTTAATCTCCCGACCTGGAAAGTACATCAGTCCTGCACGAGTCGCTTCGCCAGCTCCAGCACGGCGCCATACTCACCAGTTCTCACAGCATCTTTCGATCCGGCACTGTCTCCATCATTTCTTCGCCGTACTCCGGCACCTGGGGGCACAAGAATAACAAGGTGAGCCAAGGGAATCAACAAATACCTCTTACCAGCATAGACTTACCTGATTTACCACCGGCGGTATTATTCTCCATATCTTCATATGCCGCATCTGTAACGAGGGAGAGAAACAACATGTTAACGCATGCAATAGTTACCGGACAGCGTTGGGTAACACAGACTCTTACCTGAACGCCAGCAGCAGCTACGAGACCTTCTTCTCACGAACTCAGTTGCAACTTAAGGAAGGAAGGGGACAAGAGTGAACATCGGGCACATTGAACTCTTTGAACTTGATACTTACCAATCCCGCCTGGGACTTCAGAGTCATTGCTTATCGGAACTCTCCCAACGCCTTCAAACCAGTGAAGTAACTGGTATCTACGTGCCCCTGCAAGACACGCAGAATGGAGAGCTCATCTTTTACAAACATAAGGTGAGGTTACTAAGGGGATATCGGAGGTGATTAGTGGGGGAGAGCGAGAACAGTTGGGAGGCCATCACTAAAACCCACAGGTGGCTAATCCCTGTCTCCACTTGCAGGAAAATACTTCTTCGGGTCCAGCAGACAAGACTAGGCGGGCCAGTCCAGACAGTCATCTCTGCATTACGCATCACGTTGACGGAGACTGCAGCTGTCCGGGTCCGATCGACACCCCTGTGGGGTCCAGGTGAGCGTAACAGAACACGAAGCCTTTCTAAAAATACCCACCCGGGTGTTATGGAAACCTCGGAAACCGACCAACTGGCCCAATTATTGGGGGAACTTAGGCCGGAAGTACATGCCGCTCACCAAGAGACTAATGCCCTCAGGAGAGAACTGATTGTCTCAAAAGAACGCACTGATGATCTGGCTAAGCAACTACTGCAAAACCAAGCTGGGCAAACGCCCCTACCTGGATATGGGGGAAACCCAACCCCCGTTTCATCAAGCAATCCTGTGCAAGTGGTTTTACCAGGAAATATTCAGTTAGCTCCACCCGAACGCTTTGCTGGGGACCCCAAAAGGTACGGCGTGTTTATGAACCAATGCTGCTTGCACTTTTTATGCAGACCGGGAGCCTTTCCAAATGACCAAGCCAAAGTAGCCTTTGTTTTGTCATATCTTAGTGGCAGCGCAGCAGATTGGTCCTTTCCGTTAGTCAACCAGGATGATCCTCTTCTCCGGGATTTTCAGAGTTTTCAAAGGAGCATGGAAAAACTATTCGCCAGACACTCACAGGGTCAAGCCCTGGACAAGGAACTTTTATCCTTACGACAGGGTAACCAGGATCTGCTAACCTATATTGCAACCTTCAATAGGTTGGTGGTGGAAACCGGGTGGCCAGAGGAAAAACGAATTACATTGTTTAATCGTGGACTTTGGGGAGAACTCAAAGACGTCTTGGCTCAAGTTGTGAACCCACCTCAGGATTGCACAGAATTTATAGACTTAGTGGTCCAGCTAGACCACCGACTTCAGAACCGAAAGACTGATCGAGCTAAGTTCGAGAATCGGGTATTGGTTAAACCCAACGTTGCCCCCAAAGGAACAGATGCATCTGAACCTATGCAGATCGAGGGGGTTAAAGGACCCTTAACTCAAAAGGAAAGAGAAAGAAGACGACAGATGCAGTTGTGTCTGTGCTGTGGAACCTCAGGACATTTTCTACGGGATTGCCCTACAAAACCACCCAAGAAGGTGGTAGGAGTTGCTGATAAAAGCCACATAGAGCCTGATTCGGGAAACGACCACGCCCGACAAGCGTAGAGGTCCGCTTGCCGAGCTTAAAGAAGGACACTCAGACCTCGCATCGGATCATCCCAATGGTCCTACTTGATCCCAGGCAGCCATCACGTATGCACGCAGTAAGGGCGTACATAGATAGCGGGGCCGTAGGAAACTATATGGACCACGAATTGGTGTCAAGGATGAATCTACCTCTTTGCAAAGGAGTACGGTGACGAGTTCAGTCTACCGCTGATCTCGCTGTGTGTGGTCGTCAAGAGGAGCTGCTGCTACGGACCTATATTTGGAACTGTTGCTTTAATTCTTGGACCTGCCTTTAAATATCATGTGGGGGCGCGGAGCGCGGCGCGGAGCTCGGTGACGAGTTCAGTCTACCGCTGATCTCGCTGTGTGTGGTCGTCAAGAGGAGCTGCTGCTACGGACCTTTATTTGGAACTGTTGCTTTAATTCTTGGACCTGCCTTTAAATATCACGTGGGGGCGCGGCGCGGAGTTCGGTGACGAGTTCCGTCTACCGCAGTCCGCCGTGCGTCTGCTGCTGCTGCCCACCTTGCTTCCTCTTCCTGTGTCCCTGACATTCTCTGTATACCAACAAAAGTGTCAGAAGCCTCGTACAGAATGGTGACGGCGAAAGAGGGACCACAGACCCGTCATAAATCACTGCTCTCCCAAAGAAAAGTGCAGTCGAGTCTCCCAAAGGAGGTAAGCCCTGTTGCCTCGGCGGAGTCAAATGCTCCAAATGCTCTAAATGATCTTATTGAGTTTGTTACTGAGAGCGGTATGGCGGTGGTTACTTGCCTGGTAAAAGGCTCGGTGCCCTCGTTAGCCGCACTGTCTTTAACATCGTTGGGCTCTCTTCGAAAGCAGCCCATTTAATCAATGGGTAAGTCCCGACATCGGTCATGTCGAGCTGGCCCCGGCTTTCTCTCCTTCTGTGTATGTGGATGCCAGTGATGTCACGCAGACATCTCCTTTAGAATTAACTGACTCTGACCTGATGGCAACTAATTTGCCTAACGTCCTTACACAGGACAAGGATTTGCAAAAACCACCTTTGATTGACATTCAAGGCGCTGGAAAGCCTAGCGCCTCCCCGCTCCTTTTACCGTCTGTTGGGGGTGAAAATACTCTAGCGGTACAGGGCCCTCCAAATGTCCCCACAAATGTCAAATGCAGTGAGGCTGATATAAATACGAAAATTGGTGAGGGCGGGCTCTCTGAGCCTTTGCCAGTAACGATGCAAAGTTCTACCGACCTCTCAGCTCGAGAAGCACGACTGACAGTCCGACTGAAAGCAGACTTTCTAGCCACCTATGAACGACTGAATGCTAGTTTCTCACAAAATCAACCCATGCAAAAAAACAAGTTAGAAACAATGAGAAACAGGCGATCAGTGAGCTTACTCCATAAGTCCATCGACAGGTCTGAAATTTCAATGCTGTCTGGCACAAACAACTCTCCCCATCAAACTTCTTGCGAAAGCATCGAGTCACCAGGTACTAAAGAAGTTGAGAAGAGAGCTGTAACGAGTATCCCAGTTGTGGGTGACCTGCCAAAAGAAAACATTGCGACGCCCAGCATGGCAGATGCAGCTTCTGACTCTGGTAGAGCCGACCAACCATCCAAAAGCTCTATGTCTACGGCTGCAAGTATCCAAATACACAATAATGTATTGGCGGCAACATCAATTGCCTTACTTCCATTCATGAAACTGTATGAATCTTTACACGATGCTGTACGCGATCAAACGTCACTGCTTGCAGCTGTTAACGCAAAAATGTCAAGTCTTGAAAGTTTTTCTCAATCGATTGCCACAAGACTTGAAAATGAAGCAGAAACATCTGCAAAATGGCAAAACAGATTATGCGACCTTGCCCGTCAGTCAAACAGTGAAAAATCTGCACTAATGGAGGCAGTAATTGAGTGCACAAAGTGGATGCGCCACAACATGTCTACAAACATGAGACCAGGATGTGACAGGATTTATGTTCCGCCCTGTCAAACTCACTTGGCTAAAGAATCTCCTTTGGAGGCCGGACATGCCCCCCAAAAGCAACAAGAGACCTCTGGTGGATCTGACCGTAGTGCTGCTGTGGGGAGCCAAATTCACGAATCAAGGGCACCGGAAAAAAGCGCCTCTTTCTTGCAAGCCAAGAGCCTGACGGAGAGTTTAAAAAGTGATCGGCTCCCGCCTGCTGGGGTAATAATCCACACTCCTCAGCAGGCTTGCCCCGTCAATGCTGGCGAGGGAGCTGCCCCGTCTGCTTTGCTAGAGGCGGGTAATCAGTCTGAAAAAGGTGTAGTGGAACGAGAGCAAAGAAACTTAACAGAAAAACTTTATTCTGGGATCTTTCACAAGCCCACAGTGCTGGAGAATGAGAGGGAAAAGCGTCTCCATGAAAAAAAGTTTTGCGGCTTCAAATCTTCTAAAAAATGTTCAAGTCTGAAACAAGTTGCCAAACGTGCCCGCACAACGTGTAAGAAAAAATTCATACGGAATCTTTCAACTCCGCCTCCGCCTTCATTGTTTAATCGGCCGGTAAAATGTGTAGAGGATAAACTAAATCCTAAACTCGTCACAGTGAAAAAGTTGATATCCCAACCAAATGCCAAAAGAGCAAGAGAAGCCTCAGACAGTGACAACGATGCTGTCTCCGATGTCTCACTAGATCTATGTGAGTACTCCACATACTCAATAGATGATGATGACATCGATGAGGGTGAGGATACTGCAGCAACAATCATCCCGGCTCCTGTGAAAACTGGCAAAGAAATCAAGCCGCGGTCGGGTGTTTCAAACGAGTCTTTACCCCGAACTGGCGTGCAAGCGCCTAAGCAAACTCCAAGGGCACTCCCAATACCGATTGACATCAAGGAAATTAAAGGGTCGAATTTGAACAAGGGAGGGATGGCCGATCTCCCAAATCCTTTGTGCAGAAAACTAAATCCAAAATGAACAAGAGCACAAGCTGGAAAACTTAACAAAAGTGCAAAGATGTTTAGTAAAAAACGAAGCGAGGGAACTAATAAAGGTCTATGGAAAATCCAAATCAAAAATGCCCTGCCAGAACAAAAAGAAGTAAACTTGAACCGAAGGAATATTCTAAAACTGCTGCAGTGTATTCCAACGCTACGCGCAACAAAATCTGAAGACCTAGCAGTCGTAGAATATATGTCTGAGGACTTCTCGGATTGGGTAAACTTACATCTAAACTCTAGTTCCCTCAGAGTGGCTGTAATGGATGCTGCGGATGATTTCATGTTCTTTGGTTTTGAAGTTTTAAGTGCGGATGCTCGCGATGAGGATAGTATATACTCATCGCCAGTTGAGCAAACTGAAAATGAAAAAAGAAGGAAAGCACTGCGGGCCCACATGAGTACAAATCACACGCCTTGTTCAAAAGATACAAAACAACAGGACCATTAGCTAAGAGTGGACATTATTGAAGGCAACCATCAACTTTTATCCTGGAACACTCGTGGCTTTACACATCTGTTTGATGGAAAGTGGCAATTTCCGATGCAATTGTCAATTATATGTCTTCAAGAAACTTGGATGCGTGATTGCCCTGTATGCAATGGCTACACAGTTTTCCTGAACCCTGCATGAAAGAACCTTTTTGGTCGTCCCTTTGCTGGTCTGGTTACAATGATCAAAAATAACATCGACTGGACGATTGTATCTTCTGAAAATCTCAATATGTTCGTACAAGTAACTAAAATTCAAAGCACACAATCTTCTTCTTCCTGTAGTCACGTGACATTGATCGTCAACATTTACTGGAACACTGCAATGATTTCACAATCTAACTTCATTGGAACTGTGCTGACGGCGGTGGACGAGTGTCTATTAGCCTTTGAAGATCCAATAATTATAATATGTGGGGACTTCAATTATGCCTGGCTAAATAATCCAATGAAAAAATGCACTGCATCAGGTTCAATAATCAATGGTAGAATGCAAGATCGTGGAGATCGATGACTAAAAGAGATGGCATTAAGAGAGTGCTCAATGCTGAATGGATCCACCCGAGGTGATATTCCCCCAGGTTTTACATAGAAGCGAGGCGTGAGTAAAAAGACTCTCGATTATATCTGGGTGTCCAGAAATTTCCTATCAAAAGTCACAACACTTGAAATAAAAAAGACAGAAAAAAGTGACCATGATGCAATGCTGTTGAATTGGGAAAAAGCAACTAAACCTGCTGCACTCAAGTATAACGAGAGTTTAACCATAAATAATGGAGCAAACAGGCTGCGCTTGAGTGCTCCCCAGATGCTAACGCTGACAAGTAACCTTGAAAAAGCAACTTTAACAACTTCAAGGATAAACTACCCATTGCTGCTACACTATTTCAAAGCAAGGAACTCTAATCACAAGGGGTCTGCAATTGAAGTAAAACATCCTTTCAATGCAACTGTAAGCAATGAAAAGAAAAAACTTCGTGATGGCATAAAACTCTTGAAAAAAGTTAATGCAGGAAGCGCAGTCGTGCAAATAAAAACTAGACGACACCAATATCGAAATTGGATCAAATCTTTCAACTTAGTGCGTGTGCAGAACCAAGCCGAACAGATGTTAAAACTGATCATATTAAAGGACAGCAGACACATTTGGGAGATCATCAATGCTGGCAGTCTAAATCACTCTTACTCAATGTCGAATGGAGTGAATGGGGCCGGGTCGCTCATTTCTTGGGTGTATTCGACGACCACGACTGTATCGTGGTTCCATCATTATCTTTAACTACGGCAAAATGGAATGTGGCAGATTCCGCTGAAGACATTGAATGGGCAATTACGAAGCTAAAGTCTTTTAGGGCAGCAGGCCCAGATGGAATCTCCAATGTGATGCTGAAAACCCACAAAACCTTATGGGCCAATATGATGAGTTCTCTGTTTGAAAGAATTGCACATGAAAAAATCCTGCCGGACTCTTGGCTAAGGGCAGTGGTGGTGCCAATATTCAAAAGGGCAATCGGGATGATCCTAAGAACTATCGCCCGATTGCCCTTTTGCATACAATCAGTAAGGTCTTTGGCTCATTCCTTCAAAAGCGTTTGGCAATCTGGGCGCAAGAGTTTTCGGTGGGTGATCCTCGGCAAACAGGTTTTACTAAAGGAGTAGGAGTCGAGTTAAACCTGGTGCTCCTAAATTGTTTAAAACACGAGGCCTTAAGGAGGAAGAAAATGTTGTACTTTGCCTTCATAGATCTGAGTCAGGCATTTGACAGCATTAACCGGAACCTCTTATGGAAGAAATTGAGTGATTGGAACTGTCCAAGTGATCTGTTGGCGCCCCTAATTGCTCTACACTCTAAGACGTTCATTAGAGTAAGGCTAAATCATCAGGGTGATTTATCAGATGAAATCCACACAAAAAGGGGTGTGAAGCAAGGCTGTCCGCTCGCTGCACAACTATTTAAACTTTTTATTTCAGACCTATCAGTGGCCTTAAAAGACATAAGGATTTTCCCGCCGGCAGTAAATGGGCAAAAAATAAGTTGGGTCATCTACGCAGACAACATCGTTCTCATGGATTCCACTCCAATTGGGCTACAGCGCCTGTTAAAGGCGCTCGAAAACTATTGCCTGCAAAATGACTTACAAATAAACTCACAGAAGTCGTGGTTGGTCAAGGAAAGCAAGCACGATCCCGAAAATTTCGCTGGAATATAATGGAAGAACACCTGGAGTTATCGAACAGTATCAGATACCTAGGTGTTCGATTCAATAATTCCATTCGTGAGTGGGATTGGACGCAAGACCTGCTGGCTCGGCTGCAAATGTTTGCACTTCAAGGTGCTAAACTGCACGCAGCATATGGTAAATTTTCCTTTAAGCCAATACTAACATTCTACTTTCAAAAGGTGATGCCCGCAATAACCTTTGGGAGTTAATCGGGCTGGACTATTCCTCAAGATCTGTGGAACAAGCTTGAGGGGAAATTCTGGCGAAAAGTTCTAAGCCTGCCGAAAAATTCGTCAGTTACAGCAATACAATATGAGCTATGTATTGAATCACTCTACGGTGTAGTCCTGTGGAAATCAATCTCCGTTCTGAGGAAAATGATGCTGGAACACCCTGTGAAACCATATGAAATCATGCACACAGTCTCAGAGCACCCTTCTGCCGTCCTAGTAATCAAGTGGAAGGAAAAGCTGCTTTGCATATTACACAATGCAGATGTGTCTCTTGAGACCGTAATCGAGCGTCCGCAGGTGGCAAAAAAGAAAATTCGACAACAAAATTGGATATCTAATGAAGAGTGTCAAAACAATTTGGCTTCTTCCTTAGACCTTGGTTGCGCCCTAAATAAACTCGACGCTCTGCCAAAATATCTGGATAGATTTCCTTCAAGTTACCACAGAAACATGTTCCTACGTCTACGACTAAATATCTACAAAACCAAAGAGATACAAGTAATGAGGCGTGAGATACCTGAACAAGACGCCCGATGTCGGTTCTGTAACCAAGCAACAGAATCCTTACGGCACCTAATCATTGACTGCGAAGCGATTGGCGCTCAGCGTTCTCTACATTTAGCTCATTTCGCTCCTCAGTCAGGAAACATGGATGCCTGGTGGTGTTATCTAATTGGAGGCTTTAACACTCAATTAACCTGTGCAATTATAAATTTTATGGACGCTATGCAGCTAACCAACACAGAGGGTTTTGTTTGAGATAGTTGGATCCTTTGGAATTTGGATCTTCTTTTCTTTTAGATTTTATGAGGAACTGTAACTTAAAGTTTTTCTTTTCTTTGTATAAACTAATGATACATAAAAAAATTAAAAAAAACAAAAAAAAAAGAGCACTTCGGATGTCATCACCATAGTTGATGGAACTGAGTTTGCCTCGGGGCCTGTAACTCATTCCACTACAGAGATAACACTGTTGAGTCAAGATGGGCATCGAGTGACTATTGTGTTTGATCTAATCAAAGCCCCACAGTTCCAGATAATACTGGGGATGCCATGGTTGGAAACACATAATCCTTGTATAGAATGGCGAGAGAAGAGAATAACCTTCCCGGATTGTGCACACGCCTGTTACCCGGAGAAAACTTTGAACAAAGGCCTGGCTACAGTCGTTAACCCAATCGTGCAGTTACCTCAGGAATACCAAGAATTTCAGGATGTTTTTCAAAAAGAACAGGCCAATACATTACCTCCTCACAGATCATACGATTGTCAAATCGACCTCCTACCCGGTGCACAACCCCCATGCAGTAGAATCTACGCCCTCACAGAACCTGAAAATCTTCACCTACGGCAATACTTGGACCAATACCTTGCTAATGGCTTTATTCGTCCTTCCAAGTCTCCTGCATCCTCAGCTTTATTCTTCGTGCCAAAAAGGGAATGTGACCTTAGAACGTGCATAGATTACCGTGCATTAAATCAGATTACGGTAAAAAAACGATACCCATTGCCTCTGATCCCCGAATTACTAGACCAAGTAAAGGATGCTTGTATCTACACTAAGTTAGATCTCCGAGGGGCATATCATCTGGTACATCTCAAGAAAGGCGATGAATGGAAGACTGCCTTTCGCACCAAGTACGGATTATTCGAATATCAGGTGATGCCCTTCGGGTTGTGCAATGCACCAGCAGCCTTCCAGTATTTTATGAACGATGTCCTTCGTGAACTCATTGTCGTCTGTGTCATCGTATACATAGATGATATTCTAGTGTACTCCTCCTCAGAATCAGACCATGTAAAACACGTGTGTGCAGTCCTTGAGAAACTATGCCAGCACAAGTTATATGCAAAATTGGAAAAATGTGTTTTTCATGCTACGGAAGTTGAATTTCTTGGATATATCCTGAATGTCGAAGGGTGTCCGAATGGACTCTCGAAAGGTGGACACAATTCTCAAGTGGCCATCACCCAGTTCAGTCAAAGGGGTACAAAGCATGTTCGGATTTGCTAATTTCTACCGCAGATTCATTCCGGACTTCTCCCATGATGTACACCCCATCACAGCACTTTTGCGAAAAAACAAACGCTTCTTGTGGACCGAAGAGGCTGAAAAGGCCTTCCAAGAGCTGAAAGCGAAATTCACATCAGCACCTGTCTTAAAGCATCCACGCCCTGAGCTTCCATACATAGTAGAAACTGATGCATCCAGTTTAGCCATGGGAGCTGTCCTGTCCCAGAAGGATCCTGAAACAGGTCAACTTCACCCAGTAGCGTTTTGGTCCAGAAGGTTCTCAGCACCTGAGTTAAACTATGCGATTACCGATAAAGAGCTATTAGCTATCAAATCCGCCTTTAAGGCTTGGCGGCACTACCTTCTTGGTGCCAGGCATACCATTACCGTAATCACTGATCACCGGAACCTGCAGTATTTAAAAACAGCCAAAGCCCAATCATCGCAACAACTTCGATGTGCATTGTTCTTTGCCGAATTCGATTTCGTGATCACTTATCGACCAGGCCCCAAAAATGGCAAAGCAGATGCCTTATCCTGAATAGGGATGGGAGAAGCATATGCAAACCCGGAGCCGGTGCCAATAATTCCCGAGCAAAGAATTCTTGGCATAACTACTCTACAGACACTAGAAGATATTCATTCAAAAATCCAACAACTCTTCGATCCAGCAACCCTGCAGGACTGGGAAAAGAAAGGCCCGGACTACTCAGTCGTCAATGACCTACCTTACTATCAGGGATGACTATTTCTACCACACAAGGAAATACAAGAACTAGTCATCTCCAATTACCATGACACCCTGATGGAAGGGCACCCAGGTATCGCAAAAACTGAAGCGAAAATTAAGAGACAGTTCTGGTGGCCCACTTGGCGAAAAGACGTAAAGTCATTTGTGATGTCTTGTGGCATTTGCGCCCAAAACAAAAGCCAGAAGAAAAAACCTGCTGGCCTTTTACAACCTTTGGATATTCCACCTACACCCTGGCACACCTTGTCTTTAGACTTTATTACAGATTCAACACCATCCTAATTATTGTGGATCTTTTTTGCAAGATGGCCCACTTTATTCCTTTAAAAGGATTACCTTCCGCTTCAATTTTGGCCAAGGAGTTCCTCGAAAACATTGTTCGAATACACGGATTTCCTTCCGTATTGGTCTCTGACCGAGGCAGTCAATTCATTTCACAATTTTGGAAGAAATGTTGTCAATTGGCGCAAATCGACGTGAGGTTATCAACCAGTCACCATCCCCAGACCGATGGTCAGACGGAGAGGACCAACCAGACCCTTGAACAGTACCTACGTTGCATGCTGCATCAGACCGAAAGCAATTGGAAGGATATTTTATGGATTTCCGAATATGCATACAATAACTCAGTACATTCTGGAACCGGACAAAGCCCCTACTATACCCTATATGGACATCACCCTCGAACCTCAGAACTCGATTCACCTCAGCACTTAGAAATGCCTGCAGTTAGTCATTTACACTCTACTATTATACAAGCCTTTAAGGAGGCAACAGAACATTTGAAACAAGTGAAAGAGAAATATAAGAAAAATGCTGATCAACATAGAAGCGATGCTCCACGATATCAGATTGGGGATCAAGTTTGGCTGGCTACAAAACACATACCTCTAAAAGGAACTCGGACTTTTAATCCTAGGCATTTGGTACCTTACACTATTAAGGCCATTATCAACCCGGTGGCCGTCAAGTTGGAATTACCCTCTAATATGCGGATCCATCCTGTCTTTCATGTTTCACTTCTGAAACCAGTTCAACCCGGTACAAGACTTGCCAAACCACCTGACCCCATCCTAATAGATGGAGAACCTGAATTCGAGGTAAAGAATATCCTGGACTCTAAGTTGGTTAAATCAAGACTTTTTTATTTAATCGACTGGAAAGGTTACGGACCACAGGAAAGGCCATGGGAGCCTAGTGACCACGTTCATGCACCTCGGTTGGTGAAGAAATTCCATCGGAACTTCCCAGACAAACCAGGGCCAAGAGGAAGAACAACTTTAGGAGGGGCCTTGGGGGGGAGTGCTGTCATGATGCCTACCCCCGGGCATCTGGATCAAGCCCATCAGCCCCGGGAGCAGGCATCCAGACATTTACAAAAACCCCAGCAGCCCCAGCTAGGGGCTGTCTGGGTTCAGTCCTGGCGCCGTAGGCACCAGGCTCATAATAAAAATCACTCCTGGCGCCATAGGCTCCAGGCTCATAGACATTACTTACCTCATGCATACCATGCTGCAAATAAATCCAAGCCAACGTGAGGCCTGGATGGGACTATTTTACTACAGGGACTTTTTTTACTCGGGTGTGGTCCTGGGGAACTTCTTTCCTGGGACTACTTTGGAGGCTATTTAAACCACGCCCGAACAGCAGCACATGCTTCGTGTTATTCTGCATCCAGCAGCGTGACTCTCACCGTGCCTGCAGCCAGCATCCAGTCTTCTGCCACGCCCGCGTGCCTGCAGCCAGCATCCAGTCTTCTGCCACGCCCGCCTCGAACCCGGAGCTCCCAGAATAAAGAGGAAGAAAAGGACAAGGTTAGAAAACAAACTTATTTCAAATTCCTCACCTGATTCCGGATCCATTTCATCTCCCAACCTGGAAAGGACATCAATTCTGCACGCGTCGCTTTGCCAGCTCCAGCACGGCGCCATACTCAGCAGTTCTCACAGCATCTTTCGATCCGGCACTGTCTCTATCATTTATTCGCCGTACTACGGCCCCTATGGGCACAAGAATAACAAGGTGAGCCAAGGGAATCAACAAATACCTCTTACCACCATAGATTTACCTGATTTTCCACCAGCGGTATTATTCTCCATATCTTCATATGCCGCATCTGTAAAGAGGGAGAAAAACAACACGTTAACGCATGCAATAGTTACCGGACAGCGTTGGGTAACACAGACTCTTACCTGAACGCCAGCAGCAGCTACGAGACCTTCTTCTCACGAACTCAGTTGCAACTTAAGGAAGGAAGGGGACAAGAGTGAACATCGGGCACATTGAACTCTTTGAACTTGATACTTACCAATCCCGCCTGGGACTTCAGAGTCATTGCTTATCGGAACTCTCCCAACGCCTTCAAACCAGTGAAGTAACTGGTATCTACGCGCCCCTGCAAGACACGCAGGATGGAGAGCTCATCTTTTACAAACATAAGGTGAGGTTACTAAGGGGATATCGGAGGTGATTAGTGGGGGAGAGTGAGAACAGTTGGGAGGCCATCACTAAAACCCACAGGTGGCTAATCCCTGTCTCCACTTGCAGGAATATACTTCTTCGGGTCCAGCAGACAAGACTAGGCGGGCCAGTCCAGACAGTCATCTCTGCACTACGCATCATGTTGACGGAGACTGCAGCTGTCCGGGTCCGATCGACACCTCTGTGGGGTCCAGGTGAGCGTAACAGAACACGAAGCCTTTCTAAAAATACCCACCCAGGTGTTATGGAAACCTCGGAAATCGACCAACTGGCCCAATTATTGGGGGAACTTAGGCCGGAAGTACATGCCGCTCACCAAGAGACTAATGCCCTCAGGAGAGAACTGATTGTCTCAAAAGAGCGCACTGATGATCTGGCTAAGCAACTACTGCAAAACCAAGCTGGGCAAACGCCCCTACCTGGATATGGGGGAAACCCAACCCCCGTTTCATCAAGCAATCCTGTGCAAGTGGTTTTACCAGGAAATATTCAGTTAGCTCCACCCGAACGCTTTGCTGGGGACCCCAAAAGGTACGGCGTGTTTATGAACCAATGCTGCTTGCACTTTTTATGCAGACCGGGAGCCTTTCCAAATGACCAAGCCAAAGTAGCCTTTGTATTGTCATATTTTAGTGGCAGCGCAGCAGATTGGTCCATTCCGTTAGTCAACCAGGATGATCCTCTTCTCCGGGATTTTCAGAGTTTTCAAAGGAGCATGGAAAAACTATTCGCCAGACACTCACAGGGTCAAGCCCTGGACAAGGAACTTTTATCCTTATGACAGGGTAACCAGGATCTGCTAACCTATATTGCAACCTTCAATAGGTTGGTGGTGGAAACCGGGTGGCCAGAGGAAAAACGAATTACATTGTTTAATCGTGGACTTCGGGGAGAACTCAAAGACGTCTTGGCTCAAGTTGTGAACCCACCTCAGGATTGCACAGAATTTATAGACTTAGTGGTCCAGCTAGACCACCGACTTCAGAACCGAAAGACTGATCGAGCTAAGTTCGAGAATCGGGTATTGGTTAAACCCAATGTTGCCCCCAAAGGAACAGATGCATCTGAACCTATGCAGATCGGGGGGGTTAAAGGACCCTTAACTCAAAAGGAAAGAGAAAGAAGACGACAGATGCAGTTGTGTCTGTGCTGTGGAACCTCAGGACATTTTCTACGGGATTGCCCTACAAAACCACCCAAGAAGGTGGTAGGAGTTGCTGTTAAAAGCCACATAGAGCCTGATTCGGGAAACGACCACGCCCGACAAGCGTAGAGGTCCGCTTGCCGAGCTTAAAGAAGGACACTCAGACCTTGCATCGGATCATCCCAATGGTCCTACTTGATCCCAGGCAGCCATCATGTATGCACGCAGTAAGGGCGTACATAGATAGCGGGGCCGTAGGAAACTATATGGACCACGAATTGGTGTCAAGGATGAATCTACCTCTTGGCAAAGGAGTACAGTGACGAGTTCAGTCTACCGCTGATCTTGCTGTGTGTGGTCGTCAAGAGGAGCTGCTGCTACGGACCTTTATTTGGAACTGTTGCTTTAATTCTTGGACCTGCCTTTAAATATCATGTGGGGGCGCGGAGCGCGGCGCGGAGCTCGGTGACGAGTTCAGTCTACCGCTGATCTCGCTGTGTGTGGTCGTCAAGAGGAGCTGCTGCTACAGACCTTTATTTGGAACTGTTGCTTTAATTCTTGGACTTGCCTTTAAATATCACGTGGGGGCGCGGCGCGGAGTTTGGTGACGAGTTCAGTCTACCGCAGTCCGCCGCGCGTCCGCTGCTGCTGCCCACCTTGCTTCCTCTTCCTGTGTCCCTGACATTCTCCGTATACCAACAAAAGTGTCAGAAGCCTCGTACAGAATGGTGACGGCGAAAGAGGGCCCACAGACCCGTCATAAATCACTGCTCTCCCAAAGAAAAGTGCAGTCGAGTCTCCCAAAGGAGGTAAGCCCTGTTGCCTCGGCGGAGTCAAATGCTCCAAATGCTCTAAATGATCTTATTGAGTTTGTTACTGAGAGCGGTATGGTGGTGGTTACTTGCCTGGAAAAAGGCTCGGTGCCCTCGTTAGCCGCACTGTCTTTAACATCGTTGGGCTCTCTTCGAAAGCAGCCCATTTAATCAATGGGTAAGTCCCGACATCGGTCATGTCGAGCTGGCCCCGGCTTTCTCTCCTTCTGTGTATGTGGATGCCAGTGATGTCACGCAGACATCTCCTTTCGAATTAACTGACTCTGACCTGATGGCAATTAATTTGCCTAACGTCCTTACACAGGACAAGGATTTGCAAAAACCACCTTTGATTGACATTCAAGGCGCTGGAAAGCCTGGCGCCTCCCCGCTCCTTTTACCGTCTGTTGGGGGTGAAAATACTCTAGAGGTACAGGGCCCTCCAAATGTCCCCACAAATGTCAAATGCAGTGAGGCTGATATAAATACGAAAATTGGTGAGGGCGGGCTCTCTGAGCCTTTGCCAGTAACGATGCAAAGTTCTACCGACCTCTCAGCTCGAGAAGCACGACTGACAGTCCGACTGAAAGCAGACTTTCTAGCCACCTATGAACGACTGAATGCTAGTTTCTCACAAAATCAACCCATGCAAAAAAACAATTTAGAAACAATGAGAAACAGGCGATCAGTGAGCTTCCTCCATAAGTCCATCGACAGGTCTGAAATTTCAATGCTGTCTGGCACAAACAACTCTCCCCATCAAACTTCTTGCGAAAGCATCGAGTCACCAGGTACTAAAGAAGTTGAGAAGAGAGCTGTAACAAGTATCCCAGTTGTGGGTGACCTGCCAAAAGAAAACATCGCGACACCCAGCATGGCAGATGCAGCTTCTGACTCTGGTAGAGCCGACCAACCATCCAAAAGCTCTATGTCTACGGCTGCAAGTATCCAAATACACAATAATGTATTGGCGGCAACATCAATTGCCTTACTTCCATTCATGAAACTGTATGAATCTTTACACAATGCTGTAAGCGATCAAACGTCACTGCTTGCAGCTGTTAACGCAAAAATTTCAAGTCTTGAAAGTTTTTCTCAATCGATTGCCACAAGACTTGAAAATGAAGCAGAAACATCTGCAAAATGGCAAAACAGATTATGCGACCTTGCCCGTCAGTCAAACAGTGACAAATCTGCCCTAATGGAGGCAGTAATTGAGTGCACAAAGTGGATGCGCCACAACATGTCTACAAACATGAGACCAGGATGTGACAGGATTTATGTTCCGCCCTGTCAAACTCACTTAGCTAAAGAATCTCCTTTGGAGGCCGGACATGCCCCCCAAAAGCAACAAGAGACCTCTGGTGGATCTGACCGTAGTGCTGCTGTGGGGAGCCAAATTCACGAATCAAGGGCACCGGAAAAAGCGCCTCTTTCTTGCAAGCCAAGAGCCTGGCGGAGAGTTTAAAAAGTGATTGGCTCCCGCCTGCTGGAGTAATAATCCACACTCCTCAGCAGGCTTGCCCCGTCAATGCTGGCGAGGGAGCTGCCCCGTCTGCTTTGCTAGAGGCGGTTAATCAGTCTGAAAAAGGTGTAGTGGAACGAGAGCAAAGAAACTTAACAGAAAAACTTTCTTTTGGGATCTTTCACGAGCCCACAGTGCTGGAGAATGAGAGGGAAAAGCGTCTCCATGAAAAAAAGTTTTGCGGCTTCAAATCTTCTAAAAAATGTTCAAGTCTGAAACAAGTTGCCAAACGTGCCCGCACAACGTGTAAGAAAAAATTCATACGGAATCTTTCAACTCCGCCTCCGCCTTCCTTGTTTAATCGGCCGGTAAAATGTGTAGAGGATAAACTAAATCCTAAACTCGTCACTGTGAAAAAGTTGATATCCCAACCAAATGCCAAAAGAGCAAGAGAAGCCTCAGACAGTGACAACGATGCTGTCTCCGATGTCTCACTAGATCTATGTGAGTACTCCACATACTCAATAGACGATGATGACATCGATGAGGGTGAGGATACTGCAGCAACAATCATCCCGGCTCCTGTGAAAACTGGCAAAGAAATCAAGCCGCGGTCGGGTGTTTCAAACAAGTCTTTACCCCGAACTGGCGTGCAAGCGCCTAAGCAAACTCCAAGGGCACTCCCAATACCGATTGACATCAAGGAAATTAAAGGGTCGAATTTGAACAAGGGAGGGATGGCCGATCTCCCAAATCCTTTGTGCGGAAAACTTAATCCAAAATGAACAAGAGCACAAGCTGGAAAACTTAACAAAAGTGCAAAGATGTTTAGTAAAAAATGAAGCGAGGGAACTAATAAAGGTCTATGGAAAATCCAAATCAAAAATGCACTGCCAGAACAAAAAGAAGTAAACTTGAACCGAAGGAATATTCTAAAACTGCTGCAGTGTATTCCAACGCTACGCGCAACAAGATCTGAAGACATAGCAGTTGTAGAATATATGTCTGAGGACTTCTCGGATTGGGTAAACTTACATCTAAACTCTAGTTCCCTCAGAGTGGCTGTAATGGATGCTGCGGATGATTTCATGTTCTTTGGTTTTGAAGTTTTAAGTGCGGATGCTCGCGATGAGGATAGTATATCCTCATCGCCAGTTGAGCAAACTGAAAATGAAAAAAGAAGGAAAGCACTGTGGGCCCACATGAGTACAAATCACACGCCTTGTTCAAAAGATACAAAACAACAGGACCATTAGCTAAGAGTGGACATTATTGAAGGCAACCATCAACTTTTATCCTGGAACACTCGTGGCTTTACACATCTGTTTGATGGAAAGTGCCAATTTCCGATGCAATTGTCAATTATATGTCTTCAAGAAACTTGGATGCGTGATTGCCCTGTATGCAATGGCTACACAGTTTTCCTGAACCCTGCAGGAAAGAACCTTTTTGGTCGTCCCTTTGCTGGTCTGGTTACAATGATCAAAAATAACATCGAATGGACGATTGTATCTTCTGAAAATCTCAATATGTTCGTACAAGTAACTAAAATTCAAAGCACACAATCTTCTTCTTCCTGTAGTCACGTGACATTGATCGTCAACATTTACTGGAACACTGCAATGATTTCACAATCTAACTTCATTGGAACTGTGCTGACGGCGGTGGACGAGTGTCTATTAGCCTTTGAAGATCCAATAATTATAATATGTGGGGACTTCAATTATGCCTGGCTAAATAATCCAATGAAAAAATGCACTGCATCAGGTTCAATAATCAATGGGAGAATGCAAGATCGTGGAGATCGATGACTAAAAGAGATGGCATTAAGAGAGTGCTCAATGCTGAATGGATCCACCCGAGGTGATATTCCCCCAGGTTTTACATAGAAGCGAGGCGTGAGTAAAAAGACTCTCGATTATATCTGGGTGTCCAGAAATTTCCTATCAAAAGTCACAACACTTAAAATAAAATAGACAGAAAAAAGTGACCATGATGCAATGCTGTTGAATTGGGAAAAAGCAACTAAACCTGCTGCACTCAAGTATAACGAGAGTGTAACCATAAATAATGGAGCAAACAGGCTGCGCTTGAGTGCTACCCAGATGCTAACGCTGACAAGTAACCTTGAAAAAGCAACTTTAACAACTTCAAGGATAAACTACCCATTGCTGCTACACTATTTCAAAGCAAGGAACTCTAATCACAAGGGGTCTGCAATTGAAGTAAAACATCCTTTCAATGCAACTGTAAGCAATGAAAAGAAAAAACTTCGTGATGGCATAAAACTCTTGAAAAAAGTTAATGCAGGAAGCGCAGTCGTGCAAATAAAAACTAGACGACACCAATATCGAAATTGGATCAAATCTTTCAACTTAGTGCGTGTGCAGAACCAAGCCGAACAGATGTTAAAACTGATCATATTAAAGGACAGCAGACACATTTGGGAGATCATCAATGCTGGCAGTCTAAATCACTCTTACTCAATGTCGAATGGAGTGAATGGGGCCGGGTCGCTCATTTCTTGGATGTATTCGACGGCCACGACTGTATCGTGGTTCCATCATTATCTTTAACTACGGCAAAATGGAATGTGGCAGATTCCGCTGAAGACATCGAATGGGCAATTACGAAGCTAAAGTCTTCTAGGGCAGCAGGCCCAGATGGAATCTCCAATGTGATGCTGAAAACCCACAAAACCTTATGGGCCAATATGATGAGTTCTCTGTTTGAAAGAAATGCACATGAAAAAATCCTGCCGGACTCTTGGCTAAGGGCAGTGGTGGTGCCAATATTCAAAAAGGGCAATCGGGATGATCCTAAGAACTATCGCCCGATTGCCCTTTTGCATACAATCAGTAAGGTCTTTGGCTCATTCCTTCAAAAGCGTTTGGCAATCTGGGCGCAAGAGTTTTCGGTGGGTGATCCTCGGCAAACAGGTTTTACTAAAGGAGTAGGAGTCGAGTTAAACCTGGTGCTCCTAAATTGTTTAAAACTCGAGGCCTTAAGGAGGAAGAAAATGTTGTACTTTGCCTTCATAGATCTGAGTCAGGCATTTGACAGCATTAACCGGAACCTCTTATGGAAGAAATTGAGTGATTGGAACTGTCCAAGTGATCTGTTGGCGCCCCTAATTGCTCTACACTCTAAGACGTTCATTAGAGTAAGGCTAAATCATCAGGGTGATTTATCAGATGAAATCCACACAAAAAGGGGCGTGAAGCAAGGCTGTCCGCTCGCTGCACAACTATTTAAACTTTTTATTTCAGACCTATCAGTGGCCTTAAAAGACATAAGGATTTTCCCGCCGGCAGTAAATGGGCAAAAAATAAGTTGGGTCATCTACGCAGACAACATTGTTCTCATGGATTCCACTCCAATTGGGCTACAGCGCCTGTTAAAGGCGCTCGAAAACTATTGCCTGCAAAATGACTTACAAATAAACTCAAAGAAGTCGAAGATAATCGTTGTTGGTCAAGGAAAGCAAGCACGATCCCGAAAATTTCGCTGGAATATAATGGAAGAACACCTGGAGTTATCGAACAGTATCAGATACCTAGGTGTTCGATTCAATAATTCCATTCGTGAGTGGGATTGGACGCAAGACCTGCTGGCTCGGCTGCAAATGTTTGCACTTCAAGGTGCTAAACTGCACGCAGCATATGGTAAATTTTCCTTTAAGCCAATACTAACATTCTACTTTCAAAAGGTGATGCCCGCAATAACCTTTGGGAGTTAATCGGGCTGGACTATTCCTCAAGATCTGTGGAACAAGCTTGAGGGGAAATTCTGGCGAAAAGTTCTAAGCCTGCCGAAAAATTTGTCAGTTACAGCAATACAATATGAGCTATGTATTGAATCACTCTACGGTGTAGTCCTGTGGAAATCAATCTCCGTTCCTAGGAAAATGATGCTGGAACACCCTGTGAAACCATATGAAATCATGCACACAGTCTCAGAGCACCCTTCTGCCGTCCTAGTAATCAAGTGGAAGGAAAAGCTGCTTTGCATATTACACAATGCAGATGTGTCTCTTGAGACCGTAATCGAGCGTCCGCAGGTGGCAAAAAAGAAAATTCGACAACAAAATTGGATATCTAATGAAGAGTATCAAAACAATTTGGCTTCTTCCTTAGACCTTGGTTGCGCCCTAAATAAACTCGACGCTCTGCCAAAATATCTGGATAAATTTCCTTCAAGTTACCACAGAAACATGTTCCTACGTCTACGACTAAATCTCTACAAAAGCAAAGAGATACAAGTAATGAGGCGTGAGATACCTGAACAAGACGCCCGATGTCGGTTCTGTAACCAAGCAACAGAATCCTTACGGCACCTAATCATTGACTGCGAAGCGATTGGCGCTCAGCGTTCTCTACATTTAGCTCATTTCGCTCCTCAGTCAGGAAACATGGATGCCTGGTGGTGTTATCTAATTGGAGGCTTTAACACTCAATTAACCTGTGCAATTATAAATTTTATGGACGCTTTGCAGCTAACCAACACAGAGGGTTTTGTTTGAGATAGTTGGATCCTTTGGAATTTGGATCTTCTTTTCTTTTAGATTTTATGAGGAACTGTAACTTAAAGTTTTTCTTTTCTTTGTATAAACTAATGATACATAAAAAAATTAAAAAACAAAAAAAAAGACCACTTCGGATGTCATCACCACAGTTGATGGAACTGAGATTGCCTCGGGGCCTGTAACTCATTCCACTACAGAGATAACACTGTTGAGTCAAGATGGGCATCGAGTGACTATTGTGTTTGATCTAATCAAAGCCCCACAGTTCCAGATAATACTGGGGATGCCATGGTTGGAAACACATAATCCTTGTATAGAATGGCGATAGAAGAGAATAACCTTCCCGGATTGTGCACACACCTGTTACCCGGAGAAAACTTTGAACAAAGGCCTGGCTACAGTCGTTAACCCAATCGTGCAGTTACCTCAGGAATACCAAGAATTTCAGGATGTTTTTCAAAAAGAACAGGCCAATACATTACCTCCTCACAGATCATACGATTGTCAAATCGACCTCCTACCCGGTGCACAACCCCCATGCAGTAGAATCTACGCCCTCACAGAACCTGAAAATCTTCACCTACGGCAATACTTGGACCAATACCTTGCTAATGGCTTTATTCGTCCTTCCAAGTCTCCTGCATCCTCAGCTTTATTCTTCGTGCCAAAAAAGGAATGTGACCTTAGAACGTGCATAGATTACCGTGCATTAAATCAGATTACGGTAAAAAAACGATACCCATTGCCTCTGATCCCCGAATTACTAGACCAAGTAAAGGATGCTTGTATCTACACTAAGTTAGATCTCCGAGGGGCATATCATCTGGTAAGTCTCAAGAAAGGCGATGAATGGAAGAATGCCTTTCGCACCAAGTACGGATTATTCGAATATCAGGTGATGCCCTTCGGGTTGTGCAATGCACCAGCAGCCTTCCAGTATTTTATGAACGATGTCCTTCGTGAACTCATTGACGTCTGTGTCATCGTATACATAGATGATATTCTAGTGTACTCCTCCTCAGAATCAGACCATGTTAAACACGTGTGTGCAGTCCTTGAGAAACTATGCCAGCACAAGTTATATGCAAAATTGGAAAAATGTGTTTTTCATGCTACGGAAGTTGAATTTCTTGGATTTATCCTGACTGTCGAAGGGTGTCCGAATGGACTCTCGAAAGGTGGACACAATTCTCAAGTGGCCATCACCCAGTTCAGTCAAAGGGGTACAAAGCATGTTCGGATTTGCTAATTTCTACCGCAGATTCATTCCGGACTTCTCCCATGATGTACACCCCATCACAGCACTTTTGCGAAAAAACAAACGCTTCTTGTGGACCGAAGAGGCTGAAAAGGCCTTCCAAGAGCTGAAAGCGAAATTCACATCAGCACCTGTCTTAAAGCATCCACGCCCTGAGCTTCCATACATAGTAGAAACTGATGCATCCAGTTTAGCCATGGGAGCTGTCCTGTCCCAGAAGGATCCTGAAACAGGTCAACTTCACCCAGTAGCGTTTTGGTCCAGAAAGTTCTCAGCACCTGAGTTAAACTATGCGATTACCGATAAAGAGCTATTAGCTATCAAATCCGCCTTTAAGGCTTGGCGGCACTACCTTCTTGGTGCCAGGCATACCATTACCGTAATCACTGATCACCGGAACCTGCAGTATTTAAAAACAGCCAAAGCCCAATCATCGCGACAACTTCGATGTGCATTGTTCTTTGCCGAATTCGATTTCGTGATCACTTATCGACCAGGCCGCAAAAATGGCAAAGCAGATGCCTTATCCCGAATAGGGATGGGAGAAGCATATGCAAACCCGGAGCCGGTGCCAATAATTCCCGAGCAAAGAATTCTTGGCATAACTACTCTACAGACACTAGAAGATATTCATTCAAAAATCCAACAACTCTTCGATCCAGCAACCCTGCAGGACTGGGTAAAGAAAGGCCCGGACTACTCAGTCGTCAATGACCTACCTTACTATCAGGGATGACTATTTCTACCACACAAGGAAATACAAGAACTAGTCATCTCCAATTACCATGACACCCTGATGGAAGGGCACCCAGGTATCGCAAAAACTGAAGCGAAAATTAAGAGACAGTTCTGGTGGCCCACTTGGCGAAAAGACGTAAAGTAATTTGTGATGTCTTGTGGCATTTGCGCCCAAAACAAAAGCCAGAAGAAAAAGCCCGCTGGCCTTTTACAACCTTTGGATATTCCACCTACACCCTGGCACACCTTGTCTTTAGACTTTATTACAGATCCATCCTAGTTATTGTGGATCTTTTTTCCAAGATGGCCCACTTTATTCCTTTAAAAGGATTACCTTCCGCTTCAATTTTGGCCAAGGAGTTCCTCGAAAACATTGTTCGAATACACGGATTTCCTTCCGTATTGGTCTCTGACCGAGGCAGTCAATTCATTTCACAATTTTGGAAGAAATGTTGTCAATTGGCGCAAATCGACGTGAGGTTATCAACCAGTCACCATCCCCAGACCGATGGTCAGACGGAGAGGACCAACCAGACCCTTGAACAGTACCTACGTTGCATGCTGCACCAGACCGAAAGCAATTGGAAGGATATTTTACGTATTTCCGAATATGCATACAATAACTCAGTACATTCTGGAACCGGACAAAGCCCCTACTATACCCTATATGGACATCACGCTCGAACCTCAGAACTCGATTCACCTCAGCACTTAGAAATGCCTGCAGTTAGTCATTTACACTCTACTATTATACAAGCCTTTAAGGAGGCAACAGAACATTTGAAACAAGCGAAAGAGAAATATAAGAAAAATGCTGATCAACATAGAAGCGATGCTCCACGATATCAGATTGGGGATCAAGTTTGGCTGGCTACAAAACACATACCTCTAAAAGGAACTCGGACTTTCAATCCTGGTATTTGGTACCTTACACTATTAAGGCCATTATCAACCCGGTGGCCGTCAAGTTGGAATTACCCTCTAATATGCGGATCCATCCTGTCTTTCATGTTTCACTTCTGAAACCAGTTCAACCCGGGACAAGACTTGCCAAACCACCTGACCCCATCCTAATAGATGGAGAACCTGAATTCGAGGTAAAGAATATCCTGGACTCTAAGTTGGTTAAATCAAGACTTTTTTATTTAATCGACTGGAAAGGTTACGGACCACAGGAAAGGTCATGGGAGCCTAGTGACCACGTTCATGCACCTCGGTTGGTGAAGAAATTCCATCGGAACTTCCCAGACAAACCAGGGCCAAGGGGAAGAACAACTTTAGGAGGGGCCTTGGGGGCGAGTGCTGTCATGATGCCTACCCCCGGGCATCCGGATCAAGCCCATCAGCCCCGGGAGCAGGCATCCAGACATTTACAAAAACCCCAGCAGCCCCAGCTAGGGGCTGTCTGGGTTCAGTCCTGGCGCCGTAGGCACCAGGCTCATAATAAAAATCACTCCTGGCGCCATAGGCTCCAGGCTCATAGACATTACTTACCTCATGCAGACCATGCTGCAAATAAATCCAAGCCAACGTGAGGCCTGGATGGGACTATTTTACTACAGGGACTATTTTTTACTCGGGTGTGGTCCTGGGGAACTTCTTTCCTGGGACTACTTTGGAGGCTATTTAAACCACGCCCGAACAGCAGCACATGCTTCGTGTTATTCTGCATCCAGCAGCGTGACTCTCACCGTGCCTGCAGCCAGCATCCAGTCTTCTGCCACGCCCGCGTGCCTGCAGCCAGCATCCAGTCTTCTGCCACGCCCGCCTCGAACCCGGAGCTCCCAGAATAAAGAGGAAGAAAAGGACAAGGTTAGAAAACAAACTTATTTCAAATTCCTCACCTGATTCCGGATCCATTTCATCTCCCAACCTGGAAAGTATATCAATCCTGCACGCGTCGCTTTGCCAGCTCCAGCACGGCGCCATACTCACCAGTTCTCACAGCATCTTTCGATCCGGCACTGTCTCTATCATTTCTTCGCCGTACTCCGGCACCTATGGGCACAAGAATAACAAGGTGAGCCAAGGGAATCAACAAATACCTCTTACCACCATAGACTTACCTGATTTTCCACCGGTGGTATTATTCTCCATATCTTCATATGCCGCATCTGTAAAGAGGGAGAAAAACAACACGTTAACGCATGCAATAGTTACCGGACAGCGTTGGGTAACACAGACTCTTACCTGAACGCCAGCAGCAGCTATGAGACCTTCTCACGAACTCAGTTGCAACTTAAGGAAGGAAGGGGACAAGAGTGAACATCGGGCACATTGAACTCTTTGAACTTGATACTTACCAATCCCACCTGGGACTTCAGAGTCATTGCTTATCGGAACTCTCCCAACGCCTTCAAACCAGTGAAGTAACTGGTATCTACGCGCCCCTGCAAGACACGCAGGATGGAGAGCTCATCTTTTACAAACATAAGGTGAGGTTACTAAGGGGATATCGGAGGTGATTAGTGGGGGAGAGCGAGAACAGTTGGGAGGCCATCACTAAAACCCACAGGTGGCTAATCCCTGTCTCCACTTGCAGGAAAATACTTCTTCGGGTCCAGCAGACAAGACTAGGCGGGCCAGTCCAGACAGTCATCTCTGCACTACGCATCACGTTGACGGAGACTGCAGCTGTCCGGGTCCGATCGACACCCCTGTGGGGTCCAGGTGAGCGTAACAGAACACGAAGCCTTTCTAAAAATACCCACCCGGGTGTTATGGAAACCTTGGAAATCGACCAACTGGCCCAATTATTGGGGGAACTTAGGCCGGAAGTACATGCCGCTCACCAAGAGACTAATGCCCTCAGGAGAGAACTTATTGTCTCAAAAGAGCGCACTGATGATCTGGCTAAGCAACTACTGCAAAACCAAGCTGGGCAAACGCCCCTACCTGGATATGGGGGAAACCCAACCCCTGTTTCATCAAGAAATCCTGTGCAAGTGGTTTTACCAGGAAATATTCAGTTAGCTCCACCCAAACGCTTTGCTGGGGACCCCAAAAGGTACGGCGTGTTTATGAACCAATGCTGCTTGCACTTTTTATGCAGACCAGGAGCCTTTCCAAATGACCAAGCCAAAGTAGCCTTTGTATTGTCATATCTTAGTGGCAGCGCAGCAGATTGGTCCATTCCGTTAGTCAACCAGGATGATCCTCTTCTCCGGGATTTTCAGAGTTTTCAAAGGAGCATGGAAAAACTATTCGCCAGACACTCACAGGGTCAAGCCCTGGACAAGGAACTTTTATCCTTACGACAGGGTAACCAGGATCTGCTAACCTATATTGCAACCTTCAATAGGTTGGTGGTGGAAACCGGGTGGCCAGAGGAAAAACGAATTACATTGTTTAATCGTGGACTTCGGGGAGAACTCAAAGACGTCTTGGCTCAAGTTGTGAACCCACCTCAGGATTGTCCAGCTAGACCACCGACTTCAGAACCGAAAGACTGATCGAGCTAAATTCGAGAATCGGGTATTGGTTAAACCCAACGTTGCCCCCAAAGGAACAGATGCATCTGAACCTATGCAGATCGGGGGAGGGGTTAAAGGACCCTTAACTCAAAAGGAAAGAGAAAGAAGACGACAGATGCAGTTGTGTCTGTGCTGTGGAACCTCAGGACATTTTCTACGGGATTGCCCTACAAAACCACCCAAGAAGGTGGTAGGAGTTGCTGTTAAAAGCCACATAGAGCCTGATTCGGGAAACAACCACGCCCGACAAGCGTAGAGGTCCGCTTGCCGAGCTTAAAGAAGGACACTCAGACCTTGCATCGGATCATCCCAATGGTCCTACTTGATCCCAGGCAGCCATCACGTATGCACGCAGTAAGGGCGTACATAGATAGCGGGGCCGTAGGAAACTATATGGACCACGAGTTGGTGTCAAGGATGAATCTACCTCTTTGCAAAGGAGTACGGTGACGAGTTCAGTCTACCGCTGATCTCGCTGTGTGTGGTCGTCAAGAGGAGCTGCTGCTACGGACCTTTATTTGGAACTGTTGCTTTAATTCTTGGACCTGCCTTTAAATATCATGTGGGGGCGCGGAGGTCGGTGACGAGTTCAGTCTACCGCTGATCTCGCTGTGTGTGGTCGTCAAGAGGAGCTGCTGCTACGGACCTTTATTTGGAACTGCTGCTTTAATTCTTGGACCTGCCTTTAAATATCACGTGGGGGCGCGGCGCGGAGTTCGGTGACGATTTCAGTCTACCACAGTCCGCCGTGCATCCGCTGCTGCTGCCCACCTTGCTTCCTCTTCCTGTGTCCCTGACATTCTCCGTATACCAACAAAAATGTCAGAAGCCTCGTACAGAATGGTGACGGCGAAAGAGGGACCACAGACCCGTCATAAATCACTGCTCTCCCAAAGAAAAGTGCAGTCGAGTCTCCCAAAGGAGGTAAGCCCTGTTGCCTCGGCGGAGTCAAATGCTCCAAATGCTCTAAATGATCTTATTGAGTTTGTTACTGAGAGCGGTATGGCGGTGGTTACTTGCCTGGAAAAAGGCTCGGTGCCCTCGTTAGCCGCACTGTCTTTAACATCGTTGGGCTCTCTTCGAAAGCAGCCCATTTAATCAATGGGTAAGTCCCGACATCGGTCATGTTGAGCTGGCCCCGGCTTTCTCTCCTTCTGTGTATGTGGATGCCAGTGATGTCACGCAGACATCTCCTTTCGAATTAACTGACTCTGA
This sequence comes from Ambystoma mexicanum, assembly GCF_040938575.1. Taxonomy (NCBI): domain Eukaryota; kingdom Metazoa; phylum Chordata; class Amphibia; order Caudata; family Ambystomatidae; genus Ambystoma; species Ambystoma mexicanum. The sequence goes on along the minus strand of NC_090931.1, from coordinate 1,509,534,156 downwards.
CCTGATGGCAATTAATTTGCCTAACGTCCTTACACAGGACAAGGATTTGCAAAAACCACCTTTGATTGACATTCAAGGCGCTGGAAAGCCTGGCGCCTCCCCGCTCCTTTTACCGTCTGTTGGGGGTGAAAATACTCTAGAGGTACAGGGCCCTTCAAATGTCCCCACAAATGTCAAATGCAGTGAGGCTGATATAAATACGAAAATTGGTGAGGGCGGGCTCTCTGAGCCTTTGCCAGTAACGATGCAAAGTTCTACCGACCTCTCAGCTCGAGAAGCACGACTGACAGTCCGACTGAAAGCAGACTTTCTAGCCACCTATGAACGACTGAATGCTAGTTTCTCACAAAATCAACCCATGCAAAAAAACAAGTTAGAAACAATGAGAAACAGGCGATCAGTGAGCTTACTCCATAAGTCCATCGACAGGTCTGAAATTTCAATGCTGTCTGGCACAAACAACCCTCCCCATCAAACTTCTTGCGAAAGCATCGAGTCACCAGGTACTAAAGAAGTTGAGAAGAGAGCTGTAACGAGTATCCCAGTTGTGGGTGACCTGCCAAAAGAAAACATTGCGACGCCTAGCATGGCAGATGCAGCTTCTGACTCTGGTAGAGCCGACCAACCTTCCAAAAGCTCTATGTCTACGGCTGCAAGTATCCAAATACACAATAATGTATTGGCGGCAACATCAATTGCCTTACTTCCATTCATGAAACTGTATGAATCTTTACACGATGCTGTAAGCGATCAAACGTCACTGCTTGCAGCTGTTAACGCAAACATTTCAAGTCTTGAAAGTTTTTCTCAATCGATTGCCACAAGACTTGAAAATGAAGCAGAAACATCTGCAAAATGGCAAAACAGATTATGCGACCTTGCCCGTCAGTCAAACAGTGACAAATCTGCACTAATGGAGGCAGTAATTGAGTGCACAAAGTGGATGTGCCACAACATGTCTACAAACATGAGACCAGGATGTGACAGGATTTATGTTCCGCCCTGTCAAACTCACTTGGCTAAAGAATCTCCTTTGGAGGCCGGACATGCCCCCCAAAAGCAACAAGAGACCTCTGGTGGATCTGACCGTAGTGCTGCTGTGGGGAGCCAAATTCACGAATCAAGGGCACCGGAAAAAAGCGCCTCTTTCTTGCAAGCCAAGAGCCTGGCGGAGAGTTTAAAAAGTGATCGGCTCCCGCCTGCTGGGGTAATAATCCACACTCCTCAGCAGGCTTGCCCCGTCAATGCTGGCGAGGGAGCTGCCCCGTCTGCTTTGCTAGAGGCGGGTAATCAGTCTGAAAAAGGTGTAGTGGAACGAGAGCAAAGAAACTTAACAGAAAAACTTTCTTTTGGGATCTTTCACAAGCCCACAGTGCTGGAGAATGAGAGGGAAAAGCGTCTCCATGAAAAAAAGTTTTGCGGCTTCAAATCTTCTAAAAAATGTTCAAGTCTGAAACAAGTTGCCAAACGTGCCCGCACAACGTGTAAGAAAAAATTCATACGGAATCTTTCAACTCTGCCTCCGCCTTCCTTGTTTAATCGGCCGGTAAAATGTGTAGAGGATAAACTAAATCCTAAACTCGTCACAGTGAAAAAGTTGATATCCCAACCAAATGCCAAAAGAGCAAGAGAAGCCTCAGACAGTGACAACGATGCTGTCTCCGATGTCTCACTAGATCTATGTGAGTACTCCACATACTCAATAGACGATGATGACATCGATGAGGGTGAGGATACTGCAGCAACAATCATCCCGGCTCCTGTGAAAACTGGCAAAGAAATCAAGCCGCGGTCGGGTGTTTCAAACGAGTCTTTACCCCGAACTGGCGTGCAAGCGTCTAAGCAAACTCCAAGGGCACTCCCAATACCGATTGACATCAAGGAAATTAAAGGGTCGAATTTGAACAAGGGAGGGATGGCCAATCTCCCAAATCCTTTGTGCGGAAAACTAAATCCAAAATGAACAAGAGCACAAGCTGAAAAACTTAACAAAAGTGCAAAGATGTTTAGTAAAAAACGAAGCGAGGGAACTAATAAAAGGTCTATGGAAAATCCAGATAAAAAATGCCCTGCCAGAACAAAAAGAAGTAAACTTGAACCGAAGGAATATTCTAAAACTGCTGCAGTGTATTCCAACGCTACGCACAACAAAATCTGACGACATAGCAGTCGTCGAATATATGTCTGAGGACTTCTCGGATTGGGTAAACTTACATCTAAACTCTAGTTCCCTCAGAGTGGCTGTAATGGATGCTGCGGATGATTTCATGTTCTTTGGTTTTGAAGTTTTAAGTGCGGATGCTCGCGATGAGGATAGTATATACTCATCGCCAGTTGAGCAAACTGAAAATGAAAAAAGAAGGAAAGCACTGCGGGCCCACATGAGTACAAATCACACGCCTTGTTCAAAAGATACAAAACAACAGGACCATTAGCTAAGAGTGGACATTATTGAAGGCAACCATCAACTTTTATCCTGGAACACTCGTGGCTTTACACATCTGTTTGATGGAAAGTGGCAATTTCCGATGCAATTGTCAATTATATGTCTTCAAGAAACTTGGATGCGTGATTGCCCTGTATGCAATGGCTACACAGTTTTCCTGAACCCTGCAGGAAAGAACCTTTTTGGTCGTCCCTTTGCTGGTCTGGTTACAATGATCAAAAATAACATCGACTGGACGATTGTATCTTCTGAAAATCTCAATATGTTCGTACAAGTAACTAAAATTCAAAGCACACAATCTTCTTCTTCCTGTAGTCACGTGACATTGATCGTCAACATTTACTGGAACACTGCAATGATTTCACAATCTAACTTCATTGGAACTGTGCTGACGGCGGTGGACGAGTGTCTATTAGCCTTTGAAGATCCAATAATTATAATATGTGGGGACTTCAATTATGCCTGGCTAAATAATCCAATGAAAAAATGCACTGCATCAGGTTCAATAATCAATCAGAATGCAAGATCGTGGAGATCGATGACTAAAAGAGATGGCATTAAGAGAGTGCTCAATGCTGAATGGATCCACCCGAGGTGATATTCCCCCAGGTTTTACATAGAAGCGAGGCGTGAGTAAAAAGACTCTCGATTATATCTGGGTGTCCAGAAATTTCCTATCAAAAGTCACAACACTTGAAATAAAAAAGACAGAAAAAAGTGACCATGATGCAATGCTGTTGAATTGGGAAAAAGCAACTAAACCTGCTGCACTCAAGTATAACGAGAGTGTAACCATAAATAATGGAGCAAACAGGCTGCGCTTGAGTGCTCCCCAGATGCTAACGCTGACAAGTAACCTTGAAAAAGCAACTTTAACAACTTCAAGGATAAACTACCCATTGCTGCTAGACTATTTCAAAGCAAGGAACTCTAATCACAAGGGGTCTGCAATTGAAGTAAAACATCCTTTCAATGCAACTGTAAGCAATGAAAAGAAAAAACTTTGTGATGGCATAAAACTCTTGAAAAAAGTTAATGCAGGAAGCGCAGTCGTGCAAAATAAAAACTAGACGACACCAATATCGAAATTGGATCAAATCCTTCAACTTAGTGCGTGTGCAGAACCAAGCCGAACAGATGTTAAAACTGATCATATTAAAGGACAGCAGACACATTTGGGAGATCATCAATACTGGCAGTCTAAATCACTCTTACTCAATGTCGAATGGAGTGAATGGGGCCGGGTCGCTCATTTCTTGGATGTATTCGACGACCACGACTGTATCATGGTTCCATCATTATCTTTATCTACGGCAAAATGGAATGTGGCAGATTCCGCTGAAGACATCGAATCGGCAATTACGAAGCTAAAGTCTTCTAGGGCAGCAGGCCCTGATGGAATCTCCAATGTGATGCTGAAAACCCACAAAATCTTATGGGCCAATATGATGAGTTCTCTGTTTGAAAGAATTGCACATGAAAAAATCCTGCCGGACTCTTGGCTAAGGGCAGTGGTGGTGCCAATATTCAAAAAGGGCAATCAGGATGATCCTAAGAACTATCGCCCGATTGCCCTTTTGGATACAATCAGTAAGGTCTTTGGCTCATTCCTTCAAAAGCGTTTGGCAATCTGGGCGCAAGAGTTTTCGGTGGGTGATCCTCGGCAAACTGGTTTTACTAAAGGAGTAGGAGTCGAGTTAAACCTGGTGCTCCTAAATTGTTTAAAACTCGAGGCCTTAAGGAGGAAGAAAATGTTGTACTTTGCCTTCATAGATCTGAGTCAGGCATTTGACAGCATTAACCGGAACCTCTTATGGAAGAAATTGAGTGATTGGAACTGTCCAAGTGATCTGTTGGCGCCCCTAATTGCTATACATTCTAAGACGTTCATTAGAGTAAGGCTAAATCATCAGGGTGATTTATCAGATGAAATCCACACAAAAAGGGGCGTGAAGCAAGGCTGTCCGCTCGCTGCACAACTATTTAAACTTTTTATTTCAGACCTATCAGTGGCCTTAAAAGACATAAGGATTTTCCCGCCGGCAGTAAATGGGCAAAAAATAAGTTGGGTCATCTACGCAGACAACATCGTTCTCATGGATTCCACTCCAATTGGGCTACAGCGCCTGTTAAAGGCGCTCGAAAACTATTGCCTGCAAAATGACTTACAAATAAACTCAAAGAAGTCGAAGATAATCGTGGTTGGTCAAGGAATGCAAGCACGATCCCGAAAATTTCGCTGGAATATAATGGAAGAACACCTGGAGTTATCGAATAGTATCAGATACCTAGGTGTTCGATTCAATAATTCCATTCGTGAGTGGGATTGGACGCAAGACCTGCTGGCTCGGCTGCAAATGTTTGCACTTCAAGGTGCTAAACTGCACGCAGCATATGGTAAATTTTCCTTTAAGCCAATACTAACATTCTACCTTCAAAAGGTGATGCCCGCAATAACCTTTGGGAGTTAATCGGGCTGGAATATTCCTCAAGATCTGTGGAAAAAGCTTGAGGGGAAATTCTGGCGAAAAGTTCTAAGTCTGCCGAAAAATTCGTCAGTTACAGCAATACAATATGGACTCTAATGACAGCTGTATTGACACAGAAAACTTCTCTCGGGCACAAGCCATTGGCCTACTACAGTGGCACATTAGACGCAAAAGTTACCGTCATTCTGTGAACGGGGTGCTATAGGTCAAGAGGTTGGGTCTCGGGGCACGGGTTGACCTGGGCATACTTTGGACGCTCTTAGAAGTAATGACAAATGGCTTAAACAATCTTGGTTCAATATTGGGTGTCTCATCTTTTCGGGGCCAGTAATACGGGGTGAGTTGGTGGGCCATGAGATTTGAGAGCGGTCGTCTCTGACCTTTGGTTATGGCTGGGATTTGCTGCCGGTTGTAAATACTTCAGGTGGCTGACCATGGCCCTGTAAGCTTCGGGGGTTGTGACTGCTTGCGATGGCTCCAGCCGAGCTGAGGGAGGCGAGGCAATGCAGCCTGGGCCTCTGACTCTCTCAGGGGAAGAGGGAGGGGGAACGGCCTTGGATGTATTTGCCGTGGGGTCCTGTTTGAACACTACAGGTTCTCGAACAAAACATGAGGATATATAAAATACACAATATTAGTTAAGTCTACCGAACTGAGATGTGTCTTTCCATAGTTCACTCCTTTACATAGTCATTACACACTTATTAATTTGCTTGCTAGCAGGATATAGAAAAACGCAACAGTTATGGTGTTACATGTAGATACGAGAAACATGAGGTAGCATTAGTGTTTGTGGAGTGCCCAAGAACAAATAGGTCATTACGTCTATTATCAGAGATACATGTTAAACCCTCTATACTACCGTTTAGTACTTTACATCCTACTTTAGTATGATTACATTTGTTTTTCGATACACTCTTAGCAGCACTTCGTTTGGTTGCGGCACATAGCCTTAGCATTCATACATTTTACTCTTTACTAAAAACACACATGATGTATAACTCTTAAGGGCTGTTAATCGCGAGCACATAATGACAGTGAGTTAAATCTCTTGGACGGTTTGTCCCATTACACATGTTTAGCCCTAATACATAATTGCTGTGAGTCTTAACATATACTTGCATTGGGGGGGGGGTGCCGATTTATTACGTGTAACACAAGGATAACTTTTGTTAAGACAGCAGTGAGGTCTTGTTGTATTAGACGGTGATTTAGCAGTTATTTTCCATGGCTGGCTCCACTGGCTGGGTCACGCTATTCAATAGTGATGCATTGCGGAGGGTGGAATGATACAGTGTTTGCCTCTAACACTAGCTCATGTCCGATAGCTCGTGGGAACGGACTCTCAGCGGATCTGCCAGGGTGCAGAGACAACAGGGCCATGCGAGGAGTCTCCGAGGGTGGGGGCTGTGCTCCAGCGCACGATGGCCTGTGTCTTGTAATGGTGGTTTGGTTAACAAAATGGTTTCCAGGGCCTAGCCTTAATACAGCATGCTTGGTCGATGTGTCAGTCGTTGGCCCCCCCTGCCACTTGGGCCCGGTATACTGGGGGCCTCCGACGAGCCATGGACCCAGCTAGGAGGGGACTGCAGGGGATGGGGGGTCTCTTAGACCTGTCCTCTCATACAGAGGACACAGAAAGTGAATGGACTAAGGTCATAGGGACGGACCATGAGGACTACAGCAGAAGGGAAATGTAGTTTGTTAAAAAAAAGGAAAAAAAAATGTTTCTCCATTTAAATGTTGACAAATGGTTTATTGTTGAAACTGCTGGAGACAGGAATAAAACAGAAGATGAAGCATAATGCTCGCCTCCTTGTCTTTAATAGATTCAACACTACCTGCGCTATTTAGCAGGGGTAATCTTCATTCTATAGAACACGCTTCGTTTTGCACCTGGTCAAAACTAGGTGGATTCCAAAGAAGTCCCTTTGTAAACGCTGCCTGGAAAGTGTATTTGAGGCAGCATTCACTTTTTCATGAGACCGAGAGGAAAACTGTGGGTAAAAGCAACATGGCCTTGCTTTTACTGTTGCCTTCTCCACTCTGCCTGGTGAATGTGTCAAATGTGTATAATTGTATGCAGGGGACCCAAAATGCATTACTATTTATTGGAAAATGACTGACATGTGGTCATTAAATCACCTTTATTAATCTGCAAGGGACCCTCTGCTTATTCTGCTGTAATCAATCCCATGCCACATTACTTTGTCTGACTCAGCTGCATTCCTGAAAGCAGATACAGGAATAAATCACCAAAAATGCACCCAATGGCATAAATCCCCGGAAATGATATAAATATGGCCACATCAGGGCTGTAGCTGGTTATCACTAAGGCTGGCATGGGGTACAGGATATGCCATAGCCAGGGCTAACTGTCAGTCTGCACTTCTTACCTGTTCAGGAGTAGCAGGAGGGTGGCAGACAGGCTGTGCAGCTCGGTGCCCTGGGCATAGGCGAGACCTGTGAAACAAACAAGACCAGAGAACCTGTAGTGCAGTGTCTGGGCCCCTTATTCACACGTCACAAAGAAGGGCCACACATCTGGCGCAAGTCTCACAGACACAGCCACCCCACGTTCCCACGCAGGGCTCGAAAAACTACTCACGCTTGCAAACACACGGTCTGGGTTTCTCACTTGCACACATAAAGGACTCTCATCCAAACACACCTCTGGCCCGTGCATCTTGCCTCACACAGAAAAACATCATCTCGTTACAGCACAAGAGAAGAAAGGGCGCAGTATTAAATGGTGGCGCATAGGCAAGATGTATTGCTTGTACATCTCCATTTAATGCTGCAGCCCATGTTCGTTATCAGGCAAGGTGGACTGAGGAGGGGCATGGAGCAGAGGTAACATCTCAGCTATGCTTTGCTCCTCATCTGTCTTATGTCAGGACTTCGTTGTGTGCCTGCATGAGTAAATTGAACAGATTCCAATGCAAACAGCCCCAGATCAGGAGCTGCTAATGAACAGGCAAATTCCACTGGAATCCATTAAAAAACGCTGCTTGCAAAGCATCATTTGCAGGCAGTGTTCACTTTTTTTATAAAACTGAAGCATATAGGCAATTTCGCCTGGTTTTACTCTTCAATTTTACACTACACTTTGTAATTGTTTAAAATTGCATGCAGGGGACTAAATAGCACGTAAGAGCTAACAACGGTCGTCACCTGCTTTCTTAAAATAACTTCTCAAGTGCCTTACACTCTCACCCAGAGATCTCCAGCACCTCAAACTCAAACACAGAGGAACTCATTTTAATGGAGCAAATTATTTGACGGCGGGGAGCAGCTACGTTAGCACTGCTCCCCGCTGCCACATTTACGTCATTTGCACAGCAGAGTGCAAATGTGCAGGGAAAAAGGCACTGTACAAGCATCTACGCTGTCCTTTTGCACCTGCACTTTTGCACTCCGCCGTGCAAATGAAGTAAACACTGCTTGCCATGTACTCGTGGCATGCAGCGTTTACAATGGATCCCTATGGAGTCAGCCAGCTTTATGCTTGCGCATAAAACCGGCGGGCGCCATAGGAATCCCTAGCATTTGCATCGGCATGAAACTGCATGCCGGCAAAAATGCTGCAGCATTTGTATGGTGGCGAGGAAGGACGGCAACGAAAACGCAAGTTATAATGAAATGAATACAAATGTGACTCAGCATGAATGAAAGTCGTTATGCCCAGAGCAAAATGAGCTCCAGAGAAATTCACATGCTCCTCAGACGCACAAACAGCATTCCCAAAGCTTCTAGCCCTCAAACACAGAAAATGTCCTGCCAACAGTACCTGTGGGTTCTGCCACTGTAGAGATATCGGAGTCTGAGTTGCTGGATCTGCAATGAAGAGTTCCGGTGCATTTGGCTTCTGTGGAGGAATCAAATAAGCCCCATTCAATCATCATCTGTCATTTTGACCTAAACAACTCCAAGTGCGTAACACCCTTCTCCATAGTTCCTTCGGTCAGCCCCTAATGGTCAACCTTGATCCGTAACGTGCCCAGCTTTCAGAGTATTGAACCCACACACTGTTCTGTGATTCCACAGCCATTCTTACCTGACCAACGTTTGTGAGAGTCTCTCAGGCACTCTCTCTTTAGGTATGTCTGAAAAAGCTGCAGCTCTGGGATTCTGAAGAGTTATATGGCGGGACAACAGGCCTAGGCCATCCATAATTTGCTGTTAGGAAAGTCTTTTTGTTGCAGCTTTCCCTCCTATGACATCAATGGAACCCCCAGCTATTTGCTAATGCTTTAACCACGTCCTGACCTTTGGAGGTAAGTAAAGCCCTTTTTCTTTACTTTGCTTGCTTCACTTGACTCTTTTGAGGGTACTGGTTAGCACCTATGTGTTACCAGTGCAGTGGGAAACCTATCCCCTTTGTGAAATTCCTGTTTTATTTTACTGTACCACACATTGCTAAGATGGATTTCCCAAATTAACTCTGGGGGTGGATTTTGGGAGGCCACTATATTATGATGGAGAGAGAGTCAATGGGGACTAGCCAAAACCAATCAAGGTAAGGTAGCAGAGTGGCAAGGCATAGCCTGAGGAGGGCTGTGGAAGTGATCTAGGGCTACAATAAGTCCACACAGAAGACCACCAGTAATTCAAGTTAGACAGGTAAGTACAAAAATATGCAATGATTATTAGCAGTTTAAAATACACACTAAGCAAGTAAAACCTCCAGGCAAATATTGTCACACACTTACTTTAAAATAGATATATACGTACACCATTTGGTGAGGAAAGAATGCATATATTACAATAGCCAGTGAAACACAGGTAAGTACTACCATGGAGGAAATTCAGTATATCTATCTATCTGTGGGAGAATGGTTACCGCTCCCTTGGTTTTTTAACACACTAATGGGTTTTCACCGTTTAAAAATGCTGCTGTTTGCCGCTACTTACGCACACAGCTAAGGAGATAAGGAATACCAAATTATCTAATGTCACTTATTTATTTAGAAATTGGTTACTCAGCGTACAAAAAATAATATTATAAAGCTGCTGAAGTCAGCTGGACAAAACATACACATTTACAACAATTGAATCACAAAATGTTTTACACAACAATATTGTTTACACGAAAACTTCAACAAATGAAATGTGAGTGGGAATTAGTATGCAGTGACCTTGCACGATACTTTTGGACACATAGAAAAGCGCTGAAATAGGAAAAATAAAGGTCTATACTGCCGTTTTTATTTAGCATTGATTTGTTCGACTCCACAACAGTTTTTTTGTATTTGCGAGTCTAAATTGCTTTACTATTATTCAGTGGGCCTCATTGAAGGTTTGGCGGTAACCAAACTTGCAATTTTTTCCGACGCCTGCGAATGGGCACTTACTGGGTCATTACGGCCTTGCCGGACCCGGTAATTACCCATTCGGGAGAAAGAAAGAAAGAAAGAAAGAAAGAAAGAAAGAAAGAAAGAAAGAAAGAAAGAAAGAAAGAAAGAAAGAAAGAAAGAAAGAAAGAAAGAAAGAAAGAAAGAAAGAAAGAAAGAAAGAAGGCCAAACAACAATATGGCCAATGGACAAGCAATAAACTCTTGGCACGTCCGTTAGTAGCCAATTGCGGTAAATACAATAGTGCATGAGTAATAAGTATAAAACATGGTAGAAAAATATCCACTGCCTCCTGCTCATCCTAGGCAGATTGTAAATGTAAACAAAAAGCAGTTATAAGGATACAAAGTACCCTAATTGCACTTCACTTTAAGGTGATGTCTGCAATTATAACAATACAAGAAATTCATAAAGAGAGACATAGGGCCTCATTAAATGTTTGGCAGTATTTTGGTGATAGATCTGCTGAAATACCACCACAATTAATTACTGCTACCACCACTTGATCCCGCAGATTGACTGCGAGATTACATGTGGTGGCATGCGCTATAAATCCCCATCTTTTGGAGTCTAATGGACTCCATGAGGATTTCGGCGGAAGTACCACTGGCAGAATTACACTGATTTTCTGGCAGTAATGTGGAGGATTTAGCTACAGCATTTTGCTAGAGGAAAGTCCTCCATCCTACTGCTAAAGTTGTAGTACAGCGGTGCAGTAATGTGGCAGGTAATGCAGTGATAACAGAGTTACCACTACTTTACAACTATTTTTCCCACACTTCTGTACTCGTAATGAGGCCCATAGTGTTAGCACTGATAGTCTTATGAACTAATGAGTGTCCCCATAAGAATGAGAAAGAGAATGAGCAAGAAGATAAGGGAAGCAGAAGGCTTTACTTACCACCAAAAGTCAGGTTAGGAGTCCAAACAAAGCAAACTAAATTGTGTCCTGTTCCATAGAAGCCTATGAGAGGACATTAGCAAAAAGAAATTCCGTCCTAACACTCGCCCCCCAGACTAGGGGGCAGAATATAGAGTGGCAAAGGGGGGGGGGAGAGGGCAAGAGAGAAACAGGGCAGAAAATAGAGTGGAAAGGGGGGGGAGGAGAGAAAGCAAGAGAGAAAGAGGACAGAAGATAGAGTGGCAAAGGAGGGGAGGAGAGAGGGCAAGAGAGAAAGAGGGCGGGAGATAGAGTGGAAAAGGGGGGGAGGAAAGAAGGCAAGAGAAAGAGGGCAGAAGATAGAGTGGCAAAGGGGGAGGAGAGCGGGCAAGAGAGAAAGAGGGCAGAAGATAGAGTGGCAAAGGAGGGGAGGAGAGAGGGCAAGAGAGAAAGAGGGCGGGAGATAGAGTGGAAAAGGGGGGAGGAAAGAAGGCAAGAGAAAGAGGGCAGAAGATAGAGTGGCAAAGGGGGAGGAGAGAGGGCAAGAGAGAAAGAGGGCAGAAGATAGAGTGGCAAAGGAGGGGAGGAGAGAGGGCAAGAGAGAAAGAGGGTGGGAGATAGAGTGGAAAAGGGGGGGAGGAAAGAAGGCAAGAGAAAGAGGGCAGAAGATAGAGTGGCAAAGGGGGAGGAGAGAGGGCAAGAGAGAAAGAGGGCAGAAGATAGAGTGGCAAAGGGGGGGAGCATAGAGGGCGAGAGAGAAAAAGGGCAGAAGATAGAGTGGCAAAGGGGGGAGGAGAGAGCGCAAGAGAGAAAGAGGGCAGAAGATAGAGTGGCGAAGGGGGGAAGGAGAGAGCGCAAGAGAAAGAGGGCAGAAGATAGAGTGGCAAAGGGGGGGAGAGAGACGGCAAGAGAGAAAGAGGGCAGAAGATAGAGCGGCAAAGGGGGGGAGAGACGGCAAGAGAGAAAGAGGGCAGAAGATAGAGCGACAAAGGGGGGAGGGCAAGAGAGATAGAGGGCAGAAGATAGAGCGGCAAAGGGGGGAGGAGAGAGGGCAAGAGAGAAAGAGGACAGAAGATAGAGTGTGAAGATGGGGGAGCAGAGAGGGCGAGAGAGAAAGAGGGCATAAGATAGAGTGGCAAAGGGGGGAGGAGAGAGGGCAAGAGAGAAAGAGGGCAGAAGATAGAGTGGCAAAGGGGGGAGGAGAGAGGGCAAGAGAGAAAGAGGGCAGAAGATAGAGTGGCAAAGGGGGGAGGGGAGAGGGCAAGAGAGAAAGAGGGCAGAAGATAGAGTGGCAAAGGAGGGGAGGAGAGAGGGCAAGAGAGAAAGAGGGCGGGAGATAGAGTGGAAAAGGGGGGAGGAAAGAAGGCAAGAGAAAGAGGGCAGAAGATAAGAGTGGCAAAGGGGGGGAGCAAGAAGGGTGAGAGAGAAAGAGGGCAGAAGATAGAGTGGCAGAGGGGGGAGGAGAGAGGGCAAGAGAGAAAGAGGGCAGAAGATAAAGTGGCAAAGGGGGGAGCAGAGGGCGAGAGAGAAAGAGGGCAGAAGATAGAGCGGGGAGGATTGAGGGCAAGAGAGAAAGATGGCAGAAGATAGAGTGTGAAGATGGGGGAGGAGAGAGGGCAAGAGAGAAAGAGGGCAGAAGATAGAGTGGCAAAGGGGGGAGGAGAGAGGGCAAGAGAGAAAGAGGGCAGAAGATAGAGTGGCAAAGGGGGGAGGAGAGAGGGCAAGAGAGAAAGATGGCAGAAGATAGAGTGTGAAGACGGGGGAGGAGAGAGGGCAAGAGAGAAAGAGGGTAGGAGAAAAGAGTGGCAAAGGGGAGGAGGAGAGAGGGCAAGAGAGAAAGAGGGCAGAAGATAAGAGTGGCAAGGGGGGAGCAGAGAGGGCGAGAGAGAAAGAGGGCAGAAGATAGAGTGGCAGAGGGGGGAGGAGAGAGGGCCAGAGAGAAAGAGGGCAGAAGATAGAGTGGCAAAGGGGGGAGGAGAGAGGGCAAGAGAGAAAGAGGGCAGAAGATAGTGGCAAAGGGGAGGAGGAGAGAGGGCAAGAGAGAAAGAGGGCAGAAGATAGCGTGGCAAAGGGGGGAGCAGAGAGGGCGAGAGAGAAAGAGGGCAGAAGATAGAGCGGGGAGGATTGAGGGCAAGAGAGAAAGATGGCAGAAGATAGAGTGTGAAGACAGGGGAGGAGAGAGGGCAAGAGAGAAAGAGGGCAGAAGATAGAGTGGCAAAGGGGGGGAGGAGAGAGGGCAAGAGAGAAACATGGCAGAAGATAAGAGTGTGAAGATGGAGGAGGAGAGAGGGCAAGAGAGAAAGAGGGCAGGAGATAGAGTGGCAAAGGGGGGGAGGAGAGAGGGCAAGAGAGAAAGAGGGCGGGAGATAGAGTGGAAAAGGGGGGGAGGAAAGAAGGCAAGAGAAAGAGGGCAGAAGATAGAGTGGCAAAGGGGGAGGAGAGAGGGCAAGAGAGAAAGAGGGCAGAAGATAGAGTGGCAAAGGGGGGGAGCATAGAGGGCGAGAGAGAAAAAGGGCAGAAGATAGAGTGGCAAAGGGGGGAGGAGAGAGCGCAAGAGAGAAAGAGGGCAGAAGATAGAGTGGCGAAGGGGGGGAGGAGAGAGCGCAAGAGAAAGAGGGCAGAAGATAGAGTGGCAAAGGGGGGGAGAGAGACGGCAAGAGAGAAAGAGGGCAGAAGATAGAGCGGCAAAGGGGGGGAGAGACGGCAAGAGAGAAAGAGGGCAGAAGATAGAGCGACAAAGGGGGGAGGGCAAGAGAGATAGAGGGCAGAAGATAGAGCGGCAAAGGGGGGAGGAGAGAGGGCAAGAGAGAAAGAGGACAGAAGATAGAATGTGAAGATGGGGGAGCAGAGAGGGCGAGAGAGAAAGAGGGCATAAGATAGAGTGGCAAAGGGGGGAGGAGAGAGGGCAAGAGAGAAAGAGGGCAGAAGATAGAGTGGCAAAGGGGGGAGGAGAGAGGGCAAGAGAGAAAGAGGGCAGAAGATAGAGTGGCAAAGGGGGGAGGGGAGAGGGCAAGAGAGAAAGAGGACAGAAGATAGAGTGTAAAGAGGGGGGAGGAGAGAGGGCAAGAGAGAAAGAGGACAGAAGATAGAGTGGCAAAGGGGGGAGGAGAGAGGGCAAGAGAGAAAGAGGGCAGAAGATAAGAGTGGCAAAGGGGGGAGCAAGAAGGGTGAGAGAGAAAGAGGGCAGAAGATAGAGTGGCAGAGGGGGGAGGAGAGAGGGCAAGAGAGAAAGAGGGCAGAAGATAAAGTGGCAAAGGGGGGAGCAGAGGGCGAGAGAGAAAGAGGGCAGAAGATAGAGCGGGGAGGATTGAGGGCAAGAGAGAAAGATGGCAGAAGATAGAGTGTGAAGATGGGGGAGGAGAGAGGGCAAGAGAGAAAGAGGGCAGAAGATAGAGTGGCAAAGGGGGGAGGAGAGAGGGCAAGAGAGAAAGAGGGCAGAAGATAGAGTGGCTAAGGGGGGAGGAGAGAGGGCAAGAGAGAAAGATGGCAGAAGATAGAGTGTGAAGACGGGGGAGGAGAGAGGGCAAGAGAGAAAGAGGGTAGGAGAAAAGAGTGGCAAAGGGGAGGAGGAGAGAGGGCAAGAGAGAAAGAGGGCAGAAGATAAGAGTGGCAAGGGGGGAGCAGAGAGGGCGAGAGAGAAAGAGGGCAGAAGATAGAGTGGCAGAGGGGGGAGGAGAGAGGGCCAGAGAGAAAGAGGGCAGAAGATAGAGTGGCAAAGGGGGGAGGAGAGAGGGCAAGAGAGAAAGAGGGCAGAAGATAGTGGCAAAGGGGAGGAGGAGAGAGGGCAAGAGAGAAAGAGGGCAGAAGATAGCGTGGCAAAGGGGGGAGCAGAGAGGGCGAGAGAGAAAGAGGGCAGAAGATAGAGCGGGGAGGATTGAGGGCAAGAGAGAAAGATGGCAGAAGATAGAGTGTGAAGACAGGGGAGGAGAGAGGGCAAGAGAGAAAGAGGGCAGAAGATAGAGTGGCAAAGGGGGGGAGGAGAGAGGGCAAGAGAGAAACATGGCAGAAGATAGAGTGTGAAGATGGAGGAGGAGAGAGGGCAAGAGAGAAAGAGGGCAGGAGATAGAGTGGCAAAGGGGGGAGGAGAGAGGGCAAGAGAGAAAGAGGGCAGAAGATAGAGTGGCAAAGGGGGGAGGAGAAAGGGCAAGAGAGAAAGAGGGCAGAAGATAGAGTGGCAAAGGAGGGGAGTGCAAGAGAGAAAGGGCAGGAGATAGAGTGGCAAAGGGAGGGGTGAGGAAGTGGGGGGAGGAGAGAGGGCAAGAGAGAAAGAGGGCAGAAGATAGAGTTGCAAAGGGGAGGAGAGGGCAAGAGAGAAAGAGGGCAGAAGATAGAGTGGCAAAGGAGGGGAGTGCAAGAGAGAAAGCGGGCAGGAGATAGAGTGGCAAAGGGAGGCGAGAGGAAGTGGGGGGAGGAGAGAGGGCAAGAGAGAAAGAGGGCAGAAGATAGAGTGGCAAAGGGGGGAGAGGGCAAGAGAGAAAGAGGGCAGAAGATAGAGTGGCAAAGGGGGGGGAGAGGGCAAGAGAGAATGAGGGCAGAAGATAGAGTGTGAAGAGGGGGGGAGAGAGGGCAAGAGAGAAAGAGGGCAGAAGATAGAGTGGCAAAGGGGGGGAGGAGAGAGGGCAAGAGAGAAAGAGGGCAGAAGATAGAGTGGCAAAGAGGTGGGAGGAGAGAGGGCAAGAGAGAAAGAGGGCACAAGATAGAGTGGCAAAGGGGTGGGAGGAGAGAGGGCAAGAGAGAAAGAGGGCAGAAGATAGAGTGGCAAAGGGGGGGAGAGAGAGCAAGAGAGAAAGAGGTCAGAAGATAGAGTGGCAAAGGGGGGAGGAGAGAGGGCAAGAGAGAAAGAGGGCAGAAGATAGAGTGGTAAAGGGGGGAGGAGAGAGGGCAAGAGAGAAAGAGGGCAGAAGATAGAGTGGCAAAGGGGGGAGGAGAGAGGGCAAGAGAGAAAGCGGGCAGAAGATAGAGTGGCAAAGGGGGGGAGGAGAGAGGGCAAGAGAGAAAGATGGCAGAAGATACAGCGCGAGGATTGAGGGCAACAGAGAAAGAGGGCAGAAGATAAGAGTGTGAAGAGGGGGAGGAGAGAGGGCAAGAGAGAAAGAAGGCAGAAGATGGAGTGGCAAAGGGGGGGAGAGGGCAAGAGAGAAAGAGGACAGCGGATAGAGTGGCAAAGGGGGGAGAGAGGGCAAGAGAGAAAGAGGGCAGGAGATAGAGTGCGACGAGGGGGAGGGCAAGAGAGAAAGAGGGCAGGAGATATAGTGGCAAAGGGGGGATGAGAGAGGGCAAGAGAGAAAGAGGGCAGAAGATAGAGTGGCAAAGGGGGGGAGGAAAGAGAGAAAGAGGGCAGAAGATAGAGTGGCAAAGGGGGAGGAGAGAGGGCAAGAGAGAAAGAGGGCAGAAGATAGAGCAGGGAGGATTGAGGGCAAGAGAGAAAGAAGGCAGAAGATAGAGTGGCAAAGGGGGGAGGAGAGAGGGCAAGAGAGAAAGAGGGCAGAAGATAAGAGTGTGAAGAGGGGGGAGGAGAGATGGCAAGAGAGAAAGAGGGCAGGAGATAGAGTGGCAAAGGGGGGGATAGAGGGCAAGAGAGAAAGAGGGCAGAAGATAGAGCGGGGAGGATTGAGGGCAAGAGAGAAAGAGGGCAGAAGATAATGTGGCAAAGGGGGGAGGAGAGAGGGCAAGAGAGAAAGAGGGCAGAAGATAGAGCGGGGAGGATTGAGGGCAAGAGAGAAAGAGGGCAGAAGATAGAGTGGCAAAGGGGGGAGGAGAGAGGGCAAGAGAAAAAGAGGGCAGGAGATAGAGTGGCAAAGGGGGGAGGAGAGAGGGCAAGAGAGAAAGAGGGCAGAAGATAGAGCGGGGAGGATTGAGGGCAAGAGAGAAAGAGGGCAGAAGATAGAGTGGCAAAGGGGGGGAGGAGAGAGGGCAAGAGAGAAAGAGGGCAGGGGATAGAGTGGCATAGGGGGGGGAGAGAGGGCAAGAGAGAAAGAGGGCAGGAGATAGAGTGTGAAGAGGGGGGAGGGCAAGAGAGAAAGAGGGCAGGAGATAGAGTGGCAAAGGGGGGAGGAGAGAGGGCAAGAGAGAAAGAGGGCAGAAGATAGAGTGGCAAAGGGGGGGAGGAGAGAGAGAAAGAGAGAAAGAGGGCAGACGATAGAGTGGCAAAGGGGGGAGGAGAGTGGGCAAGAGAGAAAGCGGGCAGAAGATAGAGTGGCAAAGGGGGGAGGAGAGAGGGCAAGAGAGAAAGAGGGCAGAAGATAAGAGTGTGAAGAGGGGGGAGGAGAGAGGGCAAGAGAGAAAGAGGGCAGGGGATAGAGTGGCAAAGGGGGGAGAGAGGGCAAGAGAGAAAGAGGGCAGGAGATAGAGTGTGAAGAGGGGGGAGGGCAAGAGAGAAAGAGGGCAGAAGATAGAGTGGCAAAGGGGGGAGGAGAGAGGGCAAGAGAGAAAGAGGGCAGAAGATAAGAGTGTGAAGAGGGGGGAGGAGAGAGGGCAAGAGAGAAAGAGGGCAGAAGATAGAGTGTGAAGAGGGGGGAGGAGAGATGGCAAGAGAGAAAGAGGGCAGAAGATAAGAGTGTGAAGAGGGGGGAGGAGAGAGGGCAAGAGAGAAAGAGGGCAGAAGATAGAGTGTGAAGAGGGGGGAGGAGAGATGGCAAGAGAGAAAGAGAGCAGGAGATAGAGTGTGAAGACAGGGGAGGAGAGAGGGCAAGAGAGAAAGAGGGCAGAAGATAGAGTGTGAAGAGGGGGGAGGAGAGATGGCAAGAGAGAAAGAGGGCAGAAGATAAGAGTGTGAAGAGGGGGAGGAGAGAGGGCAAGAGAGAAAGAGGGCAGGAGATAGAGTGTGAAGACAGGGGAGGAGAGAGGGCAAGAGAGAAAGAGGGCAGGGGATAGAGTGGCAAAGGGGGGAGAGAGGGCAAGAGAGAAAGAGGGCAGAAGATAGAGTGGCAAAGGGGGGAGGAGAGCGGGCAAGAGAGAAAGAGGGCAGAAGATAAGAGTGTGAAGAGGGGGAAGGAGACAGGGAAGAGAGAAAGAGGGCAGAAGATATGATTTTTATAAATTGAGGGACAGACTTTGTTTGCATCTGTGCCTCCATTTCTAAAAATGGTTTTGGGTTGAGTGCATACTTGTCAACCCTACTGATTTAGGCAGTAGGCCACTGCTTTTTAAGCAGTCCTAGCACTTACAGATTTGAGCGACAGATCCTACTGCTTTTTACAGTGGTCGGTAATTTAGGTGACGCTAAGACAATTACTCTGCCTGTGTGCTGGGCGGGAAGGCGATACGTGTGAGTGATGGGCGCAGATGAATGCACTGACCTGACGGCTGCATGACTCTGCTCTGCACTCTGATGAGCCACCGCCACACAGCATCTTGTAGTATCCTAGTATCATATATACTATGTTGTGCTGTGTGATTATGTGATTGAGTAGTGGAGCTCGGAATGTTGGTGCGAGGCCTGGAATGGGGCGAGTGTGAGGATTCCAGGGAGGGACGGTTGGGACTGGGAGATGGACTAGGAACCAGGGCAGAGGCTTATCACCTACTCTCCTACCTATCTGATACTATGCTATGTAACTAAGAAGAATAAAGCCTGTTTCCTTTTATACTTACCTGAGTCAGCCTGGTTCCTGCTCCCTGTCATCACTGGCTCAGGGATACATCACATCTGCCTATCAGACTCAAACAGTCCGTCAGAGAAGCAATGGATTGCCAAGAGACCATGCATATGGCACAGGATGCGAAAGGGCAATGGCAAGGAGACGCCCGATCCCAATGGAGAATGACCAGCAGTACGGATGCATGGAGCCAGATCATGTATTCATGCACTCGTGCAATGCTTCTCGGGTCGCGGCTTAGAGGACATGTACTATTATGCGCACAGTGAAGGAACTCATCGTCAGTGGCCTGCAAGTCGCTGAAAGGTGAATGCATGACAGGAATAGCGGCCTTTGAAACATTTCCTGGGCTTGCCGGCACACAGACGTTTGGGGGGCCCAAGACCCTTGAGTTATCCCCCCTCCCCCGCAATCTTCCTGGGCCCAGACAGGTGCGAAGGAGGGACTTATAAAGAGAGGGGGGGCATGAGAGATAGAGTGGCAGAGAGAGGAGGGGGGGGGGGAGAAGAGAGTGATATGACTCCCCTCACCTCAGATACTGCATGGGGGGCGCGGGGGGGGGTCAGGCTGCAGGCTGGATCCTCTGCATGAACATCGTGACCCCTTCCCCCGCCACCTAAATCGCGAGGGTTGCCATGTGTGTACCCAGAGAGGGACGCAGGGCCATCCGTCCGTCCCGCGTCTACTCTTCTCTGCGGCACCCCCCGCCCGGGGCGCCCACCCACCGAGCCATCCAGAGAATGCTTGCGAGCAGAGGCTCTGCTGAGAGGCCTTTAGTAAAGGCTGCCGTGCTGACAGCTGCGCTCTACAGTCAGAGTCTGTCGGCGCCA
Organism: Ambystoma mexicanum; assembly: GCF_040938575.1. NCBI lineage: Eukaryota > Metazoa > Chordata > Amphibia > Caudata > Ambystomatidae > Ambystoma > Ambystoma mexicanum. The sequence goes on along the minus strand of NC_090931.1, from coordinate 1,509,514,558 downwards.
TGCACTCACCCGTGTCGGCGATGGGGGTCTCCAGCCCGGTGCTGAGGGGGACCGCGCCGCCTCAGTCACTCAGGCCGCCGCTCTCCTCAGCACGCGGTACCAGCCGCCAAGCCAAGGTGGCGCTGCGCCGCGCCAACCGCCACCCGCCCGCGCGCAGCTTCCCCGCTTACTGCGCATGCGCTGCGGGGCCAGTGCACGAACCGAAAAGGCACTTTTCTGGCGGGCATTTTCTAATCATTCTGCTGCGACAGCCGCCGCTTCACACACACGCACACACACACAGCGTTATTATTATCACGCTTTCATTTCCTATCGTCTGCCATGTCCTCTCATCTACTCGAAAATAAAAATCCATTTAACAGCCAAAATAGGAGATTCTAAAAAAAAATGTCATCTCATAATGAATGAAAAGTACATTTGCCAAAAAATGTGGCTTGCCGTTGCATAGCTGTACCCACTTTCTTTTGAGGGCAGTGGGGTTTTTCTCCTCCGTTTCTGTCTTCTTCGATTTGGACTTGTGGAATTTCTCACCCTCAGCCATGTCTGGGTTTTCAGACATCTTGGCAGTTTAGAGTCTGTGCAAAAGGGGAAAGAAAGAGGCCCTTACCTGCACAATCCTATAAACAGTGTGATATATTGAGTGGGCGCCTCACTCCTTCGAGCATAGTATCAACCGTTGCTGGTAATCTCACAACTGAATGTACAGTTTCACTCTTGGTCATCTCAGTGACCCCATGTATATTAATGGAGACAGTCTCCCATCTGGGAAGACAATTATATTTCTGTTAAAACACTCTGAATTGTCACTACAGTTTTCTCGATCTATAGATCCATACCATATTCATTCAATGTGTGTGCAGGGGTGATAACTTGTGTCTGAGAGAGTTCATTCTTTCATTCAGGAGAGATAAAGGGGTAACAACCCCCTGTATGTGGGATCAGGCTCATTTTGCCCCATGGCCCCTCCAGAAGGAGTGAGCAGGTTTTAAGACCCTGCTGATTCTGCTATTCGACAGGCTCGAGCCTTCTATCCCTTGCCCCATCACGGCTCCCAACATCCTGAGCAGCCGTTTATGGACAGCAGGCAGCTCCGGACATGCCTGTTGCCAATTGAATGTTGACAGATTTACTATTTAGACAGTGGGAGAGAGCCATGAATCCACATTGGTGGTGAAGAAGCACTCAACATACAGAACACAATGGTATAGTGTTGCAGTCCTGCTGAGTAATGACAATTCTGAACATGTGAGCAGTAGGCTGGATCAGTGCAGCCCCATTAAAGGTGTAGAAGCCTCTGTGAGAAGTGGCAGTACTGTCCCAACGGTGAGAAGTGTAGTATTTTCACATTAACTATGCTTAAGAACTTTGGGTTATTGAATAGTGCTGCTACAGTCTGAGTAATTCCATCCCTTTAAATATATGAGCTCTTGTATAACCACTACAGTGTTGAGTTATTCTGATGATGACAGACTTGCTCAGTAGTTCTGGTTCTGTATCATTAAATGTACTTCAGATCTTTAGAGTATCGGAAGGATAGCTCAGGGGCGAAGTGCTTGCCTTGGAAGCAAGACGACACAGAGCAACACAGGTTCGACCCCTCGGTCCACGCAACACAGGTTCACTCCCTCGGTCAACACAACACAGGTTTGATCCCTCGGTCCACGCAACACAGGTTCGCTCCCTCAGTCCGCGCTTAGAAACCTCTGGGTAGTACACAAATTACAAATAAACAATTAAAATAAAAAGAAATACATCTGTTGAGAAGTGCTGGGGCCTTGTCAATAAGAGTGTAGCAGCTCAACTGAGAGGTGCTGATGTTGTCCCATCAAAAGTATAGCAGCCCCACTAAGATGAACTAGCATTGCCTCAACAAAAGCATAGTATTATCGCTGAGAAGATTCAACAATTATAGAAGCCCTGTTACAGCAGTACTATCCCATCAAGAGTATAGCAAGCCAACTGAGGAGTACCAGCATTGCTCCATTTCAAATATGGCAGCTCTACTAGAAAGTGCTGGCTCATACGCCTCTGCTCCCCGCGCATAGCATTCACCCTCACCACGTGCACACTCAGAGACATGCAAACAGTCTCATTTGCCCTCTCCCTGCCCCTGCTCCCTGTCCCCTCCCTCGCTTTGCACCTGTACCTCCATTTCTAAAAATCCTTCTGGGTTGGGTGTACCTCTACAACTGTTCACCCTTCTTGCCAAGAGGGGTGCACAGATGTACAAATACACCAAACCCAAAACGAATTTTAGAAATTGAGGGACAGACTTGTTTTACATATGTGCCTCCATTTCTAAAAATCGTTTTGGGTTGGGTGTACCTCTACTTCTGTGCACCCCTCTTGCCAACAGGGGTGCACAGATGTACAAACGCACCAAACCCAAAAGGATTTTTAGAAATTGAGGGACAGACTTGCTTTGCATCTGTGCCTCCATTTCTAAAAATCCTTCTGGGTTGGGTGTACCTCTACATCTGTTCACCCCTCTTGCCAAGAGGGGTGCACAGATGTACAAATTGTCAGAAAACTGAAGTAGTTGGATCATGCAGGAGCGAAGCTGGCCACCAGACCCCCTAAGCCTGCCAGCCCAACAATCCTGTTACTATAAAACTATTGGCCAGGCAAACCCAAGGGGAAACGGGAATGGAGAAAACAACAAAAGACAAGAACTCCCACTGCAGGTACTTCAGACTGTCTTCACTGGATGGTTTTTGGATTAGCAGAGTTCCTAAAAGGGAAAATACAACTATAAATATAATATTTTCTACTAACTTTCCGACTAAACTCTCACTAACTTTTACTCTAATTACCTGTTGCCTAAGCTTGATTTGCCATTAGGCTGCTTCAAAAAGATTTATGATGATGACTGTAGGTACTCTTTATTACTTTATCTTCAACTTGTCTATCTTCTCTCTTGTTCTCTTTACTTCTTGAGTCCTTTTAATTGATACCCAAACAACATTGTGATAATTAGTGATAAATACTAACTTCTGTGTGATTGGTAAACATTAATTCTTTCTATGCTAATTTACCTGCTAAACTTTCTCTGTAGACTCTCTTACATTCAGCTAGAAAGCTAGAAAGGTTTTCATATGAAGAATATGCTGCGTGTTCTTCAACAAAATGTCTTTTGTAAAAATATACTTGTCTGAAGACACTCACTAGATCTGCTGCAATATCGAACACTCGCTCGAGTTAAAAAAACGAAACTGACACCTTCTCGTTGCGCTGCGTTATGTAAAAGAATATCTTGTAAATGTTCTTTCCCGTACGACACGCGACGCAGGGAAAAATAAAATGATTAACGTTTGCAATCCACAAAATGGCCGCGACGCACACGTGACGTCAAAAGGTCCTTTTTTCTAATACGCGCTCGCATCTAGATCACTGCAATACGCGCCGGAAAACTCGAAATGATAACTACTATAAAATGTTAGTTATTGGGTTAAAGAATTATTATTTACATTGGTAAACACGGCATATTCGATCCGCACGCCTTGTTAATATAAACATTGATATGTACAACAAAAAATAACTCGCTGAATCTTTTATGAATTTTTCTTTACAAACTTTGTTTTCTCCTCAAACAAAAATACATTCCAAACGAACTCTTCAATAATCTAAATTGTGAACAGTTCATGGTCTTTGAGTACTTCACAAATTAAGAAATTCATTTAGCTCAGTCTTTGTAAAAATGCTATGCAACTCAGCAACACAGCAGCTCAGCTTCTTGGTTTTCACAGGAAATCTTCAACTTTAGATTTCAGCTACCTTGTTCTTGACTGAACTACTATAATGATATAGAACTAAAAACTAGAGATTCTTCACATTTAAATATAACATTTACGTATTTTACTCAGAACTAAGAAATATATGACCTACTCTAATGAATACTCTAATTAAAGGCAGTTTAGAACTATTATGAACATTCCAAATGACTACACAATGCTGCCTGCTGTAATCTAAACCCATCACTGCTGAGAAAATGTTCCACCATCTTGGCTTGGGAGGATTTCATCTTTCTAAGTGAAAGTTAGTAAACGGAATATGAGCAAACTTAAAAATGAAAATGTCTACACTCTAACCAGATTTTATTTAATACTTAAACATACCTCCCTTTCTAGCTTTCCTGAAATTATATCTGAAACTCCCAATTCTCAAAGGGCCCTTGCAAATATGAGGTACAAAATGTGAAAACCTGACACAAATACACCCAACCCAAAACGATTTTTTGAAATTGAGGGACAGACTTGTTTTGCATCTGTGCCTCCATTTCTAAAAATCGTTTTGGGTTGGGTGTACCTCTACATCTGTGAGCAAGGTGTCCACGTCTGGATTACCCTAGGCGGGACAAAGACTGATTTGCAAATGGATATTTCCCATCTGTGAAAGGTACAGCGAGCTAACGTGTGGCTGTGGACTCTAGAGTGGGTACCATGCCAAAGAACAGGCCATTTTTGCTGTGTTCATTCTCATAGAGGGGCGCCCATGACTAATTTTTGATTCAGCTTAAAAGTAACGCACACAATCTGGTGTTCCTCTCCCTGGCTATACGGTATCCAGCAGCAACACTGTGGAAGTTCAACCAGCTCCGAGATGGGTGCCCAGGTGGCTACTTTGGAGTTGATTGGTCCCACCAACTCAAAGGGAGAAGTCGTCCTTGCAGGGGCTTCTCGGTCGATGCAAACTTGGCATTTCGGCACTGCAACAGGGCTTCACTGGGCAAACCAACGGTCTAGGAGTTGCAGCAGGCGTCCTCTTCAAGCTCTTCTTTGGTTCCTTCGTCCAGTGGTTGACTCTGCCTTCCAAGCCAAAAGACTTGACTTTTATTCAGTTCTCTCCCATTCATTCCAGCCTAGCTGTCACTCACCCAGCAGGGTGGCTGTCTGTAGTGATTAGGTTTCTTTGTTGCTTGTGCAGATGGATCAGAATGCTGAGTGAGTGACACAGAACCTTGGTTGTGAGAATGTTGATGTATGATTCAAGGGTTCTATGTTGGTCTTTTTAGAGATGTAAGCCTACCTGGGAGGATGCAGGTGTATGTTTCCCTGAACCCAGATGTACTTGACCTTATATGATTATCACAATGTACTGGAACTTAATTAAAGAGCTGGAACTTCACCTGAGGTCAGAGTCATCTGTGGGGAACCCAGAACCCTACATGTCCTTGCCGGACAGTCAGCCAGCCAATCACCACAGAGTGCATTTGGGTCTCCTAAGAGACTAAGTACAGGGAGCTTCGGGCACCTCCCTCACTTCCTGCCTACTGCAGACACCCTGGAGCCAGAGGTTTCACTCCTGAAGCCCACCAAAGGCGAAATGAAGAAAGAGACCAAACCTGGTTTGGCACGCATAGAAAATCTCTAGAAGGACCTTTCCACAAAGATATGGCGAAAAAAGAAGACCGAGGACCATTATGACAAAGATGACTCTACGCCATTTTGAAAAAGATGGCTCCCGCGGTTTAGCGTTACCGGAGCTGCGAACAGCCGCAGTAAATGCAAACCGTGGTAGTTCATAACAAAACCACTGCCACCAGCCATTCTGTGAGGAAAGGGTAACATAAAATTGTTACATGAGTAGCTAGACACAGGGGATACTACGTAACCCCTCCAGCACTCTATTGTAAAATAGGGTGTGCTGGGTCTAGAAATGTACAACTGTAAGTAAAGTCAATTTCATTTTACTGCTATGGGAAACAGTAGTTCATCCCAGAGAAGGTAGTTAAACCTTTGGAAAGCATGAAAGGCTTCCCTGTGTCACTGCACTGAAGGTGCTGTGTGACACAATGTAAAAGATGATGCCTATGGAGTTTGTCAGACTCCATAACCAAAGAAAACAAAGTGTACACAATCACATTACAACACACGAGAGAGTGGGAAAAAGGGTCACACTCTCTCCAGGTTAAAAAAATCAAGTCCTCAAAATCTAGCAAAGTTGCTGGCGGTCTCTAAGGTGGAGGGAATGAGCACATTAACAAAAATTATCCCTAACAAAGAACTTCTAGATAAAAGGAGTTACTCAAACAGCGTGATCTCTGCCATGTAGAGGGCTTTGAGAGATGCAGGGAAGAGGTCAACTGGAACCCTGAGGCTTAGATGGGAAGGGGATCTCGGATCTGAAATAGACTCCGACCTATGGGGGAAGATCTGCAAAGGGTCCTCACAAACGTCAATTTCAAGCAAGTATAAATTACACACTATTAAGCTCCTGCACAGGTGGCAATATGACCCACAAAGATTATCCAAGATGTTTCAGTCAACTAGTCCCCTGTGCTGGCGCCAAAGTGGTCAGAGGGTGGATTACGGGCATATATGGTGGGGATGCCCCCATATTAAGGTATTCTGGGACAAGGTTTTGGGGTGGATCAGAGAACTGGATAGGATCCAGCATACTAATGAACCACTTCTTACACTATTTGGGATGGAGGAATATGAGGGGGAGCACACAAGGTTGAAGGGGCTAGCAGCATCTCTCCTACTAGCGGCACAGGCCTGCCTTGTGATGCAATGGAAAGCGGTTAAGGTACTGGGAAAGAAAGAATGGATTCATGTTGCCAATATTATTTGCACAATGGAAAGGATAACCGCAGCTCTCCATGGGAAATCCGCCCTATATGAAATGCTATGGGGAGAATTTTTGAATAAATATGTGACCAACACCTAGGAGAGTACCGAGTATATGGAACTAGTACCCAAACTATGGTGGCTGGCTGGTCACACCCAGACATTGACAACACACTCTGTTGCAAACTCTCGTCTGAGTAGAACCAAAATCAAAATAAAGGTCGAACTTAAGGCAGCGGCCTAAACCACTGTTGGATTTCAAAGGTCAACCGGCCCACACACCATGGCCGTGAGGCCAATGGAAATTGACAAATGTAGTAGAAGACTCTGTTCCATAGGGGGAGAAGGGGGAAGGGAGGAAGGGGAGATATAGCAAAGGCAATGAGGTTTTGATGAAAAGTTGATGCTCATTTTGTGTATTAAGTAATGTTTCCCTCATATGTTTAATGTGTTTGAAAACCTTAATACAACAAAACAAAAAAATTAAAAATAAATGTAAAAATAAAATGAATATGTGTATGTAAGGGTAGAGGGGGGCACGGGAGACTGCTCATTATCACAGCAGTCCTTAAGTGGGTGCTTTCAGAGGTAAAGGGAACATTGAAGCTTCACTAGAATAGTGTCATTGAAATGTGTAAAGACGTTAGATGCCCCCACAGAAGTACGTTTGCCCATGCTCCATATTCTCTGAAGTTAGCGCCTCCACTGTTATTTGCAGGGTTAGACCCCCCCCTCCCTGACATTTTAGCCTAGGTGCACCCCTGGAAGGGACTGCTGTGCACGCTTGCTAATGGCAGAGAGGTGAGGAGGGAAGCCTTTACTGAAACTGGCAGCATTCAAGTTTTACTGTGCAGATGCTGAAAAATGTACTTGCACAAACCAGTAAAACATTAAAGCTGCTACTTTCATGACATCCATAGCCCATCTGCTGCAGCAAAATCAAATGCTCACATCAGCCCCCTCCCCACGGATGTGAGCCGTGATATAACCATATTATGTGTACTTTCACATCCAAGGGTAGGGGCTTATGTGCGCACTTGGTTCTTTCTTCGGCATATGTGCTATGTGGCTAGAATAGCATTTTGGTGCAGTTGGTCTAGTCACTTATTACGGTGGCATGTCCTTATAGGTACAAGTGTCATGGTGTACAATCTATTTTTTTTCTCACTAACATTTTTCAAAAGTTGCTGTCCATGGCATATTAAAATGATCAATGGTAACTTAATGTGTATGTTTCCCCTGACAGGCTGACTCTCAACAGCTGTGGCTTCCATGTTACATATAACCCTCTGACAAGCGACCCTGACAGGCTAACCTGCTTCCTTTCTGACCCTCAGCCAAGCTACCTACCCTGACAGGCTAACCTGCTTCCTTTCTGACCCTCAGCCAAGCTACCTACCCTGACAGGCTAACCTGCTTCCTTTCTGACCCTCTGCCAAGCTACCTACCCTGACAGGCATACCTGCTGCCTTTCTGACCCTCTGCCAAGCTACCTACCCTGACAGGCTAACCTGCTTCCTTTCTGACCCTCTGCCAAGCTACCTACCCTGACAGGCTAACCTGCTTCCTTTCTGACCCTCTGACAAGCTACCCTGACAGGCTAACCTGCTTCTTTTCTGACCCTCTGCCAAGCTACCCTGACAGGCTAACCTGCTTCCTTTCTGACCCTCTGCCAAGCTACCTACCCTGACAGGCTAACCTGCTCCTTCCCGACCCTCTGCCAAGCTACCTACCCTGACAGGCAAACCTGCTTCCTTTCTGACCGTCTGCCAAGCTACCTACCCTGACAGGCAAACCTGCTTCCTTTCTGACCCTCTGCCAAGCTACCTACCCTGACAGGCAAACCTGCTACCTTTCTGACCCTCTGCCAAGCCACCCTGACAAGCTAACCTGTTTCCTTTCTGACCCTCAGCCAAGCTACCTATCCTGACAGGCAAACCTGCTACCTTCCTGACCCTCTGCCAAGCTACCTACCCTGACAGGCAAACCTGCTACCTTTTTGACCCTCTGCCAAGCTACCTACCCTGACAGGCAAACCTGCTACCTTTCTGACCCTCTGCCAAGCTACCTACCCTGACAGGCAAACCTGCTACCTTGTAGACCCTCTGCCAAGCTACCTACCCTGACAGGCTAACCTGCTTCCTTTCTGACCATCTGCCAAGCTACCTACCCTGACAGGCAAACCTGCTACCTTTCTGACCCTCTGTCAAGCTACCTACCCTGACAGGCAAACCTGCTAACTTTTTGAACCTCAGCCAAGCTACGCTGACAGGCTAATCCACTGCCTTTGGACCCTCTGCCATCCTAGACCACTGCCAGGCTGACCCTCAACCAGTCTTGGACTGGCCTACAGGGCAATGCCCAGTCTGAACCTCAAATGCAAAATGCTGGTGTGTGCCACTTTTTTGTCACATGTCGGCCAGTTTGATAAGTTGCTTCATTATGCGGCTCTTAGTTTTGACCAGTGTTGCAGAATAAATATATTTTTAATGTACAATTGCCATCACATTTTAGCAAGACTCCCCCGTGGGTACTACTCAAACCGTGTGTCACAAAAGGAATGAATTGCACTTTGCATCTGTGGCCCACTTTTTCATTGGTACCCGAAACAATTGTATGCCCCAGTCCGACCCTGCCCTCAACAGCTGTGGCTTCCATGTTACATATAACCATTTGACAGGCGGCTAACCTGCAACCTTTCTGAATCTCTGCCAGTCTGTGCTATCCCTCTACCACTCTGAATCTGTTGGTTGTCTACACAACCAACCGTCTGGCTTCAGAGCTGCCAGAAGCACAGAAACCGCTACCCTGAACATCTGTGAAGACCTGCTCTCCAACTTACATTCCAACACACCCTGTGTACTCATCTTACTTGATCTCTCTTCTGCCTTTGACACGGTCAACCATGCCAACCTGCTAAACCTTCTCCGTGATAACCTGGGTATCACCGATCAGGCCCTGGCTTGGCTGACTTCTTTCCTCTCTGACCGACCCTCCCAGGTTCAACTCGGGTCCTTCCTCTCCTCTCTCTCCATCTGTGGTGTTCACCAGGGGTCTAACCTCTCTCCCTGGCTGTTCAACCATTACCTGGCACTTCTTGCCCACCGCATTGCCGCTCTCTGCTCCAACTTTCAGTGCTATGTGGATGACAGCACATTTTCAGGCTCCCATCAGACACCTCTTCTCCTTCTCACATCTCTGACTGTCTTGTCTGCTATCCAGTAGTGGTGTGTTGCTAATGATCTCTGCCTTAATGCCAGTAAGACTGAGATTCACCTCATCGGCACACCTGCCCTCTCCTTACCTGTCACTCTCTGGCCGGCCTCCCTGAGCCCTCTTCCTGCTCCCACCTGTGAGACTAAGAACCTTGGGGTTATCTTCAACTCCACACTTTCCTCTCCTCACATCTCTGACGTCTCTAAGAATTCACACTACCAGCTGCACCTCCAAGCAACGAGTTGGTGGTCGATCTCTTTCTTCGGCTGGGGCATCCCTCTGGAACAGCCTTCCTGCCTCTCTGAAATGTGAGAACCATCTCCGGTTCCGGAAGCAACTCAAGACCTTCCTCTTCGCTTCTGCTTTCTCAATTCCTCTCCCCTGTTTTTTTTTTTGTAAATGTTTTTATTGGCAATTTCAAATAACAAGTAGAACAACAAGCAAAAACAAAAAACAGTTGTGCACATCGCATTGCTATATGTCGTTTTGTTGGGTAGAAAGGAAGATCAACCAACCAGAAAAAAAACCAACAAAAAAAAACAACCAATTATGCCAACCAATTATGCCGCTGTAGTTCAGGTTCTCCCCACCTCTGCACATTTTCCGTACAACAAAGTAAACAAGAAAGGAGAGCATACCATGCATCAGGTATTCAGGGTTCACAGGGGTTTGTCATCTGAAGGATATAACGCAGTATTAACCAAGGACTTCCATGCCTCAAAGAGGAGGCCCACTTTGCCACCATGTACGTCTATGGCCCGGCCCCAAGCCATAGTTTCCGCCGCACTCCAGCGCCACACCTCATACTTGGGTCCCTTACTTGACTTCCACGTAATAGCGATGCATCTCTTACCCCAAACACAAGCCAAGTCCATATATCTGACAGTGTGTTTATGTTTACCAACTCTGGGATACATTCCCAGAATGCATTCCTGGGGGATCCATTGGTACCTCGTGATACCTGCCTTAACACTGGTGTGCTTGATCGCACTCCAGAACCTCTGCACAGACTCGCATTTCCAAAACCTGTGCATCATGTGTGCATCTGCTCTGCCACACCTGGGGCAGTTAGATGTTGCCTCTTTGTTGAATTTTGCAATCCTAGCCGGGGTTAAGCCTCTCCCCTGCTGATGACCCATCTGGTCCATGCACTGGTCACCTGGCCACCCTCTGAACTTGGGTCCAGGTCCCTGCCTGTACAGTTGCACCTTGCACTGCCTTTTGGCTGCCCCAGAACTTGGGGTCTGTATCTGTAACCCTACAGCCATTTCGCTCTGCACTTATGAGCCACCCGTTGGCTGCACTTTTGATTACAAGCACTTCTCTACCCCTCTTTGCACTTCTTCCCTTCCCTGCACTTGCGCGATCTAAATGACACAAGGCCTAGTAAGATTGTTGTTTCGTCCTCTCTCTGTTTCCCCCTCCTTGTCTTGTCGGGCCTCGAAACACTTGTGTATAGGCGTGTTATAAATGCCATATCATATCATATCATACATTAAAATACAGGCCTACTTGAAGCAACACAACATCCTCAGCCCTCACCAGTCAGGCTTCAGACCTGTCCATGGCAAAGAATCTGCCCTTTTTGACCTGAAAAACCAACTCAACGATATCCACAACACTGGCAACCTAGCCCTCCTCCTTCTTCTCGACCTATCAGCAGTGTTTGACCTGGTCAACCACCAAACACTCTGCCCCCACCTCACTTTAGCTGCCAACATTTCACCCAAGTCCACCAAATGGATTGCCTAATTTCTTGCAGGCAGACAGTGTCTATGCTGGAAGCACTGCTGCCCATCCAAATCAAGTTCCCTGCGGGGTCCCTCAAGGCTCATGCGTCTCCCCAACATTTTACAACATTTATACAAAACCACTCTCCGACCATCTAGACGCTCTGGAGATATCTTATACCAACTATGCCGATGATGCCCAAATCCTCATTCCCCTCTCTGGGATTTATGACCAAGACTCCAGCTACATCAACAGAATGTATGACACTATCCAAGCATGGTTGGCCACCAGGGTTGGACTGGGGCATAAAATTGTCTCAGGCACCAATGAAAAAGTGACCCACAGTTGCAAATGGCAATTCATTCCTTTTGTAACAGACTGGTTGAATTGTACACAAGGGGGAGTTTTTTGATACAATGTGATGCAAATTGTGAAATTTCAGATTAATGGTCAAAACTACTAACCGCATAGAATATAGAATTTTTATACAATTATGACTTTCCTGGACGTTAGTCTGGAAAATCTGAATTCTACGTCGAGACACAGAGGCTTGTCGTATGCTTGTTCAAAGCTTACTTACCTCCAACGAGGCACCCGATCCCGGGCTTGAAATAAAACATTTTGAAGGTTGATTCAATCCACAGCCTTCATTATGTCTTGGAGGTGCGCTCCGCTAAGAAAGGCTTTTGAGGCCTTCGCACTGAGTGGGCCCCAAAACTCTCTAAGTCAATCCCTAATTGGAACATGGTCCATTTGACCCACCGGGCCAAGGTGGCCACTTACGCCACCTTGAAAGGCTTTTGCGATGTGATAAATAGGCCGCTCTCTCCAGAGAACCTCAGCCGATTAGTCCTGCGCTCATATCTGTGAGACTTCTAACGCGGCACAACTTGGACTGCCCCATTAAACCTGGGAATGACAATGAAGTGATAGCCATCTTGGTCTTCTTCCTCACATGAAACGTTACCCCCCTCCAGGGTGAAGGGCTTGCTGTCCAGTTCTAGCGACTCTATGTCTGACACTCTCCTGCATGCAACTAAACACAGAAGCATTGCTAACTTGGCAGAGAGCTCATTCCTGGTCAGCTCGTGGTTGTCTGGCCATCTCAGCAAGAATGTCAATACGATAACCATGTCCCACACATGTGTATTGTTCGGCCTGGGAGGTCAAATGGCCTGTACTCCCTTGAGCAGCCTCATGACCAGGGCATGCTCACCTATAGGGGCGCCTGCAACATGCACATGCCCCACTGAGATGGCTGACCAGAAGTTATTGACATCCTGAATGCCTTCGCTTGCACGCTAGGGCCACCAAGCAATTAACCACATAAATCACATCCGCCGAAGCGGGATGGACGTTCCTTGCCGGACACCAATCGCGCCATCACGCCCAGGCTGCTTTATAGCACTTGGTCGTTCAGGGCACCCATGATTATCCAATGAGGCGGTCAGCCTCTCCTGATAGGCCTGACTTTCTCCAGGCACCCCTGAAATCACCCAGGCTACCAATTGAAGGGTCTCCACAAGCATCAATGAGTGGGGAAGCCCCTCCGGATACCAAAGAATCCTTGGCCAACTGGGTAACAACACCAGATCATCACATGACAGATTCAGCAGATCGGGGAACAAGGCTTGACTCCTCCAAGCTAGCGTGATGAGCACCAACCTCACGTGTTGCCTCCTCGCTTGCGCTAGGTTCTTGCAACCATTGGGAATAGCAGGAAAACTTAAACTGGCTTTGAGCCCCATTTCTGCAGGAACGCGTCCGTGGTGGCTGCCTCCGGGGCTGGCCTCCAACTGAAAAAGCGCACCAGTTGTCGGTTGACCCTGGATGCGAAACAGGTCCATCCCGCAGGGGCCTGTCCAGCTCATCAGACGGAAGTATTGGTGGTGGGTGCTTCTGCTAATCTGTCACTTTGGGTGTCTGCCTTTTGGCCTTCCTCTTTGGGGAGTCTTCCAATTCCAGTCCTGGTAGTAAAAAATCAATCTGGGGGTGATGTTCTCAGCTACCCTGTCTATGACTAAGCAAGTGGCAGCAGTTTGTAAAGCTTGTCATTTCCAGTTTAGGATTCTATGAAGGTGCTGCCATTGATTCTGTCTCTCCTCCATACACCAGTAGTAGCTGCCCTTATACTCAGTCGAATCGACTACTGCAATTCACTGTATCTGGCCTAGCCGAGGGACTTGATCCAGCGTTTGCAGCTTCGCCAAAATCTAGCAGCTCAGGTGGTGACAGGCTCCCTATATGGAGCTCATATTACCCCCACCCTATGTCGCCTGCATTGGTTTCCAGTGTCCAAGCGTATTGATTTCAAATCATTGTGCCTGGTTCACCGCGCTTTGCCTGGTCTTTGGGGACGGATACCTGCAGGAAAAATGAATTAGCTATTTTCCGGGGTGCAATTTATGCTCACAGACAGCAGGCCTTTTGGTGGTCCCTACTTATAGATGATGCAGGGTGGGGGGGGGGCAAGCTTTCTCGGTAGCAGCGGTTTGGCTATGGAATTCTCTGCCGCTTGTATTGAAACAGGTTTCGGGTCACCTTGCATTTACTCTTTGAGGTTAGAGACGGCGTTCCATATTGCAGCTGTCCTAGCGCCAAGATGCTTTGTGGCGGTAGTGCGCTTTAAACATTTTTATAACATAACCTAACATCAGGCTGCGAAAGACTTCCTTGTCTAGCTGGCAGTCACTGGAATCCCTCAGGTACCAGGAATTCCAATCCGCTACCTGGTTCGCCAGCCTGGGCAAGTACTCTGCTGTCACGCTGATCTTCCGGGCTAGACAGAGGAGCCAGAATTCTTTGACTATCTCTGCCAACATCATGGACTTTGTTCCATCCAGCCGATTAATGTACCTTACTGCTGAGACAATGTCCATCTTCAGCAAGATGCAGCTGTGTACTCTGTCCTGCGTCATGCTCCGAATTGCAAAGGAGCCATTTTGCAGTTCCAGGCAATTGATATGCAGCCTGTTTTATGAGGGAGACCAGCGTCTCCCCCGTCGATTTTGCCCCGCAGCGGGCTCCCCAGCCCTTACGGCTGGTGTCCGATTCTATCACTAGGTGCCACCGAGAACCAAAAATGGCGATTCCCATTTCAGGCCTCCATGTGCTGAATCCACCAATACAGCTTCGTCCATATCTCCTGGTTCAGCGGGACCTTGTGCTTGTAGGAGCGGCTGTTAGGCAGAATCATGTGCAGTGCCCTTAGGGACCACTACACACAATTAAGACTATAGGTGGCAATACAAGTTTTACCTTTGGTACAAGCCTGTACTACTATGTTAAAGTGGTAGCAGTAGCGGAGCAGCCAGGCTTATCTCAAGAGTATATGAGCAGTAGCAGAGATTACACAAAGGGAACACAATTACTGTGACTCAAGCAAACACTGACTCAAGGTTTCAGGTAAAAAATATAAGTACATTTATTTTTAAACCATTTGATATCAACACGACACTTCTATTAATTCAAAAACCACACATAAAATATACTACAACTAACCAATTCACTTTGTACAGTATTATTCGAGGTAAGTACCCTGTGTTTGAATGGACCGGTGTTACGAAACAGAACACGTTAAAGTGAATATAATTGCGATCACTTTTTGACAGTTCGGTCTATTAGATAAACGCGTATCCGCGGCAAGAAATGCCACCGGGGCAAAAACACACTTAGCACCCGAGATACCCAGAGCGAGTTGGGGGCAAAAATCACAGGCAATATGATAGGCAGACAGAATCGAAGAACACACTTAGACTGGAATTCAAGAGTCAAAGGGCCAGAGCCAATGTCAAATGACACCGGGTGCCTGTTGTCGAGGATCACACAGTCGGACAGTTCTAGATTCAACGTTGCCACGAGTACTAGTTATAAGAAAGAGGGAAGAGTAAGGACAAGCCTTAAAGTAGAGAAATAGGGATTTCACCCCAAAATTCCTAAAACAGGACACAGTACCTTTCTCAAAGAACGAAGCTGGTGCCACGGCAGTTGTTCCTGTTGGTTTCCCACAGACTCACGCTTTCCTGCAGCTTCAGCACAAAGAAGGACGATGAGGGGTCCGCACCACACAGGGATGAGGCCGGCAGCAGCGACAATGAATGAAAGGTGCAATCCTTAAAAACAGGAGAGGGTCTTCAGGTGGCTATCCGGACCACTACAGCAGTGTGCAGCGATTTCGACCACAAAGGCGACCTCTGGCTGAAGAAGATGAGCTGGTTATCCCCACCAGGCTCAAGGGAAGAAGACTCCGGTCTGGACCTCCAAAAGACAGTGAACAAAGAAGGCAAACCTAGTTTGCCACGCAAAGTAAAACACAAGAAGGAGTTTAACAAAAAGAAATGGCGAATAAACCGCACCGGAGCCAAACGAAAAAGGATTTGGTCAAGCAGGTTTAAGTTTGAGGCTAACACAATAGCCTACAATATTACCACGGTTATATAAGATAACCGCGGTAGAAATTTAGGGTAGATACCACTGCCACCAGCCATGTATAAATGTTAAAAAGAGCGAAACAATGCTCTAGGAAGTACAGATAAAAAGAGTTAAGAGTTAACCCTTCCAGTAGTCCATGTAATATGGTGTGTACTGGATCTGTGGTTATATTTGACTAAGTAAAGTTAATGGCAACTTTACCCTTTTCTGAGGGACAGTAGTCACCTCAGAAATGGAGTCGGTGGGAGTCTGAACGACAACCCTGTGTCACTGCACTGAAAGTGCTGGGTGACAATCATAAAGAAGGGGGCTACTGAAGTGGTGTACTCCAGAGCTCACAATCTTAAAAACAAGTAAAAGACACATAGCAAAATAGGTGTAAGAGTGGGGGAAAAGCTCACACTCTTACCAAGTGGAAAGAAATAACTCCAGAGATCCAGCAAAGCTGCTGAGGGACTCACTAGGTACAGGAATTTAGCCATAGAATGAGAATTCTCCCTAACAGCGGCCCTGACCCAGATGCTGGATCTTCAGCTTCTGCAGTGCTCGGTAATGCAGAGTGATGGGGAAGATTGCCTGGATGGAGGACGTGAGCCTCCCAACGACCCAGGCCAACTCCCTCAACGACACTTGTATTTTGGAGAGAATCCCCTTGATTTCCTTCCTGAAGTCCTTGACTTTCTGCAAGGGTAGACTCAACGTTGCCTGCGCTGAGTCTGCAACAAACCCCTGGAACTCTATGCTTCGCATGGCGGTCACTTGGGACTTCTCCCAGTTCTCCACAAACCCCAACTGCTCCAGCAACTGTGCTGCCTCTTCCACCTGTTCGCGCAGCAGCTCGGCGTCCTATAACATCATGCAGATATCGTCCAAGTAGACTATCAGCCGCACTCAGAGGGCTTGTGCTCCCCCTTGTTGGTTTACTTTTTCAATGGATTGCCTTTCTCCCGCAGATTCCTCCTCTGATAGATATCCTCTCCAGCTCTTCTGAACAAAGTCTTTAACAGGGGGCGTAGTTGTCATGATGCCTACCCCCGGAGCACCAGGCCAGGCCCAGCACCCCCGGAAGCAGGCATCATGCCCTCGGGTAAAAGCCCAGCTGCCCCTTATAAGGGCTCTTTGGACTCAGTCCTGGAGCCTTTGGCGCCAGGGTCATGTTGGACATCAGTCCTGGCGCCATAGGCGCCAGGCTCATAAAGGGAGGTGTTTTGTGCACTTACCTGATGCAGACCATGCTGCACGCTTCAGGCCTCCCTGAGACCTGAAAGGGACTATTTTTTTCATAGGGACTATTTTTTCACTCGGGCGTGGCCAGGGAAGGATACATACCTAGTTGGGGAAGGATACATACCTGGGACTTCTTTGGAGGCTATTTAAGCCACGCCCAGACAGCAGCTCATGCTTCGCGTTGTTCTGCTTCCTGCAGCTTAACGCTCACCGTGTCTGCTCCTGCTCCTGGACTCCAGCCACGCCCGTCTTGAACCTGGAAGACCTGCAAGGAAGGAAGAGAAGAGAAAGGTGAAAACCAAGGATTATTTCAAGCTTCTTACCTGCATCCGGAATCTTCTCGCCAGCATCCCTGCAGGAAGACTTCAATTTAAAGGCATCGTGTTGCTCGCTGCAGCGCCACGCTTCACTCACCTGTCCTGTCCTTGAGACATCTCCCGGCTCCATCGCGGCTGTCAGCAACGGACGCCACATCTCTGCACCTAGGGGAGAGAGGAAGAAACAAAAGGTGAGCAGAAGGACACACAGAAGGAAAGCCTGATTAACAGCCATAATACTTACTGGCTTTTCTTCCACATTTCGGGTCGGCGCCACCCCGTTGGCAGGTACCGTACCCCGGCCCCTATGGGGAAAGGACAAGAGACATTTCTGGGGAATGATAAGGACATTTAGAGGGATCTCCCTCATTACTACTCACCTCGGCAGGTTAATCCCTCGACGCATCGCCTTCATTCTGCACCTGAAATAAAGGACAGATCACAGGTGAGAAAGACAACATAAAGGGGGCTTCACTTGAACTTTGAACTTTCATACTTACGGCACAACAGAAAAGTCAAGTGGATTTTGCCAGCGCCATTCTGAAAACCAGTGAAGTAACTGGACGAACGCGCGCCCCTGCACCAGAAGCAGGATGGAGAGTTCATCCTTCCAAACCATAAGGTGAGCTTAAACCGGGTTTGGAGGAATAGAAAGCAACGTAGGGGGGAAGGGGGGAGCTAGCACACCATTCTGCAGACTGTTAATCCCCTTTCTCATCTGCAGAAAGATATTCCTACGGGCCAAGGAAGCACGATTTGGAGGTCCTGTCCAATCGGTGTTCCGGGTCCTGCGCATCATGCTAGAAGAGGCCGCAGCAATCCAGACTAGATCAGCGCCCCCGTGGGAACCAGGTGAGCGTTACAGTAGTGGACCTCGACTCACCCATCGATCCGCCTTGCTTTGGTGCTTGATCGTCGGCTCCGGATGTTACGTTGGGCGTCGTATATATACTATGTCACTACGCCCCATACCTCAGTTCCTTTTTTCCACACGCTTGAAATGATGCTTTAGTAACACGGTTATCAAGTCTTCGACTCTTGGACGCATTTTCGTCCAAAAATCTTTTCTTCATTCGACTGCAAGATGTCCGTGCCTCGGCTTTTGGGTTTCAAACAGTGTTCTGACTGCCACTCCAAAATGTCAGTTACCGACCTACATCAGTTATGCCTCTGGTGCCTCGGCACGGGTCATGACACGGAGGAGTGTGAGTCGTGCGCCAAGATCCACGCGAAATTGGTCCATGAGCGGGCTGCTAAACTCGCATTGGGCTGACTGCCTTTAAAATCTCTGCCACGGTCGACCATCCAGTCCTCTGGGGCCGAGACGGACTGGCCTACCCCCGAAAATGAGATTGAGTAGCATTGACATAAGACGAAAAAGAGGTCCCATTCTAGGAGTCACTCTTTCTTGTCGTCAAGCCACAAGACCAAGAGGCGCCATCGTCACCGTCGAGATTCCGAATCTTCTGCGGAACAAGGTAAGCCATCGTCTGGGTTGACCACTTGACAGGAGTGTGAAGATTGTAAGGTCTAAATGCTCTAAATATTTCAAAAACTTGCACTGCAAGCGTGGGTATTCCCCCCTGTTAGGATAGGCACCTGTTGTAATGAACATCACTTATTATGGTGTTCATCATACTTAGAATGTGGAATGTGGTGTGACTTAACATTACATACACCATATTTGTATTCCATCACTCTTGGATACATTGGAACACAGAATCTGCATCCTCGGCAGGTTCTGTGTTGCAGAAGGAGAGAGTGAAGCACTAAGCCAAGGAGGGCAGTTGCACAGCCTTCTGCCGGGGTCGTTATTGGGTACTTGATTCAAATAAAGAGCCTTCAACGATCTTATTGAAGTCATCGTTTTATTTCTGCATAACATAACACCCCCCAAGCAGCAAGCCAAGGAGGCAGCAGTAGCGCTCAGTACAGCCGACCCCACACAAGCCCCAGCGCTGACACCATCGATGCCAGGGAAGCCTTCGGGCTCGACGCTGCAGAAGGCGCTGATGCCTTCAATGCTGGGGCCTTCCCGCGCACCTCAGGACTTGAACGTCCATGACGCCATCTCGCTGTCACAGCCCCGGCCGATGCTGACAGTCACTTTGTCGGCACCTAAGGACAAGCACTCGGCGCCGACGCTCAGCGAAAAATCATGTAGCCTGCTCTTCCGGACCACATTTTTCTGTACCCTATCATCCATTTTCAGCGTAGATGACGAGGATGATCAAGGGGGAACCGATAACGCGTACATGGAAACAGAGGGCATCGAATATTTCGACAACCAAGCAAAACATTTAGAGTTGGCACAGGTGCTTCACGATGCCAGCGGGCTGGACACATCACCTGGCTTAGTATTTCAGCAAGGTCAGCCATATACTCACAATCGTGCCAAGTTTCGGACACTAGTAAGTAGGGTGGTTGATACCTTAGGGCTGCATGCTGCAGCAGTCCAGCGTTAGGAGCTGACTGATATACTGGATGAAGGTCCAGTTACCGAAAGGGATATGCCCCTGAATCCGGCGATTGCTGACCCAATAGCCTCCCTGTGGCAGCATCCCAGCTACATCCCCCACGGACAGCTCCAATATGAATGGCCAGAAAGCCGTGGACTCCCTAGAAAAATGTAAGGAGTCAAAGATTGCTGCAAAGTCACTGGGACTAGCTGCGCAGCCGGCCAAACCTGCCTTCAGCTTCGCCTCTAGGGGCAGGGGCTACAGGCGCTATGTCCGTTACGGCAGGAGGGTGCAGCTCCCGTAGGCCAGGCAAGGGCAGAAGCATTTCTCGTGCCTCGGAAGGGGCAAGTGGGCTTCCAGAGGCCATCAAGCAGCGGCTGGGGAGACTCCGCCCTCTAAGCCACTTTGATTTTCTCCTCCCACAACTTACCAGTTGGTGGATGACTGGCAGAGCATTGGACCCAATGTCTGGAGATTACCCCAACACCTGGGCCCTGGAGCTCGTGCAGTGGGGCTATTGTCTACCCTTCTTAAGAAAACATGCGGACAGACTCCCACCACCTCCAAGCCAACCGGGACAGGAGCTCCAGGAAGAACTGGGAGCCCTGTTGTTGAAGGGTGCTGTGGAAGAGGTGCTGCCCGAGCAGAGAGGATTGGGTTGGTATTCCCGGTATTTCCTAGTGTCCAAGAAGGGAGGAGATCGCCGTCCCATTTTGGACCTCAGGGCCTTGAACAAGTTCCAAAGAAAAGACAAGTTCAAGATGGTGACCAGAGGCGTTGCTAGAGGGGGGCTAAAGGGGCTATACCCCCTGGTCTTTTGGTTGTAGCCCCGGATAGAATCTCAGGAGCTACAACCAAAAGGCTGGCTATCCCCCAGTCCTAACAATTCCGACATTAGCATAGCCCCGGATCTTTTCCAGACCTAGCAACACCCCTGATGGTGACGTTGAGAGAAATTCTCCATGCTCTCGAATTGCAGGATTGGCTTGTGTCCGTATTGCTACAGGACACTTATTCCCACGTGTCGATACATCGAAAGCACAGGAAGTTCCTGAGGTTCCTCATAGGGGACAAGCACCATCAGTTCAAGGTGCTTCCCTTTAGGTTGATCTCTGCTCCAAGGGTCTTCACCAAACTCCTGGTGGTAGTCGCGGCTCACCTCAGGAGATCTGGAGTCCACTTATTCCCGTACCTGGATGACTGCCTGAACCAGGGGAAGTCTGTCTCACCTAGAGGACACCTGCTTACTACTGCACAGGCTGGGCTTCTCCCTGAATTTGAAGAAGTCCCATATGACACCAGTCCAGAGGTTCTTGTTCACCGGAGCAGTCCTAGACACTCGGTGGGGAAGGCCTTTCCCCCCCAGTAGAGAGTCAACAGCATTGTGCAGATGGTAGACCCACGCCGCCTTACCAGCAGCGTCCTTCCTCCGCCTCTTAGGCCTCATGGCCTTCTGTATCTTTGTAGTGCCAGAGGCAAGGCTGCTCATGAGGTCTCTTCAATGGCTCCTACGGGGCAAGTGGTCCCAGTACCTCAGAGCTCTCTCAGACTCCTTCAAGGTATTGAGGGCAGTGGCCGACGACTTTGGTTGGTGGACCAACAGCAGCAACCTCATGGCGGGGGAGCCCTTCTGGCATCCGTGGCCGCAGGCCCGCATGGTCACAGATGCACCTCTGAAGGGTTGGGGCGCTCACTGCAAGGACTTGCAGGTGAGCGGCCTCTGGTCAGTGATGGAAGGCAGGCAGCATATCAGCAGGCTGGAGTTGCCAGCCATCAGGTCAGGCCTGAGGGCGTTTACTCCGTCTCTGGAGGGGAGCATGTCCTGATTCTGACTGACAATCCAGTGAACATGCACTACCCGAACAAGGATGGTGGCGTGCACTCCCTCCCCCTGTGCTGAGAGGCGAAGCAGCTGTGGTTCTGGTTATTGGAGAACCGGATCTCGGTCTCAGCAGTTCATCTGGCGGGCACAGAGAACAGTTTGGCGGATGCTCTGAGCAGGCATAGCACAGACTCAGATGAGTGGGAAGTGTGCCAGGAAGTCCTGGAGGACATCTTCTCTCGCTGGAGTACCTCGTCAGTGGACCTTTTTGCCACGGAATCCAACAGGAAGTGCAGACAGTTTTGCTCAAGGGAATTCCCAGCGAATGGTGCACTAGGTAACAAGTTTCAGGTGAATTGGACCTTTCCTCTCCACTACTCCTTCCCTCCGATTCCCGTCATTTCTTGGGTTCTCAGAAGGCTCAAGAGGTTTGGAGTCACCACGATCTTGATTGCCCCAGACTGGGCGAGCAGGACGTGGTACTCAGATCTTCTGGATCTAACCATCTGCCCGCCTCTCCGGTTGCCTCGGTGTGCGGATCTCCTAACCCAGTCAGAAGGTCAGGTTTTTCAACCGAACCCGGAGTCCCTCAACCTACATTCTTTGCTCTTGAAAGGGTGAGATACGATGACTGGGACCTCTCTGAGGAAGTACTTGAGTTATTGCTGGCTGCACACAGGTCAAGCACTCTGTACGCGTGCAGGTGGAGAAGGTTTGAGGCGTGGTTGCGCAGGGAACATGAGAGTGACGGAGTTCCTTCTGTCACTGGCCTCAGCAGGCCTTCGGGTCACCACAGTCAAAGGATATTTGGTGGCCTTGTCTGTGCCCAATTCCTGAAGGGCCTTGTAAATATGTTTCTGCCAACTCCCTCTGTTGTCCGAGATTGGGACCTTAATCACTAGACACTACAGTCTAGACGTTGCCAGGGGGGCTGATGCGTGTTTTGGCATGGCAGTGCTCCAAAATCTGTTGTTATAGCTTTCTGCCGCCTACACTTGCCTCACGGCTTGGGCAGTCTATCAGATGAGGAATCTGTGGGAGAAAGGCAATCCATTGAAGGAGAAATTACTTACCGTAATGTTCTTTCTATGGATTCTTCTCCTGCAGATTCCTCATCTCTCCACCTATCCATCCCCGCTCAGAAAGCTGGACGGTTGGTGCACACCTTCCTTTAGTGGGCTGACACCTGGTGATGGTCCTAGGATGATCTTATTCTGTCTTCATGCTGCACGGTTCTTCTCTCCACCAATCCAAAAAATAACAAACGTTTGTTCTTTCTGATATTACAGTCTGGCATGGATTCTGATGCTTGTGAATATTCCCCGTCGTCAGGCTGGGAATCCTCAGTAAAAGAAAAAACAGTTTCACTTTTGTTTATAAACAGTCTTTCTCCTATAAACCATTCACTGAGCTCTGGTTCATAATGACACAAGCCAATGACTGCCCTCTCCCTAAGCCCCTCCTCTGGCAGCCATCTTCAGATTTTTACAGCACATTCAAGTGTCGGGAGTCCTTGTGTTTCACTCTTAGAGCCTTCTGCATTTTTTGCGCTTTTTGACTCGGAAATCTCTATTTTTGTTCAATCGAGTCCTTGTGCTCCATCGTTTCTTCATCCGATTAACGGGGATCTGTTTTTTGGCTCCCCCTTTTGGACTGAAGTCGGCGCCCAGAGTCTTTACGAAGTGCTTGGCTTGGCTGGCAGCCCATCTGCGACTACAGGGAATTCATGTGTACCCATGCAACCACTCGAGGAATTACTGGACTCCCGTTGGATCCAGGTGTCCGGAAGCTTCAAGGACAGTATCGTGCTTGGGAGAAGTTCTGTCGAGCAATAATGTGGTGGTGCGTGCGCTCCAACATCGCCAGGGGCATAGACTTCAGAGCCCGTTGTACCAGGAGAGGGTCACATCGGATGGGTCACATCCCTGGAGGGCTGGGGAGCCCACAACGGACGTCTCCACGCCAGAGGCCTATGGCTACCGGAGAAGATACTACACATCAACGTCCTGGAACTACGAGCAGTGTTTTGGGTCGTCAAGTCATTTCTTCTGTCCCTCAAGGGCAAGTGGTGAGGGTCTTCACAGACAATACCACCACAATGTTTTACATCCGGAAGCAGGAGGGCACGAGATTGCCAGCGTTCTCCAGTGAGGCGCAGGAATTGTGTCACTGTGCCGTCACCCAGGGGATGTTTCTCATTCCTTTTCACTTGGCCGGAGTCAAAAACATTGACAAATCCCTCAGCAGGGAGCTGCGCTCTTGCCACGAGTGGGAGCTTCAGCAGGGTAAAGTGGACAACCTCTTCCTCAGGTAGGGCAGTCCCCACATCAATCTGTTTGCGACGGCGATGAACACCAAGTGCCGGAGGTTCACCATCAGCTTACCCCAGCCAGGGAGCATGGGGAACGCATTTACCTTCCCTTTTGGGAAGGCCTGTTCCTGTATGCGTTCCCTCCGTTGCTGCTGCTACTACAAGTCATCAGTCAACTCAGACGGTGCCGGTGCAGGATGATCCTCGTCGCACCAGTGTGGTCAAGGTAAATCTGGTACCCGGACCTTCTCAGCATGTCAGCCTCCCTTCCAATCAAGCTACCAGTGGTCGCAGATCTTGTCACCAGGGAAGGAGGCGCAATCCTGCACCAGAACTGTAAGCAAGCGTCCCCAACCAGCACGATCCTCCCCGCAATGAGAGAAAATAATGGACACTCCCAAATTGGGAATAAAGCCAAGACAGAGTGCGGGTGAGCTTAAGTGGGAGTTTATCAATCAAATAGGGCATGCAAAGAACTCTGCAAACTCCGAGAGCGCTCTGTCTGACAATAGCAAAGACAGGCGTATATATTTACAAAAAACGTCATCAAAACCTACGTACTATAGGGGGCACAAACTCAAGGGGATTGGGTGGCGATGGCTAACTATAGGTGCTGCTGCGGTGTGGTTGGTCTTGGCTGGACGACGTCACTGGTCAGCCTCGTGGGTTGGGCTGGGCCTGGCGGGTTGGCTTGAGTTCATCCGGACGGTGTTGTTGTGGCACTGCGGCCTGTGGCAGAGATGAATGCCTTTCTTAACCTGTTTGCCCTAGGCCATGCACACCGCAGTCATTCAAGCCTTGTAGTATCATTCTCTTTAGTCAATCTTTCAATAGGTTATCCTACAGGTTAATGCAACACAGGAGGAATGCACCTTGTCAGTGGTCTGGTGGTCGTTTGTCAGGGCATGGTTACCTGTGTCCTGTTGACCGGTATCATAGGTCGAGGGGCCAGGTCTAGGGGCATGGGATGGGCAGTATACGTCTGTCTGTCTTGTTAGAAGTTATTATGAATGGGCCGCTGTATGTTACCACAGTGTTAGGTGTCTGGGTTACCCCGAGTCATAAGTCTTAAAGTGATCCGGTGGACTGTGGGGTTTACGAGGAGCCGCTGGTGGGTCTGTGTATTCAAGCAGAGGTTTACTGCCGTGTTGTAAATAACGCAGGTGGCGGCCAGTAGCCTTGGGAGATACAGAGGGGGCTACAAATCTTTGAAGCGGCTCCAGTCTGGTCGGGGGAGGTGGAGGAGTTGGAGGAGTGCGGCGCAGGCCTCTGCTTTCTTGCTGGGCAGCCTTCGTACAGTGGGAGGGGGGAATGACCTTGCACGTAGTCTCAGAGGCATTTTCCTCGTGTGTTGCCTACTTTACAGGCGAGAATTCTACAAACGTCTAAACATTCTATAACACTTATTAAAATCATTTAATAACATCCACTTTATTTTCACTACATGTGTTTTGAATGTGCCAGTCTGAGCAACTTATTCATACGCTACGTTTAAAACAACTACAGCATTTGGTGATATGTATATGCAATTACAATTAGTGAGGTAGTCCTGAGGTTGGTGGAGTACATTTGAGATTACTCGCCACTGTGCGTGACGGTAGTGGCACACATGGGTCTTAAGCGTGCACACATGATACGTACATTCCCGCACGAGCCCTTTGTACTGTTACATTCATTTTCTCTTGTACTCTAGCAGCATTAATACGGTTATAGAACAGGGTCATGGAGTGTCGGTTTTTTAGTGACACACATAGCAAAACAGCCCTTGACCATTTTTTCCATTGTTTACATCCCACTGCAAGGGTGTGGGTTCTTGTATCGTTCAGGACCATGGGGGAGTGTATTTTATTATGGTTATGCAGTTGGCAGGGTCTCGTGATAGCGGAGGGGTTGTGGGGAAGCATACATGTTTTGTAGGTGGTCCTGTCATTAATATTTTGGGGGTTTTCAGCCACCTGATGATCATTTTACAGTTCTTTCTCATCACTTAGGCCTTCAGGCTGGGTTAAGCTGGGAGCAGTGATATGCTGTGGAGGGCGAAATGTTACAGTGTAAGTATCTTGTGCTACCTCATGTCCGCCTTGTTCGTGGGAACGGGCTCTCAGCGGATCTGCCAGGGTGTTGCAGCAACAGGGATAGTTGAAACTTTTCAAGGGTGGGGGCCACGCTGCAGTGCGCAGAGCTCACACCATCTCTGCTAGACAAAATTCATTTCTGAGGCCTTTCTGCCTTCAACGTGTGGGCAATGTCTTCAGTAAGTGAGCCCCCCACCACCTGGGCCCTGGCGGTATGGAGGAACGCCCAATGAGCCATGACCCTCACCTGAGGAGGGATGTAGGCAAGGGGGGTCTTTTTAGACCTTCCCTCCCCTACATTTCTCCCCTTTCGTTACTTAAGTAACGAATACTTCAAAGCTTCTATCCTCCTACACTCTGCCTCGTCCAACTCTGCCTCCTCCCATGCGAGTGTTCCTTTTATAGGCATCCATGCTCTGCACACCCCCCCCCAGGCTCTCACCTCTCCTAGCATACTCATCTGGAGTACAAGTTAAATAAATACATCCACCGTCTCCTGCCAAATCTACCCAAACCTCCTCGTACCATTCCAGTATACGGGGTTCTTTGATGGTGGTGTGCCACAATTTGTTTACAATATCCTTATCGTGATACATAGGCACTAGCTGGTATCTGGGCGTGTTATCTGTTCCTGTCTGTACATGTGCTTCTTGTGTTGCTCTTATTGTACCACTGGAGTTGCCCATTGTCACCATCATCATTGCACCGTTAGGGACTGCACTAGCACAACATCGAAGACCCACCTGGCACAGGCAAAAAATGACGAGGAGGAACACCACGGCTGGCACCAAAAATTTCACAGTCATTCCAAGCCATGAGGGGACCCAGGAAAAAATGTTGTCGAACCATGTGCTGTCTTCTGCTCCACCTTCCATCTTCATTCTCTCGCCTAGGTTGTGCACTGCTTCGATCACATGGGACAGGGAGCCGTTTTCTGCGTCTTCAGAAGGTACGAAAGTGCAGCAGGCACTTCCTATTTTTCGGCAAACACCTCCATCCATCGCCGTCAATAGGTCCAGGACATACCTATTTTGCATGGTCCTCAGCCGTAGAGCTCTTAGTTCCACTTTTATTACATTGAACCCTTCTTCAGTGTCATTTGCCAGCTGAATCAGCTCCCAGCGCGTTATCTGGAGCCATTTTGCATTTGCTCTTGCTTGGACACTTGAGATGAGCGAGGCAAAGAATGTTTCTGCGGAGCTGAATAGCCGATACCTGTCAGGGATCTGTGCCAACAATTCAGATGATGCCTTTGAGATGTAGTTTGATGCTCGCCTGGTTCTCGTCAGTACTTCCTTCTTGTCCCCGGAAGACAGGACATAGATATGTGACTCTGCAGTAGGCTGGGCTGCACTCTGTTGGACGCTTCCTTGTGTTCGCTTGTTTCCGTCAATGTGGCTTTCTGGGATAACCATTAGGGCCGAATGTAGTGTGGCCATTGAGCAGCTGCCACTCCACGACTGAGGAAGGTGCAGGTAGGCCTGGTTACCACAAACCCAGTATGTGTCCATCAGCGCCGCCGTCCCTTTTCTCATATCTGGGATGGCGAGGGTTTTGTTGCAATTCTTGTTGGTTCCCATAGGCGTTTTCCCCTCTCCCTTAAAACACAGTTCATAGTTTATCTCACTCTGCAGCTTGAAGGGTTTTTCAATGGCTGTTACCCATGTCAATTTGGAAATGTGTTCTCTCCATACTGGTGTGCATGTCTCTTCTATCCATTGCAATTTCTCCGGTGCCACACCCCTCAGTGCTTCAGCTTTACACATTACTTCTTCATCCTTCCACTTGTTATCAGAAAAAAGTGTCCCTTGTATCACAAAAAATGGTTCTTTAAGACATACCACTCCAGCTGCTTTTGGGTAACAGGTTTTCTCATTCTGCATCATCCTGAAAGTGACTTCATGTGCCTGGAAGGTGGTTCTTAATTCTGCACAGTGTGAGATGAAGGAGACATTGGGCATCCACAATAGGCAATTCTTTGGGTAACAACACTTTGGGTGTGCCTGAAGCATGGGGGATGAGGGAGCAGACATAGCAGCTCTCGTTTGTTGTTTGTTTGGCTGTTGCACTCATGTCTGCATACCACTTATTTGTTTGGTGGGGGTGTCGCGGGTCTTCCATCTTATCTAGTCCCAACCCATAGTACTCATCATACCTCTTCCTGCCTGCCTCCCTTCTCCGTCTGTTGTTTTTGCTCCTTATGTGCTTCCCGGCTCCCTGAGCAAGTGACAAAATAGGCCCCCCTTCCTTATTCCCACCCCCCTTTGCCCAATCATCATATAATTTCTTGTGTGCTGCTATCATTTTCTCCTTCCCGTCTTTTTCAATAAATGGCAGATCATTTTTTTCTATGGGGGCAGGTTGGCTAGTGGGGGCGCTATACAACCATGATATAGCAGATAAGTTTCGGTCATTCAAGCTGCGAGCATTGTAATTAGACATTTCTGGTAGGGACATTGTATCATTTTGCATTTCGTCCTGTAAACCTTTTGTTTTCGAGATCACAGCAGTGGATGGTGTGGTATAATAACCCCATACAAGTTTGGTTCCATCCCATACCAAAAAATCACCTTCTTTAGTATTGACACTTGCAGTTGAATTAGCCCCAAGAGTGCTGTTACTCCCTCCCCCCTCGTTCATCTCGATAGAGATGAACGCTATGAACCAATATGTTACCAGGCCAAACATTAATGTAAAAAACAATATAATGCACACTGATAATCCACACTCATACGAATATCTACATCTTTCAGTTAGCAATTGTCTAAATCTAATAAATCTATCCGTTGCAGGCTGCCCGTTAGATGCCATGGTAGCTCCTGTTTGAGATATAAAAGTGCATTAAGTGCATGTATGTAAACATTTCCGTTGGCACCATCAGTGCCAATATAACTTTGACAGGGTATGGAAGCGGGTAGGGTGGCAGGGGTGGGATGCACAGACAAGGGTGTAGACATTCAATAATATCATTATATCACTCATTATATATATACATATGTACCTTCACAAGTGAGAGACAAAAGGGAAAAAGAAACACAAATGTTTTTCAAATACAATTATACTCGCCATCCTGTCATTCATCTCTATTACTTGCCATACACACGCAAGTTCATATTCAGGCATTCTGCTCAGTTTCATTGTTTGCTGTTGTCTGTGCCTCCTCCTCTACTTCTTCCTGCACAGTGCTATATGCCCTTCGTACATCTGTCAAATGCACCCAGTATTTGAGGCCCTTCACTTTTACCGCCGTGGGCGTGCAGAACACTACTTCGTAGGGGCCATGGAACCGTGGTGCATTCCACCTTCGTACAAAACTCCTGACATATATGAATTCGCCTGGCATCAGCTGTAGCTGTTTGTCAGGCTGTGTAACGGGCTCTGTAGTGTTTCCCTCCTCACTCGTGAAGGGCGGGGCAAGCTGCTTTGCTATTACGCGCGCTGCCCTTGTTAATTTCTTCAAGTAGTCTGTAAACTCCTCACCCAATATCGTGGCGCTCCTGTGTGCATCTGAATGTTCACGCAGAGGGGAATGTGCTGTATGCATCCGCCTCCCAGTCACGATCTCGTGCGGGGACAAATGGTGGTCTTTGCTTGGCTGATTTCTCAGCTCAAACAGTGCAAGGGGTAAGCAGTAGATCCAGTTCTTTTTTAGTGAGAAGCATAGTTTTGATAACCTGCCTTTTAAGAGTCCGTTCATCTTTTCCACTACGCCATTACTTTGGGGATGATAAATCGAACACAACTTATGTTTAATTCCCAATAAGGTAGTCACTTCTTTGAATAGTTCATTGACAAAGTGAGTGTCGTTGTCTGAGCGAATCACGTCGCAAATTCCCCAGCGCGGGAACACTTCCCTAACCAAGAATTTTGCAGCGCTTTTCGCATCAGGACGCGCACATGGGCCTGCCTCTACCCACCGTGAGAATGGGCACACAACCACAATCATGTAACGTGCCCCATTACACCTTTCTCCCATATCCGCATAGTCAATGTGGAGCTCTCTGAATGGCCCAATGGGTTTTGGAATAGTTCCTCTGAGCGTACGTAGTGTCATTCCTGAGTTGTATATCTGACATGTTGTGCATTCTAATGCTAGTCGTGCTATGTGCTCCTGGAGACAGGGCACAAACCATTCTTCCTGTATTTCTGCTGCAATGTGCTGCTTTGTATTATGTGCAGGGAAGTGTAGTTGTTGAAATGCAATTTCCAACAGTTGTACTGGCATTACCACTTTTCCTGAGTTATCTTGCCGCCATAGTAAATCTGTTGCCGATTTGCTGCATCCTCTCTTTGCCCATATTAATTTTTCTTCTGTACTAGCTCCCTCTTGTAACTCTAGTATTTGTGGTATAGGCATCATATTATATCCTACTGGGAGATCTTCATTTGTGTTATGCTGTAACATGTACTCGCCTGCCTTATTTTTCTGAAAGTAAGAAGCTTCCTTGGCGGCGGCGTCTGCTGCCGCGTTTCCCAAAGACACGATATCTGTATTGGATGTATGTGCTTGGCACTTCACTATTGCTACCGCTGTGGGGTCTTGTAGAGCCTCAATTAACTCTCTCAGCAACTCTGCATGTTGAACTGGTGTCCCATCTGCTCGCCGAAACCCCCTCCGCCCCCATCTTGCTAGGCCCCCGTGTACTGTTGTCGTCATGTAAGCTGAGTCTGTGTATATTGTTACTGCACAACCCTTGGCTGCATGTAGTGCTTCTATAAGTGCGATCAGTTCTGCTGCTTGTGCGGACTAATGTGATGGGAG
Source organism: Ambystoma mexicanum (assembly GCF_040938575.1). Lineage (NCBI taxonomy): Eukaryota > Metazoa > Chordata > Amphibia > Caudata > Ambystomatidae > Ambystoma > Ambystoma mexicanum. Next base: position 1,509,483,638 of record NC_090931.1, on the reverse strand, counting down.
GCGGTATTGTACCAGTGTCTCATACTCACCCTCTTCTAATCTCACCACTGCCATACCCACATGTTTCTCTCCTGTGTCCATGTCAATTGATGCTGACCCGTCTACAAAGTACACTTCCCCCTCGTTCAGGGCATTCTCACAAACTACCGGGTCCTCCCCTTTTTCACCTGCGTAAGTTGCACAGTCATGGTCCTGCATGTCCTCTATTGTGCACGCTTCTGTGATGAATGTGGCTGGGTTCACTGTCTTGCATCTCACCACATGGATATTTGCGCTGGACAGTATTATTTCATATGCTGTTGCCCGCTGTGTTGTCAGTGTACTCTTTGACCTCTCAAGTATTACAAATAATGAGTGCTCCACAAACAGTGTTACCGGGCATCCCATTACTATTGTGGCACTTTTCTCAATTGCGAACGCGGCTGCAGCGAGTGATTGCTCGCACGCGAAATGTCCTTGCATCATAGCATCCAAAGTGCCACTATAGTAAGCCAAGGGCTTGTGACCTAAGGACGTTTTCTGTGTCAGTACAGCTGTCATCAGTGTTCCTTTGCAGTGTGAGAACAGGTAGAATTCGCGTCCATAATCTGGATTTGCCAGTACTGGAGCGCTTGATATTAACTCTTTCAATGATTTAAAGGACGTGCTCATGTCTTCTGTCCATTCTATTTTTCTGTTCTCCTGTTGTGCTTCCTTGAGCGCTTGTAATAAGGGCCTTGTGTATGCCGCATAGTCTAATATCCATGCTCGGCAGTAGTTGCACATTCCCAGAAATTTCTGCATGTCCTTCACTGTGGTGGGTTCTCCTACTGATCTTATTGCTTCTGCCCTGTCTGGTATTATTCTTTTTCCGTCTTTTGATATTAGCTGCCCTAAGTATAGGAATTCTGTCAGACAGTACTGCAGCTTTCCCTTGTCTACCTTGTACCCCTTATTGGCCAGTAGAGCCAGGAGTGTTATTGAATCTCTTCTGCATACCTCCTCGTCCTGTGCACAGACGAGTAAATCGTCTACGTACTGAATTATTGTGCTCTCAACAGATAAGTTTCCCAAGTCTTCATGTAGTATCCTGTTGAATATGCTCGGGCTCTCACAGTACCCTTGTGGTAACCTGCAATGTTCGTATCTCTTTCCCCCAAGTGTAAATGCTGTCAAATATCTACTTTCATCGGCCAAGGGGATTGAGAAAAATGCATTTTTCAAGTCAACGACCGTGAAGTGTGATGCTGCTTTTGGGATGCTGCATAATATTGATGCAGGGTTCGGGACCAAAGGGAACTCTTTCTGAATTACATCATTGAGGGGGCGTAAATCTTGTATCATTCTCCATGAACCTCCCTTTGCTTTTTTGATTGGGTAAATACATGTGTTACATGGGGAGTTTGAAGGCACTATTATTCCTTGTGCTAGTAGCGCATTTATTGTCTCTTTTATCCCTTCTTCAGCCTCGCGGGACAACGGATACTGTTTTACGCGGGGTAGAATTGCTCCTTGTTTTAGTTTTATTATTACAGGTTGGACTCCATGTAATAGCCCTACATCATGGGGGCCGTTCGTCCATAAGTTATTTGGTACAAGCCTCATGTCATCATCGAAAAATGACGGTGGTGCTCCCACCACTGCCATTAGTTGAACGGGGATTTCTCTGGCTGTGATCATGATGTCGCAGGGCATCGCTATTTCCATCACTATTTCACCATCCCCCTCTACATCTGAAAAGAGCTCCTCATCTGATATCTCTCGTAGTGGAATATTGGCATTTGTACACAGTACTGTACGCCACTCGCATCCTTCCATGTCAATTCCAATTACAGATATTCTTTTGGCTGATACCTGTACTGCGTGCAAGTCCAATGATACTACTGACCCTGGAGCTATATCGGGGCACACTATGGGGCGGAAGAGGAATTCCGCTGGAATCCTCCAGTCCATTCTCCTCAGCTCTGGAATTATGAGGGCCAACGTCTTTATGCCTTCAATAAACATTTCCTCGTTTTCGGGTAATCCTCGTATCTCCTGTGTAGTTGTATGGGCCTGTATTACTGCCATTACGCGTAGTGGGCATATTCCGGGTGTTGAGCACACTATACCTCTCTCTGTAAATGATATTGTCATGTTGAGTTTACTCAGGAGATCCCTCCCCAGTAAATTTATTGGTGAGTGTTCATAATACAGTAAGGGCGCCTTCACTGTTTTGCCCCCCACTGTTACGTCCAATGCTTCTGTGTAAGGAACTTCAATTACAGCCCCAGAGAACCCCTGCGTCTCTAACTTCCGGTTAGATAACGGGAACCGGCCTTCTTTAATGCATGATTTCTCCGCTCCCGAATCCACCATGAATATGAATTGCTTGTCTCCTATCTGCGCCCCTACCAATGGTTCCTCTGATGCATCGTAGGTGGTAGATAAGACTGGACACGCAAGTGCTCTCTGTGGGCTGTCCTATGCGGGGTGTCTCATTGCCCCCCCTTGATTGAAGACGCTCCCTGAAACCACTGACACACCACTGTAGGGTGCTGGGGCGGGGGCTCCATTTGCCGTTGTTGCGAAGGGGTTACCTGGCGTGTACTGCATAGTGTCATTGTTTTGTGGGTGGTTCTGTGTTCTATACTGATGCCCCTGCAGTTACTCATTGTGCCCTTGACCCAAGTTTCTCTGTTGTAGTTGTTGTCCCATTGGGAGACCATATGGGCTCCCTGGGCGGGGATGACCATAATGTTCTGCCTCTTGGAACCCATTGTTTGGTCTGTTTCTGCACTCCCTAGAGTAATGTCCCCACTTCCCGCAGTTCCAGCAACTCCCTTGTGGACCTCTGGGACCCTGCCACCCATTTCCTCCCATTCCCCCGTACCCTTGTCCACCCCTTCGACCCCTGTACCCACCTCTTCCCCCTCGTGGGGCCCACTCTTGCCACATCGGACCTCTGCTCTGCTCCTGCTCGTTCCACTGTCGCTGCCCTGCTCCATTCCAATTAGCTGCCATCCTTCCTTGTATTGCAATCTGCCCCTCCTCCTCTTCATCCCCCTCCCTGCCGTGTGGGAGCGCTGCTACTGCTGCTGCGACCTTCACCAACTTTGTCTGTATTAGCTTCGCCTTGTCTGCCAATCTTTTCTGAGCCACCTCTTTCTCCCTCTCTTTTATTCGCTTACAATGGTGCACAATTATGCTCTGGATCTCTGGCCACCCCTTTGCCTCAATGCCTGCTATCTTATCGAGCGCTTTTTGCACCTCTTTTGGGAGCACTCTTTTGATAATGAAATAAAATAATGATGTCGATTGATACCAGGGCGTGCCCGTTTCCGCTCTCCACATCTCTTGAACCCTGAAAATGTAATCCATAGCATCTTCCCCGTCATTCATGGTACATTGCATTACTGACTGTAAATCTGGAGTATCTGGGAACGTTTCCCGCAGAGCATCCCACACCCTTGCACGTACTGTATTAAATGACGCCCCATCATGGCGGTCACAGTCCACTGTTACGCCCGGAAAACCAGCTTTTACCCACACTCTGTCGGCCTGGTCTCCCACCGCTGATACAAGCAAGCTCTTCACATCACCTATTGCTAGGGGCACCCCAGCAGTGTGTTTCTCAAAGGCATATATCCACTTACTTGCCCCTCCCGATAACGGGGGTAATAGCTTTAACAAATTTGCCTTATCCATCTGGGCCCATGGGATATAATTTGGCCTCCCCCCTCCTCTATGTATCAGTGGGAGTTGTAACTTTCCTTTCGCCATCGTATCTGCACCCAATTTGGCCGTTGCTGACCCCAATGACGCCATCTTCCCCACCCTATTTCTTAGCCGTCCCGTTCATTACATTCCAGTGTTCCCAGTGAACATGCACCATCCAACCCTTCACTTTCCCCTCCTATCGCCATACTCAACCTGTCACTCTCCTCCATGTCACCCCTAATATCACATAGTAGTTCTTCTCTGTTCTCTGTAGGCCGTTCTTCATCACCAGCACACCCTCCTAGTGTTCCCACTTCTATTATTCTTGTTGGCTCTTCCTCAATTCTAAACAGTATTTCACCTTTCTTCCAACCATCTTCAATTGTTCTACTCTCACTCAGTGCTCTAGACGTGCGTCCTGATCTTGCTGGAGTAAGTGCTGTACGTTCGCATATGTCTTTTATTCTTGAAAGCTCATCTTTGGCTATTGAGAGCCTTGATTCTAAATCATCTGCCAATTTCTCTATATCCACTCTTTGTGCACTTGCTTGGGCTCGTTCTCTTGTGTTTTCATACGGCGGGGGCGCCGTCGGTCGTTGGGGTGTAGTCGCTGTCGGGGGAGGTACATAAGTGGGATCGCTGTACCCTTGCGCGGGGACAGGTTTATTTAATATCGGGTACAAGCTTATTACCTCTACTTGTGGCTCTACAATTGGCGGTACCTTACCATCTCTTGGTATCATTAGTGGATTGTCAGTGGTGGACGGTAAGTCAGGGTTCACTGCTGGGGCTTTGGGGGGTGGTATCTCTTCAAACAACCTCCAGAGGTCTAGTATTTCTCTCCTATTATGCAATTGTTTCCCCTTATACTTAAGACAAATACACGTCACTACCATATCCAGGACGCTTTTGTCAAATGATCCCCCCTCTGGCCATATCTGGGGCAACCCCTCTCCCTTTAACTCTGTGACCCATTGGTCATGGTATTTCTTAATCCGCTCCGCATACCCCGGCAGGTTTTTACAAATATGCGATAAGGGTGTTTCTGCCCCCATGCTTGGTGCCTTTCTGGTGTGGGTGTACCTGTGTGTATTTCAAGATCGTAATGCGAACGTGTCACCAATATGTGTTTCGTCTTTGCTATAACAGTGGCTGCACATATACTCTTTTGTAATCTCGGTGGGGGCCCATACAAAAGCAAACCAATCAGTGATCTCGACAATACTACGTCAGAAATTAAAGAGGTACACACTCATTCCACTTGTCATTTTTGTCTTCATGAAGCTTCAACCTGTTACAAGTATCACAACTATCAAATTATTACACATGTATGATCACCTTACACGTCCACACACCAAAATATCTCCTGACGCACACGGCGTACACACACCTCTCTGTAACACTCTCTTCACAATTCACTTTGCCCTCCCTTTCCTCCCTGGCCGGCTGTCCCTTTCCGTCTTATTCAGTTGTATTCATACACATATACATATATGTATCTAGTTTTGATCTCTACTTCTGCTGTGGACCTCTCTGTCTCTTACTTTATCTTTATGGTTTTGTATTATTCTCACTTGTTATTGTTCTCCCCCACCCCTAAAGAAAAAGAATAGAAAGAATAGCAGTCACTAATATATTCTCCGTGTCCCCCTTTGCCAGACACTTTTTATCTTATTATTCACTTCTTCATATATTCCCAGTACTAGTCAAGATAGCACTATGCGGCGCCGCCTTCTACCCCCTCGCGGAGCTAGGTTCCCGTCACTTCTATCTCTTATTCACCTCTTGATCCTAATGGCCATATGCAAAGAAAAAGCAAAGAAAGTTTAAGATGGTCCTTAGTAGACCTACGTATTCCCCCCTTTCTACCCGTCCTCGTCCCCCTTCTCTAAATCTCCTCTCCCACTCCCTTTATGATCACTCGCACTCAGTACTCACGTACCCGTCTTGAACCGATAGTCTCCGAAACTGGGTCCGTCCAGGCAGTTTTAGCAGTCCACTCAACAGTTAGCCCCGGCTCCGGCGAGCGGTATTCAAAGGGGATTTTTCAACCGGGATCCCGTACCCTCTTTCTGTTGAGTGCGCACTTCTTAGTGTACCGGTCGCCGTTGGCGGGCAGCCTCCCGGAGCCGGCGCACCGTGCGTATCCCTTTTCGACCGGAGATTCTCGTGCCAAAAGGGGACGGTAATGATGGGTTTAGGAGAAAATACTAAAAATCACGCTATCGGGGTCACCACTGTAAGCAAGCGTCCCCAACCAGCACGATCCTCCCCGCAATGAGAGAAAATAATGGACACTCCCAAATTGGGAATAAAGCCAAGACAGAGTGCGGGTGAGCTTAAGTGGGAGTTTATCAATCAAATAGGGCATGCAAAGAACTCTGCAAACTCCGAGAGCGCTCTGTCTGACAATAGCAAAGACAGGCGTATATATTTACAAAAAACGTCATCAAAACCTACATACTATAGGGGGCACAAACTCAAGGGGATTGGGTGGCGATGGCTAACTATAGGTGCTGCTGCGGTGTGGTTGGTCTTGGCTGGACGACGTCACTGGTCAGCCTCGTGGGTTGGGCTGGGCCTGGCGGGTTGGCTTGAGTTCATCCGGACGGTGTTGTTGTGGCACTGCGGCCTGTGGCAGAGATGAATGCTTTCTTAACCTGTTTGCCCTAGGCCATGCACACCGCAGTCATTCAAGCCTTGTAGTATCATTCTCTTTAGTAAATCTTTCAATAGGTTATCCTACAGGTTAATGCAACACAGGAGGAATGCACCTTGTCAGTGGTCTGGTGGTCGTTTGTCAGGGCATGGTTACCTGTGTCCTGTTGACCGGTATCATAGGTCGAGGGGCCAGGTCTAGGGGCATGGGATGGGCAGTATACGTCTGTCTGTCTTGTTAGAAGTTATTATGAATGGGCCGCTGTATGTTACCACAGTGTTAGGTGTCTGGGTTACCCCGAGTCATAAGTCTTAAAGTGATCCGGTGGACTGTGGGGTTTACGAGGGGCCGCTGGTGGGTCTGTGTATTCAAGCAGAGGTTTACTGCCGTGTTGTAAATAACGCAGGTGGCGGCCAGTGGCCTTGGGAGATACAGAGGGGGCTACAAATCTTTGAAGCGGCTCCAGTCTGGTCGGGGGAGGTGGAGGAGTTGGAGGAGTGTGGCGCAGGCCTCTGCTTTCTTGCTGGGCAGCCTTCGTACAGTGGGAGGGGGGAATGACCTTGCACGTAGTCTCAGAGGCATTTTCCTTGTGTGTTGCCTACTTTACAGGCGAGAATTCTACAAACGTCTAAACATTCTATAACACTTATTAAAATCATTTAATAACATCCACTTTATTTTCACTACATGTGTTTTGAATGTGCCAGTCTGAGCAACTTATTCATACGCTACGTTTAAAACAACTACAGCATTTGGTGATATGTATATGCAATTACAATTAGTGAGGTAGTCCTGAGGTTGGTGGAGTACATGGGAGATTACTCGCCACTGTGCGTGACGGTAGTGGCACACATGGGGCTTAAGCGTGCACACATGATACGTACATTCTCGCACGAGCCCTTTGTACTGTTACATTCATTTTCTCTTGTACTCTAGCAGCATTAATACGGTTATAGCACAGGGTCATGGAGTGTCGGTTTTTTAGTGACACACATAGCAAAACAGCCCTTGACCATTTTTTCCATTGTTTACATCCCACTGCAAGGGTGTGGGTTCTTGTATCGTTCAGGACCATGGGGGAGTGTATTTTATTATGGTTATGCAGTTGGCAGGGTCTCGTGATAGCGGAGGGGTTGTGGGGAAGCATACATGTTTTGTAGGTGGTCCTGTCATTAATATTTTGGGGGTTTTAAGCCACCTGATGATCATTTTACAGTTCTTTCTCATCACTTAGGCCTTCAGGCTGGGTTAAGCTGGGAGCAGTGATACGCTGTGGAGGGCGAAATGTTACAGTGTAAGTATCTTGTGCTACCTCATGTCCGCCTTGTTCGTGGGAACGGGCTCTCAGCGGATCTGCCAGGGTGTTGCAGCAACAGGGATAGTTGAAACTTTTCAAGGGTGGGGGCCGCGCTGCAGTGCGCAGAGCTCACACCATCTCTGCTAGACAAAATTAGTTTCTGAGGCCTTTCTGCCTTCAACGCGTGGGCAATGTCTTCAGTAGGCGAGCCCCCCACCGCCTGGGCCCTGGCGGTATGGAGGAACGCCCAATGAGCCATGGCCCTCACCTGAGGAGGGATGTAGGCAAGGGGGGTCTTTTTAGACCTTCCCTCCCCTACACAACCCAGGATCAATGACCCTGAAACCCTGGCTCCTGCAGTATTCGAGTTCGGTTGTTAGGAGCTTCCTGCGGACTGCAGGGAGGTCCTCACCAAGGCCAGGGCGTCGTGGACTCCGAAGTGTTACAGACACAGATGGAAGCATTTTGCAACTTCGTACCGATCGCAGAAGATTAAACCTCTGGGGGTCACGGCCCCACAAGTCCTTCCAACTTGTTGTCATTGGCTACTTTGGGTCTGGCGCACTCCACCATCCTGGTGCATCTGGCGGCTATCTCCCGCTACACCAGGGCTCCAGGACAGTCTTCGATTTGGTTGCACCGTCTATTCAAGGAGATCATCAAGGGATTGTTCCGATCGTTCCCGCCGGTGAAGGCGCTGTCCCGGCGTGGGAGCACAACGTGGTGCTGACTAGGATCACGGGGGCTCCTTTCGAGCCTATGCATTAAGCTCCGCTCAAGTTCCTGTCTTGGAAGACAGGTTTCCTCATGGCCATCACCTCTGCCAGGGGAATTGGTAGCCTTATTTCACTTTCCACAAGATGAGGGTGGTGCTGCGGATGCACCTCTCGTTCATGGCCAAGTTTCCATCCGAATTTCATCTCAACTAACCCTTGGTGTTGCTTGTGTTTTTTCCGACACCTTCGTCGCTGGCTTAAAAGACTTTGCACTTGCTGCATGTGGCTCGAGGGCTACAGTTTTATGTGGCCCGCACGAAGAGTTTCCGGAAGACTTCTCAGCTTTTTGTTAACTTTGGTCCTGTGAACCATGGGAAGGCCTTGTCCAAGGCTTCCATCTCCAGGTGACTCTCCGGCTGCATCACTTATTGTCACTGGTAGGCAAACCAACTGCTGGCTGGCCGTCCGAGAGTCCACTCCACCAGAGCGATCGCTGCGACGACGGCGTTCCTGTCTGGTGAGCCCCTGCTGGACATCTGCAGGGCTGCTACGTGGAGGTCTATCCACTCCTTCACAAAATTGTACTGTTTGACAGGGATTTCAGAGGGGACTCCAGCGTCGGCTAAGCAGTGCTACGCAACCTGCCTGGTTGCTTGAAGGTGAGGAGCTAAGAGTAATTCTATCTGTTGAGCATTGCCACCTCCCGTGGTCGTGTATGTATGTGCTGCTATGTGTTGTTTATTTATGAGCGTGTGAATCCATGCCAGACCCCATGCTGGAGAAGGAACAATTTACTTACCTGTAACTGTTGTTCTCCAGCATGGGTCTGGCATGGGTTCACATGCAAACCCTCCCTTCTGGCCCTCTGCGGCTCTTCTTGGTCCTACTGCCACTTTACGTGCTACCAAATCTGAAGATGGCTGTCAGAGCAGGGGTTTAGGGAGAGAGCAGTCATTGGCTGGGGGCAGTATGACCCAGAGGTCAGTCATTGGTTTATAGGAGAAAGACAGTTTATAAACAAAAGTGAAATGTTTTTTCTTATACCGAGGATTCCCAGCCCGACGACAGGGAATATTCATGAGCATGTGGATCCATGCCCGACGCATGCTGGAGAAGAACAGTTACAGGTAAGTAACTTGTTCCTTGCCCTACTTCCCCCTTGCTTTCCACACCCTCTACCTAACTCTCTTTCCAGTTACCCTACCTCCCTGTGCCTATCCAATCCAATGGACCCTAACCCTCTATCTCTGAGGGGTCACAGTGGCCTGTGTACTACTATAGTGCAGGTGCCATAACCTTACGGGGATGCATGAGTTTGTGCTGCCCCTGCGTAACAGACAGAGGGCCCGTGACACCTGGAGACACGGCTTCCTTGCCACACTTCCTTTAACTGCCTCACTCTGCAGTTGGTAAGCATCTCGGCATCCCGTTCTCCATCCTCTGGGCAGCTGTGGCTCAACAGTTTCTAGTTTGGGGAGGTTTGTGGAGGTTTACTTATTTAATGAGACAGGAATAACAATATCCCATAAACCTTGAATGCACTCACAGTCTCCAATTTTTGTACGAGCACCTGGGACAGAGAACAAAGGAGAAAACAACCTCAGAACTGTGGGAAACAGGGTGCTGGAGCACCTCAGGTGACCAGACCCCAAGAACTGTGAGATTGGGCTCACAATTATTGTATGATTCTCCGCAGGATACCTGGGTCTGAACTTGCAGACCATTGTGCTTACTGTTGTAGAGAAGGAGCTAAGTATAGCCACATCAATCACTTCGCCCATATTGCCTATCTGCTGGACACCAGAATATGACACTCGTACAAAGCCCTTTGAACTGCAAATACCAAGGAGAATCCTGGAAGCAAGGTTCCCTTTGAGACAACCATACCAACATATGAGACAGTATGATGGCTGTCCGAGTGATAGTCCAGAAGAAAGCAGGACAAATTGAAGAAACAAAGAGAAATAATGACGGCATACAAATGCAAAGCTGACGTATATAGAGAAGAGATGCAGAAACCAGAGGCTGTAGACAATTCTATAAGGCATTAAGAAACTATCGAGACGAATGACCTCTTGGGATCAAGATGAAGAAGCTTATGCTACAGAAGTAATGAAGATACCAAGCAATTTCACATGTGTAAATATGCAAAGAAACGCAAGCAGATGAAGTATCCTTGAGGCTAGCTTTATAGTGAATAGAGTGCGCCATGCGCCGACATGTACATATATATATTGGAGTCAGTAAAGGAAGAATGTGCCCACTATGTACAATAGCAGTGCTGAGCAAAACAAGGAAGGTCGTTTTTTTCATTTGTCGCAATCAGAAAAACAAAGTGAATTACAGGCGAAAACTCAGAAAGGCGAGGTTGGATGAGCCAAGAAGCCAAGGCCTTATCAGTCATGGACGGAAACAAGAAGAGGTCAGAGGTCTATTAGACAATAGCATTTTAATACACTGAAAGCTAAAATTCGTGGTCTTTAGTCACGTGGGGAGAAGAAGTGGGAAGAAGTGGGAAGAGCATGATGGTCACACCTACGCACAAAGGCAGAGTGTGCCTTCAGTCGACTGAATTCTTCAGTAGCAAGGAACATTTCCAAGGACGAGTTCAAAGCCCTAATTGACAGCAGACCACTGAGGTGATGATGGATGGTCATGTTAATTGTTGGGAAGCTGTGGTTAAGACTAGCTTATCTGCACCTGGACGCTCAGCCTGCGCGCCGCTAACCTAGGTTGGGAGGGTACTGACGGAGGTTGGAAAGTAACCAATGATAGAGGACCGCATGATCAAGGGTCCTATAGTTGTGTAGCCAAATAGATGTTGTATATTTAGTGACGTTCATATTGACATATTTTAGGGAAGGGCTTAGTTGCCCCACCTGATGTTAAGAAGCCTATCACTTTATTTCACGGCCCAAACGAGTATGGATCGTATACCTAGATGATTTGTTTAGACTCTATCACATTCACCCGTAGGTATTTAAGTTTTACCACGTAGGATGACGTTTGTGATACACAGGTTAACATCATCAATGACGAATATTTACTACAAAGGTGTGATATCTATCTCAAGGGTATTGCTATCTCATCTTTAAGGGGTAGAAGGTCCAGTTCACTCTGATGACATGTACATTGTCATTTTGAATTTCACATTACTATTATAAATATATGTGCCTTGATACACCATTTTCTGTATAGGCGCATTATAAATACCCAAAACATTATTGATGAATATGTTCAGGCTGTCATACGTTACATTTTGGTGGCTATTGTATGCATCCCAATCTTTGTTGAGCCTTGCGTTTTTCATCTCTTTACACTTAGAGAGAAGTTATCCCCATTGGAGCATTCAGCGTTGGCTTGTGTGGGTGACCTGAATTTCGCACCAACCTCCTTCTGAGTGCCATTGCGTCAAAGTTGTCCAAAAAAATATTCTTGCCGACTTTTACAATTTCTTTTCTGTTAATACATATTTCATTGTAAAGAATAAAATAATCAGCGTAAAACGTGATTGCTTCTCTACTACTTTGCTTCTTTGTGTTAAATCAGCGTAACTTCTCCGGCTGCAAATGGCCTATAACTATACAGAATGTGGGCCAATAAAGCAAACGGGGGCATGTACATCTATGCTTACTGACAGGACTAACAGAGTGGGATGGAAGATCATATACTGTTCAGTAGGAACTATTTAGCTGTGCCTTGAAACTGCAGCCTGGAGAACTCCTTGGTAGTGCTAAAAAAGATATCATTCCTAAGCTATACAGTATATATATTTTGAATCCGTTATATGATACTCAACAGACTGGGGTGTATGTCTAGGTAAACAGCCTGACACTCTTGGGCCTCTATTGTTATGTTATGGCATTTATATAGCGCTCTATATATCATTGGTATGACCTTAAAGCGCTGGTAGGTTGAACGCCCTCTGGGATTGCAGCCCAGGTCAGTTGAGAGAGTAAGTGTCGTAGGGTGCATGGGTGCACCAGTTATGTGTGCAGCTGATGTAATTGCCTGATGGTAGCTGCATCCTAGCATTGGGTGTGGTGGTGATGATATCAGTTGGATGTGTGCATTCTGGTGGGTGGACACGCAGACTGGGTTCTGGCTGCGTTAGGCCTGTAGGACGCTTATGTGTGCAGCTAGGCCGGTTTGTCATGGGATATAGCTGCGTTTTATTAGAGTGATGAGGTGTTTGTGGGGTAGTGTTCGTATGTGAGCAGCTAGGCCAAATTGATCGAGGGGTATATCTGCACTCTAATTGTGTGATGGTGTAGAGAGTAAGCATAGTGATATGATATGATATGATGGTTCATGCACACGGCGCCTAATCGAAATGCGCTTCGAAGGCGTTCGATGAGAAGGGAGGGAAAGAGGGAGAAAGCAAAGACACTCCCACAGGGCATGAACAGCACAAATGTGAAGACTAGCTACCGCTCTCGGTCTAGAGACACCTAGACAGTGCAGGTGCCAGGGCACAGACAGGAGGGCATGCCTGGGAACTGTAGGCGAGTACCGGAGGGGTTGAGTACACAGCGGCATCGCAGGAGACCGGGGGTAGGGGCACACAGCAACACTATGCATGGGCCAGACATCACGGAACCAGAGGGTCTGGGGGTATACAGCGACATCAAGGGTGACCAGATGGGGCTGGGGGCACACAGCAACAACATGGGACACGAAAGGGCATGGGGTAGATGGCAATATCTTAGGGGACCAGGTGAGAAGCTGGGGGCATCACACTGGACCGGGGGATGAGGGGGGTTGGAGGCGCAGTGACGAGATAGGAACCAGGGGGTCTGGGCACACAGTGAAACGTGGTGACCTAAGGGGTTGTGGGTACACAGTGACGACAAGGGAAATGAGGGGCTGGGACAAACAGCAACATCACGGGGAACCAGAGGGCAGGGGTACGCAGCAACAACACAGGGAACTGGAGGGGGTAGGGGCACACAGGGACTTGAGGGGCTGGGCATACAGCGACAGGGGGCTAGAGGGGTACACAGCGACATCACAGGCACTAGAGGGGTGGCCATACAGCGACAGCACAGGAAACCATAGGGGTACACAATAACAACACGGGGAGCCAGAGGCTGGGGGTACTCAGTGACAACACGGGAGACCAAAGGGGCATGGGGGGCACACAGTGTTAAACAGTGGACCGTAGGGGATGGGGTGTATAGCGACATCACAGGAACCTGACGGGGATGGGGGTACCCAGCGACAACACGGGACGGCAGAGAGGGGATGGTAGCTCTTAGGGACATCATGGAGCGAGAAGTGTATCTGAGGCGGAAAGGGAGTTGACAGAGGCTATGTTGAGGGTCTGGTATAGTGAGGAGGCAGCGGGGATACTAGCAAGGATATGTGAATATTAGTAAGGAGAGAGAATTGCGTGGAATTATGATCTAAGGAGATTATTATTCTGCATTTCAGGCCTACGGTAGCTTAATAGCCAAATTAATGAGCGTATTGATTGATTCATTAAAGACATTGTTGGGAGTTTCATTGTGCATTAGTCATTGAGTGGCTAAGGATCCAATCACATCAGCAGTCATGGTTGGTGATTATGGAAAGAGCCACGTTTTTAGAGCTTTGCAGAATGCCAAATAGTCTTGGGTGTTTCGAATATGTGGGGGAAGCGAGTTCCACAGAACCAAGGTTGAGAAGGCGGATCCTCCGATCCTGACAGAGTTGGAGGTTGGAATCACTAAGAGGAGGGCAGTGCTTAATCTTAACGTGCGGGATGGAAGGTATGGTTTTATCTTTTCTTGCAGGTATAATGGGCCGGTCTTGTGCACTGCACAGTGAGTGATGCACAGTGTCTTGAAAGGGGCCCTTCGTTCGACTGGGAGCCACTGGAGGGTTCAGAGAGCTGCAGGGATGTGGTCTCTTGGACGCAGGGCAAGGAGCAGTTTAGCAGAAGTGTTTTGCAATCTTTGGAGTTTGTTAAGATGGTAAGCCGGGGCTCCTAGGCAGAAAAACTGAAAGTAAGTTACTGCGAGTCCGCTTTTATTTCATTTAAATGCACTCACGGTGTTCCCACGAGCCAAAACATGCGTATATCCATGAACCTGCAGTAATATGGCTCCTTGGCTCCTTGTCTGCACAGTCCGCATTAGTGCTTGCATCAACGGCATTCTTTTCCGTGCAACTTTTCCGGCTGCAGCAGGTACGTTTACTTTTCATCTTTCCCTGCGTGCCGTTCTCCCAACTAACATTAGGTTATAAATGAGGCTCAAAAACGTTATGCGTGCTTACTAAAAGCCCACATCTTTACTGGCCCTTCATCTTTCTTTCAGACTGCCTGACACACTTGTGAGCATTTTCACTAGCGTAGTGCCAGCAGCATGCCGGCCATTTGGCACGTACAGCAACGCTTTAGGTATGCTTTAAAGACATCCTCTTTGACTTGTTTCTTTTTTCTCTGTCTTTTTTTCCCCTCACCTTTTCACAAGTATTTTATTAATATAGCACAGGGGAGCACCTCAAGGTTTTCTTAATAGTACCTTCACATTACAAACTTGGTATTTCCATGTACCGGTAGTTTATTATTTGATGATGTACTTTAATTTGGGAAGATGGAAGAGGGTGCTGGTGTGGGTCACCGATCCAAAGATACGGGTAAACTCCCGGTCTTCTATAGCATATGTTGCTTTTCAATCATCTCTCATGCTAATGCTTAGCAGTCAGCCAGTCAAGATACCACTTAGTGACATGTCTGATTGTTCTACAGGGGCTGAACAAAGGATTAATATCCCTGACAAACGTAGTACACACTTGTTAACATACCACCGAAACGCCAGTTTTGCCACTGTGTTTGTACGGAGGTTGTGCTTACACCCGAGGCCAGTGGATGTTGTTATCCACGCATACCATCACTCTGGACAGCGGAAGGCGTAGTACATTTTTTCAGCTTCATGATTAACTTGCATAAGTTTAAAACTGTACTGTCATTTGTTCTGTAATTCAAATTTACCTAGCCTTTTTCTACATGTTTGGGTTTACTTTGCCACATAAAAAGGCCAACAATACTAGCCTTAATTGAGATAGGGGCAGTTAGCTATAGTCTGTTCCATGACCTATCCAGCACATTTAGCCTCATAGACAGACCTAGGCTGCTGTCATACTGAGCATGACCTGTTATATTCAGCTTTTCTGTTTGTTTCCCTTACAAAGTTAAATGTATTTGTATACTACCAAGATGTTGTAAGTTTTGTAAATATTTGTAACTTTTTCTGTAAATTTTTCACTATTTTCTTTAAGAAGCAATGATGTAACCAAATGCAGTTTACACAAGCTTTATAATTTGCTTTTTCTTTATCGATAAACAATTACACTTTTGTTTACACTACTATGTCTTTGTTGTTTTGTGTCAATAATATACTGTACAAGCGAAGTATGTTAGGTGGTATATGACAATTTCTTTACTAAATTATATGATATATTCGTGACAGCTACTAGTAGAGTAATTGCTAGCAGCTTTTCAATCAGTTGTCTAATATTATCTACACAGGAACACGCTTTCGTTTCATTCCAGTCTTCTACTCCACTTAGTTACCGGGGTATCTGGAGTGCCTCTTTGTTTTCACTCGAGATTACATTAGACATAACTGCGGCAAGTCTGCTCGGGAAGGAGAGGTAGGGAAAGATGCGTCTGAGAAGTTTGAGATGGTAGTGACAGCATTTTGACACATTGCTGATCTGACGGGAGAGGTTTAGGCCAGAGTCGATGGTACAGCCTAGGTTTTTTACTGTGTTGGCTGGGTTGGGGGGTTGGCCCAGGGACAGGGGCCATGGGAGTGGATGAGGTAGAAGGGCAGTGTTGCCGCAAACCATGATTTCGGATTTAGTGGGGTTTAAGAGGAGGTGGTGTATTGTCATCCATCGGTCAATATCTCGAAGGCAAGCTTTGAAATCTGGCTGGGGGTTGGTACCCAAATTGGGGATTCTTAGGATGATTTGGGTATCGTCAGCGTAGTTGCAGCACAAGATGTTGTGCATGCGGATGATTCCAGGAAGGGTGGTCATATAGAGGTTGAACAGGAGAGCAGATAGGCATGCGCCTTGCAGTACTCCAGTGTTAACCAAGCGAGCAGCTGAGACAAATGGGCAGAGGAGGGTTATTTGTTTCCTGTTGCTGAGGAAGGAGGCGGTCCACTTGAGAGCAGTGCCGCGGATTCCAAGGGAGTGGAGACGGTCAAGGAGGATTGAGTGGTTAACCGTATCAAAGGCTGCAGGGAGATCAAGGAGAATTAGTGCAGCGGATCCTTCAGAGTCTGCAGTGACCTTAAGATCATCCCTGATCGAGGTCAGAGTGGTTTCAGATCCATGTCGTGGTCTGAAGCCTGATTGTGCGGGGTCGGGGAGGTTGTTGGCTTCTACAAAGGTGTTGAGCTGGGAGTACGCTCTTTGGTCGATGAGTTTTGCAAGGAATCTGGTGTTTGAGATGGGTCTATAGTTTTTGGGGTAAGGGGGTCGAGGGATGGCTTTATTAGAAGAAGTTTTACATGTAAAATTTTGAAGGCATCGGGGAAGATGCCAGAGGTGAGGGAGTCATTTAGGATAGCTCTTGCATGTTTTGCTGGTGGATAGTAGATCAAGAAACTCATCTCTCGAAGGTGAGGGAATTGAGGGTTGGGGCAATGGGGGGAAGGGGAGTTGTTTGATTGGTCATTTGTGGGGGGTGGGAGGAGGAGGGACAGTTTGTTGTTAAGCAAGGTTGTCCTGTCAAGCGTGGTGGTGTAGAAGTGTCGGGAGAGCGAGTCGCAGAGTGATTGAGATGGGGTGGATTGGGTAGAGGTACAAGTGGGTTTGATGAATTCAGATATGATTCTGTGGAGTTCTTTGCTGTGGTTTCCACAGTTGATAATTCCTTTGTTGTAATAGGCTTTTTTGGCTTTTCGGATTTCAGCTTTGTAGTTACGATGGTGCAAGGCGAACATATATTTGCTGAGATCAGTTTTTGATGCTCGCCATTTGCTTTCTAGAGAGTTATTTTGTTTTTGGTGTTCCTCAGTTGGGGCGTGAATCATTTGGGGAATGGTCCATTGCATGAGGAAGCGGGGCATGAGGGGGTGAGAGGAATTGGTGATTCATTGAGCCAAGAGTCGGAAAAGTCGATGGTTAAGGATCTGATGGGGGGCGTTGTAGGGGATCTAAGAAGTAGGGCTTTGATAAGGTCAGGAAAGAACTTTGTTCCAGCATTTGAGGTCATGGGGGATGGCCGGGGGGTGTAGGTGGAGGGGTAGGGGTGAGGATGGAGAAGGGGATGACAAAGTGGTCGGTCCAGATGAGTGGTTTGGGGGGATAAATAAATCAGGTCATGGGAGCTGAACATTGCATCAAGGGTGTGCGCCCCTGAGTGGGTAGGACCAATCATATGAAGGGAGAGGTTGAGCGCATCAAGACTGTTGACCAGCGGATGGGTCATGGGGTTGGTGGGAATGTCCAACCAAATATTGAAATCTCCAAGAAGAGTCAGAGAGGGGTGATTTACTTGAATAGTGGCTACAGAATCACAGAGGTTGTTGGAGAAATGTCTGTCATAACCAGGGGGTCTATAGATGAGTAAGAAGCTGTGGGAGAAAGTCAGAGGTAGTGAGAGTTTAACTAGAAGGGATACACATGAGGTAATGCATGACCGAGATATTGAGTGACGGGAGATGGGGTTACGTTGGTGGGGGCTGGGAAGAGTAGACGGGCGGAGGAGGATATGTGAGGGGTGTGGAAAGAATTGAGATGGGGAGTGCGAGGGGATAGATGGTCAGTGGGTGTTAGGGTTAGTGTGGGTGCACTGCATTGCCATTTTCTGCTCAAATTTCCAGTGCTACGCTGATGACACTCAACTCATTTTCCGGCTGCCCTCGGCCACCTCCTCTCGCTCTCTCATTTCTGATTGCCTAACTGCCATTCAAGATTGGTGTGCCGCCAATGATCTTTGTCTGAATACCAGCAAGACAGAGATCCTCCTCATCGGCACACCATCTCCATCCTTTTCCCTTACTCTCTGGCCGGCCTCCCTTGGCCCTCCTCCCACCCCTACCTGCGAGGCTAAGAACCTCTGGGTCATCTTTGATCCCACACTTTCCTTCTCCGCCCATATCTCTGAGGTCTCTAAAAAGTCAAACTTCCTACTGCACCTCCTCAGAGGTACTCTGCCTTTCCTCTCCTTCCCTCAGAAGCTCACTGTCTCCCAAGCTCTGGTTCTCTCTAAGTTGGACTACTGTAACAGCCTCTTTCTAAATCTACCTGCCTCTACTCTCCGACCTCTGCAACTTATCCAGAACAGGACTGCAAGACTTGTCCTTGGCCTCAAGCCCTGGGATCGTATCTCTCCAGCTCTGAAATCTCTCCATTGGCTCCCAGTGGCTGCAAGGATTAAATTCAAAACCCTCTGCATTGTCCACAGGGCTTTCTGGGGCCTGGGTCCAAAATACCTTCAGCTATCCCTCTGCAAATACCTCCCCTCTTGAGCTCTTCGCTCCTCTACCTCTAACTCCCTCCGGGTCAATCGTTTTTCAAAGAAACGAGCTGGGGGTAGATCTCTATCTTCGGCTGGGGCCTCCCTCTGGAACAGCCTCCCTGCAACTCTAAAACTTGAGGAGAACCATCTCCGGTTCTGGAAGCCCCTCAAGACCTTCCTCTTTTCTTCTGCCTTTGCTCCTCCTCTCCTCTGCTGATCTGCTCTCTCTTGGCACTGTGCAACTGGCCACCCTCTGTCCCCTGGGCCCAGGTACCTGCTCACCCTGCCACCCTCCTGTACTGCCTCCTGGCCACCCCTTGCACTGTGGACTGTATCTGTACCCATACAGCCCGACCCCCATTTTATCCTTTTTCTGCACTTATCAGACTTACTCAGTCTGCTGCCTTAAACACAGCACTTGCCACTTGCTTGGTTGCACTACCACTGTTTATTGCCTCCATTTTCTTTTTATTTTATATTTATTATCTGCTCTCCTCTGCTCTGCACTTTCCACTCTCCCCCTTCCATGCACTTTTCCCCCTTTTCCCTTTCCCATGCACTTGCGCGTTCTCAATGTCACTGGGCCTAGTAAGATCGTTTTTGTTGTTTTCCCATGTTCCCCTCCCTTGCCTAGTCGCGCTCTGAAACACCTGTGTATGAGCGCGATACAAATAAAATATCATATCATATCAAGGGGAGTTTCAGAAGGGTTAGGGGGAGGGACTAGGGGGATGGGAGAGCGAAAGAGAGGGAGGGATGTTCATTGGAGGGTGCAAGGATGGAGTGGAGTGAGAGGTGTGTTTGTGCTGTTTGGCATGCCAGCGGGCTCCTCTGGTTTGGGAGTTTGATAGGGGGCATGGTGTCTTGGCGTGGGGTATTAGGGAGTTCTCAATAGTGGTCAGAGGGAGGGTGGAGGAAAGTGAGTTTAGGTGGGGAATAGGCTTCTGAGGAGAGAGGTGATTGGGGCACCAGAGTGCACCTCTGATTTTAGAGTTGGATGCGGGGTGGTGGTAGGAGAGTGGGCGAGCGGCATCAGGGTGTAATGAGGTGCGAGGGGAGGTGTCCAGGGCTGTGCTCAGGGGATGGAAATAGGGGGGGCTCGAGAAGGTGGGTGCTAGAGCGTGGGCCAGGTGCCGAGAGGGGTGAGTGGGGGGGAACGGGGGAGGCTAGGGATCGGTACGGGTGGGAGAGGGGAATTCTTGTGGGCGGATGTCTCCATCTGGTGTTGGGTAGATGCGGTGGAGGTCTGGATGAGGAAGCGCACTTAGAACTTAAGCAAGTGAATTACAGTACTATAGCATGGGTGTGGGAGAGGGATAAAGAGGTTGGGATAGGGTAGAGGTCTAGATGAGGTAGGGACGCTCAGAACTTAAGCAAGTGAATTACAGTACTATCTCATGGGAGAGGGATAAAGAGGTTGGGATAGGGTGGAGGTCTAGATGAGGTAGGGACGCTTAGAACTTAAGCAAGTGAATTACAGTACTATAGCATGGGTGTGGGAGAGGGATAAAGAGGTTGGGATAGGGAAGAGGTCTAGATGAGGAAGGGACACTCAGAACTTAAGCATGGGTGTGGGAGAGGGATAAAGAGGTGGGATAGGGTGGAGGTCTAGATGAGGAAGGGCACTTAGAACTTAAGCAAGTGAATTACAGTACTATCTAATGGGAGTGGGAGAGGGATAAAGAGGTTGGGATAGGGTGGAGGTCTAGATGAGGAAGGGCACTTAGAACCTAAGAAAGTGAATTACAGTACTATATCATGGGAGTGGGAGAGGGATAAAGAGGTTGGGATAGGGTGGAGGTCTAGATGAGTTAGGGACGCTTAGAACTTAAGCAAGTGAACTACAGTACTATAGCATGGGTGTGGGAGACGGATAAAGAGGTTGGGATAGGGTAGAGGTCTAGATGAGGTAGGGACGCTTAGAACTTAAGCAAGTGAATTACAGTACTATAGCATGGGAGTGGGAGAGGGATAAAGATGTTGGGATAGGGTAGAGGTCTAGATGAGGTAGGAGGCTTAGAATTTAAGCAAGTGAATTGCAGAACTATAGCATGGGAGTGGGCGAGGGATAAAGAGGTTGGGATAGGGTGGAGTACTAGATGAGGAAGGGCACTTAGAACTTAAGCAAGTGAATTACAGTACTATAGCATGGGAGTGGGAGAGGGATAAAGATGTTGGGATAGGGTAGAGGTCTAGATGAGGTAGGGACACTTAGAACTTAAGCAAGTGAATTACAGAACTATAGCATGGGTGTGGGCGAGGGATAAAGAGGTTGGGATAGGGTGGAGGTCTAGATGAGGAAGGGCACTTAGAACTTAAGCAAGTGAATTACAGTACTATAGCATGGGTGTGGGAGAGGGATAAAGAGGTTGGGATAGAGAAGAGGTCTAGATGAGGAAGGGACACTCAGAACTTAAGCATGGGTGTGGGAGAGGGATAAAGAGGTTGGGATAGGGTGGAGGTCTAGATGAGGAAGGGTTGCTTAGAACTTAAGCAAGTGAATTACAGTACTATAGCATGGGTGTGGGAGAGGGATAAAGAGGTTGGGATACGGTGGAGGTCTAGATGAGTTAGGGATGCTTAGAACTTAAGCAAGTGAATTACAGTACTATAGCATGGGAGTGGGATAAAGATGTTGGGATAGGGTGGAGGTCTAGATGAGGAAGGGCACTTAGAACTTAAGCAAGTGAATTACAGTACTATAGCATGGGAGTGGGAGAGGGATGAAGAGGTTGGGATAGGGAAGAGGTCTAGATGAGGAAGGGACACTCAGAACTTAAGCATGGGTGTGGGAGAGGGATAAAGAGGTGGGATAGGGTGGAGGTCTAGATGAGGAAGGGCACTTAGAACTTAAGCAAGTGAATTACAGTAATATCTCATGGGAGTGGGAGAGGGGTAAAGAGGTTGGGATAGGGTGGAGGTCTAGATGAGGAAGGGCACTTAGAACCTAAGCAAGTGAATACCAGTACTATCTCATGGGAGTGGGAGAGGGATAAAGAGGTTGGGATAGGGTGGAGGTCTAGATGAGTTAGGGACGCTTAGAACTTAAGCAAGTGAACTACAGTACTATAGCATGGGTGTGGGAGACGGATAAAGAGGTTGGGATAGGGTAGAGGTCTAGATGAGGTAGGGACGCTTAGAACTTAAGCAAGTGAATTACAGTACTATAGCATGGGAGTGGGAGAGGGATAAAGATGTTGGGATAGGGTAGAGGTCTAGATGAGGTAGGAGGCTTAGAATTTAAGCAAGTGAATTGCAGAACTATAGCATGGGAGTGGGCGAGGGATAAAGAGGTTGGGATAGGGTGGAGTACTAGATGAGGAAGGGCACTTAGAACTTAAGCAAGTGATTTGCAGTACTATAGCATGGGAGTGGGAGAGGGATAAAGATGTTGGGATAGGGTAGAGGTCTAGATGAAGTAGGGACGCTTAGAACTTAAGCAAGTGAATTACAGATCTATAGCACGGGTGTGGGCGAGGGATAAAGAGGTTGGGATAGGGTGGAGGTCTAGATGAGGAAGGGACACTCAGAACTTAATCATGGGTGTGGGAGAGGGATAAAGAGGTTGGGATAGGGTGGAGGTCTAGATGAGGAAGGGTTGCTTAGAACTTAAGCAAGTGAATTACAGTACTATAGCATGGGTGTGGGAGAGGGATAAAGAGGTTGGGATACGGTGGAGGTCTAGATGAGTTAGGGACGCTTAGAACTTAAGAAAGTGAATTACAGTACTATAGCATGGATGTGGGAGAGGGATAAAGAGGTTGGGATAGGCTAGAGGTCTGGATGAGGTAGGGACGCTTAGAACTTAAGCAAGTGAATTACAGTACTATAGCATGGGAGTGGGATAAAGATGTTGGGATAGGGTGGAGGTCTAGATGAGGAAGGGCACTTAGAACTTAAGCAAGTGAATTACAGTACTATAGCATGGGAGTGGGAGAGGGATAAAGAGGTTGGGATAGGGTAGAGGTCTAGATGAGGTAGGGACGCTTAGAACTTAAGCAAGTGAATTACAGAACTCTCTCAGGTGGAACTTGTAGTTGTAGGGGGAGAGAGTGAAAGCAATTTAATTCTGAAGCATAGGTAGGTAATCACAGTGCCATCTGGGTGGGGTGATTTCAGCATCAGAAGCAGAGTAAATGTTCCAAGTTAAACCCAGATAATTCTCTGATTTTGGGACTGGGAAAATGTTGCACAGAAAATCGAAGGATCTAAGGTTTACTATCTAGATGTGAAGCAGGCTGCCAGAATGATATCTCAGTGATTGGGCCCGGCAGAGTCCTCGAAAGCAGCATCTTGGTGCACTATTTAGATGCGAGTCAGGTTAAGGGAACAATTTAGGTGTGTGTGACAGGCAGAAACAACACAGTAGTCTCTTGGGCACACCATCTAGATGCGAGACAGGCTAACAGGAACAATTTCTAATTGTTTTGGACTGGCAGAATATAGAATTTTAACACAGGTTGGCCTGAATTGCTCAATAAGTTGTGACGTAGGCTAACATTTAATGAGATTGGATAGTTTGCAGGTGGTATACACCTAGGCACACTTGCCTTACTAGTTGCTGCTGGTTGATGGCTGGCCACTGGCAACACCTTCAGACACAATATGGAGCCGCCTCTTGTAGGAGCCTCCCTTTGGGTTGGGCCCTTTGCCGCAGGGGCTGCCGGGCAGGGGCTGCCCTGGGAGGGTCAGTTAAGACTAGTGATCTGACCAATCAGGGAGGTGGGCGGGCTGGGAGGTTGGCGGCGATCAGGAAGAGGAAGCAGGTGGGGAAGGCAGGTAGAGGGATTCACTGAGGTACGGAGCACAGATTAATACAATTAAATGGAAAAAACAGGCTCGTAGGAGCTTTTAGATGTTTTCCACTCACCTCGCTTTCGCAAGCAAAGACATTGGGTAATAATTGTATTTTTGCTGTTTTGCAACTAACCAACGATCCATGACTATTTGCAGATAAGCCTGCCGCTCCGTCCAAGTTACCAAGATTGAACAAGGAGGTTTATAATTTGCTTATGTTTCCAGTCTGTTCAGATCCCTTCTGGTGTACTAGAGGTGTTGGGTTGTTTGATGGTTTAGAAATCGATATTCATCCCTGCACCACTGGTGCACCGGAAGTTGATTAGTCACAGTGTGCCTCATATCCCAAACGGCTCTCCGAATTGGCTAATAGTCACCAAAGAGCTATAAACCCAATCAGAGGGGTTGGCTAGCCAACTATGAGTCTATGAAGGCCACTCACCTCAGGAACTAATACATTTGTGTCCTGCTGGGAGCAGTTCATGATTGTCAGGTAAAGGAGGTGTGCTTCAGTCAGAAAGGGTTTTGAGTACAGAGGCACTCAGGCACATACAATGTGGCCTTGAGGGATACAAGGATGGCAGTGAGTGTCTCGAAAATTGTCCAGATAGCGCGATTTTGCGAGATGGGATGTGTAGTGTGCAGTCAGTTGTAGCGTTGGTTTCAGCATGAGTGTAATGGTTTCAGTCAGGGGATGCGGGACAGGACTTCTCGTCAATGGTGTGATAATTGCATGAGAGGGAAGCCTCACTTCTCACAAGGTGTGTGATACTTAGCAACACTTTATGCGCCAGGGTCCCATCCAGTCCCCAGGCGTTGTTTGAGCTCGAGTCCAGCGAACCCACAACCAGCCCTCTGCAAGAATGTTTTATATATTACCCGTACCCTGCTTCAAGTACTCCCAGGGCTTTAAGTGGGGTAAGAAAGTAAGGGGGTGGGGGGCTCATTTGGGGGTGTATCTTGCATGATGGCCCTGGTCTAGTACCTGATGGGCGTGGCCTACATACAAATATTTAACAAAATTGTGTGGCCTGCATAACTAAGTGCATAGTGTTAGGAAGAATTCTCATAAATGGCTGATTTCCCTTACCTAATGAGACCCTCAGCAGCTTTGCTGGATTTCTGGGGTTTATTTTTTTCACCTGGTAAGAGTGTGAGCCTTTTTTCCCACTCTTACATGTGTTTTGCTATGTGTGTTTGACATTTTGTGTCATCTTGGGCTATGGAGCCTCACCTACTCCTTAGACACCAATTTCTAATGTGTGTTACTCAGCACCCTCGGTGTAGTGACACAGGGTTTTCTTTTAGATTCCCCCTGACTCCAGTTTCTGGGACTGACTACTGTCTCCCAGAAATATGTAAAGTTACCATTAACTTTACTTAGTCTCTTTAAACCACAGACCCAGTACACCCCATCTTACATGGAGTATTGGAAAGGGTTAAATCTTACCCCTTTTGTCTGTCCCTCTTGGAGCACTGTTTCGCTCCCTTTCCATTAAGACTTGGCTGGGGGCAGTGGTAACTACCCTATTTTTTCTACCGCGGTTACGTTATATAACCATGGTATTGTTTTAGGCTACTATATTAGCCTTGAACTTAAACCCGCTTCACCATATTGATTTTAATATTGTTCCGGCTGGGTTTAGTCGCCATTTCTTTTTGGTAAAGTCTTTCTTGTGTTCGTCTCTACGCGCCAAACCAGGTTTGATTCCTTTGTTCACTGTCTTTTCGTGGGCTTCTGCACAGAAGCCCTCCTTTAGGCGCCTGAAAGTCTGGGTAGCCAGGATGTGAGGGAGGGGTCTTCGGACCTTGCCAGGACAGCCACCCTGCTGCGTAATTGACAGCTAGGCTGTGTGAATGGGGGAAAACTGCATAAAAAGTAGGTCTCTGGGTCTGGAAGAGCAGAGTCGCCACTGGAACGAAAGAACCGACGGGGAGCTAATGGAAGAGGACCCCTACCACAACTGAACCGCCCGGTGAAACCCTGCTGCAGGTCCGAATCTTCAACTCCAACGACACGAGAGGATCCTCCAGGAATCTTCTTCCCGTGATCTGGTGGGACCAACCAGTTCGCCCAAACTTCAAGCCAGGATCTCTCAGCTGGTCGAATTCACTGTACCGAGCTACAGTGGGCCGGATAGACCCTGCTTGGGTTTTAAGGAGCTCACCTTTTATTTGCTGTTTTGCTCTGCTGCTGGTTTCTTCCCTGGGTAGCGCAGGACCCTCCAGCTGCCTACTTCGTGTCAGTCTGACAGTCGCTTCAGGAACTGTGAGCCTGCAGGAACTACCAGGAACATCTGCCCCAGCTACAGCTTCTTCTCCGTTTTAAGGTACTGTGCAAACCCGGTTGTTCGTTTCGTTCAGCCGCAGTGAAAGTGTGTGAAATCATTCACCAAACCGAGGGCTTGTCCTTTTCTTCTTATAGCGCTAACTTTTCTGCCAACCAACCTCGTCCGGAATCCGTGGCATGAACTTTACCGCAAACTACCCTGAACTGTGCGATCTTGATCAAAATACTTTTCTCCCATTAACTTTGGCCCTAAACCTTTCTTACCAGATCCTATCACTGTAGTTTCTCTTGTTCAATTGCCCTGAGTACTTACCTGTTGGTGTGGTTCACATTCTACCTAACTTTGACTTTCCCTCCCTTTTAAATTGCTGGAGTGTCATTTTGCTCCCACTTCATTTTGTGAGCCTAACTTGTCTGAAAACTATTGGGAGTGGTGTGGTGTATTAAGATTGTGATTTTTAAACTGCTACTAATAGTGTAATGTTATACAACTGAAGAGTAAAATAAATGTATATTCTTTTACTTGAAAACCTTGAGTCAGTGTTTGCCTGAATCATAGTGATTGCTGTCCTTTGTGTAACTATTTGATACTGCTCACTTACTCTTGGGATAAGTCTGGCTGCTCAACCACTGCTACCACTTTTTCATTGTGTCACAGGTTTGTACCAAAGGTGAATTTGTGCTGCCCCTTGTAGTCTTAATTTTGTGTAGTGTTTCCAAAGGGTACTGCATAGGATTCTGCCTAACACTGGTGTACAGCGGTGAGGATCAAAGTATAGTAATTACACTTAGAGTGCTGCTATTACCTTGGACCAACTAACCACAAGGCTAACATCACTAAAAAGCAATATTAATCATGTCTGATATGGAAAGCCAAAATCAGGAGACCCTCCTGAGTTACACTGCAGATCATTTAAGAAATCTATGTAAAGAAAGGAAACTCTCTGCTAAATGCAAAAAGTCAGAATTAGTTGAAAAGTTGTTAAAGAACCAAAGTCTAGGGAGTAGGTCTGAAATACCTGACTCTCTAGCAAATGTGGAAAGTATTGAGGATGATGATATGTCTATTAATGATGAGTTGGAAGAGGCATATGTGTCTCCTAATGTAGGCCTCACTGCTCCCTTGGCTGCTCAGCAACCTCAACCCATGTCCACTTTGATCCCCACAGGTCCTACACTCATTCCTGAATTCATTGCTCTAGAAAAGTTGAGGCTTGAACTGGAATTCAAACGTTTAAATGCTCAAACTGAACAGAAACATCAAGAACTTAAACTCAGAGAAATGCAGTTGAATCATGAGCTAGAAATTAAGAAATTGTCTCTTGAAAATGCTTCTCTCTCAGAGTCCTCTAGGATTGATATTTTGGATTGGTTGGCAATGTTTCTATATAACCATGGGATTCAAGACATTACAGGGAATCAGTTGCTTCCCTGGCTCTTCTCTAGGTTACCCCCTGTTGCATCTGATGTTGTAATGGAAGTGGGAGAGGTGGATAGACTAGATTATGAGTGTGATAAGCTAGCTTTAATTGCTAGATTTGGGAAGACCCCTTCCCAGTACCTTAAGAGGTTTAAGACCCTCAAAAAGCATGATGGGGTAAACTTAGATGGTTGGATTAAGGGCTACAGAGTGAACACTTATGAAGGTATGAGGAATCTTGTTATGTTGGAGTCTATTTTTGATGTCTGCTCTCCTGAGCTCAGACAGCACTTAGCTGATTCTAAGGAGATAGATCCAAAGAGGCTAGCTGAAGCTGCTGACTTGTGGGTTGCCAACAGGGCTACTCATAAGGATTCTGGGGCTATTCAGAAGAAGGATGAGGGAACAGAGCCAAAGAAAGATAACAAGGAGAATTCTAATACCTCCAATCCAAAAGAGGGCCACAACCAGCAACATAAGGGTAAGCCACCTGGGAAACCAAATCAGGCTAGTGCACCATCTGGACCCAAAACAGATGGAGGTCAGAACAAACCCCCATTCATAAAGACATTTGGGAAATGTTATGCTTGTGGGTCAACTGACCATGGGAAAGGGGATCCCAGATGCAAGGGTAAACCTTTGAAAGGGGCCCTTAGGGGTCCCTCGTGCTATGGAAACAAGGCAATAACCATACACAAAAGGATACGCCAGACACGAGGTTCAAATTCCCAATGCTAGGGTTTATTGCAAGCAAATTAGTCCCAATCGGCCAATGGCCGTCTCAAGCCCCGCGACGTGTGTCTACAGACCTCGAGGGACGCAAGAGAGCGAATTACATACGACAGTTGCATATATACAAAACACATATCATATAATCAGCTGTGACACGTTTAGCACGTTTCTTCTACTGTATTTCTCTGATCTCATAGTGATGATGGACACTCGTGACAATTATGACACCCTTAATATCATTTCTAATAACAATATGTAATTTCGTGAGTGCGGAGGCATTCTCTAGTTATTGAATAGAACACTGTGTTTCTGTTCTTTGAAGCAAGCTGCACACGGGGGAAGAGTCACATTCCGACCCTCGCTATCTATGAGGTACTATTCGTGTCCTGGGAGCCGACACGCTCTAAAGGGCTCAGTGAGAGGAGGCCATAAGGAAAGCATTTTCTAAGTCTTTAGCTGCTTTATTCTAACATATTCTATCATACTACGAGACTGGCTGGCAGCTGGGAAGTGATTAAATGCCTTGTAGCTTGCCTTCAAGGCTGCAGGATGGAGCGTGGGAATTCCTTTCTGGCCTACTTGTGGGGAGTTTTCAGAGAACTCCTTAGTCGTGCGGCCTTGCCCTTTTTATATTAAGACAACAATGTTAATAGTTTTGCTGTGCAGACAGAATTTGCAAGAATCGCAAACGGCAAAGCAGTTTAGACAGAAAGCAAGGAGCAATGGTTAACAATCAAAATGGCGATTCTTGCTATGTTTAAAATGGTCGTTCATTGATCAAGTGTGGCGATCTGTATTTTCATTATCCTTGTGCATAAGACGGTTGGCCTGCGGCCACCAAGATACATCTGTAACAACGAATAGAAGGGTGTTCGTTTTTCCAGATTGACAAACCCTCCTTTTGGCCGTATGCCAAGCGTCTTATCCATCCATTGTATCCTCATCAGATGAGGATACGTCTCGTGTATTTATGTCTGAACCTTCCATCCTATTATAGACATTGTCTTCATCATTGATGTCTATAGCCATGAATTGTTTTACTGTTTTCGTTTCATCAGTGTCTTTGTTACCCCTGTCATGCGTATGTTTTCCTTTTGACATCATGTGCATACATCCCTTAGTACATCCTCAGTCATCTCAGTGCAAACTATTGGTAGGCATTGTATGCAGCAGCAACATGTTATGAATATACCAAGTACCACCGCCAATATCGAAATTAGCTTCCATCCCCAGGACCACAATAGTCCCCAAAACCAAGAGCCTAACCCCCATTCTCCTCCTTCCCTGTTCAGTGATGAACTAAGGACATGCAGTTTCCTGATTGCTTTGAATATGGTAGGGGAGTAATCATCTATGAACACACAGCACGCTGTTTTTACGAGTTTGCAACCTCCCCCATGATCAACTAGTATTATATCTAGAGCCATCCTATTTTGTAGTGTCATTAGTCTTATCCCTTTTTCTTCTAATGTCATATTGAATAAGATCTCCGTTGTCGAATCTATTGTATTCTTTAATATTCTGGACAATTTTCTTATATTATAGGAATTTTCTATTTGGGCCAAGAATGGAACAAAGGATTTTGCTACGTCTACTGCTATCATTCCATCTTCTTTACTTCTTTGGGTTCTGTCTTTCAACCTCCTTACTACCTCCGTAGTTTCTAGAAAGAACACTCCTGGTAATAGTAGCCCCAAGTAACACGTGCCTCCCCAGTTTCTAGGTAATCATGGATATGCGCTCTTCCCACATATGTAATATACAGGGTCCCCCACATGCACTGGTTCGACTTCATATTTTAGGACCACTGTATTCATGCACCCTGAGGAGGTACCTACTAGATAGGTCCCTTTTTTCTTTAAACATAACGGGACAGTTCTTGGGTGGTGGTCAACCGCGTAGGAAGGTGGCACAGCATCCTTGTTCCCTAGTTCCCTCATATGGAATGTTATTGTTGATGTTTGTTCTGGCGGGGACATTCTATCCTGCCTATATTGCATCCTTGTTATTTTTCGTGTGAACTTTGGCATGGGTTCCGGGACTATTACACGTGTTTTGTGGAATATGGAACAGCCCGCTGGTCTCAGGACGATTTCCTCGAATTCATTTATCTCTGTTTTATCCAATTGCCCTGTACTGCTTGTGTTCCATTTCCCGAAAAACATTGCCCCCAAAGATGCTGATGCAAGGACACTTTGCGTGCGAGCAATCTCTCGCCGCCGCCGCCTTTGCAATTGAGAAAAGCGCCACAATAGTAATGGGATGCTCAGTTACATTGTTTGTGGAGCACTCACTATTTGCAATACTAGAAAGATCAAAGAGCACACTGACTACGCAGCGGGCAACAGCATATGAGATCATACTGTCCAGTGCTAACATTCATATAGTAAGGTGCAAAACAGTAATTCCTGCCACGTTCATCACAGAGCCATGCACACTACAAGACATACAAGAACATGATTGCACAACATATACCGGAGAGGAAGGAGAAGGCACAACGGTGAAAGAAATTGCACTAGCTGAGGGAGAAGTGTATTTCGTATATGGTTCCGCATCAATTGACACAGACACATGGGAAAAACATGTAGGGATGGCAGTGGTGCGTCTGGAAGAAGGTGAGTACGAGGTACTAGTGCAATACCGCCTGCCATCACACTACTCAGCACAAGCAGCAGAACTGGTCGCCTTGATAGAGGCCTTACGTGCAGCCAAAGGGTGCACTGTGACTATATACACAGACTCAGCGTACATGACAACTACTGTACACGGAGGACTAGCACGGTGGGGGCGGAGAGGATTCCGTAGAGCTGATGGGACACCAGTACAACATGCTGAACTGTTGGGAGAATTGATCGAGGCACTAAAAGAACCTACAATGGTAGCAATCGTAAAAACGTCTAATGCAGACATTGTGTCCTTGGGAAACGCGGCAGCGGACGCTGCTGCGAAGGAAGCTTCGTACTTCCAGAAGGAGATCACAGGTGAGTACCTATTGCAGAGCCAAAGAGAGGAGGAACTGCCAGAGGGGTATAACGCAATGCCCATATCCCAACTATTAGAATTACAGGAAACGACAAACACAGAAGAAAAGGAACTGTGGGTAAAGAGGGGATGTAGTCAATCAGCGACAGATTTATTGTGGCGACAAAACAACACAGGTAAAGTGGCGATGCCCATCAAATTGTTAGAATTAGCATTTCAGCAATTACATTTTCCAGCACACAACACCAAGCAACACATCGCAGCAGATATATAGGAAGACTGGTTTGTGCCGGGTCTGCAAGAACACATATCGAGACTAGCAATGGAGTGTACAACCTGTCAGATATATAACTCTGGGATGACCTTGCGGACACTCAGGGGAACATTCCCGAAATCAACAGGCCCATTCAGAGAACTGCACATTGATTACGCGGATATGGGAGAAAGATGCAATGGGGCGCGCTACATGATTGTGGTGGTATGTCCATTCTCTAGGTGGGTGGAAGCGGGACCATGCGCGCGCCCAGACGCGAAGTGTGCCGCAAAATTCCTAGTGAGGGAGGTGTTCCCGCGCTGGGGAATATGCGATGTAATACGCTCAGACAATGGCACTCACTTTGTGAATGAACTGTTTAAGGAAGTGACAGCATTGTTGGGGATAACACACAAGCTCTGTTCGATTTATCACCCGCAAAGTAACGGTGTTGTCGAAAAAATTAACGGCCTGTTGAAAGGTAGATTAGCTATGCTTCTCATTGAAAAAGAACTGGGTCTATTGTTTGCCCCTTGCATTATCTGAACTGAGAAACCAGCCAAGCAAAGACCACCACTTGTCCCCGCACGAAATAGTGACGGGGAGAAGGATGCACACAGCACATTCACCACTGCACAGACACTCTGATGCACATAAAAGCGCCACCATACTGGGGGAAGAGTTTACAGACTACTTGAAAAAACTAACAAGAGCAGCACCTGCAATATCCAGACAGCTATCCCCGCCAGTTACAAGGGAGGAAGGGAATACAGGTGTGACCTTTCTGAATGAAAACCCACAAGCACAACTAATGCCCGGAGATTTCATTTTCGTGCGAAGTTTTGTACGCAGATGGAATGCCCCAAGGTTTCATGGCCCCTACGAGGTAGTGTACTGTACACCCACCGCTGTCAAAGTAAAGGGACTCCGATATTGGATCCACTTGACAGACGTGCACAGAGCGTACAACAGCGTAGGAGAGGACGTAGGAGAAGAGGCACGGACAACAGCAACTAGTGTGGGTGACAAAGCAGAGAATGCCTTGAATGAATGAAATATGTGCATAATGCAAGAAAATGACAAGCTGCTTACCAAGATGAAGGACATAAAGAAAAAAGACAATGGCTAATAAATTAAGCTAAAAAAAAACAAAAAAAAAAAACAACACGTAATGATGCAAATGTTACGAGGTTAAAATCTCTCTCTCTCTCTGTCTCTCTCTCTGTCTCTCTCTCTCTCTCTCTCCCTCTCTCTCTTTCACTAACGGACTAAAAAAAAGAAACAATGATGAAGATTAAAAGTAAAGTGGTTATTGTTTATGTAAAATTTCTCTGCTGTACCTCCAAATCCCAACCTTATCCCTTTCAATCTCTCTCTTGAGAATAACAAGAATGTGGAAAAGAAAGTAGAAATGTTTACATGCCTGTACTTAATGCACTTTTATGTTTTGAAAACAGGAATAACCATGGAGTTAAACGGCCAGCCAACAACGAATATCGACAGATTAGCTAGATTTAGAAATGTTATAACAGAGAGGTGTAGATACACGTATGAGTGTGGCCTGAATGTGTGCGTTATACTATTTTTTGGAATGTTATGTTCTGTTAGTATCTACTGGATCGCGCATTACTATCTCTCAAAATTGTCCAGGGGGGAAATAATAATGGGAACGTTACAATAAATGAAACAAGAATTGCTGAAAACATAAAAGAAGGTGATTTTCTAGTATGGGATGGATTCCAGCTTGTGTGGGGTTACGATACAAAACAACCCAACACAACCAATCAGCCAAAAACAGCAGGGACTAAAATGGCTGATAGTGCGGTTTTCCAAAAGAATGCCTCCACGTACAATGTCCGTAGCCTAAATGATCGCAACATGTCAGTCATTTCCTGGCTTTACAGCACCCCCACCACCCCATCTATACCTGTAGTAACACCCACAATAGACAGCACAGCACAAAACATAATACGAGAAGAAAACGAAGACATGGCTGAGCAATTTGCAGCACTATATGAGGAATGGAGAAAGGGGGGTGGAGAGGAAAGAGAAGGACCTAGGACAGCGCTCTCTGATAGGGTGGGAAGGACCCCTAGATATAATAGGAGAAAAAGGGAAGTGGGAGGAAAGACATATGATGAATATCATGGCCTGGGGTTAGATAAACTGGAGGATCCAAGGCATCCACACCAAACAAATAAGTGGTATGCTGATATGAGTATTACCGCAAAACAGACAACAAATGAGAGCTGCTATGTGTGCTCTCTCATCCCACATGCTTCTGGAACACCTAAGGTTCTACTACCTAAAGAGCAGCCCATTATTAATGCCCAATGTCTCCTTCATCTGACGCTGTGCAGAATTAAGAACACCTTCCAGGCACACGAGGTAACTTTTGACATGCTGCAGTACGAGAAAACGTGCTATCCAAAGGCTGAAGGAGTGATCTGCCTGAAAGAGCCATTTTTTGTAATAAAAGGGACGCTATTCACAGAAAATAAATGGAAAGATGAAGAACTGACGTGCAGGGCTGAAGCATTGCGAGGAGTGTCGCCGGAGAAGCTGCAATGGATAGAGACGACATGCACACCAATATGGGAAGAACACATCGCAAAACTAACATGGGTCACAGCAATTGAAAAACCCTTCAAACTACAGCAGGAAATAGCATATGAACTGTGTTTTCAAGGAGAAGGGAAGACAATGATGGGAGTGAACAAAAATTGCACCAAAACTCTCATGCTGTATTAAGGCTAGGCCCTGGAAACCATTTTGTTAACCAAACCACCATTACAAGACACAGGCCATCGTGCGCTGGAGCACAGCCCCCACCCTCGGAGACTCCTTGCATGGCCCTGTTGTCTCTGCACCCTGGCAGATCCGCTGAGAGTCCGTTCCCACGAGCTATCGGACATGAGCTAGTGTTAGAGGCAAACACTGTATCATTCCACCCTCCGCAATGCATCACTATTGAATAGCGTGACCCAGCCAGTGGAGCCAGCCATGGAAAATAACTGCTAAATCACCGTCTAATACAACAAGACCCCACTGCTGTCTTAACAAAAGTTATCCTCGTGTTACACGTAATAAATCGGCACCCCCTCCCCCCCCAATGCAAGTATATGTTAAGACTCACAGCAATTATGTATTAGGGCTAAACATGTGTAATGGGACAAACCGTCCAAGAGATTTAACTCACTGTCATTATGTGCTCGCGATAAACATCCCTTAAGAGTTATACATCATGTGTGTTTTTAGTAAAGAGTAAAATGTATGAATGCTAAGGCTATGTGCCGCAACCAAACGAAGTGCTGCTAAGAGTGTATCGAAGAACAAATGTAATCATACTAAAGTAGGATGTAAGGTACTAAACGGTAGTATAGAGGGTTTAACATGTATCTCTGATAATAGACGTAATGACCTATTTGTTCTTGGGCACTCCACAAACACTAATGCTACCTCATGTTTCTCGTATCTACATGTAACACCATAACTGTTGCGTTTTTCTATATCCTGCTAGCAAGCGAATTAATAAGTGTGTAATGACTATGTAAAGGAGTGAACTATGGAAAGACACATCTCAGTTCGGTAGACTTAACTAATATTGTGTATTTTATATATCCTCATGTTTTGTTCGAGAACCTGTAGTGTTCAAACAGGACCCCACGGCAAATACATCCAAGGCCGTTCCCCCTCCCTCTTCCCCTGCGAGAGTCAGAGGCCCAGGCTGCATTGCCTCGCCTCCCCCAGCTCGGCTGGAGCCATCCCAAGCAGTCACGACCCCCGCAGCTTACAGGGCCATGGTCAGCCACCTGAAGTATTTACAACCGGCAGCAAATCCCAGCCATAACCAAAGGTCAGAGACGACCGCTCTCAAATCTCATGGCCCACCAACTCACCCCGTATTACTGGCCCCGAAAAGATGAGACACCCAATATTGAACCAAGATTGTTTAAGCCATTTGTCATTACTTCTAAGAGCGTCCAAAGTATGCCCAGGTCAGCCCGTGCCCCGAGACCCAACCTCTTGACCTATAGCACCCCGTTCACAGAATGACGGTTACCAGGCCTAGATGTAATGCCCAAACATCCCACCCAAGTGTACATTCTTCTTGTATTGCATTAACCTGCATGATAACCCTTTTACAAGATTTACTGGGGAACTGATGGGGCTGAAGTGAATGAATGTGGTATGCCTAACTGTAGGGCAGAAAGCCAAGGAAGCAGTTCATCAGTAACAACTGACCACGCCTGACCTAGCAGCACCGCCCGGATGAGCCCAGCTGACCTACCCACCCCACGTTGGCACCCAGCGATGTTCACCAACCACGAAGTGACACGTCACAGCTGCACCTATAGTATGTTGACGCCACCCAATCCCCATGAACATGTGCCCCCTATAATGTGTAGGTTCTCATGACGTGTTTTGTAAATATAAACGCCTGTCTTTGCTATTGTCAGACACAGCGCTCTCAGAGTTTGCAGAGTCCTTTGCATGCTCTATTTGACTTATATAAACTCCCTTTAAGCTCACCCGCACTTGGTCTTGGCCTTATTCCCATCTTTCGGGAGCCTCCATTATTGTCTCCTATTGCGGGGAGGGTCGTGCTATTTGGGGACGCTCGCCTTCACCTCCCTCTTCTTGATTGCTCTTTAACTGCAATCCAACTTGAACTAGTTTCCAACAGATCTCAACTTGATAAGCGTCTTTTGGACTATCTTGATCTGCAGCTGTTCCGCTCTAGAACTGGCGGTCTTGCTCTGCATCCTCTGTGTTTATCGATTGGTTCAGCTATTTTTCTGGTCATCTCCTAGGGCAGATACAACACATTTGTTAGGGAGGCGGATACACACCCTATTCAAGGAGTAAAAAAGTTTTATGAGTACATCATTATAATTTTACATCATCATTACTTCTCTGACCCATCTTGCTATAGTGGCTGTGGCTACTGCTTTGTAAGGTTTTCTACGCGCTATTAGCAACTTTGATGTTCCCATGGGCCTCATTTCTGCTGTTCTCAGCTCGTATTCTTTTATGCAGGCCGCTACGCACCACTTGGGGTGCTCCTGCAGATATGGGTATACAATTGTCGCAGAGTCGGTCTTAGTTTTTCTCACTAAAGTGAAGGATACACCCTCTGGCCCGTATACTGTCCTATTCACGTCTAGAGCTCTGACGTCTGCCACTCTTCTACATGACACTAGGCATAACAACATTGCTAACTTCCTGGATAGTTTATTCAAAGACAAGTATTTGTTAATAGGCCAGCTGGCTAGTAGTTTGAGGACTACTGCCACGTCCCATAATGAGTCATATTTTGGCTGTGGTGGTTTTCTGAACTTTATTCCTTTCAACAATCTTACCACTGCTTCGTTCTCTCCTACGGGTACCCCTTCTATAGGTGTGTGACCCGCTGATATAGCTGATCTATAGACTCGTATCGTTCTATAAGCTTTCCCATCTTGTAGCAACTCAGCTAAAAAAAAAATATATTTCCACTAGAGGTGCTGAAACGGGATCGAATACTTCTCCTTTTGCACCACCTTGACCACCTATTCCAAGCTGCGTCGTAGCTCCTTCTAGTAGATGGTGCCCATGACTGTCACGCTCACCTGACTCCCACGGAGGCGCTGGCCTGGTTTCGAGTGCTGATGCCTCTTCAATGGTGAAGCGCAGGGCTCTGAAGATGGACAGGACGGGCCCCTCAACTCTGGCTAATCTGGCTCGCAGGAATATCCTCCTGTACGTGAAAAGGGAGTATTACAATCTGGCGGAATAATGCTCGAGCCTCCCACTCCCTTCCAACCCTCCTCGATACTCTTCCACAATTCCCCGTGAAGTCTCACCTTAGGGTCTGAAAGGACAAGCTCTCCATCCTGCTTCTGACGCAGGGGCGCGTTGAACCCAGTTACTTCACTGGATTGAGGTTGGATGGGAGTTCAAGTAAGCTTGATTATACTGGTAAGGCGCTGTAAAAGTTCTGTTGCAAGTTCAAAAGTTCAAGCTTTAAATAATAATGTTCATTGTCTTTTTCAGGTGATGAATGAAGATTCCTTTAGTGACTTCTTGCAACAAAGCGCTAATGCTGATGTCTTTTCCCCATAGGGGCCGGGGTTCGGAATGCCGGAGATATGGCGCCGACCCGAAGTGAAACGTGCAGTTCCAGTAAAGATCAGGTAAGTCCTAGATGAGCGCTCAGGTAATGTTTTTGCATTCGCTCATCTAATGTCTTTGTCTTTTTTCCCCATAGGGGCCGGGGTCCGGAAAATGCCTGGAAGCGGAAGGACCCGAAATGAAATGGGAATGACCCAACAGGTAAGTCTTAGAAGGAAACTGAGCTTTACCTATTCCCTTCCTTCTCTCACCTTGTGTTCTTGTCTTTTTCTCTCTAGGCTCTGGGAAGTGGCTGCGGGTCTGGATGATCGCTGCTGAAGATGGAGGCGCCCAGGAAAGGCGAGTGAAATGCAGCGCTGCAGCGATCGAAACGAAATGCTTTTAAAAATGATGTCTTCCTTTTCAGGATCGTCAGTGAGATGTCTCTGTGATGCAGTTTTAGCAGGTAAGGTCTTCTTCCTCACCAATTCTCTTCTTATCTCCCTTTGCAGGTGACCCAGGATGCTGACAGGCGTGGCTGAAGTCCAGATGCAGGAGCAGACACGGTGAGCGTCCAGCTGCTAGGTGCAGAACAACGCGAAGCACGTGTGGCTGTTCGGGTGGGGTTTAAATAGCTTTGGAAGAAGTTCCAGGTATGTATCCTTCCACCAATCAGGTATGTATCCTTCCCCGATCACACCCGGGTGGAAAGTAGTCCCACAGGTAAAGTAGTCCCATTCAGGCCTCAAGAGGGCCTGGATGTAGCAGCATGGTCTGTATCAGGTAAGTGCACATTAAAACACTTGAACACATGTCTAGCTTTATGAGCCTGGCGCCTAAGGCGCCAGGACTGTGTCAAAAGGGCACCAGCTTGGGCCAGCTGAGACTTCCCTGGGGGGAATGATGCCTGCCTCTGGGGTTGCTGGGTCGGACCTGGCTCCTTGGAGGTAGGCATCATGACAGTACCCCCCCTCAAGGCCCCTCCCAAGGTTGTTCCCTCCGGGGATTTTGGCTTGTTCGGAAATCTCCGGTGGAACCTTTGTACTAATCGAGGTGCGTGAACATGGTTACTAGGCTCCCACGATCTCTCCTGAGGTCCATATCCCTTGCAGTCAACAAGATAGAAGAGTTTCGACTTTAACACCTTGGAGTCTAAAATGTCTTTAACTTCGAATTCTAATTCCCCTTCAATTTGAACTGGGTCTGGAGGCTTGGACAGTCGGGTTCCTGGTTGTACTAGCTTCAAAAGTGATGCATGAAAAACTGGATGAATACGCATGTTGGACGGTAAATCCAGTTTAAAGGCCACTGGGTTGATTATAGCTTTGATGGGATAAGGTCCTATGAATCTGGGATTGAAGGTTCGCGGGCCCTTGAGGGGTAAATGTTTAGTTGCTAGCTATACCTGGTCTCCTACTTGGTAAGGAGGAGTTTTACTTCGGTGCAAATCAGCGTTTTCTTTATACTTTTTCTTGGCTTGCTGTAAATGAGTTGCAGCTTCTTTGAAGGCTCGGGTTATTGTGGAATGCAGATGATTTACTGCGGGCATTTCCAGGGTCAGAGGTGGATCTAGGTCAGAGGTCCGAGGATGGTGACCATACAAAGTATAAAAAGGAGTTTGTCCGGTTCCAGAATGCACTGAATTGTTGTATGCATATTCTGCGATCCAAAGGATGTCTTTCCAATTTAACTCGGATTGGTGTAACATGCACCAAAGCTATTGCTCGAGAGTCTGATTGGTTCTCTCGGTTTGTCCGTCGGTCTGGGGGTGGTGGCTGGTGGATAACCGCACATCTATTTGTGCTAGTTGGCAACACTTCTTCCAAAAATGGGAGATAAATTGACTTCCACGATCCGAGACTAATATGGAAGGGAAACCATGTATGCGAACTATATTCTCCAGAAATTCCTTGGCCAAAGTGGAAGCTGAAGGCAACCCTTTTAAAGGGATAAAGTGGGCCATTTTGGAGAATAGATCCACTATTACCAGGATAGTGTTGTAACCACCACAAGGAGGCAGGTCAGTTATAAAGTCCATTGACAAGGTGTGCCATGGTGCCGGTGGAATATCCAAGGGTTGAAGTAGGCCGGCTGGCCTTTTCTTTTGACCCTTGTTTTGGGCGCAAATTCCGCAAGACAACAAAAAAGACTTTATGTCTTTTCTCCAAGAAGGCCACCAGAAGTGGCGTTTGATTTTTTCCTCTGTTTTAGTGATACCAGGGTGTCCTTCCATTAATGATTCATGATGATGGGCAATAACACGTTCTTGCAATTCTTTACTTGGCAGAAACAACCGCTCCTGGAAGTAGGGTAAATCATCCTTAACGGTGTAATGAGGACCCTTTTCACTCCATTCCAGTAAGGCTGAAGAGTCTAGAAGTTGTTTTACTTGTGTTTGGATGTCCTCAATGGTTTGCAAAAAAGTTAAGCCTAAGATTCTTTGTTCAGGTATGATTGGCACAGGTTCTAAACTCGAATTGGGTTCTTCCATGCCAATCTGGGATAAGGCGTCCGCTTTACCATTCTTGCAGCCACGGCGATAGGTAATTACAAAATCAAATTCTGCAAAGAATAGAGCCCATCGGAGTTGTCGTGAAGATTGAGCTTTGGCCGTCTTTAAATACTGCAAATTTCTGTGGTCCGTAATTACGGTGATGGTGTGTCTTGCCCCGAGAAGGTAGTGATGCCAAGCCTTGAAAGCAGATTTTTTTTGAAAAATCGATTTTATTAGGTTTTCTTTGTGCATTACGAGATTACATTGTTACATTGCATTTATTAATGTGGATTAACATATAGAAAAAAACCAAACGCAACACACCCCTCGCCCCTCCCTCCTTTTCCCTCCCCCCACCCCCCTTCAGTTCGAGTGTTCGTAGCGTAAGTAGTTACTTGCGCAACAGGCTCTCATGGTGATAGAGGCTTCAGTGCAGTGTGCGTGTGGCACGTCAAAGTCATGCGGATCCAACGGGTTTAGTTCACAGCTGGGTCCATGGGCCATGGTCCCGTGTCCTCGGGGAGGAGGGGGATCCCTCAGCCCAGCCACTAGGTCCTAGACCACTCGGCCGTATTTATCAAAAAAGGGGAGCCAGATTTCCTCAATGTTGGACTTAGACTCATCAAGCAGGTGTGTGAGGAACTCCATGTCGTAGATGGCTCTTACTTTGGTCACCCAGGTTTTTTCCCCTGGCATTTTCGGGTGTTTCCATTTCTGTGCCAGGCAGCATCTAGCTGCTACCAGCATCACCTGGAGCATGTGGTCTTGAGTGCTACCCTGGTCTTCCCCGTTGCTAATCCCGAAAAGGAGGAGCCAAGGACAGGAAGCTCGTTCAATCCCATCCACCCCTTTAATCCAGGCCCGCACCTTGTCCCAATATTTCTGAACCACTGGGCATCCCCACCACATGTGGATATAGTCACCTCTTTCTTTCTTACATTTCCAGCAGTGTGGGTCATATCCTGGCCGCATTCTAGCTATCCTTTGCGGGGGGTAGTGCCATCTGTGTAATATCTTGAGGGCCTGATGGCGATATTGGAGGGAGGATGTGGACCGATTAGCCCGTCTACACATCTCTGTCCATCTCTCGTCGTCGATTTCTTCGCCTAGGTCCCTACCCCATTGTGTGCGTGCTGGTGGTGGGTCTCGGGGGATAGAGAATAGAAAGAGCTTGTATAGGCGAGAGATTATCCCCTTGGAACCCTTTGCAGTCAAAAGGAGCTTTTCAAAGTCTGTGAGTTCCCTCCTGAGGGTATCGCCCCAAGATGGCTCGGTGAGGACACCCCTGAGCTGAAGATAACGAAACGGGGAAAGCGTACCTATTCCCAGGGCTCCCTCAAGGTCCTTCAGGGGGAGGAAGGAGCCGTCCACCCACAGTTGGCCGGTCCTACTAAGGCCCGCCTCGAACCACGATTGGAAAGCTGCTGGTTCCGCTATTTTGGCCAGGAAGGGAGGGGCCCAAATACAGCTCAAGGGGGAGGGCCATGTCGTGAGCCATCTGTAGTAGCCTCCCTCTCTCCATAGAGACCACAATACTTTCAGAATCGGGTGGTTCAAGACGGTTCTGGGGATCGTACTCCTTGGGACCCAAAGCCATTCCTCTAGTGTGACAAGCGCCAGGGGCCTATTGTCCATGGCTACCCACTGTTTTTTCGGTCCCGGTGAGAAGTGATCGACCAGGATCCTCAACTGGGATGCCCTGTAGTACGTCTCGAGATCGGGGTAGCCCACCCCCCCATCTTCCTTGGTCCTAGTCAGTACCTCATACGAGATCCTGTGTTTTTTGCCCTGCCAGAGGAATCTAAGGAGGATGCATTTTGTTTCATCAAAAAAGGCCTTAGGGATTTGCACCGGGAGCATTTGGAAGAGAAACAGGAATTTTGGGAGAATCACCATCTTTATGAGATTAAGGCGTGCCATCCATGAGAGACCCGTTCCCGCCCACCTTTCAATGTCTCTCCTGACTGCTGACCAGAGGGGGGGGAAGTTGGCCCCATACAGGTCTTCAAGGTTATGTGTGATTTGGACACCCAGGTAACGGAACCCCTCATCGTTCCGCTTGAAGGGGAGGCTCTCCACAAAGGCCACCTCTGTGTCCGGCAGGTTCCCACCCACAAATGCCACCGATTTGTCCAGATTGACTTTGTATCCCGATAGTTCTCCATACCTTGTGAGGCCCTGCAGTAGCCGAGGGATTGTGTGAGACGGTCTGGTGACGTAGAGCAGGGCGTCGTCCGCAAAGAGGCAGATTTTGCAGTGCATATCCCCCATCTGTACACCACTGATGGCCATGTCATTACGGATCGAGATTGCCCATGGTTCCATCACCAATGCGTAGATTAACGGGGACAGGGGGCATCCCTGCCTCGTCCCACGTTCAAGGGGGAATGCTCTAGATTCAATCCCGTTTGCCACTACTCTGGCCGAAGGGGAGGAGTAGAGCGCGGATATCCATCCCAACCACCTTGGACCCATCCCCACCGACATGAGAACCTCCCTCATGAAAGCCCAACTGACCCTGTCAAAGGCCTTCTCCGCGTCGAGAGCCAGTAGGAGTGTACCCTCATTTCTGGCCTCGGTCGTGGCTAGTATATGAAGTGTTTTCCTTAGATTATCGGAACCCTGTCTATTAAGGACAAATCCCGCCTGGTCAGGATGTATCAGGCGTGGGAGGGAATTTTCCAGTCTGGAGGCCAGGATCCTAGCAAAGATCTTGGCGTCTACGTTGAGAAGTGAGATGGGTCTGTAGGACCCGCAGACCGCCCGGTCTTTACCCGGTTTGGGTATGACGGTGATGAGGGCCTGTAAGAAAGTCGGTGGGATTGTGTCGTTGCCCCTAATTTGATTAAACAATTTGGTCAGGGGCTTCACTAGGATGGATTGGGTCTGTTTGTAAAAATCCGCTGTGTAGCCGTCAAGGCCGGGAGCCTTTCCGGCCTTCAGTCTCTTGATGGCTCCCTCCACCTCCTCCTCAAGGATTTCCCCCTCGAGGGCTTCTAAGTCTTGGTCGGTCAGTTTGGGGAGGGGATGTTCTGCCAGGTAGGAGGCAATGTCCTCCTGTGATTCGCCCGTTTCCCTGGAGTAAAGTTTGCTGTAGTAATCAGCAAAACATTCCGTCACTTCCTGCCGGTTTCCATGAATTCTGCCTTCCTCGTCGGTCAACTGGGTGATCCCTCTATCCGCTCTACACCCCCTCGACCTCTGTGCCAGTAGAGTGCCTACCCTGTCGCCCTGTTCATAGTATCTCTGTTTGGTGTATCGCATCCTCTTAACCACCTCACCTATGAGAACCGTGTGGAGCTCCTGTGTTTTGCCCTGCATCTCGTCCAAAAGTGCCCTCCGGTCCACCCCCGGGACTCCCAGTCTGGCCTGCAAGATCTGTAGCTCCGCTCGGAGTCTGCTCTCGATCAGGCCCCTCTCCCTTTTACGCCTCGAGCCCTCCGCTATGAGGAGACCTCTGAAGGTGGCCTTCCCCGCCTCCCATACCGTGGACATATCCGTCTCCCCGGTGTCGTTTATCTCGAAGT
Organism: Ambystoma mexicanum; assembly: GCF_040938575.1. Lineage (NCBI taxonomy): Eukaryota > Metazoa > Chordata > Amphibia > Caudata > Ambystomatidae > Ambystoma > Ambystoma mexicanum. The sequence continues at coordinate 1,509,440,238 of NC_090931.1, read as the reverse complement.
AGGCCAGCATTTCTTGTCTCATAAAATCACGGAATACTGGATCCCTAAGGAGCGTGTCGTTACACCGCCATCGGGCCGTTCTCGGGGCGATGGGCAGGGACCAGTTAGCTACAAGTAGTTTGTGGTCCGACCACGTTATGGTCTCGACCCTTGGCTGGGTTACCGCCCCATCCCCCTCCTCCGAGGCCAGCAGAAGGTCGATTCTGGTGTAGGTGCAGTGTGGGGGAGAAAAGAATGTGTAACCACCCTGGGCCGGGTACGCCCTGCGCCAAACGTCTACCCAGTAGTGATCCCTCAGGAGGTTTTGCAAAGCCAGGTTGTCCTTAGTGATCCCCTTGGGTGTCCCACCCCTGGCGGACCACCAATCCAGTTGGGGGTCGGCTATGAGATTAAAGTCTCCACCGAGAATCATGGCCCCCTCAGCCCACTCATCCATGACGCCAAAGATCCGCGTGAGGAACTCAACCTGACCCGAGTTGGGTGCGTATACAGTGGCCAAAGTGACTCGTTGACCCTCGCAAAGCCCCTTGACTCCTAGAAATCGTCCCCCGAATCCTCTCTTGGTTTCCACCCCTGTGAGTTGGAGAGCCCTTCCCAGGAGAATGCCCACCCCCTCCTTCTTAGAGGTCGGATGTGAGGCCCAGTAGTTGCTGCCGATATCTTTCCCCTTGATTCTGGACTCCCTCCCACGCTTGTAATGTGTTTCCTGTAGGAATAGGACCGTCAGGTGTTGTTTACGGAACATATTACCCGTGAGGGACCTTTTATTCTGAGAGTTTAGACCCTTGACATTCAACGTGCCCACCTTCCCTTCAATCATTGTCATCATTCCAAATGTGCATTCTGAACCCCTCGTGGTGATTGAGTTTTAGAGCCCATTGCCAAGCGTAATCCTGCGGTTTGAACTGAATTTCCCCGTGAACCCCTCTAACTGCCCCGTTGTCCCTCCTACCCCCCTCCCCCTTATTCCAAAACCCCCTCCCTGTACCCTCCCTCCCCCCGCCCCTTCCTTGAAACATAAGGCGTTCGTCCACTTTCCCCAACATGTGTTGGGGTTGGTCAACGAACCACCAAGGACTCTAACCCCAGCCCCGGGGTTTTCGTGTGTTTGGAGAGTCCCAGATCGCAAACTTAACTCAGGTCGGCTCCTTCAGGCCTTCGGTACACATGGCCGAAATAGAATTTCTGGGACCCGGAGCCCCCCCCCCAGACCAGCAACCCATAACTTGAGGCTCGGACATGGTGCAACACAAATAAACAGTTAACTTTTTAACAAAACGCATTGCCGTCGCCCAGTCCAACGGGCGGAGCCCAGCGCCGCCGCGGCGCCCATTCAAGGCAGTTCGTAGGCCCAGGGCCTCCAGCGTCCGCACCCCGAATCATCTCTCACCTCGTGATTTTCTCCACCTCCAATCGAGCGCTATTTTCATGAATTTGGGTGGTCTTCCGGGTTTGTCGACGGGTGCCTGGTTTTTCGAAACTTTCGGGCCCCCTTGACCTTAGATTTCCCGCTGTGATTTCCTAGTCTGTCGGGACCCCTGGGGGGGTCCCGTGGTCCTCCCTCCCGGGCGCCTGAGTGGCCCGCCTGGTCGCTCACCAGATCATCCGTGGCTCTCCGTATGTCTTCCTCCGACACCAGGTGGTGTTTCTCACCTTGCCACTCAAACTCCAGGTAGAAGGGGTGCCCCCACCGATATCGAACCCCTTTTCCCTGCAACCATCTTGTAAGTACGCCACATTTCCTCCTCATTGACAGGGTTAGGGCTGATAGATCTTGAAAGATGGATACCTTTGAGTCGCCGTACTGTATGATGCCAAGATGTCTCGCCTTCTCCAGGATTCTGACCTTGTCCCTGTAGTAGTGCAGCCGAACCAGGACCGAGCGTGGGCCTCTGCCTCCCCCCCCCGCTCTGTGCACCCTGTCGAAGTTGATCGTCCCCACGTCTTCTGTTCCCAGGGCGATCCTCACGATGTCGTGCACTTTGCCTTCGAGTCCTTGGGTGGACTCGCCCTCGGATTCCACCAGGCCAAAGATTGAAAGCAGATTTAATAGCCAGTAACTCTTTGTCGGTAATTGCGTAGTTGATTTCAGGAGAAGAGAATTTTCTGGACCAAAAGGCCACAGGGTGTAGTTGGTTAGTTTCTGGGTCTCTTTGCGACAGGACAGCTCCCATGGCCGAATTGGATGCGTCGGTTTCCACAATGTAAGGGAGATCTGGGTGCGGGTGCTTCAATACAGGTGCAGAGGTGAATTTGTTTTTTTGGTCCTGAAAGGCTTGTTCGGCCTCAAGAGTCCATTCAAAGCGTTTATTTTTCTTTAGGAGAGCTGTGATGGGTTGGACTGTTCGGGAAAATTCCGGGATGAATGTTCGATAGAAATTGGCAAAGCCAAGCATGCTCTGAACTCCCTTCACAGAGCTAGGAGATGGCCATTTGAGGATGGCGTCCACCTTTCGCGAGTCCATTCGGACTCCTTGAGGTGTCAGGATGAATCCGAGAAACTCAACTTCTGTAGTATGAAAAACGCATTTTTCGAGCTTTGCAAATAGTCTGTGCTGGCGCAATTTCTCAAGAATTGCCCTAACATGTTTTCTGTGATCGGATTCTGAAGAAGAGTACACCAGGATGTAGTCAATATAAACAATGACACAGACATCGATAAGTTCCCGAAGAACATCATTCATAAAGTACTGAAAGGCGGCAGGTGCATTGCACAAACCGAAGGGCATCACCTGATATTCGAAGAGCCCAAATTTGGTGCGGAATGCAGTCTTCCATTTGTCGCCTTCTTTTATACGCACCAGGTGATAAGCTCCTCGGAGATCTAACTTGGTGTACACACAAGCGTCTTTCACCTGGTCGATAAGCTCAGGGATCAGGGGCAGAGGATAACGATTCTTAATCGTTATTTGATTTAGGGCGCGATAGTCTATACATATTCTAAGGTCGCCTTCTTTTTTCAGCACGAAGAACAGAGCAGAAGAGACAGGAGACTTGGACGGGCGAATAAAACCATTGGCTAGGTACTGATCTAAATACTGACGCAAATGCAGGTTCTCAGGTTCAGTAAGAGCATAAATCCTACTACAAGGTAGTTGAGCATTGGGTACCAGATCGATTTGGCAATCATAAGATTGATGGGGAGGTAACGTGTTAGCCTGTTCTTTCTGAAAAACGTCTTGGAATTCTTGGTATTCAGACGGTAGCTGTACAGGGGTGGAAGTTGCTGAGGCTAGACCCATAGCTGGATTTCTTGGATAACAAGTTGGTTCACAATCAGGAAAAGTTATCTTCTTTGCTCGCCAGTCTATTCTTGGATTATGTGTTTCTAACCAAGGAATTCCAAGAATTACTTGAAATTGTGGGGCCTTGATCACATCAAACACGATTGCTTCCCGATGTCCATCCTGACCCACCAGTATCATTTCAACAGTGGAATGCGTTACAGGCCCTGAGGCTATTTCGGTTCCATCAACTGTAGTAATTACATCTTGGGTTACTTTCGGGCGGAGAGGGAGCTTAATCCTGGAAGGCAATTCACGGTCTACGTAATTTCCAATAGCTCCACTGTCGATGTATGCTTTTATAGCATGCAACTGCTGAGGCTGTTTTGGGTCCACAAGCACCATTGGCATGACAAAATACGAGGTCAAAGAGTTTGTTTTCAAGCTCGGCAAGCGGACCCCTACGCTTGTCGGGCTAGGTCATTTCCCGAATCAGGTGTCTATAAATCTTTATCAGTGGCTCCAACCACCTTTTTAGGTGGTTTAACCGGACAATTTCGAAGAAAGTGACCGGAAGCCCCGCAATACAGACAAAGTTGCATTTGCCGCCTTCTCTCTCGTTCCTTCTGCGTTAATGGTCCTTTAACACCGCCGATTTACATAGATTCGGAAACGTCGATACTCTTGGAGTTAGCGTGGGTTTTGATTGGTACTCGGGTTTCGTACTTGAACCGATCTGCTTTTCTATTTTGAAGTCTGTGATCAAGTTGAACCACAAAGTCTATGCAGTCTGCGCAGACCTGGGGTGGATTTACTATCTGAGCTAGAACATCTTTAAACTCTCCGCGCCGGCCTCGATGAAACAATGTGATCCTTTTATTTTCTGGCCATCCAGTTTCCACAACCAGTCTATTAAAGGTGGCAATGTAGGACAGGAGATCCTGATTACCTTGTCGTAAGGATAGCAGTTCGTTATCAAGGGCCTGTCCTTGAGAGTGTCGAGCAAACAATCTTTCCATGCTGGCCTGGAAGCCCTGAAAATCCTGGAGAATGGGATCATCCTGATTTACCAATGGAATAGACCAATCGGCAGCACTGCCACTCAGGTAAGATAGTATAAAGGCTACCTTGGTCTGGTCGTTAGGGAAGGCCCCGGGTCTGCATAGAAAGTGTAAACGACATTGGTTCATAAAGACGGCATATTTCTTGGGATCCCCCGCAAAACGTTCAGGCGGGGCCAAAGGCATGTGTCCAGGTAGATTGATTTGTACCGGGTTATTCAAACCCATTGATGTGGAAGTACCTCCGGAATTAGGTAAAGGAGTGTGCCCTGCCTGGGCCTGCAATAACCTTTTGGCCAGGTCATCTGTTCTTTCCTTGGATAGGATCAGTTCTCTTTTGAGAGCGTTAGTGTCCTGGTGGGCTGAGGTCACCTCTGCCCGTAATTCCCCCAAAAGCTGGGCCAGCTGGTCAGTCTCGGAAGTCTCCATAGCGCCCGGGTGGGAAATTGTGGGTAGGCTTCGCATTCTGTCACGCTCACCTGACTCCCACGGAGGCGCTGGCCTGGTTTCGAGTGCCGATGCCTCTTCAATGGTAAAGCGCAGGGCTCTGAAGATGGACAGGACCGCCCCTCAACTCTGGCTAATCTCGCTCGCAGGAATATCCTCCTGTACGTGAAAAGGGAGTATTACAATCTGGCGGAATAATGCTCGAGCCTCCCACTCCCTTCCAACCCTCCTCGATACCCTTCCACGATTCCCCGTGAAGTCTCACCTTAGGGTCTGAAAGGACGAGCTCTCCATCCTGCTTCTGACGCAGGGGCGCGTTGAACCCAGTTACTTCACTGGATTGAGGTTGGATGGGAGTTCAAGTAAGCTTGATTATACTGGTAAGGCGCTGTAAAAGTTCTGTTGCAAGTTCAAAAGTTCAAGCTTTAAATAATAATGTTCATTGTCTTTTTCAAGTGATGAATGAAGATTCCTTTAGTGACCTCTTGCAACAAATTGCTAATGCTGATGTCTTTTCCCCATAGGGGCCGGGGTTCGGAATGCCGGAGATATGGCGCCGACCCGAAGTGAAACGTGCAGTTCCAGTAAAGATCAGGTAAGTCCTAGATGAGCGCTGAGGTAATGTTTTTGCATTCGCTCATCTAATGTCTTTGTCTTTTTTCCCCATAGGGGCCGGGGTTCGGAATGCCGGAGATATGGCGCCGACCCGAAGTGAAACGTGCAGTTCCAGTAAAGATCAGGTAAGTCCTAGATGAGCGCTCAGGTAATGTTTTTGCATTCGCTCATCTAATGTCTTTGTCTTTTTTCCCCATAGGGGCCGGGGTCCGGAAAATGCCTGGAAGCGGCAAGACCCGAAATGAAATGGGAATGACCCAACAGGTAAGTCTTAGAAGGAAACTGAGCTTTTCCTATTCCCTTCCTTCTCTCACCTTGTGTTCTTGTCTTTTTCTCTCTAGGCTCTGGGAAGTGGCTGCGGGTCCGGATGATCGCTGCTGAAGATGGAGGCGCCCAGGAAAGGTGAGTGAAATGCAGCGCTGCAGCGATCGAAACGAAATGCTTTTAAAATGATGTCTTCCTTTTCAGGATCGTCGTTGAGATGTCTCTGTGATGCAGATTTAGCAGGTAAGGTCTTCTTCCTCTCCAATTCTCTTCTTATCTCCCTTTGCAGGTGACCCAGGATGCTGACAGGCGTGGCTGAAGTCCAGATGCTGGAGCAAACACGGTGAGCGTCCAGCTGCTAGGGGCAGAACAATGCGAAGCACGTGTGGCTGTTCGGGTGGGGTTTAAATAGCTTTGGAAGAAGTTCCAAGTATGTATCCTTCCACCGATCAGGTATGTATCCTTCCCCGACCACACCCGGGTGGAAAGTAGTCCCACTGGTAAAGTAGTCCCATTCAGGCCTCAAGAGGGCCTGGATGTAGCAGCATGGTCTGTATCAGGTAAGTGCACATTACAGCTTTATGAGCCTGGCGCCTAAGGCGCCAGGACTGGGGTCCAACATGAGCCTGGCGCCTAAGGCGCCAGGACTGTGACCAAAGGGCCCCACCTTGGGCCAGCTGAGACTTCCCTGGGGGGGAATGATGCCTGCCTCTGGGGTTGCTGGGTCGGACCTGGCTCCTTGGAGGTAGGCATCATAACAACGACTCAGTGATGAGGCTAGCAGCTTGCGCCGAAAGCCCAGGGAGATTCCAACGTCTCCTGCTATCTTGCATGCCATCTGCGGGAGTGTCCCTCTCACTCTCAGAGGATGATATGACCCAACTGGGTCCGTGAGTAGGTTGTCCCGTGCTGGTAATATTCTTGGGTAATCTGCCACTAACTCCATTAGTGCTGGAAACCATACTTGCGACTTCCATATTGGCGCTACCACTATCAGTGTCGCTTTCTCTCTGCGCACTTTCGTTAGCACTCCGTTCATCATAATGACCGGTGGAAAAGCGTAATGCGTTTCTCCCCTCCAGTCTTGCAGAAAGGCATCTACTCTGTCGGGTCCAACCTGCAGCTGAAGTATCTGCTCTTTTGCGCGTTCAGTCTGGACGCAAACAGATCTGTATGTGCCGGCCCCCAGATCCTCTCTAATTGTCGAAAGATTTCTTTGTCCAGCATCCAGTCGCTGGTGTCTATTAGATATCTGGAGTTCCAGTCCGCTATTACATTCTGCGAGCCTGGGAGATATTCCGCTACCACTAATGTTCCTGATTCTAGGCAGAAATGCCAGAAGTCCTTGGCTAGTTCCGCCAGTAACTTGGACAAGTGATTGATGTATCTGACCGCTGAAATGTTGTCCATCTTCAGTAGGATACATGAATTCACTTTGTCCATTGTAAAAGCTTTGAATGATCCTGCTAGTAACTGCAGACAGTTTATATGTAGATTGAACTCTTCTGAGCTCCACTTCCCTCCTGTCTCTAGTTCTCCGCATCGGGCTCCCTAGCCTGCTCGGCTGGCGTCTGATTCTATCACCAGGTCAGGTCGGTCGCCGAATATGGCTTTCCCGTTCCAGGCGTCCATATTCTGTGACCACCACTGTAGTTCTGTCTTTAACTCCCCGTCTAGTTGGTGGTACTGAATGCCCTTCTGTAGGAGTTTTATTTTGAGTCGTTGAAGGGCCCGATAATGCAAAGGTCCTGGGAATATTGCCTGAATTGATGCTGCTAACAGCCCCACTATTCTCGCTATAGTCCGCAGAGAAACTAGAGTTTTGCTGAGGCAATTCCTTATCTCTCTTTTTATGTCTCTTATTTTCCTGAGCGGGAGCTCTAGTGTCGCCTTTCTGGTATCTGTGATGAAACCTAGAAATTCCATCCTCTTCGCTGGTGTCGTCTCTGATTTCTCTTGATTCACCAGGAAACCCAGACACCTCAGGAGGTTCGACACCCAGTTGGTCTGGAATATGAGCGTTTCATTGCAGCTTGCCATGAGCAAGATGTGGTCTAGGCATATAATCGTCCTGATCCCTTTCTCTCTCATCGACGCCACTACTGGCTTCATGAGTTTCGTGAAGGCCCAGGGTGCTGAGGCTAGTCCGAATGGCATAGTCGCAAATTGCCACAATTGTCCGCCCCAGTCGAATGCTAGGAAAGGGCGATACTTCTCCTGCACTGGTATAGTGAGGTATGCGTCCTTTAGATCCACTCTTGTGAGCCAGTCGCCTTGTCTGAGAGTGTCTCTGAGCTGATGGATTCCTTCCATCTTGAAGTGGTGGTACACCACCCACTTGTTCATTTCTCTCAAGTTTATCACTGGCCTCACCTTGTCTTTCCTGTGAACTAGGAACATATTGCTTATGAACTCGGGGCTTGGCAAGCAAGGTTCTATCGCTCTTTTGCTCGCTAGGCCTTGTAGTTCTGAGTCTAGGATTTCTTTTTCTGCTAACACTAAGTACAATGGGCGGGGGGGGGTTGGGATTGGTATGGTATTTCTGTGAATTCCAGCTGCAGACCTTTGACTGTCTGCAAAACCTAGGCGTCGCTGGAAAGCACGTGCCAGTTCTCCCAAAATGTGGATGTTCTGCCCCCCCACTGGCGGATAAACTTGCTGTCTCACCTGTGGGGAAGTTTTGTCCTCTTCCCTGGCCTCTGCTTCTTCTTCCTCTTTAGAAGCGACTTCTTGGTGGAACAAAAGGTGTCTTGCTGCTTGTCCTCCCAATAGTGAGCTCTGTTGTTATGAGGCCTTCTTGTGGCTTGGTAGCGACCGGTCGCTCGGCCTCGGTACCGACCGGTCCCTCCAAAAACTCTCCCGGGAAATATTTTCTTTATCGATGCTTGAGCCTTTTCCAATGAGGTGTAGGTCCCTACGAACCTTGCAATCTCCTTCCTGAAGGTTTCGCCAAATAACAGGCCTTGGGCTGCTTCGCCAGCCTCGTATGACGCTAGGTCGCCTAGCTTATGGTCTATCTTGAGGAGTAGTCCTCTTCTGCGCTCTGAGGATATGGCGCAATTGGCGTTACCCAGGAGACAGACTGCTCTCTGGGCCCAGTTGGCGAGCACTTCCAGGTCTACTTCTCCTCCCCTATCTTTTGCTCGCTCCGCCAAGTCCATCATTTTCCCTAGCGGCCCTGCTAGATCTAGCACTTTTTCTTGACAGCTTCGCCAAGATCGATCGATCCCCTTTCTGGGGTCCCTGGTGGTCTTCGAGACGAAGTTCAACATTTTCAGATCAAACTCCGGCGCTTCCGCTACCTTCCCTGGGAGTTCGGGCTTAGGGCATTCCTCCCTCATTCTCTGCCGCACTTCTTTTTCTAGCGCCTTCCGTAGTCTACTGGTCATGTATTGTGTGACCCTTGGCGATGGGAGCCATTCTGAAGACCTCGGGTTTCGTATGTCTTCGGGTTGGAACATATCAGATGTCCCATCTTCCTCTTCAATGTTGTTGAGTTTCCTCAACCTTTTCTTTGGTGGAGGTTGTACTTCCTCCTTGTCCATCTCATCTTGTGAGGATTGTGGAGACCTTCCTGGTTCCTCTTCTGAACCTTGCTCCTCCTCGCCCATATTATCTTACCCTGGGTAGGGGGTATTGAGGCTCGACACTCCCGACTTCTTAATGAAACCGTCTCTCAGTTTTTGTAACATGTCGGTATCCTCAGGGGCCTTTGGTTCTGCCCCGTCTGTGTGGCCCGGGGGTCAGAAGAGTTCTTACTCTTCCGAGCCTTGTTACACCCCTGAAAGTCCTCTAGAGAGACTTTTGTGGACGTGCTAGTTTCTGGTAAGGTGCTCTTTTTCTTTTGGCTCAGATTGAGTTCTATGGTTTCTAATCTGTCCTGGAGGGGGCTTACCTCTGAGCCACTGCCTCTATAAGTGACTCCCCCAGCACTTCTTTAAAGCTGTAGGCTAGATCCTCTGAGTAGGGTGCCTCTTGCTCCTCCTCACTCCATTCGTAATCAGCCATGTTCAGTGCTGTTAAGTGCCTTTCAGTACCTGTATTGGTGTAGTGGCACCTCCACTGCTCACTTCTGCTGTGTCTGAGGCTGCACCTTAATTAGCAGAGCTGAGTTTGCTCTCTGAATCACTCTGAGCTAGTGCTCTTTATTTCTGTGTGTTAGCCGCTCTTTATTGAGAGAGGGCACTCTCCGGTATCAGATCGTGCCTTTAGAAGCTTTCCCTTCGCTCTTTAGGCTCCGTACAACCCGAACGTTAGAATTCTGACACTGTCAGATTCCGTGAGTTCGTATGGTTGTAGCTTCTCCTATGCAAGGGTGGGGGCCCTTTACTCCCTCCAATGTGCCGTGCGCTTGTATTTTAACGGTTACCTCTTTCTAGAGGACGTTATTTCATTGGGCTCCGAGGAGCCTTCTTGTGCTTTGGTCCCGCCCCTCTGAGGGTGGGGGCTTCCTGTGAGCGCTCGCGCTCGTCTCCCTAAGAAAAGACGGCTACTTGCGAGCGTTCTCGCACTGGACTCCGCCCTCGCAAGTGTGGGGGCCGCATGCGAGCGCTCGCTTCTTGGCTCTGCCCCCACGCGGGAGGGGGCTGTTTCGCGCATCCCGCGCGAACGCTTGTTTTACCGTTGCGTTTCGGTGCTGAGGGGGAGGTTGGAGACCCCTAACGTGTCGATAATGCGACACGGGGTCACCGCCTCCCCTTCGCTTGATGATTGATTTCACACAACTGATGTAGTAATCATATCTCTACCCTGTGCGCAATATACAATGTTCCAATGTTCTACAAATATCTAATGTTCTACAAATATCTACTAATGAGTGGTGTCTCTGGGGGATTACAAGGACGCTTACGCTCCTATACTACTGAGCATTAGTATCTAAGTTCTAACATTTATCATTTATGCTCTGCAGATCACCTAAACTACGCAGCTAGGTATAAAAGGTACTTATCTGCTTGGAGAGCAGGAAAGAAGAGGGAGGATACAGGAAGTGAATGGACTAAGGTCATAGGGACGGACCATGAGGACTACAACAAACCCGGGGCAGAAGGGAAATGTAGTTTTTTGTAAAAAAAAAAAATATTCTCTATTTAAATGTTGACAAATGGTTTATTGTTGAAAGTGCTGGGGACAGGAATAAAACAGAAGATGAAGCATAATGCTCGCCTCCGTCTTCACATAGAATTATATGCATTGTATGCCTGCATGGAAATCTCATGCAAGCATTCAATGAGACGCACCGATGAGATGAAGGAGGTCGGCAAAGCAGAGATTATGGGACTCATATTGGAGTTCCCCGTAATGTGCCTTTAGAGACCTGTTACATCTACACTGTAGCGTAGACAGCAGAGTGCAAAAGGTGAGTGGAAAAAGGCAGTGTACACTACACACTTGTACGCCACCGTACAAACAGTAAAAGCAGATTGCATTGCAGTTGATGTTTACAATTGATTCCTATAGCTCTGCCCGCAAAAGCGGGCGCACTCCATTGGAATCCCCATCATTTGCGCCGGCATGGAAATCTATGCTGGCGAAAATGCTGGAGTATTTGTATGGCTGAGAGAAAAGGAGTGGTGGAAACACAAGTTATGTATCGCTCCTCCTCTTAAACATACAAATGAATGAACTTGTTACGTAACCCAAACAAAATGCATAAAAGTCTTAAACAGGCTTTAACACATTGGAGCTCATGTTCCACTGAGCCATAATGTTAATGGAAGGCATAAAAGCCTTGAGTACATCTTTAATGCCTTCCATTCACGCCACGGCTCATTTTCAATCATTTGTATGGCGGAGACGCTGGGCGGAACACATCTTGCTTTTCCGCCACCTCCCTTCCTCTCCACCATACAAATGCTCCAATTTTCATGCTGGCACAAATACTGAGCCCACAGCTTTATGCACCAGCATGAAGCTGACGTACCTGAAAGGGATCCATTGTACACGCTGCCTGCCATGCTGACATGGTAGGTAGCGTGTACAATTGAAATTATACCCCCCCAGACATGCTTGCATGTCTTGGGGGATTCATTGTAATTGCGGCACTCACGATTAAAAGTTAACGCTGCCTGGCATGCAAACCTTTTGCCCTGCACTCGAAGCTGGATCTGAGGTCGGGGTATCACCAGCTAGAGCTCCACCCAGACTCAATATACATTACAACCCTTACCACTCATGAGGGCCTCTATCAATTTAAACGCCTGAGCTTTGGTATTTCGTCTGCGGCGGAAGTCTTCCAAAATGCCATCCGGGGAGCGCTAGCTGGTCTCAAAGGGGTACTCAATATGAGTGATGACATTCTGGTTTTTGCTGAGTCCCAGACCATGTTGCAGAGGCCAAGGGAGCTGGGCCTTACCATACATCGAGGAAAATGTGAATTTTTGAAGGATCGTATTGGGTTGTTTGGATTCAATTTCCATGCCAACAGTGTTTTGCCTGATCCGGAGAAAATAAAGGACATCCGCGAGGCTGCGGCGCCCCAATCCCCCATGGAAGTACGTAGATTCCTGGGCATGGTTAACTACTGTGGGCGATTCATCAAAGGGTTGGCGCCCCTGTCCAAACCTCTCCAGGCCCTGACAAAGAATGAGGACACATGGGTGTGGGACAAGAGAGAACAAGATGCATTCCTAGAGATCAAGAGGGCCCTCTCGAATCGGGACACAATGGCATATTTCGACCCAACCGCACAGTCAGAAATTGTCGTGGATGCCAGCATGGTGGGACTGGGGGCTGTCCTTATGCAGTCCTGACGCCAGAGGTGACATGCGCCCTATCGCCTATGTGAGTAAGGCTATCACGGACACCGGTACTGACGGACCATAAACCACTTCTGCCCATTCTTGCGGGCGTGTCGTCAAAGCCTCCCCCGCTGATTGAAAGATGGATGCTCGCGCTCATCGAGTATGGGGTCAAGCTTGTGTACCGCCCATGAACGACCAATCCAGCCGACTATCTGTCTCGCCACCCGAACCATGAGCAGCGGCAGGGGCCTGGTGAACTTGTGGAGTGCCAAGAGTTTGTTCACAGCATTGTGGAGAGCGTGATGCCGGTGGCTCTGTCTAGGGAAGTAGTGGCTGAGGAATTGTCAAAGGATGAAGTGTTCAAAATCATTCAGGCAGCTGTAAGAAGTGGTGAATGGAAAGAGGTACTACAGAACAACACCAGGCGGGATGTTAGGGCCCAGAGGGATCTCCAAGCGCTCTGGAGAGTAAAGGATGAACTCTTGACATCAGATGACGGACTGCTGCTGCGTGGAAGGCAGATTGTTATTCCGCAGACACTGGGGGCTCGTGTCCTAGAACTGGCGCACACCGGACATCAAGGGGTCGCAAAAACGAAGGCGCGGCTGAGTCCCAAAGTATGGTTTCCAGATCTAGAAGGCCTCGTCGAATCACACGTGAGGAGGTGCCTGCCATGCCAAGCGGTGAGCCCAATAAAGAGAGCACCACCCATCAGCTCCATGGAAAGGAGTGAGAGTCCGTGGGGCACAGTCCACGCTGACTTCGGGTCAACAGGGAGGGGCATGTACTTTTTGTCCGTGGTCGACCAATGGTCAAGATATCGGAGGTGGAATTGGTGGAATCAACAGCAAGAGACCACACCATCATGGCTTTGGACAAGATGTTCGCGACTCATGGTTTTCCCGAGATCCTGTGCTCTGGTAATGGACCACCATTCACAGGGAGCCAGTTCGCTCAGTACATGAATGCGAAAGGAATCCAGCACCAGAAGGTGTCAGCCCTCTGGCCTCGAGCAAATGGGGAAGCTGAAAGGCTCATGAGGACACTGAACAAGGTGTTTCGAATATCGGCCAATGGAGGAGGGGACTTGAAGAAGAGACTGGTAGAGTTTTTGCGGGAGTAACGAACAACACCCCACCAATCGACCAGAGTTGCCCCGGCCGAGGCTCTATTTGGACGCTGTCTGAGAGGCCTCATCCCGGAGGTAGAGGGCCGTGAGCCCGGGGTCATCGACAACGACAAAGTGCGCAAAGAGCGAGCGGCGCGCAACGAGAAAGAGTGCAAGGAGAGGTTTACAAGATAAAGAGGTAGCCGTGGGAGACTCTGTGATTGTGCGAAATAGGCGACCCGAGGGTAAGCTGTCGCTCCCATATGAGCCCCAACCGTGGACGGTTACTCATGTAAAAGGGACCATGGTCACCGCAGCCAATGAGAGAGGGACTGTCACCCGCAACCAATCCTTCTTCAAAAAGATCGATGTCCGAATGAGGAACCAGAAGGTGTTGCCCTGCCCAGAGCAGTGGCAGAGGACCCGGCAGGGGACGTGCCAGTGGACATGATGCCACGGGCTGATAGCCCCCTGCCAACCCCAACCCCACGCCGATATCCCGTGCGACGTGATCGTACAATGCCTGTTCGTCTAAAGGACTACGTCCTGACTCAGGAGACTGAGCCTGGCGTCCCAATCAGGTCAGCGACCCACGTTGGGTCAGTTTACAGTTATGTTTAAGTGTTTGGTACTAGTTGTTTTTTGTTAAAGAAAAGGAGGGATGTGACGTCTTTTAGTTAAAGGCGCGCATGTGCGAGCCTCGGTTTGGGCCACGCATGTGCAGTGATCAATAAAGACGGTCCGTGCGGCAGTTGCTGCCGGGACCCTGGAAAGCACAGACGTACATGTATTCGGCTCAGTGATTGTGTGCATGGGTGTGTGTAAGTACGGGGCGGCCAGAGGCACGGGTGCGCCCATCACACATTGTTTATTGGGTCACTCTTGTGCGGTATCCTGTCCTGTCTGTAGATTTAATTCCCAAAAGATGTTTCTATATTGGGCTGGGCATGCCCACAGTGAGACCCAGCCCTTCCTCATCTAAAATTCTTCAGAAACAAGAAACAAAAGAGCCCTTGTACCCCATTTGAGTGGCTGATGTTGTAGCCATTTAATACTCGCATCCAACAATTTAAGCTGTCCAAATGAGCATGTATGGTTCATGGTTACAAACATTTTAATGTTAGTGTGAGTATTGTGAACCGTGATGTGGACACCAAGCTATGCATCGGTTATGCATTTAGAGATTCACACATACAATCCTTTTATCACAGACATGTTTATCAAATGTGCAGAGCTGTTATAGTCCTGAAATAGCTATGTGATTTAATGCAAATCATACAGGAATCCTCATTGGTGCTATTGGTCCCCTTTCCCACACTCAGAGGTATTTTGAAAGAGTACAATAAGAGTGTACCAGACTGTCCATCTTGGAATGCTAACCTACTATCAGAAAATTATTCATATGGTTAGTCTAGTACTGCCCCTTGTGAAATACATGTGAGGTGGTACGAACAGAACACCTGCAACAGAGGGCCAGTGGTCAGTGGGCCCTCAGACCACAGCAGGCTGGTCACACTGCGGTGTGCCAGTACGGACAGTTTGCGGTACGGACAGTTTGAAACTGCATTCAGGCAATGCCTTCCCTAATAGTAGGTGACAGAAAAAACATTTACTTAGGCAGCAACAGCTGTGTTTTCATATTAGAATTCTTCTGTAAAGTACTTGAATTACAATGTAAAGAAACTAGCTTCATTTATATAGCAATTATTTATTCATATTGAGGAGGGGTTTTGTTGCACGACAGATGTGTAGTTTTGGAGTGACGTGAGCCATTCGGGGTTGGTGGGCCCCAACGATGCATACCGCCAGGGATGCATTCCGGTGTAAGACCGGCCCTGGTCATAAGTCTCCTTTTTGGCCAAGAGGATGGCTGTTTTGTAAGTGGAGGCCGCAGTCGTGAATAGAGCTTTGTTGGCCAGGTTGGGTTTTTTCTCCAGACGGATATTGCCGCCCGTTTGGTGTTCCGAAGGATTTGAAGCTCCGGAGTGAACCATTTGTTCAAGTGGGCTGCCTGATTGGCTTTGGTAAGTTTGATGGGGGCGATGATGTCAATTGCTGATTCAAGCGTGTTGTTATAGAGGTCAGCAAGTTGATCCACATCTAAGTTGGTGAAGTTTGCGGGGGCCAAGATATTGTGGATTAGAGGGTGAAGGCTGTGCATCGTGATGTTGCGGTTATTCCTGGAGAGGGTTTGTGGGAGGGTCGCCGGTAGGGTGTTCGGCTGCACCTTCCCTTGGATGGAGAAGGAAATTACGTGGTGGTCCAACCAGGCAATTGGTTAATTTTTAAGGATTGAGGTGGTGCAGTTGAGGTGCGCCAACCAATCCAAGGTTCTGCCTTTGTTATGTGTTGGGGATGTAACCCTGTGCTTGAACCCTAGTTGGGAGATAGTATTTTCCAGAGAGAGCGCATTAGCGTTGTTGGGATCGCCGAGGCCTAAGTTTAAGTCCCCAAGTAGGATGATTTGTGATCCTGTTTTAGTATTGTTAGTGAGGAGGTTGGATATATCAGGATAGATTGTACTACGGAGAGTTGGAACTTAACTGATAGGAGTTCAGCAGACCAGAAGTTGGACTGTGGGGTTGCTCTAAGGCCTAGGGATGTTTTGGCGATAAAGGCAACTCCACCTCCTTTACCCGAATCCCTGTCGTTCCTTAATATTGAGTAGCCCTCTGGGATGGCAAGGGACAAAGCTGGGCTTGCTGCCTGATGCAGCCAGGTTTCTGTGATAGCCAGGAAGTGAAGGTTTGTTAGCAGAGAAAAGGTCTGCAATGTCGAGCATTAATGAGAGCAAAGGGTGTTCATCTATGCTGCTGGGTGTTTTAGGTGAGTTGACCAAAATATGCTTAGGGGTGGCATGAGGATGGTTAGGATAAGAGTGGTAGGAGTAGAAGTCCTAAGGGGATGCAACCGGGTGCAGAGTCTTAGGTTTCTGTCCTTCACTGGGCATGGGTTCCAAAGTGTGGGTGGTGCCGCATCTCTGCCGACCCACTTGCACAAAAACGCTGGCACCACTGAGCATGCTAGGCATTTTCGGAGTGCTGCAGCCACTGACATGCCGTCGCTTAAAGGGACCCTTGTCAACGCACGTTCTCTGGTCGCCCACGCACTGGACATCGCCAACATCATCTTAACCAACAATTTGGACTTCCTTGCCGTAACAGAAACCTGGCTTCATGCAGCAGCTGGTCCCTCTCTTTCTTTGGCCATCTCAGACAACTACACCATCTTCCGTGCAGACAGAGGTTCCAGTAAAGGTGGCAGAGTAGCCCTTATAGCCAAACCCCATCTGAACTTCAGAGAATTCTCCAACATAGGCCTATCCTCAGCGGAACTCCTTTCGGTGAAACTTCTGCTCTCAAATACCTGCACCATCTTACTCCACCTCATCTATGGACCCCCAGGTGCTATCTCCTCCTTTGAAGAAGATATCACCCACCTCATCACCCAAAATACTAAATTGGGTTTGGAAAACATTCTCCTTGGAGACTTTATTTAGGCCTTTATGACGCTAATGATTCCAATGTATCCACATTAGACAACGCCATTACACAACTGGGATTCAAACAGCACATCAACGAACCTACCCACTCCAAGGGTAGAACGCTGGATTGGCTGGCTAACTTTAACTGCTCCACAACTATTCTCAACAATGCCCTGTGTCCATGGTCTGCCCATCACTGCATCACCTTCTCCATCCTGAAAGATACTCACACTACCACCCAGGCCACCATCGCCCCACAACCTCTTTAAAGGAACAAACGTAATATAACACTAGACAACCTTCTTCCATTGCTACAACCTATTACTGACCTGCCTCACAATTCAAAACTGGATCCCTCCTCCTTGGTTGACTTGTATAACAGTACCATTGCTCTAAATCTAGCTGCACCCTTGAAATTGAGAAAGGCAAAACCGACAGACAATTTAAACAAATGGTTTACTGCCGAACTAAAAGCATTGCGCAATGTCATAAGAATATCTGAAGCCAATTGGAGAAAATCTGCCACTACCCCTAACAAGGAAAGCTTTGCTTCGGCGGCAGCCACTTACAAATCTACCATTACAATACCAGGATTCAGAACGCTAAATCTGGTACCAAAGTGCTCTTCTCGATCTTAAGAGAACAAGAGTCTCCAGCACCCCCCACTGAAGACTGAACTAAAGACAAAGCCTGGTGTGAGAACATCCAGAAAAATGTATCTGATAAATCGGTATTACTACAAAACAAAATTGAGACTAAGAAGAAGAGTCTCGCCCACTTACCCAACTTGCCTAATCCACAACAGCCCACATGTCCACCTTTCCACTTCTCGCCAGTATCTAGGGAAGAAGTGGCGAAGATAATTTCAGGCCTCAAACCGTCCAATTGCCAGGGTGACACTTGCCCTGCCTTAGTCATTAAGGAGGATGCTAAAGAACTTGCTTCTTTTGTCACGGCTTTGATCAACTCGTCCTTTAAAAGCTGTGTAGTTCCCAAAAACCTCAAAGAGGCTTGGGTCATGCCCCTCCTAAAAAAAAGAAAAACAACCTAGATCCAAATATACCCACAAACTACAGACCTATAACAACGGTCCCGTTCCTGCTAAAGATCATAGAGTGGCATATCCCCAAATACCACATTTTTATGAAAAAACATTTGGAAGATAACCTTCTTGGCCTGCGCCAATCGGGCTTTAGACCCAGGCACGGAACGGAAACGGCCCTCCTGGATCTAAAGATCCAAATGGACGAAGCCAAAGAGAATGGGAAACTGGCTATCCTGCTCCTATTGGACCTATCAGCAGCGTTTGACCTTGTGGACCATCACATCTTGACTGAACATTTTCCTCTGCAGCAGCATTCTCAACAAATGCTGCCAGTTGGATCAACTCCTTTCTCACAAATAGAACAACCAGAGTCTTTGCACCCACTGCAACTGCCGAGCCTGCACCCATCCACTTTGGTGTCCCCCAAGGCTCCTGTGTCTCTCCCACACTTTATAATATATTTTCTAAGCTCCTATTTGATCGTCTTGACAAGCTGGGTGTCACCTACACAAACTATGCAGATGACAACCAGGTCCTCATCACCCTCACTGGTTGCTATGAGAGAGACGCAGAAAAGCTGAACAAAATCTATTGTGAAATTCAGGCCTGGATGGCCACACACCGCCTCTGCTTAAATGACGGCAAGACGGAGCTCTCAAGCCGGTCAAGTAGCACAGCTAGTAGAGCGCTCGCTTTGACATCCGTGCCGAGCCTGCTAACGCAGGTTCGAATCCCGGCGGGCCAATCTCAGCCTTTCATCCTTCCGAGGTCGATAAATGAGCACCACACACCGTGGGTAATAATAAGCAGCGCTCAGATACCTGAGGGTTTGTAGCGCTATATAAAAGCCTAATTATTATTATTATTTATTATTATCGTCGGCACCCAAGCCCGTCTCAACAATCCCGACCACAGGTACAACTCCTTCAACATTGATGGCAACATCATCAAAGTTGCTAAAGATGTTATAACGCTTGGTGTGTATTTAGATTCCACCTTATCACTTAAAAAACAGGTAAATACCACAGCTTCCACCACCGCAAGCCTGCAAACCTTTTCTGTCTGCAAATAGTTGCTGCACCATAGCCAGGGCTTTGACCTTGTCCAAATTGGACTATTGCAACACCCTATTCCTAGGCTCCTCCGAGTCCAACCTGAATAGATTACAAGTTCTTCAGAACAACGCCCTGCGCTGTGCCCTGAACATACCTCGCTCGAGCCATATTTCATCCACCAGAAGAGATTCTCACTGGCTACCAGTACGTGACAGAATTAAACTTTGCACTCTCGTCATTACATGTAAATGTCTGGCTAACATAGCTCCCCAATATCTGTCAGACAAATTCTCAAGGCACCAATCCACCAGACCTGCCTACCAGCATTGCCTCACTATACCCAAGTTTAATTTGAAAACAGCAGGGGGCTCGAGCTTCCCAGTGCTGGCAGCCAAATGTTGGAACTCCCTACCAACAGCTATCAGAGCCAAACCCTCCTTTTGGGCCTACAGATCTTAAGTAAAAGTTTGCTTTCTCGCTTAACTACTTCGATCTTTGTGTATTCAGAGCTGTAACATGTATTTACCTGCTCACTATTTATTCAGTACTGTAACCGGTCTGTCTCAACCCACGCTTTCTTGATTTTTGCTGCTTATCACCCTGACCACATGTAACCTGGTCCCAAGAACTATTTAATACAATGTATTTGTAACTGCTATTACATGTTATCTGTAACTGTAACAATTTCTTATATGTTCAAGCACACAGATACTATCAGGGTTAGGTGCATTTTATAAATAATAAACTAAAAGCTTGCAAGACCGACAGGACTCCTCGTGGTGATCTCGAGATACACCTCCGGTGTGTGTCTTTACAAGCGAACTTGCCGTTGCAAGAAGGGCAACATTTGAAAGGTGTCCTGTCCATAGCTCAGGTTAATAGCGACAGCAAAACCAGAATGGGAAAGAGAGGGGAGAAGGAAATGCATTCTTGAAAAGAAACAGAGCCATGGACCCACTCTCCCTACAGTGTAGGCCTGGCGAGGCCACGCGGTCGACCGTGTCGACCAGAGCACCAGCTGCCGAAGTCTGGAGTTGTCTTTGCGGTCTTCAGCATTGGCTGTGAAGTAGTCCTCGAAGGGGACGAATATTAAACAACCGCAGGTCGAGGAAAAATACATTATATTAGCAATTTTTCGAGCTCCGCATAAGGCAACCAGCTAGCTGGGCGGAAAAAAACAATCTGAGGGACCTCGACACGTGAAGGATCTTAGGTACTCTAGACGTCACGTTGGGGATAGTGTTACAAGCACGCCTATGTCGACATCCCCTTTCAATCCTCGAAAGACAAGATGTAATACTCTGCGATTAGCACTAGATTCTGGACTATATGCACAGCATGTTACTCTAAGCAGAGTCACAAGCTGAAGCAAATTTGAGCACGCTTTCTCAAATTTGCCTCATAATTACATATTAACATCAATGTTGCTCTCCGTCCGCTAACCACCCCAGCCCCTCCCTCTTTAACAGCCCAATAACATAAGTAGGTACTCACTCTGTAGCGGGAACGTTTGACAACTTCATTTCTCCATCTGATCCAGCCCTTGAATGAAACCCAAACCGGAAATCCTGCAGGAAGAAAAGCCAATGATCTATTAGAAGAGATCTCTCCCCCTTCCTAACTCCAATGTAGTCCTCCCGGTCCCCCTTTGACACCCCATCACTCAGGACCAGTCAGAAACAGAGAAAGAAAAAGTATCTCACTTGTGACAGTTTGATGCAGCAGGATTTACCATTTCAAATATTTCCAATACTTGGGGCCTCATTACGACCCTGGCGGAAATCAACAGACCTGACCGCCATAGCGTAAATAGCGTTTCCGCCATTGCACGATGGAGTAAAGTGCGGCTAATTCCGACCCATCGGGCACGAGCATTACGCCATGGCGGAATCCGAAAGGCTGCGATGGCGGAAATGACCCCAAAACGCCCCTTACCGCCGCCGTACACTGCACCAGGTGCAATACCGCCACCCATCTTAGCGGTCACCGTAATGAGCGGTCACCGTAATGAGCGGCCACCGCAAATTACGCCCACCGTAAATATACGGAAACGGAAGTAAAAGCATGTAGCCGGAACGGGAAACAGCACGCCGCACAACTATAAAATGAGAATCCCAACACAACCATTAAAAATCCGACCCTGACACACAGCCCAACCCGTTAGCAACTCCAGTTAAAAACATAAATATGGGAAAAGTAGCCAAGAAAGCGTGTGATCGCAAGCGGCAGGTCCACTTCTCCCGTGAGGAACTGACCGTGCTCACCGAGACCCTCCAGGAGAATGCCGCCGTCGTCTTCTCCAGTCAAATGACCAGGACGGCCCTTGCCAACAAGAAGGCCATATGGGCCCTGGTGGCACAGCGCGTAAGTGCGGTGGGGACAACACCCCGCACGCCACAGCAATGTCGAAAGCGGTGGGACGACCTGCGGATCCGCGTCCGGAGCATACTTTCTGCTAACAGAAACATTGCCACAGCTACCGGGGGAGGATCAGAATCGCCCATCAAGTTGACCCCCTGGGAGGAAATCTGCGCCTCCACCATAGGAATGGAGAGCATCGAGGGAGTCGGAGGGATGGAGAAAGGAGTGCCCACATCCGGAGAATCAGGTAGGTTGGCCAAAAGAAACATCCACAAAGCACGAACATGTGCTGTACCATGTGTGCCCATAGTGCAATACATACTTTGGCCTGATAGCGCCCTCTAAAACTCAGATTAAATAAATAAATTAATTAAAATGCTAAAAACACCCCCTACATGTGCAGCATGCACCCCCAACTGCAGGCTGCCAAATAAAAGCATCAGCAATGCACACAAAAATCAGACCACCTCCAAGGCCCAGTCCCAAATCACCCTCATGTACCACCCCAATGCATGTGATACATTGCCATTCCAATATCCACAGACCCATAACTAACGCTCGCCCTCCTTTACTCCACCACAGGGTCCGATTCCAACGACGAGCTGCAGGACACCCCTACCAGCACACCTGCAAAGAGGGCCAAGACCAACGTCCAAAGACCCTCCACCTCAGGTGCACGGATCAAGACACGGCAGCAGCAGGAATCAAGTGGCAGCACACTGGAGGGGACTGCAACAGGCACCCCAGCAGCCAGCATGTCCACAACACCAGCACCACAGGTCCCCCCAAGGGATGCATCAGATGGCACAGCTTCTGGTGGTAGCAGCACCATAGGTGACAGAGCTGTCATGCCAGCATGCTCCGACACTGAAAACGGTGCTGGCGACGTAGGAACCATCCATGACCTGTCCCAATCCCCCTGTATGTTCCATCCCCTACACCATGAGGAAACCACGCAGGGGCACCCACAAGACGACGACTGGCCAACCCCCACAAGCCCTGTGCCAAGGCAACATGTGTCGAGCAGCCCCTCTGTCACACCACCGCAAATGGCCATGGCCCAGCAGAGGCAACAGTCCCTCGACCAGCTGATCGAGCAACAGCAGCAAGTGGCCACGCTACTCAAGGATCATGCAAAGGAATGCGGGGGTTCTAGGGCAGCCATGGAAACATCCACTGAGACACTTAGGGCACAAATAGAGCAAAGTAGTGAGAGCCTTAGGGGAGAAATGGAGAGAAGCACCGAGAGCCTGAGAGCACAAATGGAGAAAAGCACCGAGAGCCTGACAGCACTAATGGAGAAAAGCACCGAGAGCCTGACAGCACAAATGGAGAAAAGCACCGAGAGCCTGACAGCAAAAATGGAGAAAAGCACCGAGAGCCTGAGGGGGGAACTGCATGCGACGTCCAAAGACGTATGTGCTGAACTTGCCGCTGTGCGCCGTGTGCTCACTGAGCTCTCACAAACCCTTAGGGACATGCATGGACGTGAGCAGGCAGAGACATCATCCGTTGCAAGTTCCGTCCAGGGCAGCCCCCAACGTAGATCTGGCAGGAACCTGCGCTCCACGGGCAGGGGTGCCCCTGATACCCGTAGAGGGGGCCTGCAATAGCGTCTACCCACGGACAATATGCATCTTTGGACACTGGTGTTCGGGGGGGAGGTAGTAGGGTGGAGGGGGTGTGTTGGGCTTCACTGGGTGGCGGGTCCATAGGGTGTATAAATCAATTCACATTAGCAATACAGTTCATCATTATCATCCAATTAGATGTGTGGACATTGATCTTTGCGTACGATGCCTTCATAGGCGTACTGTCCAAAATGTGCCTGTACTACACACACAGTGCCACAGGTCCCCTTTCAATGTAATAGGCACCATGCGTGGTTGCTAGAAGCATGCATCTATGATGCTCTGTCGGATTTCACGTGCATCCTGTGCCTCATGGACTCCTTGAGGTGCCGCCACATCCCCACCATCATCATGACCATCTTCATGTGCATGCAGTTCAGCGTCAGGGGGCATGGGCACATTCCTACGTACGCACATGTTGTGCAGCATGACACATGCCATGACCATCTTAGAAACCTTCTCATGGCTGTACATGAGTGCCCCGCCAGACCTGCTGAGGCAGCGGAAACGGGCCTTCAGTAGCCCGAATGCCTGTTCAATGACCACACGGGTACGTGAGTGGGCATGGTTGTACTCCTCCTCATGCTGGTTCTGTGGGTTCCGGATTGGTGTAAGGAGCCATCTCTTCAGTGGATACCCGGCATCACCTGTATGTGACAAATAAAGGGTGTCAGTGGAATGAGAGTGCTAAGTAGGCCCCCCCCTTCCCGCAAGGTCGCATCAAATGGCCCACGATGTCATGCATGGAATGAGACTCACCGAGTAGCCAGGATCTGTGCCCTGCGTGTCGCTCCATGTAGCGTGGTATTCTTGTGTTCCTCAGGACCATAGAATCATGGGTAGATCCTGGGAATCGGGCACAACAATGTGTAAAGATCTTGTTGGAGTCACACACTATTTGCACATTGATTGAATGATATTGTTTCCGGTTGCGGTACTGGACCTCCATGGCATGTGGGACAACCAATTCAACATGGGTGCAGTCGATGGCACCAATGCAACCCGGGATGCCGCCAAGTGCATGGAATCCCACTTTTGCGTTGGTAATCTCCTGGTCCGTGCGTGGTAGTGTGATGTGGTCGTCGGCGTGCTTCAGGAGGGCATCGAGCACTTGGAAGAGTGTCCGTGAGAACAGTGGCTGTAAAATGCCATGCAACTGTCCGACGGTGTGCTGGTAGGTGCCAGTGGCCAGGAAGTGTAGTACAGACACCACCTTCAGTAGGGGTGGGATGGCGGTTGGGCTATCTATCATGCTCACGAGGTCAGCGTGTGTCATGTCCACAATGGCGATTATGGTGTCCCGGTCCAAACGGTAGAGGGTGTGGATCTGCTCAGCACTGAGGTTGAACGGATTGGCTCGGAGGCGTGGGATTGCGGGCTGCCTGCGTGATGGTAGTGGCAGTGCTTGTGGGCCTTGCTGACCCTGCCTTGCCCTCCTCCTCCTCCTCCTCCTCCTGCGTCTCCTCTGTGCGGCCGGTTGTTGTGGCTGTTGTTGTTCGTCGTCTTCTTGTAGTTGTAGTACTTGCAGTGCTATCTGGTCCCCCAGGGCCAACATCGCTAGTCCTGCCGGTAGCATTTTGGAGTGGGGGTGGTTGTGGGAGGGGTTTGGGTGTGCTATTTATGTGCTGTCAGCCTGTATGGGCTCCAGCTGTGCTGATTGATTGAACCTGTGGCAGCTGCAATCCCTTTTGGGCGACCACGTTCCGCACGAAACCCTGCATTTGGCCGCATGGCATCTTGCAATTGCAATCATGTATCAATTCCCGATGGCAGTGTGATATACTTTGAATGATTTTCATGCTATGCTCCCATTGTTACACATGCTATATTTGCAGTCGCTTACATACCTGTGAAGAGTCAGTGGTATGTAGGGCTCGATCGACGGCGGACCCTCGTGCAGCACAGCAATGAACTTCACCGACGGGCGTGGCGTCCCAATCGTGATTGTAGCCAGTTAGCATTATCACACACAGCCGCAGTACATAGATGTAATTGTGAATGCAAGCGTTCACAGACGCCTTTTCGACGTAATGTTGCAATTGAGGAATTCGAAGGACAGCGTTTTTGGTTTTGAAGTAGCGGCGAGGATACGCCCACAGGTCTGTCTGGAAATGTAACGGTCTATTGTAGAATGTCCTTGGGACATGGCCCATAACGAGCAAGCAATGAATGATATGAATTGAATGGGATGCGCAATAGCGTAGTGGATGATAAGGCAGGACGTTCAAAAATCCATGTCGCTTCACAACACTACAGATCCGGCCAGGAGCACAGTGGTTTTTGCAGACTGCATTACGCACAGACGCAATGGAAGTTTCAAATATTATGTGAGTGAATCTTCATGCGATTTCATGGCGGGATGAGGGGATGTTGAATGGATGCATGGACAGTTGATTTGATTTGAATCTGCCATGTACATGGGTTTGATGATTCAATCCCCTTCCCCTGCGCCATGTGATGCAAAGCTGCCATAGTGGGACCAACGTCTATCTGCCCTTGTCGGATCCTCCCTGTCTCGACGCGCCTTCATACACTTGTGTCTAGGCACGTTACTGATCCCATGTTATGGATTCTGTCTTGACGGACGCATGCACAGTAACAGACGTTGGCAATGGTGTATTCACCTCGATTGATTTCGTTATGATTCGCTACTGATTTAGGGGTGTATATATTCCTTTGGAGTGGGCTAGCATGCATATGGGTGTGTATTTGGTGTGTTGATTGAAGTGTGTAATGCATCAGGAGTCCTGTACAGCAAACGGTTAATTTGTCTTTCATTTGGGTGACAGGTATCTCCTGCCCTTTTGCAGATGCCATCTGTACGCCACTCCTCCAGATGGGTTTTACTCTCGACACCTGCATCTTCGGGTAAATCAGTGGAGCAACATTACGATCTTATGGGACGATCGCCAATGGGCCACATGCCCTTACGCAGTACTGGTGGCTAGGTGCAACATTTCGGCCTTTCAGATGGACTAGTGCCTACCTCATGGGATGGACCTGCGGTTCTTGGCGCTTCCATGTTGCCTTTTGGAACGTTAATGTAGGCCCTGTGTGCCATGAAGGTACAGGGCGTCACACAAGTGGAAGCTGGTCAATTATTGCGGATGCAGCCCTCGGTGATGATGGATGTTTTGGTGTTGATGTTTAAATTGCTGTTTGGCCTTTGTTATTTGGATGTGCATTTAAACAGTTTTCCGATATTTGCCGTGTTGCGTAATTCTTTGCAGGTGATGTAGCAATTTCCGATTCGTGGCGCTATGTATTGTGAGATGATCTGCATTGTGTTCCGGCTTCTGAGTTGAGTTGCGTGGTACTGTACTGGCCGCGTTTGCCTACGTAGCACAGTATGGTCACGGATAGGGGCTGCCATTGTGACTGTTTTAATGATGTCATGCTCAGGGGCGGGGGATTAGCTTTTGGCCAACAGATGCCGGTCAGCCGGGTCGATTGGTGGAATGATGGGATTATCAGTATATGGCTGGTCACAGGTGCCTGTGTTTGCGTGCGTTTGTTGGAGGGAGACTGGGGTCATGTCCATTGGAATAGCTTCTGTATTCGTGCCATCTGTGCCCTGCAGCTCCCATCGGCCCCTCTTGAGATGGCCTGGCTGCTCAGTCACTCTGCCAACTTGTGTGGTACATGCTTTTGCTGATGGTTGGTTTGTTTACTGGCAAGAGTACAGGGCTGGTGCATTCTCCCTCAGGATGCTGCTTTGGGTGTTGCCTTGCGCTGGTGGCAAGCGATGGGGGACTACTGTTGTTTTGTGTCATGTATTCTTGATTTTCATTTTGATGTCCTGTTACCTTCACATGCCTGTGCTGCATCAGTACGGCAATGGTGACATGCCGAATATGGATGCCCACTCACGGGGCACTTGGAGCCCCTGCATGCATTTCTACGTTGGCATGCATGGGTGACTTGTAGATTTCACTGGTTGCATAGTGTGACTGCATTGCGCCTGCCAGGAGTTGTGCAATGTGGGCAGGGAGTGGAGTTCAGGCACTCAGTAGGGCCATTTACGGTTGGTTCACGATGCCGTATTTCTCACCATGGCGGAATGGTACTTTCCGCCGTGCTTGATGGCGTTCAGTACATGTCCGCTAGGGTCAGAATTCGCGTACCGTTGCGCCATGGCGGTGATTCCGGTTTTGCAGGGCGCGCGTGCGCGTACTTGGTGCAGTTAGCGTTGCCGTTCACTGCGGTGTTGCTAATGGCATCGTACTTTACGGTGACGGGTCATAATCGCAATGAGCGGTATTCGATGGCGGTATTGCATTTCCGCCATCGTTTCTCCATTTCCGCCAGGGTCGTAATGAGGCCCTTGGTCTGAAGTATGACATTTATTGACTGCACACCACAAATCTGACTATCACTGGGTACTCCAAAAACTCGAGGGGCCACATCAATTTTGAAGGCCTATATGAGAATCGAATATCCTGCAGTTCGGGAGCCTCCCAAGGCCTGTGTTTAAGCAAAAGTCACTACTATGTTCCAAGCTCGCTGGTGGTACATTCGCTAAGGCCAGCTAGGGTATTGACTGCTGAGCAGCCAAGGCACAGTTCTCCAGAAGGATGCGCAGTGACAGACATGCAGTCTAGCAAGTTATTTGGTCAAAAAAGAGGAATGCCCTCCCACGGTTAGCGTCATGATACCTTCGGGTGACCATGCACTCTATAAGAATTGGTAACATCACATAACGGTTACAGATCCAATGATCTTTTATCTACAGTTGCGAGAAACGCACACATTTACAGACATTAAAGGCAGGTATGCATAACTTTCCTAAGAATCTCTTGAGGTGATAGAGCAGTATCTGGTATTCACAGGGTTGGCAGGATGTGTTTCCTATAGGTTTAGCCGAAATGGGGTGGGGAATATCTAATGATCAAGCCTGTTGGCTCTAGGCATGTCTAAAGAACCATTTTTCCCTACACAGCAAAACGTTATTTCTAATGGAAAATAAGGCTTGCATCTGATCAATTTTATGGGACACTGGATCTGATACTGCAGTGTACCGATCTAAAACATATGCCAATGTTACCGTATGGGTACCTCACAATTAAATGTGTGTCCCTTTCCTTTGAGTTGTAGAAAGTTTATTTCGGGAATACAAACCGTTCCCATTAAAACAATTGACATCAGAATTATACATCATTCATTTAAAAGATAAAAAATCATCCCATCATGATTAAAACCTTATAACCTTTTTAAAATACAAGGAAGAATAAAAGAAAAAACCCTTTGATTCAAACGATTTTAATTAGAAAAAATCCTCAAAGTTAACCCCAACCCACATAAACTGAGTCCACACAGAGCAGGTTCAAACTGAATGAATCCCTGGCCCTGCAAGAGTGGTTTAAGCGTGCAATCTCTGATATACGAGAAAGCAGGGCAAAACAATCAAAAACGGGACAAGTCTTCCTTTGGCGCATCACAAAGAATGCACGATTCATTTTCATTGGCATTTGACCAGGCTGCCACCACTGCTCTTAAACAAATGCAATTAAAATGTGCCCTGGTAATGCGCTGAAAAGGGTTCTGTGCACATTGTAGGTAATTCTGGAGACCTGGGCTTGCAATGATCGCATATTTCCTATCAGCGGGCCTTAGGATGCAAGCCATGCACCGGGGGTTCTTTAGGAACTGGGGAGTCAATGTTGTAGGCTTCAGCCTCATCCTCCTCCTCCTCCTCCTGGTCAGGAGGGGCGTCAGAGCGGAGTTTTTTAGCAGGGGGCTGAGAGCACTCAGGTGTTGCCTTGGACCCCGAAGGGGCAGAGGTAGGAGGAGTGTTGCAGTAACTATGAAAGTAATTAGGATCCTTTTCATAAAAGTCAGCCATGAATGACATCCTTCTCATGACCCTATCAATGTCTACTGAGCTCCATTGTTTAGAGCTAGGAATAACAACAGGTTCTGGTTCCTCGTCAGTGCCCATCTCCTCAGCAGTAGGAGGAATGAGTTTACTTTTAGTGGTAGGATCTGAGACCTTGGACTTCCCTGTTGATTTAGGGGCTTTATGCTTCTCTTTATGAACATGGGGTTCTGAAGATGTCTTTGTATGTTGTTTATCCCCTTTCCCATGACTACAGGAGTGTTTCCCAGTGTTTTTAGGGGTCTCTGAGAGGTTTGATGCCTCGCGTCGAGTTTCAGAGGTGGGATTCGAAGATGAACGTCGAATCTCAGGTGTACGGTCAGACGCCTCGCGTCTAGTCTGTGGAGGGTAGAGGGCGGAATCGTCATCTGAAGATCGAGCCTCAGGGACTGTTGATCGTGCGACACCTTTATCAACCGAAGACGATTGGGCTTTGTCATGAGGCGAACGGGAACGCCCAGAGGACAAAGATTCGTTGGACCGCTCTTTTGGTGTCGTCCGGTGCCGATTGCTCGATGCGCGTGTCGTGTCACGGCCGGGGTTGATGTGCTTAGTGGAGGTAGAATGTGTAGCGCTTTTGCCGCCGGGTGTTGTCCCCACAACGTGGCCAACGGCCTGTCCTTCGGGGTCGGGGTCCTGCGCGTGGGTGTCCGAAGTCACCCCTTTGCCCTCGCCGTCCGATTCGGCGCGTTGCTACCATCGCTGAATGTCACCTCCACGTCCATGGCCTCTAGTTGCCTGGCATAGTGGGCCCAGCGTTTAGTTGAGCGGTCCTTAAGGGTTTTCGGCTTGAAGAGCTTGCAAGCTCGACAGGTAGCCTCGGAATGGTCTCGTGGGAGACACAGAGTTCACATATTTTGCTTATCCACCCAGTGAAACTTCCTATTACACTTAGGGCAGAATTTGAATGGAGTACTCTCCATATGTTACGAAATGGCAGCGGGCGGGTATATGTAAGAAAAGGTGGGAAGGAAGCCTGTATGACCACCCCCCATTCTCCCTACTGTACAGGGCAGAGGCCAGAGGTCTTCCAAGGCCCGGAGTCCGTCGTGGCAGTCCTCAACGGCTGACTTCCTCGATCTTCACTGGCGTCGATCTTCGGCGTACGGTGGAACTGAAAGGGGAAGTATTAACGGTAATTCTTAACTATATAAAAGCGTGAGGGATCATGGGTGAGGCATCATGGGTACAGGGGACGTCACACTAGGGATAGTATTACTGGCACACCCTGTTTGACGTCCCTTTTAGAGTTTCAAAAAACAAACTGTAATACTCAGCAGCTTCCACTAGATGTCGGCCTATGCATTGCACGTGATCCAAGCAGATTCCACAAGCCTCAGAAATATATATATAAAAAATGGAGAGGGCAACACATGTATGCGGGTCCTCTATACTTACCCAAGAGAATCTGAAGGGCATTGGTGTGAAGCTCCAGGTTATCGGTCTGCTGCTCCATAATGTCCATTTTCTCTGTGTCCTGGTTATAGTAGCTGTAAACACAGGAGTAAGCCAGGACCTAGAAATAGAGATGGTGACCACAGTCATCAATATTAGATGGAGAAGGGGTAATGGTAGGAGAGGAGGGGTAGGGAAGGGAAGTCGGGGGGAGTGTAGAAGATGAGCTTTCAAGGAGTGGCGGAAGGATGATTAGGTAGCAGTGGCGGTGGAGCGGATGGAGAGCGGGAGGGAGTTCCAGTGTAGGGGGCCAAGAGTTGGAAGGAGCGAATATTCCAAGGAGAACATTAAACACTAGGACGCACCTGGCCTAAGCCCCCGCCCAACTGGTGCCTTCCTGCTTGCTGCTCTTTTCCCTACTTAAGGAGCCCTCCAGCCTCTTTTCCTTTGCAGCTGGGGAGCAGGTGTAAGTGGATCTAGGTCACCTGGCCTAAGCACCACCCACCTTCTTAGCCCAGCCTCTTCCTTCCTGCTCTTAACTCTTAGATCAAGGGCGTCTCTCGATCGGGCGTCCAAAGCAAAGGGCAGTCAAAGAAAAGGGCAATTCCTGTTTTGACCAGTTCAGACCAGCAGGACCCAGGGCCCGAACCCTTGCTAAGACAGCAGGTAAGCATGCACCAACATGTGTTTACACCCTCTGTCCCCACAGGTCATCCCCACCCTCTCTGGGCCCCCGAGTGGTTCCCTTGTGCCCCCTCCTTCCCGCACACAGGAGTCTGTCCTGCTACATTCTGGTTTCACCATCACCGTCTTGTGGCCAATGCTGGATTTTACTTTTATGAACTTCATTGATTCACGGTGCGTCACCCTTTCTCAACTCTCATGCTGGACTTCCTTTGCATCTTGTACTCATGGTGACCCTGAATCATGCTGTTCCCATCGTCATCTTGTATCCTGGCTTGCAACATTATGTGTTACTACTGACTTCTGCAGTTGTATTCGCTCTCCCCTCTTGCTTCTCCACTCTTTTTGACTGCTTCCTCTCTGCTCTCTCCTCCCCTCTCCCTTTTCCTATCTCCTCCCCTCCACCCCTTACTTTCTTCTACGCTCCATCAGAATTGTCCCTGGACCTAGTATGATAGCAACCTCGTCTGTGGCTTCCCCATGCCCTTACTGTCCCCCACCCCCTTCCGCCCAGCACTATCTGAAACGTTGTCAGGCCTAATACGATAGTCGCTTGTTTTGTTCCTCCCCTCCCTTTCTGCACCCCTCTCCCTCACCTTTTGTTTTTCTCCGACTCGACCAGAAATGTCATCAGGTCTAGTACGGTAGTTAATTTCACATCCTTACTGTTCATGGCCTGTAAGAATGTCATTGTATTTTCCCTTGTTCCCTCCCTTGCCTTGAAGCGCTTTGAAACACATTATGTATAGGCGCTATATAAATAAACTATCATATCATATCATATTAAAAAGCGCACCACCAGAAGCCAGGACATGTGCAGACTCGAAATCCGCTGCTGCAAAAAGGAAAGGACCAGAAAACAAGCCATCTCTGCCTATGCCCAAAGACTATGGAGCCTCCTCCCCGTTGGCATCAGACTCGCCCCCACGCTCCTAGAATTCAGAAAATAACTCCAGTCCCACCTCTTCAAGGAGACTCTCCTACCCAACACTTAGGCCATCATGTCGCCCCTTGCGCAACCTAATTTGCTAGATGCCACTCGCCCATCTCCTCCCCGCCACCCGGCACAGCTGTACCTCTCCTCTATCCCCCTCTATATCCTACCCCCACTGTAGATCTGTTCTGTTATCACTGAAAAGCACTTTGTTATGGATCTGTAATGTTGTACACCTCTGTAAAGTGCCCTGTTATGGATCTGTAATGTTATACACCTTTGTAAAACGCTCTGTTATGTATCTGTATTGGTGTATACCTCTGTAAAGCGCTCCGTTGCTTCTCGAAGCTAGGTCTGCGCTCAATAAATACAATAATAATAAAATAAAATATTACGCATGGGGAATAAAGCAATCAAAGTACCAATCAGATCAGTGGGAGAAATATAAAATGCTATATTGACAGACTGGATTACAGACTCGGGCGGTCTTGACACCACATGGCTCCAGTGTTCGGACATTCTGATGGTGTTCACTATAGGTCCATTGACCAAAGAAAGACAGTCACGGCTCAAACTCTGGGCCAAGCGGGGGAAAACATTTGTTATGCCCCATCACTGGAATTAGGAGAGTCCGCCTGAACCCGAGCCTACGCGGTGGTAGCCATGTCGCCCCGCTGTGGTGACGAACTTCGTGTGCGCCTTACTGCTGTGCCCTAAAACGACCTGCAGTGGAACTGGCCCGATCCCTTCCCCAGAAGCGGAGAAAAGGTAACTGTCCCACCACAGACTGTGGGCCCGGAACGCAGCCCCTGAAAGCCGGAGAGACACACAACTGCAGGGCTCGAACCTGCGAGCGAAGTGGACTGGCGAAGTTTGGTCCGGACTGCGCCGAGGGTCGGTGAGTACTTGCAACACTTACCGGTGGCCCCTGGTGCATCCATAGACTTTTACGAACTATTGTCCCCCAAGGGCCACTCACCTTTGTAAGGATAGTCTGAACTACCATCCTATTCCCGATTCCTGGAAATAGCTATGCGCCCTTGTGGAGACCCTCGGTGAATAGTGGAACTCTATTCTTCATCGCCTTACCCCCCTTCCTGAGCCACTACAGCCCCTTGAAGAGACCTGTTTTGTACTTTAACACACAAGCGAGTGCTGCCGCACTGAACATACTTTTGAGCACAAGGCTCCACACTTCGTAGGAATTGGACTACCTATTAGTTAGAATTTGGGTTGCTGAAGAATTACCTAAAGTATATTTGCACTGTCTGAATCCTTTCTGTTACAGGTTGTGGATCGATAATTGTTTGAATATTACTTTAGTATAACTGTTACTGTATATATGTTCGCTAGTATATGGTTGCATTAGTATTGTTAATATTGCTGTGGTTTCATCTTGTGTTTGACTTAAAGGGCCTTTAATACATGTATATGTATTTTTATATATACAACTGACAGAGTAATTTGTGGTGTTGTTTACTGTGGGTGCTAACTGCGGACTTTCGATCATCCTCACCCCTCCCGAGACCTAGTCTTGACCGCTGCCAATGCTACCTTGATTATTCTGGCTTGTCCAGAAGGTTACCCTGTTCTAAGAAACTAGGCTGGCCTTCTGAACCTCTGCCCACCAGTTCAGAGTTCAGAAATCCATTTTAACAGTTGGTCACTCCCAAAATGCCCTGGGAGTGGTTAGGGGCCAGACCTTTCTTCTGTCTTGGACGGCTCCTTCTTCATCTCAGGCTGAAGGCTTTTGACAGTGCAACTGTCCCAATGGAAGTCCAATAGAAATATTCAGAAAGTCTCTTCAACCTTAAAGGATCCTTGAGGAACTGAGGGAGGGAACTCTGCTGAAGGGTGCAAAACCTCTTCTTTTAAAGGCAAAGTCAGGTGATTGGTCTAAAGCTAGCTTGCTTTAGTGGACCAGTTCCTGCTCCTGACTTGAGTGGACTTTGCCCTGTTGATTGCACACCCAAAGTGCTGTGCTCCAAAGGAAGTGGAGGAGACAGGAAATGGAAAGAGAGACAGCGAGCAACTAAATGGTGGAAGGCTTTTTCCAGTGTCCAGTTTAGAGCACTTCTGCTTATCCTATTCCTGCCCCTTCAATACAACAAAGACCATTAGATATACAGCACCCTGGTGTGAGGCCACTCCTCCTGAATGGGTAAGCTCCTTTGATAGCTGGGTCTGGGAAAGCAACCTGTTATGCGTGTGTCTCGTGAGGAGGGTGTCACTGTTCTTCACAAAAAGAATCAAAGAGGTTGGGTCCTCAGGGCTTCGGTGCTGCTGTGTGACAGTATCGGCCTGTCTGACACAAACACACAATCACTTCCACAGCAGCGCTAACTCACAGGGGCCGACACATGTGCAATATCAATTGGGATGTGGCGGCCACGATCATAAGGATCGCCATGCACCATCCCTAAACTCAGGCATAGTTTATTCTTAGAGATTAACCTGCATGGCCTGCTCATAATCATCGTAGTTTGGGTACAGGGTGGCATATGTTAAATGTTGCCCTGTGCTGCAGTGATTTTGCTGTCATTGCGGTGGTCGAGTGGGCATCTTGTGACCTTTGAACCTGCTCTGCGCGACGAGCAGAGAGGGTGGTGTGGATCAAGCTACTGATGCAGCAGGGCCCAAGTCCACTATGCTATTGGCATTGAGTTGCGACAAAGAGGGATCTGGTTAGCACATTACCCATTTGGAGAAGGAATCGCCCGCATCATTTTATGTACGAATACACATTTCTAAAAAGTCAGGACTTTGCACCCTTGCCAGATAGCAATTCCTCAAAGACCCCATTAGGTATTTTTCTTTAGGTATTGGGCAGGCCTTTCAACTTTCGCTGTGCTGATAAGTTGAGCGTTTTATGAGTTTTGGCACAGCCCATAAAGAGAGCCTTTGCTGACCCTCATACCTCTTTGGCCAGGATAGGCAGAAAGGAAGGAAGGAAGGGAGGAAGGATCTATATTGCTTCTAGGTTGTTATTCGGTTTGTCTATACTATAACTGTCCAATAGTAAGCTTGCCAGGCGCTTGGGGGTAGTGGTTTCTCTTGCACTAACTGTAGAGACCCAACTGTCTCTAGAGAGTTGCGTCAGGTGTAGCACTATTCTCTGTTGCAAAACCTGCTACATCCCCAAGTGGACATTTAGACAGCCTTTAGGGAGGAGGTTAGGCTTAGGCTCTGGCATGTAGGATTTGGTAGGAATCATGACATGTGGAGCCCAACTGTTCAAAAAGCTATTTAGCATTCTAGGTTGCGATGGCAGTTGACACCATTAACTGGTTTAGGTCCTGGGTACTAATCATTTGGTGTCCAATAACTTTACTAGAAAATCTAGTTAGTCGTGACAACTGGTAGCCATTACGTTTAAGGATTTAGGTTACCATGACAATTGGCACCATAACGTTTAAAGGGGTGTCTGACAATAGGAGAGAATTAAATCATGTAAAAAGACACTAGACTACTAACTTACTACAACTCACTGAAGTTCCAATACCCGCTGAATGCCACCAAGCAGTAAAGAAGTGCCTGATGAATGAAGGCGCTATACATTCGAACACTTACCTTATCGTAGCAGATCCAGTAGGTCTTCCTAGGGAGACATACACATTCACATTTTTACATTCATGATAACACCTGCTGTGAAAATAGGGGAAATAGGAGGTTTATTTGAAACCCTTTGCATAAGGAAGGATACAAACAAAATATTTCACCCAAACAGAAAGCATACTGATCCTTAACAAAGAGAATATATCATCTTAAAGAGACAATGTCGCAGCTAGAGCATGTGCTACGGAGATAGCAGCTCTAGGAGCTGCACATGGTCATGCTTCAGCAAATTAAGAGGGGGGACGTTCATTCCATACCCGCAAACCTTTGTTGGGTCACGCTCAACATAGCAAAAGGATATATACAGATGGAACTCTACTAAACTGTGTCAACTTGTGGCAGAACTCCTCAGGTCACTCCACAACAGAGAAATAGATCACTAGCCATGATCCTGCCAGCAGGATGCAGTTTATCACTGGAAATATGCGATAGCTGTATTTCACTTGGTTAATAGGCTCTCCAGCAATCACCAGAATTAAAGATTATCCTTGGGAGGGAAAAAGCACCCAAGGGGCAACTATTCCATGGCAGAATGGAAAATAATGCCACCCCTTAAAGGAGAACATGCTAGACTAGATGTTACAAGGAGACTGACTTTACTTCCTAATGAACAAGAAACAAAACTCTATAGTGAAGGCATGGTACCAGCCACAAATGTGTTTCTAGGTAGAGATCTGTGACAAATCCGGGGTATTCGTCCCTTCTACCAAGGGTGGCAGGGGGCTGCCCTCTGTGAGACTACCAAGACCCTCCCCTAGGGGTTTGGGCAAGCAGGATCTCATTGGGAGCGACTCCTTCATATGGGACAATTACTCCCATTGGGAGAAATCTGTTGTATTCCCGCCCCCCAAAGCCAACACAATATTTTCCACCTATTTGGAAGTAGATATTAATGATAAAACTATGAAACCTGTATCTTTGTTTAAATGTGCTGCTGTCCGCTCCTACAAGCCCCCTGCAGCAGGACCAGTGGAAATATGTTACAGTAAAGTTCCTATAAGGGAGACGACCCTTAACTGGAAAGGAAGAGGAAGAGGTGGAGCTGAAGTGCAGCATGCCAGCAGGAGATCTGGTGTGTACAGCGGAGAAGCCTACTGTAGCGCGGAACCGCCTGGAGGCAGGACCATGACTGCTACATGATGGGCGGGGAACCCTCGTAATGCTTCCGGACCAAGGATTGAAACCTTAAGGTCTCAGCCGGTGAGAGCCCGACCGAGACCGATACGAGAAACCAATGTTCCGAATAACAGATGCAGAGAAGACAACAACGGTCCAACAAGAGAGGTCAAGATGGAGCCTGAGATGGGTGTTGGTGCCTTGGACACATTGTCTTGGTCATGGTTGTCGGGAGCACTGGCCTGTAGCAAGAGATCATAGCTGCCCTCGCAGAACATTTTACATAACTTGATGATGGCATTGTGGAACACTAGAGGGGTTTGGTCACCTGATGACAAAGTGACGTGTACTTGGGGGACTTCGACCTTCTGTGCTTTCAGGAGACCTGGCTTCACCAGAAACCTTGTCTGGATGAACAATAATCCTCAGCCCCGCTATAAAGGGTCCTAAAGGAAGACCAACATTAGGCCTCCTAATCGCAATTAGGTTTGGGAGCGGACCCAACTTGATCAAAGTGGCATTTGGAAACTTGTTCGCCCAGGAGACCACAGTGGGCTGGTCACCTCCAGCTGGAGTGTGTAACCATGGAGGCCCACTGCGCCTGGCGAGCATAAATCTCTACTGTAACCCAAGGGCTCTATCAAATGAGGCCTTTTCTATACTTGGTGGCCTCTTTGATGGACGACACATACACAAATCATGAGGTGTGTAACCTCATTATGTGTGGCGATTTGAATGCCAGGTGTGTGATCTGGGAAGACACCTCGAGACTACGCACCGAATTACCTCGCTAGCGACAGGAGTGGCCTGGCAATCCCTGATGGCATCCTGGGACATGCATAAGCTGAATGGCCAAATGTTGGACGATATGCCGCCCCCACCCCCGAAAGACTTGGTTTAGAGATGGCCAGTAGGCGCTTATAGACTATATATTTGTCTCTATGGTCTCTTATCCTTTGTCTCGTCATTCGATGTGGTTGAAACAACCCACAGTGACCATGACCTGCTGTCCATGTCCTGGGCTTCAGAGACTCTCAAGGGCAAACAAGGAATGGTGGTATGCACCTCTCACGGTATGCAATGAAGGAACTAGACTGAGAATATGTAAGGAAGCGATCGAACTCCTGTAGGCTCGATTCACCCAGGGTCCACCCTTAGAAGGGAGTATGGAAGAAGTGGAATCAGTAGATTACACGCCTGTGCTTAAATGTCTCCACACAACAATAAGGGGCAAAGCAGGGACGGGCATAACCGCGTTGCAGTCCTATGATGGAGTTTTGGTTGTGAAGAGGAGAGAAAGGAGGAAGATGATAAGAGCCAACAAGTCAAATCAATTGGACGACCATCTCAGAGCTAAAATCACACTAAAGCATTACAAGAATTGGTTGCGTGCCTATAAATTAAAATTGCCCCAGTGTGACTGAGAAAACATGTTGAAAATAATCTGTGGGAGGAGATCCAATGATTTCTGGTCCCTGGTGAACAGTTATTTAGGTAATGCATCCTTGGCTCAGTTCAATAGTGTACCAGAGGAATTCCGAGTGGCTCCCCTCCGATCTTATATAAGAGCGACTTCTCTATGCTCGAAACAAGATACGAGGAAACGTTTTGGGACGTTACCCATGACATGCAGGCCATAATGGGAAAGTTTATGAAATTGAACAGCTCCTGTACTCCTGGGCCTGATAGCCTTACCAACGTCATGCTGAAACAAAACCCGGAGCCCTGGGCAGCATTCATCCACCTTCTGTTCTAGCAAATTGTTCAGAAACGCTGCCTATTTAAGAAGGGCGAAAGGGAGGACCATAAGAACTACTGCCCAATCGCCCATCTCGATGTGATCAGCAAGATCTTTGGCTCAATGCTCTTGTCTAGATTGAATGATTTGTCTAGCAGAGTAGGATGTAATGATCCCTTCCAAACCGGATTTGTCCGTGGGATTGGAATGGGGTAAACATCTTGATCCTAAATATCCTGCAGATCTCACACAGCGGATGTCTTTCTGCGGCTCTGGCAGCTCTTGGGACCTTTTTGTCACTGTTCACCGTGCAGCCTATTCCGGCCTCCCTCCTGGAGCTCCACGTCTCTTCACCGAAGCTCCCTGGTTGCCAGAGCTTGCCTCGGGTGACTAGTTCTCCGGTTCTTCCTTGCCGGCCTGAGACTGCTTTGTTACCACCCTTTAAGATCGGCATCTCCTGCACATTCTCCGGTGCTACCCGTGTTGTTTCACTGCCGCCCCTCCGGACGCCTGCAGCTTCCTCCTCAGCATTCCCAACTAGCGTTGCGAGTAGTGACCTCCTCATCTCCTCCAGTCTGTTAATTTTAAAACTTCACACAATAGGTCACGTGTTTGTAACAATTAGACTTCACATTGTGCTTTTCGGTCTTGGTAATCAAAACTACACCCGGCCTCTTCCTCGTCCCAGTAGGTGTATAGGAATACGTCTATATGTGCTTCTTATACTCAAGGAGAGGTTCTAGGTCACAGTATGCCTTGCAAATGAGAGATGGTAATGTGTTGTGTGTTTATTATTCGTTAGGGAGGGGTCTGAGTTTGTTGGATTTTGATGAGGAAGGTTTCGGGTCTTTACTAAAAAGTAATACAGGGTTGTTTTTTCTCCACATCACAGAGCATGAATGCTAGGTGAGTGGGGTCTTGGTTACTAACCTGGGATTGGTAAGGGGGATTGGGGGTACGATGTATTTATTATCAGTTAAGTCACCCATGCTTCCATTAAGGCAATCTCCCACTCTGTGATCCTCCCTCAAATAGCCACCGTGAGGGTTCGGATCAGAGAGTGTCTGCCTCACTAAGGCCACATTAGGGGAGCAGAGATGAAATTGCCAGGACACGTTTTAACATTGCCCAACAGAATTATGGTATACAGAACATAGTATAGATACAGAGCAATAGCCATATGAAAAAGGTGTACATACCGTAGCATAGCCATGAAAATCAGATTTGCAGACTCGCAGAACGTACACACGCTCAAGCATGGATAAAGAGGACAGATCTGAAGCAATAAGAAATGGATAAATGCTGCACCATAGATATAAATTACCACAAGGGTGCACATATCTGAACACAGACTGAGACTAGAAGAGGGCCCTGGTTTCCATGTGGCGTTATATCACACAAGAACACTTGTAAGGTAGAACATTTCTTGTAATATTGCTTCTTTAGTACAATAGATGTGTAAGCTACCGAAACCATAGACGGAAGAACACCCTTTCCCTGTGCTGGGTGCCTGTCCCTAGGAAGGAGGTGATGGGCCGCCTATCTAATACGGGAAGAGAGAAGGAAGCTGTCCCTTTATCTACAAGGTACACTGTTCAGGCTTGTCTCTTACTGGCTACAGAAAAATTGGCAAGAGGAGGTTAAAAAAGGGGGACTATGCCCCATCTACTTTTATTCCGAAAACATTTCAGGGAGGACATATTTCGTTGAGGCACGTTGGCCCTCTATTGCTTTCATTCACCTTCACAAGAAGTGTGTCCACGGTATAAAGGTGGAGTAGTATTTAATAGATCCGTACTAACAATGCGGATAGAAAAAGTAAAGAAGATTCTAAAAATCCCACAAGGATCCTGCGTATCTCCCACATTGTACAATGTGTTTACTAAACCGCTCTTTGATGTACTTGACTATCTGGGTGTCTCTTACACTAATTATGCAGACGACACCCAGATACTCATCCCTATCACTGGCGATTATGTAACCGACTCCAAAGCACTCAATGCAGTCTACACAGTCATCCAGGCCTGGATGGCACATCATGGGCTCTGCCTTAATGATGAAAAAACAGAG
The DNA here is from genome assembly GCF_040938575.1 of Ambystoma mexicanum. Taxonomy (NCBI): domain Eukaryota; kingdom Metazoa; phylum Chordata; class Amphibia; order Caudata; family Ambystomatidae; genus Ambystoma; species Ambystoma mexicanum. Next base: position 1,509,399,776 of record NC_090931.1, on the reverse strand, counting down.
TTACTCATTCTAGGCTCCCATACCAAACTCACCAAACTTGCCCAAGAATACAAATCCTTTAATATTGATGGGAATGATATCAAAGTATCCAATGTCACCAAAACACTTGGCATCTACTTAGACTCTACACTATCCCTCAACAGACAAACTAATGTCGTAGTTTCAGCGTCATCCTACATCTGCAAACTCATCACCGCGTGCCGACCTTTCTTGACAACTGGCAATTGCTTGATCCTCGCCTGAACCCTTATGTCCAAAATGGATTACTGTAATGCCCTCAACTTAGGGACTAGCCAAAGAAACTTGGACAAGTTACAGGTCACTCAGAACAATGCTATCAGGGAGGCACTTAACATACCCAGGCGATCTCACATCTCTGACACAAGACGTAACCTGCACTGGCTACCCATTGCACATTGCATATCTCTAAAAGCCCTCGTTCTAACTCACAAGGCCCAGAACAACTTGGCACCTGCTTACCTGTCCACTCGGTTCTCGCAACACACCGCAAACAGACCTCTGAGATCTGCCCATGTACACACATTGTCTATTCCCAGCTACAAGCTGCAGACAGCCGGAGGTTCGAGCTTCCCAGTCCTTGCGGCTAAGCTATGGAACTCCCTACCGAATGTACTCAGATCAGTTCCTTCCATTCACGCCTTTAAAAACAAAAGTAAAATGTCGCTCTGAACTTGATGCTTTGGCCTAATTCACGCTGGCATCCTTCTTTAAGGTGCTACCTGCTTGGGCACCTCCTCAGCCTGCCCTCCCTACTGTATCCTGATTCTCACATCGCTTGAGCATTTGTTATAGTATTAGGTTATTTAGATTGTATATTGTACAACCTGTTCTATTCTTTCATATTGTAATGCATTTAAATGTCTGTAACCTTTTTTTGTAACCACTGCCTTCAAATCATGCGCCCAGATGCCCCAGGGCAAGGTGCGCATTACAAATAAAATAAATACAAATACATGAACATTTAACATGTGCTTAACACAGCCATCTTCTGAACTGCCATGACACACAAAGATATAAATATGCATTTCAACTCTTGTTGTTAAAGAACGGAAAAAAAGGCTACACAAGCTGTTCTATAATAAAGGAGCAGGCCGATTCTCAAATGGCATCTTATATGCCCTTTTTCATCCGTATGTGCATTTGCGCCTATCAGGCGGCATTTCATCTCAACAAACTCCCCCCGCAATATAAAACCTTCAACATCGACAATTCCATCATTACAGTCCCCAAGACTGTCAAAACCCCAGGTGTCCACCTAAATGCCTCACTATCCATGTCACGCCATGTCAACGCCATAGCCTCCTCATCTGCGCTCACCACCAAGATGATCAACGCAGTCAAGCCCTTTATCTCCACCAAAAACTGCCTATCCATAGCCAGAGCCCCAATAGGTACTAAACTTGACTACTGCAATGCCCTATTCCTAGGCACCTCGGTCAACAACCTAACAAAACTCAAAATCACGCAAAACAATGCGCTTCGGGCAGCGCTGTCGAATTAGGTGACTTGTGCAATTATGGAACGTATACTCTTTAAAACCATGGCCATCACACACAGATGCCTTACATCTGATGTCCCACCCTACCTCTCGGAAATAATCACCCTCAACTCCTCTAACAGACCTACCAGAGCCCACCGCACCAACCAGATCTATGTTCCAACATTCAAAAGATCCAGAGCCGGAGAGTCTAGCTTCCAACACCTCGCACCCAAAAACTGGAATGCCCTACCAACCTCACTAAAGTTTGAAAAATCATACACTACCTTCCGTAAAAACCTAAAAACTTTCCTGTTCCGATAATGTTCTACTACCTGTATGTATAATTGTTATTGCACTGCAACCATAGCAAAGCATAATATTTGACCCGCACTGTCCTCTGCTACTTGTCATTCTCAATGCTGCACTATGAGTTTTGTATTCAGTATTACCACTGCAACTGACTAAGTTTAAGTCTTACCTGTATCAAGTTCAAGCTCGCTGTAACAGCGCCACGATGCCTCAGGGCAGTTTCTCTACGCTTTATAAATGCAAATAAATAAATAAAAATAAATACATTTCTGTGCATTTAAATGCTCATGAATGAGGATCACGTCCCTGTGCCTAACGGGAACAGGCGCTGGGCGAGGTGCCATGTCATGCCTGTCACTGCGGCTGTCAAAGTTGCATTAGCATCCCAAAACATACCACTGAGACTGGCCCATCTCCCAGCCACCTGTAACACATGAGGAGCACATTCTCTGCACTATTGTATGCAAGGGGCCTGCATGGTGCATCTTTGCACCTCTGTCCAACCCCTGCTGCAATGCGCAGGTTACTCTTTGAGAATTAGGTGCCTTGTGCAATTCCGATGGTAGCGCAAATGAAACTAGCATATTTTCTGTGCTTCTTTCATTTGCGCTACTTTATGTTAATTTGGCCCATAAACTATAAGTGCTGCATTGAGCAGTGAATGCAATGCAAGATTAACGGGTCAAGTCCATCCTTAGTTAACAATGGAAGCCAGCAGGCACACAGACTCAGCATCACAATTATCAAGACGCACCATTTATATTTTGTAAAATAAGTGCACTGCGCTCTGTTCATTGGGAGGGGTCCTGGTTTACGTGCTGCTTTTGCGCTCCCATTAAGACGTCTGTAATCCTGATATGACAGGTGATATTGAAAACAGAACATAAGAGTGTCCGAGTTATCAGTTGATATTCATGACATTTGATAGCATTGCCGCCATGTGATGTGAAACTTCAGTCAGTATTACATTCCCTCTCCCCCCAGCGTTCCACCGTCATTCACCAGGAACTCCCGTTGACACTTTTCAATGAGCTGGGCCCAGCAGCCGAAACCTCTGACCAGTGCATGTGTCCTATGGACTGTGGACCTGCTGCGTTACCCTTGGAATGCTACTTGTCTGGCCAATCCCATGCCAGGCTCTGAGATTCAGGAATATGTCCAGCCCTAAAACGATGCTTGAAGTCTGTGAAAACCATTAACCTGGGGTTGCCATATGGCAAAGCTCTTCTTCTTTTAGCAGCTCGGAGCACCAGATCCACACCAATGTACCCCAACCCTCCCCCGAAACCCACACCACTGTCCCTATCCCTCCTCCAGATCTATAGTACTGTCCTAATCCTCCTTCCAGTCCGACACCAATGTGCCCCCTTTCTCCAGATCCACACCAGCATGCCCCTATCCAATCATTCAGACCCCACCAAGATGCCCCTTCCCCTTGCATCAGATGCCTGTGTGCCAATCCCGAATCACACGGAGGTAGCCCTAGCCAACCCCCTTTAAAACCGCCCATTCTAATAATCACACGCTCATGAAACATGAAATCATTCTATTAGCCCCCGTTGATCAGTTAAACACCATCATACACTGTCTCCCTGTTGCTTTTCTTAGCCCTCCATACCTTTCATGTGGAATAGATGAGCATGATTTTTAAAGTACATGTAATTTCCCGCTCCCCTGTCTAAATCGGGTGTCTCGGGTGTCTTGCAGGAACATTCACTGTATCCGGAACAAAATTGCAACCTGGCAGCCAGAGCCTTGCCGCTCAGGACGTTCCAGGGTGTCGTAGAAACGTTACGCCGTCCCAATGAAAATGCCCACCCCATCCGCTGCAAGCAAAAGGCTGGCCGGGTCTCGCGGCTGCACTTGCACCGGCAGCAGCCAGAGCGTTCAGAATGCATTGCCTGCTCGGCCCGTCCCCGCCTGTTCCGGCGGAATCACACGGATGACATCAGAGTCACGTGAAGGAGAGGGGGCGGGCCGTTGCTAGGGTCTAGTCGCTACCTCCCGCTCACTGAACGTGCTCCGGAAGCGCTTCACTGCTCCGGCCGGAATCACACGGATGACATCAGAGTCACGTGAAGGAGAGGGGGCGGGCCGTTGCTAGGGTCCTTTTCGCTACCTCAGATTCGAACTCGTCAGATCCAGACGGCAGTTTACTTTGGTAAGTCTGCGTCTTACCGTATACCGTGAGTGTGGTATCCTAAGTGTTTTATGTGGTGAGTCGGTTGAGTCCTCATCACAGACGTTCTTTCTGTGCAATAGGTTATGCCATTTTGAATTCTCTTCAGTGTGTAATCCTTTAACACATTCTATTTAGGACTTCTGAATTACGAGTACGGTCACCCTTACATACTTGGCAGGAACCGATATTTGGGTAATTAACCCTTTATCTTACCTAACTAGCACACTGCATGTCTTTTTGACTTAAGTCCAAACTCGCTATCCCAGCCATCCCTTCCCTGTCGCGCCACTCCCCCCAGGTGAACTGCGCCCCCGACCTGTAATCGCTGCAGCCTCACTGGTGGCTTAGTGGTGTGACCCTGGGCATCCGTTAGCACGTCCATCATCTTAGAAGCGAGCAAGCAAAGCAACTGCCTGGTTTCTACACTATGAACATGGTTTCAAGCACCCCAGGGGCAAGCGAGCACCTTTGGGTTGTTTGAACTGGGTGTCCCCCTCCCTCAACAATACCACAACAAACTGCTTTCTATTTGTGTTGCCGCAGCCTCGCTTGTTCACGCCGTCCGTACTGTGCCGCCTGTCCCCACCTCCTAATTTATGAATAAGCACCTAACTCCTACTTTCCGCCTGCACCCTGCAAGCTCACAACTGCAGGTTCCCCCCAGCTAACTACAATGCCCAGAATGCAACGCAGCCTAAACAGTGCGCGAAAATATCTTTATTTATATATATATATATATATATATATATATATATATATATATATATATATATATATATATATATATATATATATATATGCCTTTGTGTATTTCTCGACGATGGTAGCACATGCATTTGTTTGTGTACCTGTTATCGCCCTAGTCAACGGGGCTATGTTAGGTAGGGCTAGATATCAGAGTTTGTACATGCACATGTTTTGGATAACTGTTCTACCCTGCAATTTTAAAACTTGCTGCACCCCCTCCAGCCTCCTTCATTTCCTGTTTCCCGACATATAGTGCTGTAGCATTATTTATTTAATTGTTTTATAATCTTGCTCTTGCATTGCGCTTGGGCCCGCCTGTCAGCCTTGCAAACATTGTATATAGGCGAGTTTTAAATGCCATACAACATCATATCAGTGATAGCATTCCCATTTTGCCCCTCTCTACCCACGCCGCACTTTTGCTCGCCTTAGCGGCCGGCTGTGCTGACCCCACCCCGATCTCCCCCAGCTCGCTGCCATAACCCACGCGGCTCCTACAACAACCCATTCAACCTTGCAGCAATTTTGTTAAGGGCGCAAGCATGCCATCTTGTATCGTGTCCTAACATAAAGTCACCCTGTTGCGCCCTATCTGCATGCGCGCTACGTTGTGTGACTATAACACGACCAGCTAGCTGTTCACTTCAGCATGGGGTGGTCTCCAGCTTTGCACCTTTTGCGTGCACAACAAATAAATGAGTGTGCAGTACGTCCGTGGGATTACAGCCATGTGGCAGTCACTGTGCTGCAATAGGGAAGTTTGCTGCGGGGTTAGCACTAAAGGTGGTGTGCATGCGGTCTACTCCATAATCCAGTCTCACCCGCTGCGGCAAATGTGCCCCTTTTCCCCTGCGCTCTATCAGGAGGCCCCCATAACCTCACTCCGTCCACATTACGTCCCCTGCCTACTCCTGTCCCGCCCGTACGACCATGACCCACATAGTCCTCACACTTGCCGCCATTGCCCAGGCGGTTTTGACCCTAGCACCTGCCCCTAACCCTTGGCATGGGCCGTCTGTCTGAAATTGTGCTTGATTGTATAATGCGGTTCCCCCAGCCGCCCGCTCCGCATACTATTGACATTCTACTTAACTTGACATGCCAAGATTGCAATCTTATCGTTCCTCAACTTATCCCTGACTCTTTGCTTAACTTAACACCCAGGCAGAAGCCGCAGTTAAGAAACGGACAAATCCGAGGTTACTAGACATCTCTCACCAGGACCCCACAATAAAGACCTACACTGCTGCATACCAGAGGTGAGTGCAACATTCAGCGCACAGGGCGAGGGGCGCTCAGTGGCGGCTGCTTATTTAGGGCATGGGGTCGCTGCCCCCCCATCCCTGGGAGTGCAGAGAAAAGTGTTGTTCAATGTTCGCTTCTGATTCTGTATTTATTTTGTTACTCAGAGCACCGCAGCAATGTGTAGTAAATACATCTTTATCTTGCTTCATGGCTGAGTCGGCCTCTAGAACAACCTCTAGGAGCTTAGGCAGCATTATCTCCTTATACATTCTGTACACCTCCACCTTAAGCCCATCTATCCTTGGCGTCTTACCCAAACATAAGCCTTCAACTGCCCTTTCCACCTCATACTTGTCCACAGCACTTCCGAGGCTCTCCCTCTGCTCTTCAACTAAGAGCTGCCTACTCGAGCCACTGCTTCGCGAACCGCTCGTCAAACACTTCTCTCTCAGCATACAGAGAAGCGTAAAAGTCCTTAAACACTGTGCATATTCCCTCCTTTTCAGTGACTAACATCCCCTCCCGATCCTTGGTGCCTGCGCACATATGCCTACTCAACCCTTATGGCCAGATCTATACGGGCAAAGGTAGAACACTAAGGGTAAGCCACTCCAGCCCACACCAAGGATATCCCCCTGTTCCCTGCCACCAATATTCAGTCTTTCAGAGCCATTAACCCCCAAGCTATCAGCAGGGATTCCCATAGTGCTTCTGAAACTGCTAACCACCCATCATTCATCCAAATCCCTAGGATGGAACCCCACACAATAATCAGATTCCCTTGACACCAAATGTTGCCGTCCTTTTGCCTGTCCTTCTCAGGGCATAGCGGCAGACACTCAAGTTGGATAAAACCAGCCTCCACTGACTGAAGCCGTTGGCCATTATCCTCCAAGCCCCTGGGGACTAAGTCCACATTATCAGCAATCCTTGCTCACATAGATTCTTTCCCAAGTCACCTCCATTTGTGGATTCCTAGTCTTCCCAAGGGTGTTTTCTCCCCTTAACTAACCGTTCGATACTTTCCCACTCCTCCCCTCCTCCATCCTATCTACATGATTTTACAAACTGTTCTATGCAAATCGTACAATAATTATGCCTGTATGTTTCTTTATGTAACTCAGTGATGATCACTCTCTGTAACAAGCGCCACGATGCCCCTGGGCTGCTGTGCTCTCTACAAATATGAATAAATAAATAAATTGGTCTTGATACACGACCTATACCCGTTGAGATACTGTGCCACCCACGTGCTCAGCGTCCAACCAGTCCCACACATCGCTTGGTCGTTGAAAGAAGAAGGAGCAACATCATATTTTTATATTTAATTTTCCTGAGCCGTCTCCTGATCATGTCATAGGACTTGTGCTGTCTCTGCACCTCCTGCGTAAAGTCGGGGAAACCATAATCCACATGCCATCCACCTTGTAGACCGAGGTTATCAGTGCATCATGAAGGATCGCGTCCCGGTCCCTAAAGTTCAATAGCTTTGCCACTATAACTTGTGGCGGGGCTCCGATTGCCGGTCTTCTTCCAGGTACCCAATGCCCCTTTTCAAAGGTGAACCACATTGGTAGCCCTTTAACATTCAGAGTATCCACAAAGAGCTGTCCCAGATATAAGTCCATGCTAGGATGCACCCTCTGCACCCCCAATTATTCTGATGTTGCTTTGCCGAGATCGGCCCCCTGCGTCCTCAGCTCTGACCTCCAGCACTCTTGTGGCTGCCGAAGGTGCATTAATCTGGGACTGCAGCACAGACAGTGTCTTCCACATCCCTCACTCTTCTCTGCCTCGGTCACCTGTTCTCCCATCTTCATCTTCTTGAGGTCCATTCTCACCAAGGATAGTACCACAGAGACAGTTTGCACCTTACCCTCTATAGATGCCCATCAAAATCAAGTCACAAGAAACTCATCAAATGGTACATTACAAAATCAAATTCTGAACAGTCAATGTAGGTTTACAAAAAACAATCAGAGTTAACATGCGAATAAGGATTCACCAAAATAGGGGACAAAAATAAAGGAAGAAGCAAGAGGAAAAAGATGAGGAGGGAGGAAGAGAGGAAAAAATGAAAAAATGGGGGTAAACACACAGTTAACATTGCTTACACTACATGACATTTCATCCATATGCTTCACGAAACGATCCCCAAAAAAAAGTGATCCTGGGACTTAAACCATCCAACTGTAAAGGTGACCAATGCTCTGCCCAATTAATTAAGGATGCTGCGAGAGAACTATCGCCATTCATAGCTAAACTCATCAACTCATCCTTCACTACCGGCATTGTACCGAAAAATCTTAGAGTCGTGGGTCCTGCCACTCCTAAAGAAGCAAACCCTCGACCCTGCCATTCCCACCAATTTTAGGCCTATCACGACTGTGCCCTTTCTTCTAAAAATTTTAGACAAAGTGGCATACATGCAAATACAAAATTTCCTTGAATCCAACCACCTGCTCGGAACCTGCCAATCTGGATTCCGTCCCCAGCATGGAACAGAGACTGCCCTTATCGATGTAGGGAAAATGGTCAAGCAGTCTTACTCCTCTTGCTAGACCTCTCAGCAGCGTTCGATTTAGTCGACCATACAGTCTTATGCAGCCACCTAGACTCTGCTGCTCACTTCTCTAAAGAGGCCATATTATGGATCAAATCCTTCCTGAATAACCGCACCATGAGAGTCTTCTCTCCATCAGCCTCAGCTGACCCGATCCCTATAACGTGCTGTGTACCCCAGGGATCTTGTGTATCACCAACCCTCTATAACATATCCACAAAGCCGCTCTTTGACGAAATGGATCATCTGGGTATCGCCTACACCAACTATGCAGACGATACCCAGATCCTCCTTCCGCTTTCAGGAGATTACGTCGTGGATCTGGCTTTAGTGAATAAAATTTACTGCATCGTTCAGGCATGGATGGCCACACACAGCTTATGCCTGAACGACGACAAAACTGAGCTCATAATCCTAGGCACCCCGACATACATAACTAAACTTAACACTGACTATGCCAGCTTCATTATCGATGGGAACAATATCAAAGTAGCAAAGGAAGTCAAGACCCTAGGCTTTTACCTTGACGCCACCTTAAACTTTGGCAAACAAGTCAACTCCCTAGCCTCTTCTACAGCATATACTTGCAAACTCATTAGAGCCAGCAAGCAATTCCTCTCTACAGACAGTTGCATCACGCTTGCCAGAGCCCTTATACTGTCCAAACTGGACTACTGTAATGGTCTCTACATTGGGGCTAACAAACAGACTATCCAAAAAATCCAGGTCCTACAGAATATTGCCCTGAGAGCCGCGCTTAAGATCAACAGGAAAGAGCATATCTCCTCTATAAGAAGAGAATATAAATGGCTATCCACTCAGGACAAAATCCAACTCAAAATTGCCTCCCTTGCTCACAAGTGCCTCAATAACATGGCACCACCCTACCTCATGGACAGGCTACACTTAAGAACCTCACCTAGACCAACAAGAATGGTCAATGCGAATTGCCTCTATGTCCCTCGCTTTAAACGTGCCACTATTGGAGGACATAGCTTCGCAGTCAAAGCAGCACAGCTTTGGAACTCCCTACCACATGACATAAGAGAACCCCAGCCCTTTGCGAAATTCAGGCAGAATTTGACCAAGTGGCTGAGAGCTAATGACATCTAACTAATCCGACCTGCTTGACCTGACTGTCCCTACTAGCGATCCACCTGCATGCCCCAGCTCTGATACCACGTTCTGTATTTTACACCACTGTATATTACTGTACTTATTCCACTGTATATCACCTCCACATTGTTAAATATTCCTGTACCCTTATCACCTCTTGTCTGGACCTAGCTCCAGCCCTGCTCATTCTTGCCTGTTGTATACTGCATTATGACCATGCACATGTACCTGTATATATTTTATTTATTGCAGAATGTACTATGATTATGTATATGTACCTGTAACAAAGTTGAGCATATTCTTGTCTTGTGCGCCCTGATGCTCCAGGGCTTGGCGCGCCATACAAATAATAAACTAAACTAAATCTGTAAGAGGTTCCAGACTGCTTGTAAATGGCCCTCTCGTATGTGGATATGGTTAACCGCTCATCCACCCAGTCATCATTACAAAAGGAGGCCCTTGACTTCCATGCCCTCAGTATACAAGCCCGGAGTAGCCACACTTTTTTGCAAAATGTTACGTCCTCCAATGGAGACACGTCTCCAAGAATCATAATAGATGCCTTCATTGTAATAGTGCAGCTTACAACCAGGCCCAGTCTTTCACAAACACCTTTCCAAAAGTCTATTGTTTTTGGGCAGGCCCAGAGTAAATGACTTAACCAGCCTCTCGCCGATTTGCATTTCCAACATACTTCATTGTCAATAAGGCGTCTTTTGTACATACATTCTGGAGTCCAGTACGTCCTGAAGAAGAGTTTTGTATCTGACGCTCATCGGCCCCGATCCAGGCTGACCAGACGGACATTATTGCAACATCTTTGCCGGATCAATTCTTTCACCTAGTTCATTAGCCCAAATAGTGGCCAGTTCAGGGTTTCCTCTGCGACTGGATAACAGTATGCCATACATTGTGGCAGCCGGATGTAATGCACCCTTGCAGAGCTCCAGCACCGTCCAGGCTGTATTTGGAGACATAATTTGCGCAGGATGTATTTTGGCAGCAATGATTCCCTTTAGTTGTCTGTACTCTGCGTAGGTGCAGTCTCTCAAGTCATAATCATGGCAGAGACGTGCAAAGGGGACCCAATTTCCATCTCCAATCAGATCTTTTATATATTTGATACCTCCCAGGAACCAGGATGGCCAGAAAAGTACTTTCCCATAGCTGGTCAATTCCGGATTTAGCCAGATGGATGCATCCAGGAACAGGTACGAATCACTTCCAAAGCGGCGTGATATGTGGGGCCAGCATGCGCGCAGGAAAGCTATCAACGGGTTCTCAAGTCGAGATGGCCTAGTCACTGTTGTCAACAAGGCTTTAGGCGCCAGATGCGAGACACTATTACACTACGCACAAACTCATCGGGTAGATCTTGTTCAGAACCTACAGTCCAACAGAGATGCCTAACGTAAAAAGCAAGATGATAATCCAGGAAGTTAGGCAAATTTTACCAACTTGTCTCAGTGGCAGCTGCATTTTCCAAAGAGCCAGCCTCGGCGCTTTGCCATCCCACAGGAACTGAGTGCGAGCTGGAGCTGATGATCTGGCAAAGAGGCATGTCAAACACTCCTGGAATTTGATCGCCCAGTGAAGTGGAAAGGAAACCTGACTTTGGAGAGTGTCCTAATCTGCCCCTATGAATTCCAGATTGGAGCGGGTTCCAGATGACTCTTAGCTACATTTCCAACCAAACCTCAGTTAGGTCTGGCAAACAATAGCTGTGCTGCACAAGGTCTCCTCCCTGGATGGGGCATGGATTAACCAATCATTCAGGTACAGGTTCACTCGGATTCCCTTAGCATGAAGTATCCCCACTAGCAGGGCCAGAATCTTGGTAAAGATCCTCAGGCTGAAGTTAATCCGCAGGGGAGTAAGCGGAAACAGACAGCATCCGCAGCGGTAGCAAACCTCAGGAAATGCTGGTCTGGCCTCTTTATGGGTACATGAAAGTAGGAGTTCTCTAAGTCCACTGCAGATAGAAAATACGCTGGAGGCATTACAGGAATAATGGACTGATTTCTCCATTCTGACCTTTCCTTTGGTGACAAAATGATTGACTCCTGCAGATTGGTGATGGGGCAGAAGTCCCAGAAAGATTTTAGACCTGGAATAGGATGGAGTAAACTCCCTTACCCTGCTTCAACATGCGGACTGGCTGGAAGGCTTTCTTTGCCAGAAGATATGAAATGCCCTGCTGGAGCACAGTCTTCCTCATTGGGTCCCTGGGCCAAAGAGTTACCCTGGTTTCAGAATCTTTGGGACAGGAGATGAACTCTATTATGAACAGCCCTTTGCGGACCACCATGCACATCTATCCATCTAAAGCCTCCTGGTCGCACACCTGACAGAAAGCACACAGCTGCTCTCTCACTGGAAGCTCCATCTGGAGGCAGGACTGACGAATCCCTGGATAGTCATGCAGAAGGAATGGCCAGAATGACTGATTTATGGTCTGACGAGGTTTGGCTGCAGCGGGAATACCTCTTTCCCTGCCTCTGAAGACCCCTCGTTGATCCACACAGGAGGGATGGGAGGGCTGGTATCTGTAGGGCCTTTGAGACTAACCAGCTCTTGATTTAAAGGGAAGTGCAAGGCCAGAGTTCTTGCAGGCTTCCTTGACAAGTGCCCACATTTTCTGTCGGAACAGCTTCTATCCAAGGAAGGGGAGATGGAGCAAGACTTCTCTTTCTGCAACCAAAATGTCCTCCTGGGGCTACCACAGAAACATCTTCTAAGGCACGCAACATATCACAGGAGATGTCGGGGGAAGCCATTATCTCCTTTTCCATTAGTTCCACCAGGCAGGACACATCGGGTCCCTCATCTCTGGCTGTCAGAAGTACCTGGAAATACTTTGCTTCGCTCGGGTCCTTACCTATGGGCCCCGGGACATTACCTGAGTTCGTAATGCCCCAATTCTGTAATATTTGGTATCCCATACCGATCCGGTATCCCCTGTCTTCGGCTGTCTTCGTAGATCGCAGATCAAAGTAGAAGAGTTCCGAGCCTCGGTATGGGGTACCAAATGTTGCATAACACCGGCATAACGCCCGAGTTCCTTATTGTCCAGTCAGGGGAGTATCCAGCATTGAAAGAGGGGGTGGGGGACAGCCACAGTGAAACTCCTGCTACTTTCCCCTCAAATGCAGTGCACGCAATTCCAGGTTCTCATTCGTGCCCACAAACCAACCACCCCTGTCCCCAATGTACTTTTTTGTAACATTACTAGTGGCATATCGCATTTTCATACAACAAAACAACAAAAAGAAAATAAAAATGGCAGAATCATTACAGATGCAAGGAACTCATCTATTAGAGCTCTGTCCAGGCGCTCTGGGCCAAAATACATCTCCTGATTTGCATATGGATTGCACCAACAGAAGTGACTTCACAGAAAGCACATTGCAAGGAGCATCATCAGTCTTTGATACTTCGAGGCGCCATGGAAGTGACTTTAGAATAAGTTGTCATAAGTAAGCCAAGTGGAAAATAATTTTGTGGTGCAAAATACCTAAATTGCACTGTTATATATGGAGCAAATCAGGCTTTTTTAAAGAAAATAACAGCATCATATATTAACACATAAGCTTTGAAGTGAATCACTTACAGAGCTGCAGATAAGACACAGTCTGATTACATGATCTGCCCAGGATCACACACTTTGGTTAAATAGTGAAACCGGGATGTGGACAATTTAAGCAACTGAGCACATCTTCACAGTTTTAGTTCATATAGATATTTATTACGGTTTCCCTTTGCATTTCATGTGCTTAAATAATACTTTATTTATAGCAATGTCTTGGAAGCAAAGCACATTACATAACAAACTTCCCTTTCATTATTAACTTTACACTATACATCAAACACCATACATCATTATAGAAATATGTTGAGCAATAAGAGGATGGATTTGGTTTTATTCACCCCATCCTGCATGCAAAGTCACAATAGCATCATGCAGATTAATGTGAGCCTAAACAATGCCCCTTGGGTAAAGCCATAGTCATTCTTTCATAAAGCCTGCAACCTTATGCAACCTTCTCACACCTGATCACTCCCTGCCATGCACATTTCTAAAGAGACAAATGTCCCTGCTAATAGACCCCCTCGCTCCCATCAGTGCCTAATGGCTCACATTGAAATGCTCTGTTGACACAAAGCAACTTGAGAGCCTCTCTGCTGCTGCTCTGAGCTCCTTGGGACATTTCCTGCCAGAGGTTTTGGAAAGGGTAAGGTGTCCTGTGATGAGCAGGAATTACTCAGCACACATTTTCCTGCCAGCGGAACACCTTTCTCGTTGGGCACCCCCTTGAGGTGCCGAACGGGAGGGGTGGCCCACTGACGAAAGTCCCGGTCAGGCTCTAAAAAGAGCCTGTCGGGTGGCAGCTTGCCCCCCCACACCTTCCTCACTGGCACGGTACGCCACTGTTACTTGATCAGTCAGCTGAACTGCATTGAGTTGAATGAAACTTAGTTGGTTATATGGTTATTTGTAGCTTACAAAATCACAATTGCCAACACTTGGCGGGTTATATGGTTATTAGTAACTTAATAAATCACAGCTGCCAACCGTGATGTAAATGGGTACACAAACTACCCCTGGAAATTGAAAAAATACTCCGGAATACTACCTCCTAGGGAAATTGACCCGATAGATGGGTTCACTGTAGAGGGTGTGGCCTAGCGGTGCAGTCATCATGGCAGGCACGTAAAACACATACAAATAATAGTTCATTTTACAGGGTTGACATGAAACGCAGATAAATCACACAATAAACCAGACTGACAATATATATATTACACATCTCATAGAATAGTGTGAGTATTTGTGGTGTTTCCCTTTTAAGAATATGTATTGCCCCTCTAAGGATGTGTCATGACAGCCTCATACCTGACTGGGAAAAGAACAAGCCTCTGCACGCACGTGCAATACCACGGCGGTAGACTAAATGTAATGGCACTCTGTCTCTGTGTCTCATTGTGCTGGGTCTGCAGGCCTACCCTGTGTGATCATAGGCCTGTGGCCCTGCTAGTGTGGGTGCGGTCTGGGTGCCTGCAGACCAGCATGTGTAACCTGCGTGCCACCAGGCCACTGGCCCTCTGTGTGATCGCAGAGCAGCTGCTTGTCCGGGAGCCCACGGCAGTTGCGGTCTTGTCGTGTGACCATGGCGATTAGGGTGATCCCTGCCACATTGTGTGTTGGTGCCCCGAGCACCCCTTGGGCTGGCCCAGAGTCACAGTGCACATAAATGATGTACTCCCCTCCCCAATTCAAGGGATAGTTCAAGCAGTATTTTGTTAAATGTTAACCCTCGAAATTAAGGGGATACCAAATATTACAACACTATATTAGCTGTAATATTTGGTATCCCCTTCAAAAAAAGGATGGGATGGCTTCCAGAAGCAGCTGTCACAGTGAAGGATTATGATGTACTCCCGTTCCCCAATGCAAGGGATAGTTCAAGCAGTGCTTTGTTAAATGTTACCCCTCAACATCAAGGGGATACCAAATATTACAACCCTATATTAGCCATTATATTTGGTATCCCCTTCAAAAAAAGGATGGGATGGCTTCCAGAAGCTGTTACAGTGAAGGCTTATGATGTACTCGCCTCCCCAATGCAAGGGATAGGTCAAGCAGTGTGTTGTTAAATGTTACCCCTCAAAATCAAGGGGATACCAAATATTAAAACACTATATTGGCTGTAATATTTGGTATCCCCTTAAAAAAAAAAGGATGAGATGGCTTCCAGAAGCTGTCACAGTGTAGGCTTATGATGTACTCCCCTCCCCAATTCAAGTAATAGTTTAAGCATTGCTTTGTTAAATGTTACCCCTCAAAATCAAGGGGATACCAAATATTACAACACTATATCAGCTGTTATATTTGGTATCCAGAAGGAGTCACAGTGTAGGCTTATGATGTACGCCCTTCCCAAATACAAGGGATAGTTCAAGCAGTGCTTTGTTAAATGTTAATCACCAATAATAAGGAGATAAGAGCCTTGTTGAGCTCCCTCAAGTATGCACTGAATTAATCTCCAAGTATTTCAGCAGAGCTGCTAGCATCCAAAAATGTACATGCAGAGTAAGAGGCGCATGCTTCTCCTGCCAGTAACAATTTTGTGCAGAGTCAAATGGTCAATCGGGGCAGTTGAATTGCGTAAAGCAAATAAAGCGATTGGCAAGCAATGCAGTCAATTTTTGCCAAGTCCCGACAACCTCTTGGCCAAGCACTTTTTAAGAAATCCATTTCAATGTTCATCTAATCCTTTGGCTTGAGTGTGGTACACTGAGCATAGTCGGTGCTTTATACCTTGGAGGGTTGTAACCTCCTAAAACAGGTCATTGTCAAAATCATGTCCACAGTGGGACCTCAATTCATCACATACACCCCTCCCCTGGAATACCCCTCTAACTAAGAATTTGGCCAATGATTTTGCTTCACTTTGGGCACAGGGTACTGCCTCAAGCCAATGTGAAAAGGGACATGCCACCACTATCATGTACCTATAAGAGGCACATCTATCTTGCATGTTGACATAGTCAATATGCAGGTGCCGGAAGGGCCCCTCTGTGCGCGGCAAGTTTGCCTTGACAGTTTGTAAGGTGTTTCCTGCCAAACACCTGTCATAAACATATTTGTGAGCTTGGAAACAAACCATTCCTTATTAATGTCTAGGGCCCCTGTTTCTTTCCTGGGTGAGGACAGCCATCATCACTGTGCCATTGGAATTTTATAACAACCTCCCCTTTCCACTGTGCAGTGTGTCCGGGACAATTTCCTGCTCTCTTCCCTACCAGCCTCCTTTTCCCTTTGTCTCCTCTCCTTCTCCTGATCCACATCCCAGGGCTTGTCGCCCCACCTTTCTCCGGTACTCATGCCTGTCCCCTCATCCCCATCTGAGGCTACAAAGTCCTCTTCACGCCTGTCTGACACGTCCTCCCCCTCTTCAGAGGGTTCTTTGTGTAGTTTAAATATTACCTTCTCCGATGTCCACCCATTTTGACCCCTTACTGCCCCCTGCTCCTTTTCCTGTCTCTTCACCTCCATTTCTATCACCCTCTCTGCTTCCTGGAACATGGTGTGCAACTGTTGCTGCGTGCCCTCTTTTATGTCATCTAAATACTTCATGTTACTCTTCTCTTTTTGCTCCCTATTGCCGTCCCCTTCAAGTTTTCCTGTCCCAGTTCTAGTGCCCCCTTTACTTGGGGGCAAGCGCTGTGGGTTGGTGAACCCTGCGGCAGCTTTCAGTGTCAGATAGAATCCTTAGGGAGGGGGCGGTGCTGTAGGCGATACCATTGGGTCACTGTCCTGCCCGTCCCCCTTTTAGTAGGCCCCTCCATTTTATCTTTATATAGCTTCCAGAGCCCTAGGGTCATTTGGATACTTTATATGTTGGTATAACTGGGAAAACCTGCTTTCTATTATTCCACTATCGAACGTTCCCTGTCCTGGCCATTTGCAGAAGCACGGTCCTGCAGTCCTATGCTCACTGAAAGTATAGTATTCCACTGTTGGGGCATCTTATTACATGAAGGAACGAATGAACATTTCTAGTGTGCAAATCCAAGGGTCCAAGCAAAAAATGCATATGGGCGCAGCTGGTATTTAAGGGAGTGTAATCCGCATTAATAGCAGACATTACTGAAAGAAATGAGTTTTGACGTTTTTTCTAAACAGCTCCAAAGATTCCATTCTCCTTAAGTAAAATAGGAGGTTATTCCAGAGCTGTGGAGCCATACATGAGATGCACCTGTTCCCATAAGTGACTGATTTTGCGAATGGGACCATTGAAAGGCGTCCGTCTGATGGCATCAGAGAACAGCCTGGTTGATAACGGACGATGGTGGCTGAAAGATAGGCTGGCGCCAGGCCATGAATACATTAAAAAACAAGACAGAGTTTTCAACAAGATTCACTGCTGCACTGGGAGCCAGTGAATACTCCTACGAAAATGGGAGATGGATGCCTTATTTGGCAGTGAGAAAATGAAGTCTTAATGCAGAGTTCTGGGCAAACTGCAGTTGCTGAACCCGATATGGAGGAATACTCAGCAGAAGGGAGTTACAATAAGCGAGCCTCGAATTTATAAGGGCTCCAACCACCGCACACCAATCTTTTTCCGAAATGAGAGGCATTAAAGGCTTCAGCAATTTAAGTTGGTAAAAGACTGTTTGAGTAGTCTGGTTAATCGGTCTATTGCAGTTCACATTTGCCTGCCAGGTGCAGCTGAGGCTCTTAACCTTTTGTGAATAGTTTGTCTGGACACTGAAAAAAGAGGGACACAGGGAGGTGGCATAAGGTTTCATAGTCTATTTTTAGAGCCAAATGCAATGATCTCCATTTTAGATGGATTTGACTACTACTTATTTTCCAAAATCTCGGTTTTTATAGCCTCAGCACATAGTAAGACATGGGCAGTTGCGTCTACAGTGTTTTTTAGCCGCACATAGGTTTTTGTGTCATCCGCATAAGAATGATATTTTAAATTAAATTATGAGAAGAGATACAGAAGTGGGCGGATGCACACATTAAAAAGCAAAGGGGACAAAGGTGAACCTTTGGGTACTCCACATTAAACTGGCAACAAGCCAGACAAAAATGGGCCCAATTTGACCTGCTGGTTTCGATTGGCATGAAGGATGAGAACCAACCCAGAGCCTCCACAGAGACACAAGCAACTGTGGAGAGTTTGGAAAGAAGGATATTAAAGTCCACAGTCTCAAAAGCTGCCGACAGGTCCAGCATAACAAGCATGCTGATATCACCCTCATGTGCAGCCCTCCGATACTGTGAAAAGAGCTGACTCTATCCGATGTCCTTGTTTGAATCCTGACTGATATACATCCAGGATGCCATGCTCTTCTACAGAACTCTGAAGCTGCGTTGTCACTACCTTCTCCAAGATCTTTGCAGGCCAAAGAAGGCCGGCAATTGGATGATAGTTCCATAGGATCTTGTGGGCCAAAGATGTTTTTTGTAAAAGTGGAGTAAGATATGAATTTTTTAATTCAGGTGGAACACTTTCTTGACTCAATGAGGCGCGAACTAGTGAATGGTCAATCCCACTTAGAGCTTGTACATGCCGTTTGACCAGATATGCAGAAATAGGTTGTAAGTGAGATTTATAGATTCAAGCTTTTCCATAATTGATGAAATTGTCTGCAGACTGGCTGGAGAGAAAATAAATGTGGGGGGCAGAGTTTTCACTGTGCCAGGATTTCTGCGTTGGTGGTACCATCCTGGCACTGTGGGCTCGGGGAATCAATATTCGTACGAACTGATTGATTTTGTCTGAACAATAGATATTAAATTCATTAGCCAACTGAACCGACAAAGAAAGACTCTGGGTAATACAGGATGGAGAAGCAAGATTCCTAATGGTATGAAACAGGGTCTTTGACTTACTTTCCGCCGAAAGTATTTGATTCTATATGCAGGGAGACTTGGCGACAAGAATGTCTTCCTTATAAGCTTTCAGAGCACATTCGGCTACTAGGGGGTTTCGGGGTCTCTAGTTTTAAGCCTCAGCTTTCCTTTCTTGTAGTAATTGGTTTTAGATATTTTTTATGATTCATTATACCATGAGTTATTTGTTTTTTTTAACCGTTTTAGGATACTGAATAGTGGCAATTTCATTGCAATACTTTTGTAAACCGGCCATAAGAGCCTGATAGAGTTGTGTACAATTTTGATCAGATTGTATGTAATTAAGGTTTGTCAATAAATGTTCACTAGTAATAAGGTCCAGCTTTTTCTTATGACAGGATGATTGTGGTTTAATGTGCAGAGCCCTACCAATGGATGAAGTAACTAATTACATGGAGAAAATAACAATAAAATGGTCAGACCATGAGACCAGAACAGTTTCGGAATAAGAAAGGTGTACCCCTCTACAGAAAACTGAATCTAAACAATGTCCTCCAGAGTGCATAGCATCTGTAGATAATACCACAAAGTCAAATGACTATAGTATGTCATTAGGTGTTTACAGTCAGGATTGTCAGAGCTGTTACACCAAATATTAAGATCACAGAGAATAACAAGCTTTTTTTGGCAAAGAGCCTCTGTGCCAAGATAGGAACACAAGCTGTTTAAAAAGCTGCTCATGGACCCTGGTGGTCTGTAGCAGAGTATTATATGACATGAGTCATTTGGAGAAGTACGACATGTACAGGCAAGAATGTCAGAATCGGTACCATTTCAGGTTGTGGACATTAGATATGTCTATAAAAGACTTAGATACCAAATATTACAGCACCATATGAGCGATTATAATTATGGTGTCTACAAATTATTTTTTATAAAGGCATGACATCAAAGTAAGACACACACAAATGATCACAGTTCAAGGGTGTTTATTAAACTGTAAAATGGGTGCGATAAACGCCTAATGTAAACTAAATCTAAGATGGGAGCAAGCTATGACCATCAAATAATAATAATATTAATACCGTCCAAGTGCCGTCTAGTCAAATAAAAGGGGCTATACTAAGACACCTATTGCCAATCCTTACCGCTATGTTACAAAATAGTGTGGGATAATGTTTGTAAGAAAAGAAAGAAGTGTTCACAAAATTATAAGTCAGGATGTTATGGCCGGGGGTCTCCTTCCCCCACTTTTCTAGCATGGGCAAGGCGGGACTCTCGAGCACAGCACACTCCTCGCCTTCTGTGGCACGAGGTTACAGTTCCTTTTCTCAATATCAGGGCCTACTGTGCTCAAGTCTCTTCTCATGCAAAGTCTATTTCCTCAGAGGGCCTCATATGCCAAAACAACAAAGAAAATGTGTTAACCTTCACGTCGGGTGTTTACCCTTCATCCTTGGATCTTCCTCAGCCGGGCTCCAATCCTTCTCTCACTCGTCAGCCTCCCTCAGTTGGGCTCAGACCAACCACTCACTGTGGACATCCCTCCGTCGGGTTCATACTTGCCATCACAATGTTGCTCACTTAGCTTTTTCACAACTTTACTCTTGCTGTCCCTCAGTCGGGTTTACTACTGCCTGTGAATCTCCTTCTGAAAGGTGGGGGTTCCCTTCCCCTAGCTTTCTCTTGGCATCCCTCTGTTGGGTTCCCAGTTCACATTCCAACAAAAAGTCCTTCTAGACCCTTTAGTTTATTCCCTTTACCCGAGTGCAGGTCTTGGCCCACAGTCGGGCTTTGCACAGTTGTAATATTCAAAAACAAAAAGTCTTAATGTCTTTTTTTTTTTAAAAACCTTCGGTTATGTGAGGTCTCTCTCATCCGGGCTTAGACCTTCCAAGCATTGGCCAATCCTTAAACAGAGACTTTCGAAGGGTGATCTCATCTCGCTGGCTCACTCTTTTAGTCTACGGCAAGTGTGGGATTCATACCATCACAGTTCTTACAGCGTACCCCGTCATCCGGCGCAAACGCCTGTTTCACAATATCAAAACATCTGCAATGTGTCAAGGACTTTCGGTTGAACAAGGGATTTGGCTTGACCCTTTGTAAAGACTGGAGGGAGGTTTCTGTACTCCTATCCTCCTATATGGCAGAGTAGAAGCACAGAGGACCCCAGCCAAGATTCTCTATTTGGGATACGTGGACGAGCAATCAAGGCTTAAGCTCTCAGGAGGTGATGCGGGCTTGTTCTTAAGTACAGTGTAGTTTCCGATGAAACCACAATGGAATGTCTACACACTGTTGGTGATAACACAGCTCTTTATATAAATAAGGTTCAAGTTATATACACACACAATAACACACTATGGGCTCAGGCAACTCTATAATGATAAATATATACAATATCTCTGTGGTACCATAATTCACTCTTGACTCCATTAAAATTTACCAACCGGCGACAGTTGCGATAACATACAAGTCTAATAGTAATGCGAACCAACACCAAACATAGGTGAGAAACAAGTAGTTAAACAGTTGGCAGAATTCGGGGTCGCTACCCCTCTGCCCCCCATACATCCCCGACACCGTTCTGTGTGAGGATCCCCCCACCTGGGCAACCTGTAAATAAGATATACTGACAGGTCGAGTCCATATATTGTTTAGCAGAGTCTTGTTCCCTCCTGAATGTTCTACTACCCCAATGTACCTGGTTTAGCAGAGTTCTTCAATGAGTCATCGACAGATCCTTCTTGAGTGAACTCCCTTTAAGGTAGGAGCCACGGATCGTCGGGATTCCTTGAAGAGGTGAACAATGTTGTCGAGGCAGCAGCTTCGGTCCTTGCGGGGCTCTTTGACGATCAGTCGAAAACATCCTGCAACAGTGAGGCGTGCAGTGCACCTCAATGACAAGTGTTTGTTGCTGCAAAGGGAAGACAATGAAGAACTGTAGGCCCAGCAAGGGCGTCGGGTCGTTGGCGGTGTCGTCGGCGAACGGTACTCAACCACGCTGGCTTCCGGATCTTCGTTGGCGTCTTTGAGGTCTTCGGGTGGCAGGAAACCCACCGTCGGATTCTCCTCGGTTGTCAACGACATTGACTTTCTCCGGCAGGACAAAAGCGGTCGACGGTGATGAGCAAGTGAGTCCTTGATTCAAAGTGTCTTAGGCAATGGAACGTTGCGGCTCCGGTTGACGAGGTTATAGCGTTACCTCCGAATCTCGGTCGGCGGTGATGGACTTCAATGTCCGGGCGCTTCACTTCAGAGTCCTCTGCGGTCCCCGTCTCCGGTCGGCAGCCTTTCGAGGACTGACTTCCAGGGAGTCTTGGTGAAGGTTAGCTGGTGCATGATTGTCCCTCGTAGCTCGGGAAGTGGTCTCCTAGCCAGGTCCTCTCTTGGATCAGTTCTTGGAGGCACGACAGCTTTCAGATTTCAGAGAAGGAACGCAGCAACAAGACCTTCTTCTTCTAGCTGGGCTTCAAGGTAAGCATCAAGTTTCGACTTCAGCTTCTGAATGATTTCCATCAGTGAGAGGTCCCCAGATATACTGTTGGTCTCTCATTCACTCTGCTGGGTCACACTCGGCAACCAATCATTCAGAAGGGCATTCAGGCAGGCAGCCAATCAGGCTCACATTGCATTCAGGCCATTCTTCTCCATCCAGACACGCACAACACGGAATGTGGCTTTGGACAAGCACCCAGCCATTCAGCACTCCACACTGCATTCATACCAGTTTCAGGCAGGGCTGTCTCAATCATTGTGTCACTCACACAGATACCAGATACCCATAACATGAAATGCATATTTGTCACACTCCATTCACCCAGGTCCCACCCCACGGGCGTCCCCACAACATACAGTCATTGGGAAGGCTCCACCCAGTCTGGCCTGGACTTCCCCACAACACCCTATATGGAACTTCCACCCAACAGCCATTCAGGGGGAGGGACAGAGTCAGGGCTTCCCTGGACTTCAGCAAAACAAGGTAACAGGCGATGGAAATCAAGAGGCCACGGGGGCCATCGTGTCCCCATCAGGAATCCCCTGATTCCTATGGCAGAGCCTGGGTATCCCAAAATGGAGGATACTCAGAGCACCTGTCAAATTCAGCATGGAGCTGCCTCCAGCCCATACCCTGCTCTGTGAGCCACACACTGGTGCCCAAAACATACACTAGGAGTACAGGGTTATACACCCACCCATGGGTGCCATAAGGGTATCCCAAGGGTCTGTTCACCAAACCAAAAAAAGAGGAAGAGCTGCACCCCCAGGAGTCCCACATGAACTCCTGTGCGGAAAATAACACAGAACACAGGATAAACTGAATAAAGGACAAGGATATGGAGGCCCTGCCCCTCCAATGCATTTCCAGCGTCACACCCTTGTATGACCACCTTAACACCTTATACCGGCCTTCCCTATGGCCTCTTGGTACTTAGTTTTGCTACTCACAATGTTCAACAGTCTCTTTGTTCAGGAGAAGGGTACCAGCCAGAGACCTTCCGCTGAATGCCCATGTGGTGCCGGACCACTCTAACTCTGGTACCAAGTTTGTTCACAAAAGACCTCTTGTCTATTTATATCTTCTTAACGTTGCCACTGCAACCTTGAGCCCAACACAGTCCGGTCGACTATCGGGTTCTTCCGATTTACCGGCTCTGCTGAACTCGATGGCTGTTCCTTTGCCACTGGAGTCAAGGACGGTACCACAATGAAAACCGAGTCTCCTTGCCCTGACTCTCAGTGTGGGAGGGTGCCATGTACCGCTGACATTCGTTACACCATCTGCCAGCTGTGATTCCCGGTCTTATGTTTCTTTCATTGTAGGCTTTGCGGGTCTGGGTTGAAAAGGGCAAGGGCAACTCCCTCCTTGACGTCCTCTCCGGTCTCGCCGCCTTTCTCCTCTGTTTGAACTGCCGTCCTGGAAATCCTCAATAGATTACATCTTTGAACTTCAATATATATACACCATCCATAACTGGCTTTCATGCTCATATGTCACTCGGTGCATTCATACTCAGTACACATACTACATGTTATGTTAACCTCATACCTTTCTTGTAGCATCATAACAATTGCATATTTCGGGGTTCATCCACATTGGCTCTAATTAATACCAACAAATGCTTTCCCTTCTACACGGAAAGCAGTATGGCTGAAAAAGGATACGTTCATTTTCCATGGCTTGGACAAAAGAAGCCTGTACTCTCTGCCAACGGGATCTTTATATCGGGGCATTTTTACTTCTTACATCAGCGGAGGCACAATTAGGTTGCTTCCTCTGTCGACTGACAATTTCCCTTGAACCCGCACGTATCAGGTTTTTTTTTTTTTTACGCTATATTTTCTTTAGGCGCCCTTTTACAGGGCTCTTTTTACTCTGCTCGACATCTATAATCGGCATAGCTTCCCTTTTCTTCGCTTATACACTGGTGTGCTCACTTCCTGTCCACGTTGTATCTACGTTGTGCGGTGCTTTGCTCTGACTGCCCACAGAGTAATGCTTCGCTCTGACCCTGCTCAGTGTCATCTTGCCTGCGATTGACCAACGTAACGGCTGGCATGTCAGCTTTCACAACGTTCTGTTCTGTTACTAACACGCCGCTCAACACAGTGACATCATCATTTCATATCTTACTCAGGAACATGTTGTATCTCCTAATTGCCAACCGTCATTCTTCCTGAATGCATCTTGCCACCAATAACGCCACTACCTTTAGCGCATATACATTATGGGCATTTGCATTCTTGATCACTCGATGTCGGGACCACCTTCACTACACATACACTGTCTCTTTTACTGAAAAGCATCACTTAAACACAGATCTTAGGCATTTTTCGTCCTGTATGTTTTGCCTCAACCTTTAGTGCGAATTCTTCTTGGTACTGCCTCTGCACCGATCACACTTTGTAAACACTCTAAACCCCTACTTCTTCTCATACAAAACGCTTACAGCTTCACCAGTATTGCTGTAGCTCTAGCTCTCATGGAAAGCTACCTCGGGACGTAATCCCTACCCATACTTCATACATCCATATTTGACGATCTGGCTGACCTTAAGGCTTACATTCTGTCCCTCAAAACTGACGGTATGGATACTTCGCTCCCTACCAACGCCTCCTCCTCTGGTTCCTGACTCTGTGTATCATTGGGGTTGCTATAACTAATTAATGCCCTCAATGATGGTTGGCTGGGTACCGCTATTGTACCCTTCTTCTTCCAGGGTTCGCTCCGTTCTTTGGCCCTGCTGGTGTTATCTGCTCCTGTATCTTTTCCCCCTAATTTCTTCTTCTTGTAACTTGATCCTTTTTCTTCTTCCTATACCATATGTGGCTTTACTCTGTATTCTTTCAGTGTCATGCCTCATATTTTTGGCGTTTTCCATCTGGTCAAGTTTCCCCTTGATTCCCCTGCTTTCTTTTGTTTTACCCCTTTGCGCTTTGCCTTTGCATTTTGGGTGCTTATCTCAGTTGGATATTTCGATGTTCATGTTTTGCTTTATTCTGATTTGGTTTACAGCATTTTATAAACTTCCCTTCCCGAAGTATCTGTATTATACAGTACTAAGCATGCTACAATGGTTTTTAAATGTGTAACTTGGAACATTAAGTGCTCCAATAACCCAATTAAGAGGTACACAATTATATCCCCTCTCAAAAAGCTGAATCCATCTATTGCCTGCATACAAGAAACCCAGCTCTCTCTTACGGAAGCTATGAAAATCAAATCCTTCTGGATAAAGGATGTTATTGCTAGTGCAGTGGCTGGGGAAAAAAATTGAGTGGCCATACTAATCAGCAAGAGGTTATCTTATCATATTTTATGTCAAGATGCAGATACCAATGGGAAATGGGTTTGGGTCAAATTGCTTATTGGATCAGATATTGTTACTGTTATGAGTATTTATGGTCCCACTCTACCCGACCCTGATTTTTGGGATTCGATCAAACAGACTATTCTCAAATCAAATCTCACTAATCTTGTTTTATGCAGCGACATGAACCATGTCCTGGGCCCTTTTTGAGACAGAAAGTCCAAATGTTCGTTTAAATGTTCCAAGTCCTATAAAGCGTTTACGGACTGCTTAACAGAAACAAGCCTTATTGACACCTGGAGACTTGCCCACCCAGCTGACTTAGAGTACACGTTTCATTCTCATCCCCATGACACTCTCTCACGCCTTGACTACATTTTCACTACCAAATCCCTCACCAATACTATTATAGATTCACTCATAACCAGTATTGTTATTTGTGACCATGCACCTGTCAACTCCCTTCGCTCACAGCAACCCGGCACATGGGCACACAAGGCGCGCAGGCACACCGCCCCCACCCTCGTTCCCACTCCATGCAGGAAAGTTCCGTGATCCCATTCTCACGCTCAAGTTGGAGGTATTTGCAACATCAAATAAGACACGTTATTCTTCCTCTGAGATCACTGCCCTGCATGTGAACCAACATGAGCTAAGCACTTGGCTCATTCATCTCCATAAACGTGCCTTTGCCCTGCACCCTCACCCAAGGTAACTTTCTGCCATCTCGACCCGATGTCCCCCCAAGGTATCCCTTCCATGTGCCAGACCACAGCCTGCGCTGCGATGCCCACCCAGCACTTAACATCAGACCCCTGCTGCAGTATATTGAGGCCTATGTTAACAAGTGTCACATACCTGAGATTCTTGCACACACACAGACCCATGACTTCAAACAATGTACTAAAGTGGTCAAGACCCGACCTGAAGACATGAATGACTCAAGTGTATTGATGATAAAGATGTATGAGTGATTTGTGTAGACAAAGGATAACCCCCAGAAACATTATGTATACTTTGTTATTTAGTGCATGCAATGTATCATGATTAGCTAAGATAATGACTATCCGACCCACGTCGACCTGACCAGATGCCTGACGTCTATCCTCTCGCCAACCAACCAGGAGGAAGAGATGCTGCCCACACCTCAAGCACCATACCACTCGACCAATCAGGGTCCAACGTAGCATTTTATGTTAGGCTAGGATAACTACTATAAACATGTAACATGCTGATAATTGTATCATGCTGTTCCTTTTACACCCGTTCTTCCTCATTACACACCTTGCTTCCCCTCTCCATTCATGGACCCTTTGTTCCCCAACCCACCTTCTATTCCTGTACTCCTCTTGTGCACTGTCATTTCTCCAATCTCCCTCTCTTAGCATTGATTGCCTTTCTTTTTCTCATGATTCCAGGGATCTTATACCTCATTGTTACAAAGGAAACATGTAATGATGGCAGAATCGAGCTGCTAATTGAGGTACAGTTGGTGCGCCAGTGCAACATTTGAGATAAGGAGGCCTTGTAAACTAATAAATGTAAAGGGGGCTGGTGCAGCACCTTGCTGCTAACATATCTTTGCTAAGCCTTTTAGGTGGAAGCAGGAAGAAGGCTTAACCTAGAGTCATTTCTGCAGTTTGGCACTGGTGGAGGAAATAGGGGTATAGGTCCAGAGTTTGAGACCTGTGCAGTTCCTGCAGCTAGGAAAGTTAGTAAAGATCATGCAAGGGTGATTACAGCTCTTGATGGGCAGTAGGTTATTCAAGGTTTCTCAGGTCGGGGGCTGGGCACAACAACGGCTGCAGCTTCTGGATAGAAAGAATATGCCAAGTGGATTTTTTAGAATACCACTAGTGGTGTTCCAGGAAAAGCAGTACCATTACTAGTGGTAATGCTGTAATTGGGCCAGACAACTCAGATGTGCACGGGTAGTAGTCCTACCTTGCTCCACAGGATTTACAGTAGGGAGCACTTTAGAAGCTGAGCCAATGTGAATATTGCACTTATATGTGGAGCATTGTGGGTTTCCTGCCCACATTTTGGAGAAGATCCTATCATTGTTGACCCAAAATGTTATTAATTGTTTAGAAGGTATTACAAAAACACAATTAATTGCCCAAATAGTAAATGGCAGAATAATTCATAATATGTAATATCAAGATGCTAATAATTACAGGTTAAAATGTTGTTGTTCCTTACTGCTCAAACAGCTCAAGGAGGCAGAGGTGTTGAAGTGGATGGGAATTAAAAACCGGGTGAGAGAGGTAGGAACCTTAGTTGGTATCCGCAGAAATGTTTGTCAATACAATTTCAAATGGCGAAATGACTGCATCTTTTTTTTTTTTAAAACTTTTATTTTTGGACGGCATGAGTACACGAAGCGCACACAAGGCAAAAAGTACTTAACATTTACATCATGAAGCAGCACATCATAAAGGGATACAGCAATCACAGCACAGCAATACGAGCAATGTCCGAAAAGGAGTACAATAGCAAAAAAGACAAAGGAGCATATTGGGGCATCACGCAGTGGGGTCAGGGCCCGATGGGCCGGGGGACCGCCCAGATTCGGGAGTGCCCTCACTTTGGGCGCTGAGGTAAGCATTGAATTCAGCCCAGATGTTCCTGGGGCGAGACTGGGCGGGGAGCATGGCCAAGTATTCTTCCTCACAGCTACGCGACCAGGTGAGCAAGCGCAGCCATTTCTGGGAGGCCGGGGGAGTAGAGCTTTTCCAGCTCTGGAGTATACACTTTTTGGCAATCATGCAGCTTATATTTAGGAACTTAGCTAGGCGTCTGGTGTCATCGGTTTTCCAGACACCGAACAAAATCGCCAGGGGGTCGGGGTCGACCACAATTTCAGTTATGTCAGAGAGTGTTTTCAAAATACATTCCCAGAACCCGGATAGCACCCTACAGGACAAAAACATGTGCAAGTGATCGGCCTCCTCGGCTCCACAGCGTGGACACAGAGCAGCCGTGGTGTGGGCGAATGTCGAAGTCTTGTGGGGAGTGTAGTAAAGCCTATTGAGGAGTTTGTACTGTATGGCGCGGTAACGGAAATTGAAGGAGACTTTCTGGGTGTGTAAGCACATTGCGCCCCAATCGCCGTCAGACAACTCCAGACCCAACTCATTTGCCCAGCCGTCGCGCGCCCCAAGCACTGGGACTGTGCTGAACTCCTGCAGGATCTTATATATTGACGAGACGACACCGTGGGCACCGCCCGAATTGGCAATGTATGCGATCGCCGGGTTATCCGGGGGCTCAGCAGGAAACGAGGGCCACGCATCGCGGAACGCCGCTCGCAGCCGATAGTATTGGAGGGTCTCCAAGGCAGACTTGGTGTGGCCTCGTTTCCATGTTTGAGGGTCAATTAACTTGCCATCCGGGTAGAAGTCGGACAACGCCTGATACCCGAGCGTCCCCCAGTGTTGGGCCAAGGCTTTATCGTGTGTTGGTTCCAAGTCAGGAAAGCGCCACACTGGGAGCCATTTGTAGTATGGAGGGGACCCGTCCGTCGGCTGCAGCAGGCGCCTCCATGCGTGGATGGTCGCGGCTACAGGGTCAACGGGCGAGTCGGGTATGTAATGGTGATGCAATATAAGGGACATCAGGTTGGTGTCGGCGGCCGCTAGTCGCTCCAACTTAACATGTGGGCGCGTTGGGGAGCCCGGGTACCAGTGGGTGGCGTGTTGAGCCTGGGCTGCGGTCCAGTATAGTAGTAGATTCGGGGCAGTGAGCCCCCCTTGTTTATAGGGGAGCGCCATATCAGACCACTTCTTACGCACCGCGCCAGAGTGCCATAAAAACTGTGCGCATTGTGTATGTAGTCTAGTGAAGTAGCCCTTTCCTGGCCATACGGGAACGTTACTGAAAGTGTAAAGGAGCTTAGGGAGCAGTATCATTTTGATTAGAGAAAGACGACCAGCCATGGATAGTGGGAGCGATCGCCATCGCAACATTTTGGCCTTGGCCGTTTGTGCGGCAGCAGAGTAGTTGTCAGCTAGCAGGGTGGATTTAGTCAAGGAAATTTGCACCCCCAGGTATCTAACACCGTCCGGAGACCAGCGGAGGGGATACTCGGTGGTGGGTTGTTGGGTGGATTTAGTGAGCGGGAAGATGTCTGACTTGGAGTAGTTGATCGTGAAGCCAGAGTAGGTGCCGATGCGAGTGATGTCTCTCAGTATGGGGTCAATGTAGGTCGAGGGTTCTCTAATATACAATAGCACGTCATCTGCATATAGGGATATGATTTCGGGGTCATCTTTCAACCGTATACCCTTACGAGCATGTCGAGTATGGATATAATCTGCCATGGGCTCGATTGCGAGGGCAAAGAGGATCGGGGAGAAGGGGCAACCCTGCCGGATACCCCTGAAAAGTGCGAAGGGGTCGGATGTCAGGTAGTTAGCTCTGACCCGGGCTACAGGGGAGGTGTATAGCAGTTTGATGAACCGGATCATGTGTGGGCCAACTCCCATCGTCTCCAGCACCAGCCACATGTAGCTCCAAGAGACCATGTCAAAGGCCTTCTGGGCATCCAGAGTGACCGCCACGGCCTGGACGTCTGGATTAATGCGGGACATAACGTTAAACAGTCTCCTTATATTGTGGGAAGTGGATCTGCCAGGAACAAAGCCCGCTTGGTCCTCATGGACCAGATATGGCATAATGGGGAGAAAGCGGTTGGCTATCACCTTAGCAATAATTTTCGTGTCAAGGTTCATGAGGGAGAGGGGCCTATAGGACCCACACTCGTCATCTGGTTTGCCAGGCTTAAGCAGCACCGTGATGACCGCTTCACGCATGGAGGGGGGAAGGATAGAAAGACGGAGCGCTTCGACCCAGACCTCGAGTAATTTGGGAGCCAGTATGGCCACGTGCTCTTGGTAAAACTCCGCCGTGAGGCCGTCAAGTCCCGGCGCCTTGCCTTTGGGCAGGCTGGAGATGGCAGTCACTATCTCATCCAGTGTGACAGGGGAGTCCAGTTGGTCGCGGACAGCAGGGGATATTTCGGTGGTGGGAATCTGGGCGAGCAGTTCGCGCATGTGGCGTTCGGTGTGCTCAGGAGGCTGAGAGTAAAGGGACCCGTAAAACTCAGTGAACACCTCCAAGATCTGCCGGTCGGCCCACTGCACGTTACCAGATGCGTCCTTGATGGAGGTAATCTGGGTGCGGCCAAATTCCCCCCTCACCACGCCCGCCAGTGTCCTCCCCGGCCTGTCACCCTCGCCATACCTCCTAGCGGTCTGTGGGCGGCTGAAATACTGGATTTCGCTGGTAGCGAGTGCATTGTATGCCTGTAATTCTTGGCTAATTTGCAAAAGCAAGGCGGGATCAGCGCCAGAGGAGGACTGCTGCTCCAGCTGCTTCAGTTTGGCCTCGGAGCGACCCAGGCGGGCCCGGATAGATTTTAGCACCCCGGCCTCCCGCGAGATGGACATCCCCCTGATGTATACCTTGAAGGCCTCCCACCTAACCGCGGCCGATGTGTCCTGGAGAGAGTTGTGGTCAAAGAAGGACGTAATGTCAGCGAGGATATCAGCCCTGAATACAATGTCCCTGAGGGCCTCGGATTTGAAACGCCAAGCGCTCAGTGTCGGGGCGGGTACGCCCAGCCTCAAAGAGAGTGTGACTGGGGCGTGATCAGACAATGTACGGGGGAGAATCCAAGACCCCTCCACCCCTCCCATGGTTTCCTTGGACACTAAGAACATGTCTATGCGAGACGAGCTGTCGTGGACAGAGGAGTAATAGGTATACTCCCGGTGTAGGGGGTGTACTGTCCTCCAGGCATCGCAGATATTGAGCGTCTGCATATGGCCATGTAGCCTGCGTGCGGCGCTGGTTAGGGCTCGAGAGGACGTGCCAGTCCTGTCCAGGACGGTGTCAAGGATGAGGTTTAGGTCCCCCCCCCCATATAATATGGACCCCTACGTAGCCCAGCAATATGGCAGTTATCGCATCAAAGAACTCGGGGGAGTCAACGTTTGGGCAATAGGTGTTAACGAGCAGGTATTCTGTATTCGCCATTGTGCAGTGTAGTATAACATAGCGACCCTCCGGGCATAGGTAACTTTTATGCAAAGTGAATTTGATCGATTTGTGGATCAGTGTGAGAACTCCCCTGGACTGAGAGGAGTAGGAAGTGTAAAATCTGGCGGGACCCCACGACGGGGCCATGGTGCCCGGAAGGTGGGCTTTGGAGTGTGTCTCCTGTAGGAGTAGAATCTTACAGCTGTGCCTATTAGCAAAGGCCATGATCTTGCGGGCCTTAGTGTGATTGCTTAAACCGCGGATGTTCCAGGACATTATAACAGTAGACATGTCAGTGGTGGATAGCTAGTACTGGCATACCCACGTTAATGAACCTCCCAGATTCAGCAGGGGCTGAAGTCGGAAGTGCGCCTGTGTTGCGCCAGTGTGCGTGCCGTGTAC
This sequence comes from Ambystoma mexicanum, assembly GCF_040938575.1. Taxonomy (NCBI): domain Eukaryota; kingdom Metazoa; phylum Chordata; class Amphibia; order Caudata; family Ambystomatidae; genus Ambystoma; species Ambystoma mexicanum. Next base: position 1,509,367,478 of record NC_090931.1, on the reverse strand, counting down.
CTTAGCATGCTGTTTTTTTCAAACTCCCCATTCCCACCCACCACCCTCACCACCGACCCAACTTCAGTGGTGTGAACAATACCCACCCTCAACCGTGCAGAGCCGGGCCGGCCCCAACATGGCCCGTACTGCCCAACAGCCCAACAGGGGCTGATACACAACAAGGGCATCATCAAGAACAGTGCAATCGCAGTGGGGTGCGCCGTTGCCATGCAGAAGCACGCCAGGAACCAACAGGTCCCGTTACAAAACGAACATTGTTAGTGGACAAACCGTTAGTGTCCCGGTCCCACCCAGCCAAGCGCAAGGAGCGACACCTATATCGCAGGGCTCCAGCAACCCAGCCCAAACGAGGTCATGAGATGAGAGGGCCGCGGCGCTCTCAGAGGAAGGGCAGGGGTTACCGCCGGAGCAGGGAAGCTTTGCATGTGAGTGAGCAACAGTAGCAAGTGAGGGGGAATAATACGGGCGAGGTAACAGTTGCTCCCCAGAGAGCGTAGGTAATCCTGCATAGGTGCGCATTATATATAAGTAAACGCAAAGGTGTGGTCACTCACGAGTGTGAGCTGAGAGTGGCGGGGTACGGTCTACCTATAGGCATAATATCAAAGCATCACAGAGCAAGTACCAAATTCACCCATTGTTCACATCGTCATCAGCAGGAGGGTGCAGAGGAACATGTGCCTCGATGAATTTAACCGCCTCAGACGGCACCGTGAAGAAATAAAGTTTGCCGTTGAACGTAAACTTCAACCGTGCCGGGAAAAGTATGGCGTAGGGGATGTGCATCTCTCTGAGGAGTTTCTTCACCCCGAGGAACTGGCGTCGTTCCTGCTGAACTCCGACTGAGAAGTCGGGGAAGATCCTGATCACCTGCGAGTCCATACGTAGCTCGCCTTTTTCCCGAGCGAGGCGGAGGATCAGGTCGCGGTCTTTGAAGCTCAGAACCTTGGCAATGATGGGCCTTGGAAAGTCGCCGGGTTTGGGCCGGGGTGACAACGCCCTGTGGGCCCTCTCGATGGTGAAGAAGGGTGACATGTCGGGGTTGCCCAGTAGTTCCTTCAAAAGGTCCTCCACCGCCGATTCCATTCGGCCCTTCAGCGCATTTTCTGGGACACCCACGGTGCGTATGTTATTACGGCGGGACCTAGATTCAAGGTCATCAAATTTGGCCTTGACCGCCTTCATGTCCGAGACCAGAGTGGACACAGTGCCCTGGAGTGTGGAGATGTTATCCTCGTTGGTGCCAATCCTATTTTCAGTCTCCGTAATCCGAATCCCCTGTTGATCCAGCTTAGCTCTAAGTGAGGCAACGTTGGCATTAATGTCATCGAGCTTCTTTTGGAAAGCTGCAAAGTTTCTAGCCATGGATTCCATTATCGCTGTGAGGTCAGTGGTGGGTGCCTCAGCGCATGGCGGGTCGTCGGACGGGTCGGGCCTCGGGGCGGCTTTAGCGAATTTGTCCATGGCCCCGGTTTTATTGGTATTCCTGGACCTGTTAGACATCGTGAGTAGCGCCGTTGAGTGTTCGGGCATCAGGGGTGTGGGCCTGGGCGCAGACGCGGGTGTTACCCGGGGTGGCGAGGGCGATGATCAACTAGGAAGAGAGGCCGCGCCAGGCCGTGGGCCCCAGTGGGAGGCGGAAGCTGGCCAGTTCGAGCCCGATGAGATGCGGGGCCCCGCAGTGCCGCCGGGTATGGGCGCGGGGAGAGGCCCAGAGTAGAGTATGCCTATAGCGGATCCAGGGCCAGTGTGGCTTCAGCGCGCAGCGACCCCAGCAGCCCCTCACCTGATGAGTGTTCCGCGAGTAACCAATAGTGAGCGAGTGCGGCTCCACCGGTCCTCGAGGGCCGTCGATAGCAACGCAGCCCAGGGTGATGTAGGCCAGAGTCCAGGCCTAGGCGCGGGTCGGCAGCCTCCCGCTGAGCAGCGCTGTCAATCCCGTCGGTAATCGTAGCTCCGACAGGGGGGCCGCTCCGCCCCGGTGTGAAGTGGCGCGGAGGAGAGGTAGTCCGGTCGGGAGAGCATCCACCAGGCCAGAGGGCCCCAGCAAGACGGAGAGGAGTCCAAGATGGCCGGCACAGGCACGGCACAAGCTGCAGCCGCCAGTCCAGCGGAGGGCATGGCCGATGCCCCGACGCCCCCAGTGCAGATCGCGGGGTGCCGCGGTATGTGTCCCAGCAGGCGGGCCCGTTAAGGGGAGGCAGCTGTGTAGTGGCGGGGAGCGGGCGGAGAGCCCCGATGGGCCTCCGAGCGCCGCGCCAGCCTCGGGGTACCCACAGCAAAGATCTCCGGCTCCCAAGGTCCGATCCGAGCCAGGATCGCAGTAGTACGTAGCCCCAGTTGTAGGGAGGACCGGGAGTCCGTCCAGTAGATGCAAAAATGTATTAGTCCGCAGATGTCATCGGATAAAGGGCGGCTGTGCACGGAGCTCGAGAGCTAGGCAGCCATCTTGTCGGCTGCTCAACAGCGCCCCCCATGACTGCATCTTTTTTGTGACATTTTGAGACATTTAAAAAAATAAATAGGTGTGGTGTGGGTCAAGGGTAATAGTTAAGGTGGGGGGGTGTCTCCCCCGGATTATTTTTAAAAAAAGAAAAAATAGATGCAGTCATTTCGCCATTCAAAATAATCATGCACATCCACCTTAGTGCACATCCCGTTCCAATATTCCTTGCTCGCATACCCAGATCCTCCAGCAACCCTGTCCTAGACGGACGCACGCACACACGCGCAAAAAGAACCACATTCATAACGCTACAAAATGCTTGTCAATTAGCGGATGTGAAAAGTGACGACCATCTAAACTCGCTGCCCCGCCCCCTCGATGTCCCCCATGTTGTCATTTCATTGTGAATCCCTTCTGTTCTAATATTTATGTGCTCATGGGCTTCGCAACAGAGGGGGCGGTGAGTTAAGATGGCCATCACTTCCCACATCCTCTGAATTTTAAGGGTTTTGTTGCGTTAAATTTGATCACTTTAACTCTCTCTACTAAAGTTGTTTTAACTAAATTTTAAGGGATTTGTTATACTTTGGTTTATCCAGGGCCCCCTAGCCATGGCCTTCGGACACTGCACATGGTGCACCAATAGGTTCTTTTGGGGCCCACTAACCATGGCATTTGGCCGTGGGCACTGTACATGTTCACCCAGTAATATTTCTCCCAAAAACCTATTACCCCCTGCCTCGTAGATATGATCACTGCAGGTGTACATTTACAAAACAATTTCACTTCCTATTCCCATAATATATTTTCGGGAATTAATTCAGGTTATGCCAGCTCCTGTGGTAGTGTAACTGTGTGACTATTCATGCGATGACGGAAAAAACGTTCAAAAATTAAAAACTCTTCCCCATCCTCACAGGCACTCACCATATGCTTCCCACCTCCTATATTAGTCTCCCCTCATCTTGCAGCGTTGCTGCAGTAATCTTGTGAGATTCCCCCAGTATTCCCCCCAGTAAGATGCACATTTGCTACCTGTGATTGCTTCCCCAGACCATCCCTAAATCCCCACCTCTAGCCTGATGCAATTGCATCCCTTTTCCTCCTCCAGATAGCGTTTTGAGCACTTTTCATTTCCGGCTTCCCATTGGTATTATTGGGGGAATCGCTCGCATTGAGCAAAAAATACATTTCTAAAAAGCCTCTCAGCCTCTCTGCTGTAAAGCACCATGGTAGATGTATAAACATGTTTGGGAGCAGGGGGCACCACCTTCTCTGTCAAATATTTGAAAAACTATTGGACAGATTTACCTGAAACCAGCCAACAAAATTATTCAAATGCAGGGGGCCTCATTACGAGGGTGCCGGTCCGGTAACAACGGTGCCGGTAAGCCTACTGGCACTGTTGATACTGGACCGGCACACTCCGAGTCTGCGGGCAGCTGCCGTCCCGTCGGCCAGGCATGACCTGGAGGGTGGGACGGCAGCTGCCCGCAGACTTTCCGGGAAGCACCAGCAACGTTATCATAGGTGCCGTTGCTTCCGTCATCCCCATTCCCATTGAGTCCTATGGGACTCAAATGGGAATGGGGATTAACATTTTTCCAGCGCCTGACTTCCAGGAACACCAGGTTCTTAATACCCCGTTGTTTCCGTGGAGTGAGGGGCCGGAAAAATGCATGAGTCCAGCGGCAGCCTGCTAGTTTTACCAGCACGGCTACCGCGGGACTCGTAATGGGGCCCATTGTGCCCAAGTGGTTTCTTATTTGGTCCAAATCCATCCAATGGTTTTCATGCTCGAGCTGTTTAAAAAATGCAATGCCCTTGTTCTACATGGAAAATGAATGGGAGTAGGCTGAAAACAGTGTTTTTTGTTTTCCTTATAACATGGGGCCCATGACAAACTGTTATTCCCGCCCTATAATGTATGCCATGGTTGAAGTACAGACCTGTTTTTCTAGTGGGGAATTAAAGAGCAAAGAAAGGATTTTTTTCATTTTAGTACACTTGGGAAGATTTAGTTGATACGCCACCAGTAGGAAGGACCGAAAGTAGGTCCTTGCAAAGATAGGAAAACACAGAAGGTATGTTTGACGATGTTCTGTTCATAGCTCCTATTTTCTACTGCTTGCTATGTGAATCCTGGTGATGTACTTTAACATGATTTTCATCTATAGACATAAATCCAAAATATAGGGGCTGCACAGCATTGTTAATTTTTTTCAGTTTGAAAGGCCATTCACTCAAAGTAGAACGGTGTATATACACACACACACCCTCCCCACATGTATTAGGTACCTCAACCACTAGCCATCTCTGAACATATAAAAAAAAGTACAGAGCATTGTACTTTTAGCCTACATAGGTGCAGGAGAGTATAGCAGAATTAGCTGATTACTTACAAGTAATCTTCGGTTCTGTGAAAATACCTTTTTTTTAAAGGTCTCAAGAGAAAACGTGTGATTTACTCAATTTTCTTTTGATCGGAAAACTGGCATTGTAAAGGTCTTTTCCCATTTGTATTTACATATTTGGAAGGTTTCACTCCCAAACCCCCCATTTTTCCTCCCTGCCACCCACCAGAAGGTTGAGAGGGAATCAGATTCTGTGATGAGGAAGAGAAGAGCTCAATGTAATGAAGGTTATCTGACAGTAATCAATGCATTAGCACGTCATTCCTCTTAACTCCTGACAGTTTTTACTTTATCTGCCCATGTGTCATATTCAGATATCATGATGACCGATCGCGTGATGGATTAACCTTTTTGTCAATGGGTTCTATATAACATACAGTGAAATTCTGACTTTGGCAGAGCCACATTTAAATGCATTTACTTATTTTTGGTAGACACCCCCAAGACATTCCCTTCACTGAATGGAAATATGTACGTAAACGGTTAGCTAGACAAAAAAGCAATTGGGCCAAAATTCCAACTGTATTACACATGTATTTAACATATTTATAACTTAACACATAATGCACCAAGCATGAAAAGATCTGAAAAAGAATTTACTAAATGCATACTGTGAGGAATCTGAGAGCGTCCCCAGCCCTTTATAGGCTATTGCAAGTCCCACCCCTATTTTTCCAGTAAAACATACCCCAAGAGACACCAAGCCGGCAATGAGCTGTCTAGTCTTTTTTGGACCAATCTACCTGCCAGGAGGTTTAAAAGCAGCAAGAACAGTAAAAATGGGGTCAGCTGTGGAAGCAGATCCACAGACTGCTAGAGGAACGCAGACCTTTCCTGGAAGGTGGCGTGGCAGACAGAGTACCCGAGAGCCCGGGTTAGATGCAGAGGGTATGCCGCAGTTAGCAAGACTGAAAGAAGCTGGGGGCCTGTGGCAAACTACGGAAAGGGAACCAGCGTGACCAGGCAAAGCTGCGAGAGACTTATCGGTGGCACAAGCGAAGCCATGGAGAGCCGCTTTGGAGAAAGAAGTGGAAGCCTCACTGGACCGCTGTAAGCACTGACCGGTTAGTCAACTTGGCAGGGGGACACTGGGCGGCAGGCAAGCACATCAGACTGTCAGACCCATGAGAACTTTAATGTATGCTGATCCAAAGGAAAGCAAGCACTTTTGAATACCTAGCCGAATGAAAGCAAGTACTGTTGAATGCTAATCTGAATGAAAGCAGTTATGTGCATTCTCATGCATAAAGGAATTGTGTAACTTGAGAGAGCAAGCATTGGCAACAGAAATAGAAACAAATGAAAGTGCAACAAGTGAATAGTGGTAAAACAAACAATGATGGAGCATCAGGAGGATGCAAAATGAGAATCAACCAAACACCACTGGAGAGCTGATACAGTGGCAACTTGCATACAAGGAAGAAGAGGCAAGTCAGGTGTGTCGGTTGCATGACCTGTGTTAGTGCCCTCCCCGTCTTCTTACAAATATAACTAATACAATAATAAGTATAATAAAGACACACCCTGACGGGGAATGAGACAAGAGAGCAGGCTGCGAAAATTCAAAAGCAAAGTGTCTTTATCTGCAGATAGAAAAATCTCAGAGAGAGCTCTACACAATTATCAGCATGTTACATATTTATAGTAGTTATCAATGCTAAGAGAGGGAGATTGGAGAAATGACAGTGCACAAGAGGAGTACAGGAATATAAGGTGGGTTGGGGAACAAAGGGTACATGAATGGAGAGGGGAAGCAAGGTGTGTAATGAGGAAGAACGGGTGTAAAAGGAACAGCATGATACAATTATCAGCATGTTACATGTTTATAGTAGTTATCCTAGCCTAACATAAAATGCTACATTGGACCCTGATTGGTCGAGTGGTATGGTGCTTGAGGTGTGGGCAGCATCTCTTCCTCCTGGTTGGTTGGCGAGAGGATAGACGTCAGGCATCTGCAGTGAAGGTCAGGTCGACGTGGGTCGGATAGTCACTATCTAAGCTAATCATGATACATTGCATGCACTAAATAACAAAGTATACATAATGTTTCTGAGGGTTATCCTTTGTCTACACAAATCACTCATACATCTTTATCATCAATACACTTGAGTCATTCATGTCTTCAGGTCGGGTCTTGACCACTTTAGTACATTGTTTGAAGTCATGGGTCTGTGTGTGTGCAAGAATCTCAGGTATGTGACACTTGTTAACATAGGCCTCAATATACTGCAGCAGGGGTCTGATGTTAAGTGCTGGGTGGGCATCGCAGCGCAGGCTGTGGTCTGGCACATGGAAGGGATACCTTGGGGGGACATGGGGTCGAGATGGCAGAAAGTTACCTTGGGTGAGGGTGCAGGGCAAAGGCACGTTTATGGAGATGAATGAGCCAAGTGCTTAGCTCATGTTGGTTCACATGCAGGGCAGTGATCTCAGAGGAAGAATAACGTGTCTTATTTGATGTTGCAAATACCTCCAACTTCAGCGTGAGAATGGGATCGCGGAAGTTTCCTGCATGGAGTGGGAACGATGGTGGGGGCGGTGTGCCTGCGCGCCTTGTGTGCCCGTGTGCCGGGTTGCTGTAAGCGACGAGAGTTGAGCTTTGAGCCGTGTAGCACTATCGCATTGAGGCCTGGTCACCAAGATGGAGTCGAAAAGGGGGCACAAAAATGGATGCCCTGTGTCCTGCTCAGTGGCCCCATCTACAGGGGTGTAACATAACGTTAACACCACGTAAGGGCAAGTGGCGAACCCACCACTGGAGGCACCTGGTCCAAAGTTGTACTGAGAAGCATGTGATGCGAGGGGCCTGAGGGCCCCTCGCTCCCATAAATTCCCCCCTTTCGTTACAAACTACTTTACCTTGTTCTTTTCATTCTCCCTTCGGTAGTGCTCTGCTTCCGCAACGGCCTCATCCCAGGCTGGGGTGCCTTTTATTGGCATCCATGCTCTACACACACTTCTTAAGCTGTTACCTCTTCTTGCATATTCGTCTGGAGTACACATTAAATACATCCCACCATCCCCATCCAGATCTACCCATACCTCTGTGTACCATTGTAGTTCCCGTGGTTCTTTGATGGTGGTGTGGTGTAAATTATCAACCCTGTCCCCATATTGCCTGTAAATAGCGGTCATTCTATATTGTGGTGTTGTGTATTCCCCAGTTTGCATTTGGGCGTCTATCATGGTTGCTACTGTTGTCGGTCGGCCCATTGTCACCATCATCATAGCTGAGGTAGGCATATTCTTTTCACAGCACCGTAGTCCTAGTTGGCACACACAGAAGAACAGGAGCAAAAACACAACGATGGGAATGAGTATTTTTGATGCTATGTTCACCCACAATGGTATCCAGCTGAACATGTGGTCGAACCATGTGCTGTTATCTGCTCCACCTTCGTTTTTCATTCTCTCCCCCAAGTTGTGCACGGCTGTTATCACATGTGACAGTGTCCTGTTATCAGCATCTTCAGTTGGTACAAACGTGCAACAGGCCCCCCCAATTTTATTGCAAACACCACCGTCCATTGCTGTGAGGAGGTCGAGGACATATCTGTTTTGCATTGTCATTAGGCGCAGTGCGCAGAGCTCTATTTTTATAACGTTGAACCCTTCTTCACTGTCGTTAGCCAGTTGGATGAGCTCCCAGCGCACGATCTGCAACCATTTTGTGCCCGGAGCTAGGAGTGATGCAAAGAATGTTTCTGCAGACGAGAAGAGCTTGTATTTTTGTGGGACCTCGTCTAGCAATTTGGAGGATTCTGATGAAATACAGATGGATGACCTTTTCCGTCCGGAAAGCTTTTTCATTAGTTCATTTTCTGGCACTAGTTCGTATGGTGGCGTTTTCGTAGCCATTAGTTGGGGCGCTGTCGGTCGTTCAGCCGATTGCTCTGCTGCCGATATGCCAGCCGACTTGTTTGTTGTGCTTGGGACATGGCTTTCCGGTATTACCATCAGTGCCGTGTGGAGGGTGGCTAGGGCGCACGTGCCCTTCCATGATACGGGGAGGTGCAGGTAAGCTTGTTTGCCGCATATCCAATACATGTCCATAAGTGCGGCTGTACTCTTCTTCATGTCAGGTATTATTATTGTTTTGTTGCACCGTCTTGTTCCTCCCAGGTTCACCTTTCCTTCCCCGTGGAAACACAATTCAAGGGGTATCTCTTTCTGTATTTTGATTGGCTTCTCCAGTGCAGTCACCCATGTTAGCCTGGCAACGTGTTGTGACCAAATGGGGGCACAAACTTCTTTTATCCATTGATAATTGTCCTCTGGTAGGCCCCGGAGAGCCTCTGCTTTGCATTCTATTGTCTCATCATGTCACTTATTGTCAGCATACCTTGTCCCTTTTATGACGAAACATGGCTCTTTGGTGCATATTACCCCTTGGTGTCTCCTGGTGCATGTTTTCTCATTTTCCAATTTCTCCATTGTGACGGTGCGTGCCTGGAAGGTGCTTTTGATCCTACACAAGACCAGATGAACTAGACATTGGGCCTCCGACAAGGGTACTTCTTGTGGAATTAACATTTTGGGTGTTCCTGACGCATGTGGGATGAGTGAACACACGTAACAACTCTCATTTGTTGCTTGTTTCGCTGTAGCACTCATGTCAGAATACCATTTGTTTGATTGTTCTGGGTGGCGAGGATCTTCAATTTCGTCTAATCCCAGGCCGTGATAAATGTCATATCGGTTCCTCCCCGCCCCCCCCCCTTTTTCTCCTCCTCCCCCCACGTTTATTGCTCTCCACCTGTCGATAGTGTATTGGGAACATCCCAGCCCAGGCCGTGTCATTGCCATGTCCTATCATGTATGTGTGTGTGACAGCGGTAGCAGCGTAAGAAGAGGTAGATTCTAAGGTTGCTTGTTCATACATGTTTGTGTTGGCCACATCATCATTTGCCCAATAATAATCGCCATCATACACATTTAACTCGAAATTATTACTCCTATTCATGCCTGGATATGTCATAGGAACATACGTTGGCTCTATGGTGCTCTCTTCTGGAGGCTGCGTTACATCAGCATCATTATCATTGCGAACATATTGTTCTTTCCACATTAGTTTCACCCCAGTCCATATCAACTGTGACCCTTCTCGTATAAAGTTAGCCCCCCTCACCCCCCCCTTGTGCATATCATTTACCAAAAACAGCAAGGTATAGTACCATGCCGCAAAAAATAACATTACCGAAAATAATACTGCAACACATTTCAAAACGCATTCAACATTACTGAACCTATTAGCCCTAGTGGCATCCCTACAGCTATCTAACAAAAGGTTGCGTTCTGGCCTCTCGCCTTGTTGAGCCATGTATGACCTATAGGGGCGATACAATTTCGTTAAGTCATCAAGTAAAAATATATACATATATACACTTTTTAGGTTGTCATTTCGCTTTCTTATATTGCATTTTACTCCGACTCAGCACATTCTATTAGATGATGAACAAAAAACATTTAGAGGATAGTAGAGAAATTAGGTGTGAAAAAGAGATATAGCACAAGAGATGTGAGAACATTGTTAAATTCATCTGTACTCTTTCTTATCACTTTTAATCTTGCATATGGCTCAGTCTGTATGTCACCTGCGGCTCCACTTGCGCGCTCTGTTTCGTTTGGAGGGATTGTACTATCACGTGCCCTCCTCACATCTGAGAGGTGCACCCAATATTTCAATCCCTTAACCTTTACCGCCGTTGGCGTGCTGTACACGACCTCGTATGGGCCAGGAAACCTGGGTGAGTTCCACCTTCTTACAAAGCTTTGCACGTAAATCTGCGCACCTGGCATGAGCGGCCCTGTTGGACTGTCTGCTGCTGGTGTGGACGTGTCTGTCCCTATATTTTCTGTAAATGGCGGTGCAACCTGTTTGGCTATGCTGCGTACTGAGCGTGTGAGCTGTGCCAAATATTCCTTGAACTCTTCTCCCAGCACTGTGGCAGCCCTGTGCGCATCAGAAGCTCTCCTAACTGGGGAAAGCGGGGCATGTATTCTTCTCCCCGTCACAATTTTGTGGGGGCTCAGGTGGTGGTCTTTACATGGTTGCGTTCTGAGTTGAAACCGTGCTAGTGGAAGACAATACACCCAATTCTTTTTAGGGTGTTGCACAACTTTGATAATTTAATCTTGAGTAGGCCGTTGATCCTTTCCACAACCCCATTGGCCTTTGGATGATAAATGGAACATAGTTTGTGCTTCACTCCCAGGAGTGATGTCACCTCCTTGAAGAGATCATTCACAAAATGGGTGCCATTATCTGAACGTATCACGTCGCAAATTCCCCACCGTCAAAACACCTCTCGTACAAGAAACTTCGCTGCACATTTTGCGTCTGGATGGGGGCAGGGACCAGCTTCCACCCACCGAGAAAAAGGGCACACTACTATGATCAAATATCTGGCCCCATTACATCTTTCCCCCATATTGGCGTAGTCAATGTGCAATTCCCTGAAGGGGCCTGTGGGACATGCTAAAGTACCACGCAGGGTCCTTAGTGTCATCCCTGAGTTGTAAGTTTGACATGTTGTACATTCTATTACAAATTTTGACAAATGTTCTTGCAAATTGGGGACAAACCAGTGTTCTTGGATGTCTGAGGCAATGTGCTGTTTTGAAACATGGGCTGGATGGTGTAGTTGTTGGAATGCTACTTCTTACAGTTCCACAGGCATTACTACCTTGCCCATTATCTCTTGTTTCCAAATGAGGTCTGTGGCTGACTGTTTGCATCCCCGTCTGTCCCACAGTTCTTGTTCTTCTGGTGGTGCTCGTGTCTGTAGCTCTATTAGCTGTGTTATGGGGGTGTTACTGTATGCCTCTACTTATTCTGTAGTGGCTGTCTTCACTATGCATTCTGGTGTAGGTGTCGTATTGAAGTAGGAGGCCTCCTTCGCTGCTGCGTCGGCTGCCGCGTCGGCTGCCGCGTTCCCCAATGAGATCACATCTGTGTTACTGGTAGGGGCCTGGCATTTCACGACTGCTACCACTGATGGTTCTGCTAAAGCATCTATTAACTCGTTCAATAGTGCGGCATGATGTACGGGGGACCCATCTGCTCTCCTGAATCCCCTTCTCCAGCGAGACAATCCTGAATGCACTGTAGTGGTTGCGTATGCTGAGTCGGAATATATGGTTACCGCACACCCTTTGGCTGTGTGTAGTGCTTCAATTAGTGCAGTAAACTCGGCTGCTTGTGCAGAGTAATGAGATGGCAGGCGTTTCTGGACAATTGTTTCATACTCCTCTTCCTCCATTCGTACTACTGCCATCCCTACATGTTTTTCCCCTGTTTCTGGATTTATTGACGCTGACCCATCTATGAAGTATATTTCTCCCTCCCCGAGGGCATTTTCACTTGCTTTGGGTATGTCGTCACCCTCTCCCTCATATTTGGTGCAGTCATGTTCCTGCATGTCCTCTGTCGTGCATGGTTCTGTAATGAAGGTTGCCGGGTTCACTGTCTTACATCTGACCACGTGTACATTTGGGCTGGAGGTTATTATTTGATATGCAGTCGCTCTTTGTGTTGTAAGTGTAGACTTTGATCGTTCAAGGATTGCAAATAATGAATGTTCTGCATATAACGTTACTGAGCACCCCATTACAATTGTGGCGCTCTTCTTAATGGCGAAGGCTTCTGCAGTGAGGGACTGTTCGCAAGCGAAGTGTCCTTGCATTACTGGGTCTAATATCCCGCTGTAATAGGCTAATGGTTTGTAGCCTAATGATGTCTTTTGTGTCAATACTGCTTTCATCAGTGTTCCATTGCAATGTGTGAACAAGAAAAATTCCCTTTCATAGTCTGGGCTTGCGAGTACTTGGGCGGTTGCAATCAGGTCTTGTAATCGAAAATATTGGGTCATCATGTCATGTGTCCACTTTATTGGGGCTCTAGTCTTTTGTGCCTCTTTTAATGCCTGTAGTAATGGCCTCGTGTATGCTGCGTAATCAAGGATCCATGCTCGACAGTAATTACATATGCCAAGAAATTTCTGCATGTCCTTTACAGTTTTTGCTATGATGAGGTGTCGAATGGCAGCTGCCCTGTCTGGGGGTATCCTCTTTCCATCTTTTGATATTAGTTGGCCAAGGTACAAAACTTCTGCAAGGCAGTATTGTAGTTTTCCCTTGTCCACCTTGTATCCCTTTGCAGCTAGCACGTTAAGTAGTGTTATTGAGTCTTCCCTGCACTCTTCCTCTGTTTTGCTGCAGACGAGTAAATCGTCTACATACTGTATAATGGTGCTCCCTACATCTATATTACCAATATCTTCTCGCAACACTCTGTTGAAAATGCTTGTGCTTTCGCAGTACCCCTGTGGGAGTCTGCAATGTTCATATCTGTTGTTTCCTAACGTGAAGGCTGTGAGGTACTGTGATTCTGTGTCCAGTAGTACAGAGAAAAAAGCATTTTTTAAGTCCACTACAGTGAAGCATGTTGCTTCCTTGGGTATGCTGCACAATATTGCTGCTGGGTTAGGCACTAATGGGAACGCCTTCTGAATGATGTCATTGAGTGGGCGGAGATCCTGGATCATCCTTCACGCACCTCATTTTGCTTTTTTGATCGGGAAAATCGCTGTGTTACATGGAGAGGTTGATGGCACTATGATACTTTGTTCTAATAATGCATTTATTGTTTCTCTCTCTAATTCCCTCTGCTTCCCGGGAAATGGGATATTGCTTCACTGTTGGCGGTATGGCCCCTGGCTTCAGTTTTATTTTTATGGGAGTCACTTCATGCAACAATCCTACATCGTGGGGTCCGGTAGTCCAAATTTCTGGCGCTACTTTTGTCATGTCTTCCTCAAATATTGTCGTGGGTACATTTACACTGGCCATGAGTGGGTTGTGCACTTCTCTGTACTGTATCATGATGTCACATGGTATGCTTATCTCCATTATTATTTCCCCATCGCCTTCATTATCGGAGAACAGTTCCTCATCTGTGATGTCTCTTAGCATTATGTTTGGGTCCATGCATAACAGTTCTCCACTCACACCCTTGCGCATCCAATCCTATGACCACAATGCGTGTTCCTGTTACCTGAACGGCCTCAATGTCTATGGACATGATCGTACCTGGTACGACATCTTTTGCTGTGATTGGGCGAAATATGAAGTCTGATGGTATTCTCCACTCTTATCGTGTTATCTCAGGTACCACTCGGGCTAACCCTTGTATCCCATAAACAAACATTTCTATGTCAATTGGGATCCCCCGCACTACAACCTCATTCATGGTGGTACTTAATTATTAGTAGTGCTCGTATTGGGCATACTCCTGGTGTGGAGCACACTATCCCTCTTTCTGTGAAGGATATAGTCATATTCAATTTGCCTAGCAGGTCCCGACCCAACAGGTTGATTGGCGCGTCTTCATGGTACAGTAAGGGTGCACGCACTGTTTTCCCCCCTACTGTTATGTCAAGATCTTTTGTGTAAGGAACTTTTAAAATTGCCCCAGAGAACCCCTGTGTTTCCAAATTCCTGCCCGAGAGCGGAAACCGGCTCTCCACGAGGCACGATTTCTCTGCTCCAGAGTCTACCATAAAGATAAACTTATTTCCTATCTCTGCCGCCACTAGTGGTTCCTCTTCTGCACGTGGGGTGGTTGATAGGACTGGACACGCAAGTGCTCCCTGTGGGCTGTCCTATTCGTTATGCCTTTGTTACCCTGGTTGTAAGAAAACATTGTCTCCTACCACTCTTACCCCGTGGAACGGTGCAGGCGCACCGTTTGCTGCTACTGCGAAAGGATGTAAGGAGGAGGAAAGACTCCACAGATTGGATCCGAAGAGAGCTTTAAGCTTTTATATCTCTAGGCTATCTAAGCTTAGTTTGGATAAACAACTGTTTATTGGCTACACGGGAAAAAGATTGGGTCAATCAGTATCAAAACAGACCATATCACATTGGATTGTCCTTTGCATCTCAGAACGCTACAGACTGGCGTGAAAGGACCCTCCAGAAGGTTTAAGGGCCCATTCTACCAGGGGCATCACTTTGTCCACAGCTCTGCAAAGAGGTGTTCCTTTAAAATCCATTTGTGAAGCAGCGACTTGGTCATCGCTGCATACTTTTTCAAAATTCTACAACCTAGATGCTTCCCAATCTAAAGACTTAAATTTTGGCAGAGCAGTTTTATACTCGGCCATTTAAAAATAAAATATATTTCTGATGTTTGTTAATCTGCTTAGAATCACATGCTGTGCATAGGTCCGACATCCAGTGGTCACTGCGCAGTATTGCATTTTGTTTTTCGTAGTCGAAAAGGGACGTCGACAAGGCGTGTCTGAAACACTATCCCTATAGTGACGTGCGTTGTACCCACAATCCCTCACGCGTCGAGGTCCCTCAGATTGTTTTTTTCCGCCCAGCTACTGGTCGCCTTTACGCGGAGCTCCTCGAGAGACATTGCAAATTTCATCTCCTCGACCTTTGGTCGTTTTCTCATTAATATTAAACACATAATCCCTCCCTCGACGCAGTTGTGAAGCTGTTCTCCGCCGAGCAAGATCTTCGACGGAGGGTCGAGCGGAGGAAATCCTTCGGCATTGCCGAACACGTGGCCTGGCCTCGCAGGCCATATACAGTAGGGAGAGTGGGGTTGTGGGACATCTCTGGTTCTTTTCTGAGAATGCCTTTCCCTTTCCCCTTCCTTTCCCTTGGGGTGGTTATCACGATTTATTGCCTCGGCTATGGAGAGGACACCCTTTAGATTTTGCCCGCTTTGCAAAGGCAAATTTACTTGGAAGGACAAGCATTCACGGTGTAACCGCTGCTTGCCGCTCGATCACAAGGAGGAAGGTTGCGCGGCTTGTCGGCTTCTTAAGCCTAAAACTCTAAAAGACCGTAGGGTTAAAAGGTGGGCGGCCTACGCGATGTCGAAGGCCGAAGGTTCACCCGCCGCTGCTACCACCGACAGTGACGAGGAACGCGATAATACGACCTCCGCTACGGAAGTCGAAAACCCCTCTAAGGAGCGCTCGCGCGCTTCATCGTCTGTCCCCGGCCCCGACTGGCTCGGCTCACGCCCTGCTTATGGGGATGAACACCCCGGCGACATTGACGCACACAAAAACTCACTTAAGCACACAACCCACGGCTCTTCTTCGTCTAAAACGAAGAGAGCATCGGCGCCCAAGGAGACGCAGGTTCCACCGGCAGCCTCCTCGGACCGTTCGGGTTCGAAGCCCCTCTCGCAACCGCAGCCGCGACCAGCGACTGGGCTTTCGGCAAATAAGGGCGCCGCCCCCAAACCATCGGCCGGCGCGCATCAACAAAAGGCGCATACCGCCGTAGAGCGATAGACACCCGTAGCGTCGAAAACGCAAGCTTCCGCTGACAAACGAGTCGCCGACAAACGAGTCGCCGAGAGCTTGGCGAGGATCGCTGTAGCCGACGCCCAGAAGCGTACGCCGAAGGACACGTCGAGCGCTACGCACAAGTCGAAAGACACGCCGAAAAAGCCCGAAGGAAGGCAGGGACTACCCCCTTCAGTCGGGGGGTCACCCAGCACACCTGAAGGCTTTTCGGAGGGCGACGGGACACTTTCCTCGACGCTTTGGGAGAGGTCGAGCCGTTTTCAGCTAGATGACTCTATTTTTCCCCCGCCAGACCTCTCTGGGGTACCCCATGAAACCATGGAAAGACTCCACCTCTGTATGGAGAGGATGGAAAGGTTTATTAATACCCAGACCTCTCAAACTCCCAAGAGGACTAGAGAAGGGCCTCAGGAGGACCCCAGGGCCAACAATCCGAGGCTAGTCGATCCCCAGCAGGACACAGCCTCAGACTTCCATAATGTATACGACCTCACTGGGGAGGAACAATACTTGGAGGAGGATGATTTCATGGACGATGAAGAGGGACAGAATCAGGAGGAGGGTCTGGAAGACAGGCCAGACATTATAGAAGAAGGCTTCGGAGAAAACCCAGAAGAAGGACCTTCGCACCCCTGGCAATCCCCATCAGTATATTCCGACACTGATGTCCTAAACCTAAATCCTCCTGACAATTCACCGGTTAGGAACACGTCTCCAATTGACGATCAGCCCACTTTCAATGCACTGTTGCGCAGAGCAGCAGCACATTTCGAATTGGACACTGGGGAGCTCTCTCCAGAATTAGACTTTGTGGAAAGAGTAATTAAAGAGAAACCCCCGATCAGCCAGACCATTCCCCTCCTAGCTTCAGTGAAGAGAAGAATCATCCCTTCGCTGGCCACTCCCGCATTGATCAGAGGGGTCAATCCAAGAATTGAAAAACTTTTCACTCCTTCACCCTCAGACCCGCTCTACATTAGGGGACATTCCATTCCGGATTCCCTAGTAGTATCTAATACTAGAAAGAGGGCAGGGGTACCACTTTCCACCAGTGAGGCACCCCCTGACAAGGAGGGCAAGAGGCTATATGCCCTTGCAAAAAGAGTAACTTCCTCGGCTGCCTTCTCAGCAAGAATTGCGAACAACAATTCTTTGCTTGCTAGCTATGCAGACGCGCAGTGGGCCAAACTGCGCAAGGACGCCGAGGAAGCACCGCAGCCTTTACGTACACGCCTACTTTCAACTATTGGCGAAGGAACCCAGGTGAACCAGAGCATTGTAAAAAACTCTCTGGACGCGGCAGAAACAGCGGGACGTTCCCTGGTGCAGGGAATACTCCTAAAACGCCATGTATGGCTGCGCAACTCAGGGTTTAAACCGGAGACACAGGCGTCTTTAATAAATAAAACTGTGGAAGACTAACCTCTTCGGAAAAGCGGTGGATGAAGCTCTAGAGTTGGCTAAAAAAGAGTTCGATACTATCAAGACTCTTGACCAAATCTCTAAGCCCACTACCAGACGCGGCTATGGCAACAAACGCTTTTTTCGTGGCCAACGCCAACAACAACAACAAAGTCAGCATCAACAATACCCTGCCACCAATTACCAGACCAATAGTGGGCAGTACAGCCAAAGAGGCCAACGCCGGGGTAAAGGGAGAGGTCGGGGATCCACCCCCAGAGGCTCCCAAGCCCCCAACAACTCCAAGTGACGCGAAGATTCGCGTCCCCTCCCATGCAACACCGGTCGGGGGCCGGATAACATCCTTTCTTCCTGCATGGGAGGAGATAACGTCAGACCGTTGGGTACTTTCCACCGTAGCCCACGGATACTGTATCGAATTCAACAGTTCCCCATCCTACAGACCCCCGAGGGGATGTCGCATGACACCGGAACATCTTGCCATCCTTCTCCAAGAAGTACAACAACTGCTGGAAAAAGGAGCCATAGAGGTCGTGCCTCTATCTCAGGTAACGGAAGGTATTTATTCAGTGTACTTGTACCCAAAAAGGATCTAACCATGCGCCCTGTATTAGATCTGCGCCCAGCGAACAAGTTTATCAAACCCCAAAAGTTTCGTATGGTAACCTTACAGGAAGTGATCCCACTGCTTTCTCAGGGAGATTACATGACAACATTGGACATGAAAGATGCATACTTTCATATTTTAATGTTGCCAGCGCACAGAAGATACCTCAGGTTCATGATAGAGGGCAAACACTACCAGTTCAAAGTGCTACCCTTCGGCATAGCATCAGCATCAAGGGTATTCACGAAGGTGCTGGCAGTGGCAGCGGCCCACCTGCGCAGGTTGTCCATCCCAGTTTACCCTTACCTCGACGACTGGCTCATAACAGGGGATTCTTACGAAACATGCTTCTCCAATACCCAAAAGACGGTAGACGTTTTGTTCCAGTTGGGCTTCTCCATCAACGAAAAGAAGTCCAGTTTAGACCCCAGTCAAATCAAGCAATTCCTAGGGGCTCTAATTCAAACAAAGGACGGCCTCGTCTTCCCCTCCAAAGAGAGGGTCCAAAACATGCTGTTTCAGATCCCTCAATATGTGACCGGTCGAGAGGTGACGGTACGCAAAGCAATGCGCTTGCTAGGAATGATGGCGTTGTGTATTTATTTGGTACCTCACGCGCACCTGCGCATGCGCCCAATGCAAGAGTGGCTCAACAGCCAGTGGTGTCAGGCCAGCGGACTATGGGAGGATCTAGTAGTGGTCTCGCAAGCCTTGGTTCTCTCGCTACGGTGGTGGACAAAGGAAAACATGGAAAAAGGGAAAACCTTTGCCATACCCGCGGCGGAAGCCACTCTAACCACAGACGCATCCCTCACAGGATGGGGGGTGCACCTATCCCATCAGACTGCTCACGGAGTGTGGACTCCGAACGTAGCATCCAAACACATAAATCTACTGGAGCTACTAGCTGTGTTCAAGGTGCTACAAGCCTTCCAGGAACACCTACAAGGCAAGACAGTAATGGTCCTTACAGACAGCACCACAGCCATGTACTACATCAACAAGCAAGGGGGCACCCACTCTCCAGGCCTGTCCAAACTGGCCCAGAATATATGGAAGTGGGCTCTCAATCAGGACATGTTCCTACTATCACTACATGTACCCGGGGAACTCAATCTGCTGGCAGACAGACTCAGCAGAGATTTCCCCCTGCCCGAAGAGTACGAATGGCGCCTGCACGAAGACAATCGTCTTCGACGTCTTCACACAATGGGGATTCCCAGAAATAGACCTGTTCGCAACCCTGGAGAACTCACAATGCCTAAGTTACGCCTCCAGGTACCCCCAGAACCAATCCAAGGGGAACGGTCTGTCGATGCAATGGTCAGGGAAATTTGTTTACGCTTTTCCCCTGACTCCCCTTCTCAACAGGGTGGTGCACAAGATGCACCAGGAACAAGTGACCATGATACTAGTGGCCCCAATGTGGGCCCGACAACCATGGTTCGCTCACTTGATGGAGATGTCTCTATCTCCCCCAGTGAGACTCCCCTGCCCGTACAACATGCTGTCTCAGGACAAGGGCAGGACTCTGCATCCATGCCCCCAGAACATGAACTTAGCAGCTTGGCTCCTGAGATCATAGAGTTCGGACATCTACAGCTCCCGCAAAGATGCATGGACATCCTCAGGGAATCCAGAAAACCTAACACTCGCCACTGCTATTCTAGCAAGTGGAAAAGATTTGTCATCTGGTGCAGGAGTAAAAGCATCAACCCTATTGACTGCTCTCCCACACATGTTGTTCTATACCTGACCCACCTTTTGGATTCAGGTCTAGTGTTTAACTCCATTAAAGTCCACCTAGCGGCACTTTCTGCATACACCACTTCCCAACTCAAGGTGTCGTGGTGGAGGATCCCTGTTATAAAGGCCTTCATGGAGGGAGAATACACCCCCCGATAGCTGACCCAGCTCCCGGATGGGACCTTAATGTGGTACTTACCAGACTCATGGGCTCTCCATTCGAACCCATGCACAAAGCATCTCTTAAACACCTCACTCTTAAGACTGCTTTTTTAATAGCTATCACCTCCATCAGGAGAGTAAGTGAACTTCAGGCTCTTTCTATTCTAGACCCCTTCGTTACAGTTCACAGAGATAAGGTGGTTCTACGCACTCACCCTAGGTTTGCTCCGAAATTTATTTCTAAATTCCACGTAAACCAATCTATAGAACTACCAACGTTCTTTCAAAATCCTTCCAATTTGGGAGAAAGGACTCTGCACACACTAGATGTACGCAGAGCGGTCATGTTCTACATGGAAAGAACCAGACCACTGAGGAAGACTAATCAGTTCTTCGTCTCGGTGGCAGCAGGAAGAGAAGGAGATGCGGTTTCAAAGTCCACTATTTCTAGATGGATTGTTCAATGCATCACTCTCTGCTATACTCTTGCTAGGAGAGAACTGCCCTTTAGGCCAAGAGCACACTCTACTCGAGGCACGGGGGCATCCATAGCATTCATTGCAAATGTTCCCCTTGAGTCCATCTGCAAAGCGGCTACCTGGAGTTCTGTGCACACCTTTACAAAACACTACTGTCTAGATGCACACTCTAGATCTGACTCCCAGGTGGGACAGGAAGTATTACGACACCTTTTCTCTACTGTTCCTTCTCATAACCCACCGCCAACTCCGGGTACTGCTCGCTAGTCTATGCACAGCATGTGATTCTAAGCAGATTAACAAACATCAGAAGACAATGCATTACTTACCGTAAAAGCATTTCTGATGGTTGTATCTGCTTAGATTCACATGCGCCCACCCTTCCTCCCCGCTCGGATGGAAGGAACATAGACTTCCTTTATATCTCTCTCTCTTTTCTGTACTCACTCACGTCTAGAAGGCTCCCTCAGGGCAGAAAAATGCAAACAGAGGGACCTCGACGCATGAGGGATTGTGGGTACAACGCACGTCACTATAGGGATAGTGTTTCAGGCACGCCTTGTCGACGTCCCTTTTCGACTACGAAAAACAAAATGCAATACTCCGCAGTGACCACTGGATGTCGGACCTATGCACAGCATGTGAATCTAAGCAGATACAACCATCAGAAATGCTTTTACGGTAAGTAATGCATTGTCATATATAATCCCTCCTCCATAAGGATTGTCCTTACTGCTTTGGGAGTCTATCAAAGATGAGGAATACGTTGGAGGACACAATCCATTCAAAGAACAAGTTACTTCTCCAGCATTGGATCTTTCATAGATTCAGATGCTTGAATATTCCCCGTCGTCAGACTGGGAATCTTCGGTGATAAATCAAATAATAATAAAAACATTTTTTTAAAAAAAATATATACATACACTGCTACCTAGCAGTGCATGTACATAGCCCATTATAGCCTATGAGCCACTTCATTGTGTAGTCCCTCCACCTCACTTTGGTCCTTTATGGCCCCAGCCAATGAGGTGGCAGGGCTTAAGCTCCGCCCCCGGCAGCCATCTTCAGATTTTTCACCGCAGTCTATCAGACACAGGGAATCCTCAAGCTCTCTGAGCTTTTTCAAATTCTTTCTACTTTTGTGTGGAATATATTTGTAAAAATATATTCCATCTTGTTCCCCTTCTTAGGGGCTTTCTTTCCAATTAACCTTGGAGACAAAACTTGTTGTTTTCCTCTCAAGGCCTAGGGGTATACTCACGGTGTTTTGTGGTAAAGAAGCCAAACGGAAAATGGCGCCCTATTCTCGACCTGCGAGACCTCAACAAGACCCTACAGAGTCAAAAATTCAAAATGCTTACACTGCAGGAGGTGATCAGATCCATCCAAAGGGACGATTTTTTGGCGTCACTAGATCTACAGGACGCGTACTTCCACATTCCGGTGTGTCAAAAACACAGGAGGTTTCTGAGGTTCATGGTAGGTCAGACACACTACCAATTTGCAGTGCTCCCATTTGGTCTAAAGTCCTCCCCAAGAACGTTTACAAAATGTTTGGCACCTGTGGTAGCCTGGCTGCGAAAGGGAGGGCATCATGTATACCCGTACCTCGACGACTGGCTTGTGAGGGGATCCTCCCCAGCGTCGACCAACGACAGCGTACAAGCCACCTTACAACTTCTGCAACGACTGGGGTTCGCAGTGAACTTCGAAATTTCCTCTCTAAAGCCCTCAAGGAGCTTGAAGTTCTTGGGAGCTCAATTCGAAACCCACTCGGGAATAGTGTCCCTAGACAGAATATCGAAGATCGAACAACTGACGAGTCAACTTCGCCTACAGAGCACATTTTCCGTGAAAAAATATGTGGCAATCCTGGGTTCCATGGCTTCGTGCATCCACCTAGTAGCAAACTGCCGATTGTTCATGAGGCCTCTACAGGAGTTCCTGTCGGACAGATGGAAGCAGGCCACGGGCCGGTGGTCAGACAGGATAACCGTCGACGACGAGGGTGTCATCAGATCCCTCCAATGGTGGAAAATCTTTTACAACCTGGACAGAGGGGTTCCTCTACAGGAGCCGGAATTTCAGAACACCATCATCACGGACGCCTCCCTGACGGGCTGGGGAGAACACATGAACGATCATCAAACCCAGGGCAGATGGTCTTCGACCGAATCGCACCTACACATCAACGTGCTGGAACTGAGGGCAGTGAGATGGGCCTTGAAATCATTCCTTCCACATATCAAAGGATCAAAAGTAAGAGTGCTGACAGACAACACGACAGCCATGTTCTACTTGATAAAACAAGGCGGCACCAGATCCAGGACCCTTTCGGCGGAAGCTCAAAAGATCTGGCACTGGGCGTTGAAACACAACATATCCTTAGTGGCTTACCATCTCCCGGGTGTGAAGAATGTGCAAGCGGATTCCCTAAGCAGGACAATGGCTCAAATACACGAGTGGGAGCTGGACACCGGTCAGCTACAAATAATCTTCGAAAGGTGGGGGACCCCCTCAATCGACCTCTTTGCAACGAAAGAAAACAGGAAATGCGAACAGTTCGCAAGCAGATGGCCTCAAAAAGGATCCCTGGGGGAAGCGTTCTCGTTTCCTTGGACGGACACATTCCTATACGCTTTCCCTCCGTTCCCCCTTATATGGAGGACAATCCAGGGGATTCGCAGGTACAAATGCCGGGTCATTCTAGTGGCACCGTATTGGCCGAGACAACCATGGTTTTCCGACCTCCTACATCTGTCGTTGGAACAGCCTATAACTCTCCAGAAAGTGCCGAACCTACTGTCCAGGGACAAGGGAACGGTGTGGCACCACAATCCGGACAGCCTCAACTTAACAGCATGGCTCCTGAAATTCAGAGTTTGGCAGCTTGAAAGTCTCGTCGGATTGCCGGAGAATATGAATATGTATATATCAGAAAATATGTTGCTGCTCACTTGCTTATATATTAGGTTTTGGGGTGGTTTTTGTGGTGTATGTTACATTGCATTCTCACCTCCTTATTTTAGGATACTGCTATACAATCTATTCTAAGCATGTGAATCCATGAAAGATCCAATGCTGGAGAAGGGAGTAGTTTCTTACCTGTAACTCCATTTCTCCAGCGTTGGTATCTTTCATGGATTCACATGCGCCCACCAGCCTCCCCGGAATGCAATGTGCAAGATATGTGCATAAGCAGGTTCTCCTTTCTACTTTGGAGGGGCCGAAATCTGACGGGACCCGCGGGGGCGGGGCTTTTATACCGCTACGTCCTACGGGGCATGCGTGAACGGCCCCAGAGAGGACGTAGACGTGGATAGGACACACAAGTGTCGGAAGTTTTTTCCTATAGGAAACGACTATATATATGTACCGAGGGTTCCCAGTCTGACGACGGGGAATATTCTAAGCATGTGAATCCATGAAAGATACCAATGCTGGAGAAATGGAGTTACAGGTAAGAAACTACTCCCTTTTTAGTATAGGCCCTTTTATTTTGACAAGACTCCACTAGGACTGCATTATTATTATTTTGATGGCCGCAGCTTTCTCCCAATTATAGATTTAGGTTTAGATGGCCGTTTTCATCCCATTGTGAGAGTTCAATAAACACCCTTGAACTGTGGTCACTTGTGTCTGTCTTGCTTCGATACCATGCCTTCCTTACACTCCTTATTGAAGAAGGGGAGCCGCCACTCCTCTGTTATTCCTAGTCTCAACGATCAACTACATACATAAGGTATTCCATGGAGTATATATCCCGTACCTTTAGGAGCCACTCCCTTTTCGTTGATATCGTAGGCCACTTCCATTGATGTGTATCACAGCTCCTGGCCTCTATCAATAAGTTGTGAGACATATGATTAATGCTTAATTCTTCTCCCTCGTCACTGACTTCTAGTAGAATCAGCATTGGTGATGAAGCCCTATGATTCCCAACCAGCAGTTATGCAGGATATAATATTCATCCAAAACTTCTGTGTCTCTCTACATTCCAACCACATGTGTCAAAGGTTTGCTCGACCATGACTGAATTTCTAACATTTGGGTTTTTCTTGGGGTACATTCTCAGTAGCTTATTCGGGGGCTAGTGCCATCTATGTAGAAGCTTAATTGCCTGTGGCCTATACTGTAAGGATATGATGGACTGTAATGACTTGCGGCACATCTTAGACCAGACTGCATCTAATATCTCAAAGCTTGATTGATTGATTGTTTATTTATACAGCGCCTATACACAATGGGCCTCATTACGAGGTTGGCGGAAACCATGGCGCTATTAGCGCCATGGTTGCCGCCGGTATTTTAACGTGTCCACCCTGGTGAATGGAGCTATTACCGCCCCATTCCAAGGTTGGGGGGGCGGTAATTCCCCATTCACCAGGGCCCTTCCCCATTCCCATTTTTGCCCCCATAGGGCTCAATGGGGAAGGCGCTAATAACGGTACCGCAAATTGCGGTACCGTTATTAGGACCCGCAAAGGGAACTCGTAATAGGGCGGTAAGGGATTACCGGTACCGGTGCCCTTACCAGTACCGGTAATCCCTTACCGCCAACCTCGTAATGAGGCCCAATGTGTTTCAAAGCGCTTCAAGGAGGGAGGGAACATAGGAAAATACAGTTACATTCAGTTAAAGTCCTTGAAACAATACAGAATGTGAAAAATAACTATCGTAATAGGCCTCTCGACATTTCTGATAGTGCAAGTGCGTAGAACAAGTAAGGCAAGAGGGAAGGGAAAGAAAAAGGAGAACAAAGCAAGCAGTAACATTACTATGTCTGACGACAATTGATGTAGTGCAGGTGGTATACAGGAGGAGGGGAGAACGGGGGGATATGAGAGGGAGAAGGTGAACAAGGCACGCTACTGTGCAAATTTGTCAGACAAATTTAAAGAGCAGGGGTGGGGGAGGAGGGAGAATAACAAGGAGGGGAGGAGGGGAGACAGACAAGCTGCTATCAAAAGTCCAGGAAACAGATAAGAGTAAGTGCTAAGTGGGGGAGGAAGTTATGGTAGAAGAGGAGGGAGTTATGGGGGACAAGGGGGCAACAGACACTCACAGGAGGGAATGGGGGGAACAGAACACTCACTGGGGGGGAATGGGGGCACACAGACACTCACGGGGGCATGGGGGCACACAGACACTCACGGGGGCGTACCGGCGTACCGTGGTGGACAGGGGTAGACAGGGCCTTTGTTGTGGGCCTTCGGTAGTGTGGCCAGCTCCCGCCTCCCGGTTGCTGCCATTGGCTAAAGGGGGCCAAGGCAACCAATGGGAGAGGGAGGCAGGAGCTGGCCCAGAAAAAGAAAACACAATAGACAAATTCAGCATCAACGTGCAAACGGCCATCTTAGAAAGGCCTTCTGGCAACAGGCACAAATAGGGCATAGCACATATGAATCTAAAGTAGGATGTGCGCTGAGCGCAACATGCAGATGGAAGAAAGCAGTGTGCACGCACGGCTGAAAAGTGCATTTCAAGTCAATTTTAGACGGTCACTCGCAGCATTAATATAAATGACCTTCTCTTAGTTAACCTTCACCTTAATCTCCCTTTGCGGCAGCAACAGTTCAATATATAGGCTGGGAATCGGGCCTCTAGTCTCCCTCTTTTGTATCAGAATTGTTTCAAAGGTTGTCAGTTTTCTACAGAGGTTGCCTCCCCATTTTGGGTCCGTAAGAGCCTCTTTCAGCTGTATATAGCAAAATATTTGTACTTTTCCAATCTGGATTTATACCCCTAACCCCACCCCCAACTGTACCACTGATAGGCATTTCCCCCACTCTACAACTGTCCTGCCTTTTCCAGACCTTCCTCATACCACATCTGGGAACCCAGAGTCTCATTAATAATGTCTCGCAACGTTGGAGCCCATATGAAGATTAGAGGTGAGGGACAGGATGTAAGCCATCATGTGTTTCTCCCATCCTTCCATATATTCCACAAAACTGCCAACACGGTGCTCAATTACCCGATGAGGAATTATCATCTGAGATACCCACAGCCAATCTCCCAGTGACGCTGAGGCCAGAACCGAGTTCTCCAACTCAATCCATGGTTTGAATGATTGTGGATTGAGATGACCCACCAGAACCCTAACTTAGGCCACCTTATAGTATCATAGTAAATTGGGGAATCCTACCCCTTCCTCATCCCCAGGAAGAATGAGTGTTTTATATGCAATTCTAGAACTAGTTCCCTTCCATAGGAATCTCAATAAGGCCCTTTGAACGATTTGGAGAAAGGTATTTGGCACTACCCTGGGAATCGTCTGGAATAGGAATAGAAACTTAGGCAAGAGCGTCATTTTAATACAATTCTGCCTGGCCATCCACGCCAGCTGCATTTTTCCCCCATCTGTCTATCTTTTCTCATCTTAGCCCAAATGGGTAGATCATTTACCTCAAATAGGTTGCTCGGGTCCCTCGAAATCTGCACTTTCCGTTATCTAACTTCCCCTTTCTTCCACTACAAATAGTAGGCTCTCAAGGCATTCTGTAATGGGCCCACAGGGAGGACCACTGACTTCTTAAGGTTTATCCAAAACCCCAATCATTTTCCATAACCTTCTAGCCCTTGAAGGAGTGACAGGATCGACTGCCTTGGGTTGGTCACATATTCTTTGGCAAAGAGACTCATTTTGTATGACTTCCGCTGGACCGAGATGCTCCTAATATCCTGCTCATCCATAACACTCGCAGCCCAAGGCTCCATCACCAGTACATATAGCATGGGAGACAGAGGGCATCCCTGATTAGTTTCCTGAAACAGAGGGAAGTAGCCAAATTCTACACCATTAACCAATACCCTTGCAGAGGAAACTGAGTAAAGCACCCCAACCCAACTCTGCCACACTTTCCCCATACTCATTTTCTTCAAGACCACCTCCATAAAGGACCAACTAACCCGGTCAAATCTATGGAAAGCACTAGAGCCCACGTGACTAATCTCTCCGGAAGCAAGGAGATCCAGTGTCTTCCTAAGATTGTCCGACTCCTGTCTATTTCTTATAAATCCTGCTTGTTCTTGGTTAACCAGTTTTAGGAGGATCTCCTGTAGTCTGGAAGCCCGTAAATATCTTGGCATCTATGTTCAGGAGCGATATCGGCCTATACGCCAAACACTGTGTTGGATCCTTAGCTTCCTTGGGAATCACTGTGATTAGGGTGCTAAGAAAAGAGGGGGTATATCTCCTACATTTCTAATACTATTGAAGACTTTAGCCAGAGCTGGTGCAAGGAGGTATATGTACATTTTATAGAAAGCCGACGTTAATCCGTCCTCGCCAGTTGCCTTCCCAGGTTTCATGCACATGATAGTTTTCTTTACTTCCCCAACCAAATTTTCAGCATTCAACCCCTCTCTATCCTCAGGAGCCAGCGATGAAAGTGTCAGACCACCTAGGTAGTCTTCCACCTTGGACCTCGACTGTCTCATTGCTATACAGGGTTTTGCAAACCTTCAGAGAATAGCCTCTGGGGAGTGGAACAAACTTTCCCCAATATCCTGTATCTGCTCCTCTCATCTATCAGTTTTCACCACCACAAGCTTTAAGCCAGCCTAATTCCCACCCTGTCTCCCTTCTCATAAGACCTCGGCTTTGTGCATTTCATCTTCATGTGCACATTCCCCAGGAAGAGTGTATGCAGTTCCTGCCTCTTTTCCCTGATAGACTGAAGAATCGTGTCTGCTCCATCCCTTATCATTGTCAAACTAGCCCTTAGCTGAGAGATGTCTTCTTTCAGTCTTTGCAATCAGACCCATCTCATTCATTTTCATAGCACCTTCTTTAATGACGATCCCCATAAATGTGACTTTAGCTGCTTCCCACACATGTCTCTTCTGAATCTCCCTCTTATCATTCACATAAAAAAAGAACTTGATCTCCCCCCCAGGAAGTCCTTAAACATTGCATCTCGGAGGAGGAAATCATTGCAATGCCATCTGGAACCTTTGTTCGACTCACCGCCCAGGCCCAATGTTGCAAGTACCATAACATGATCCCACCAAGCTAACGTTCCCACCCGCATTGTGTCTATAGAACCCTGATAACAGGAAAAGGTCTATTCTAGTCTATGTATTATGAAGTTACCAGACAAAGGTGTACACTCCCGGTTGGCCATGTTTACATCTCCATTCATCTGTCCAGGAATAGTCTTGAAAACCAGTGAGCCTCAAAAACGATTAATTATCCTTACTCCATGCCTTATAGATGCCTGCCATACTTGATCTCCAATCCAGTCCTTTGTGGAGGATTATATTGAAGTCATCCCCCCATTATCATAAGACTCTCCAACCACAGCTCTATCATCGTGAATGCTGATCTGACAAAGGTCATCTGGCCAGCACTGGGGTTATAGAGAGTAACCAAAGTAATATGTTGCGCCCCTAGGTATCCCTTTATCATGAGTTCCCTTGTAGAGAAGCAGACTTGCACATCACTGATAGACCCCACCCCCTCACTTCCGACCTATTTGATGAATAATAAGAAGACACTGTGCATGACACCTGTTATAATTCCAATACCGCAATCGAGTGTATGTGAGACGTAATGCTCTCAGACAACCGCACCAAATGTACCCTCACCCTGAAGTGGTAGCAGGAGATTTACAAACACCACTGAATACTGAGGAGCTGTAAAGAGAACCTGACAGGTGCAAAGTGATGTCATAAGGAGAAGATTCAATAACGCACTAAAACAATATAAGAATACTTAAAGAACGAAGAGATAACTGAAGAAACAAGAGTAAGCATACATACAAGTGAGAAGAAACCATATATACAAAGAAGATAAGTAACCAGATGAGTAGTGAATGTATATACGCAGAAACGCAAGGTAGTTGAGTCACACAGAGGCTTGCTGCAGTATAAAATATAACACAGGTGAAGCAGCCATATTGAAAAGATTGATGCTGGCTCTGAATAAAAGTAAGCGAAAGGCTTGAAGGAGAGACACCAGGCCTGTAGAGCTGATAGAGGCTGGAAATACAATTCATGCATGAACAAAGGATAGCTGTTGGCCAGAGATCCAGGATGCCACAGTGAGAAGCTACTGAAGGGTATAAGGGGAGTCTACAAGGATAAGCAATGTACGCAGGACATATTTCTCTTAAGTAAATGAGTGAACATTTGCGAATGCCAAGTATTGACGATTAAAGATGCAGAAAAGCATGTATGAAATGGAACAACCAAGTCTCCAGTGCCAAAAGAGGGTAATGACACCCAGGGTAATTGAATCAAATAGCACTAAATAAAAGGCAAAATGAAATAAATCGTGGTCTCTTCACTCGTGGCGTAAGGCTACAAAACAAAGGCTATTCATGAGCTTCAGTTGAAGATAATGTATTTATTTATTTGCATTTATAGAGCGCACAGGCAGGCCTTAGTCATTGAGACGCTATTACATAGAAACTTAGTTGCAATACATGAAAGCTTAGTTACATTGGCAGATAGGGTGCACGTTTATGTGTTACATAGGGTGATACAGCGACACAGGCTACATGGTGTGTGGCTAATCGCATACAGTTGCAACAGGATTCCACCCCCTTTGGCACGCTGGACTCTTGGTACAGTCAGCAGGTTGGCATAGGGTGTTCTAGTGGGTCTGGAGAGGGGGGGATGTTGACTTTCGTGGAGAGGTAGGAAGGAGCAGTGATATGGATCCACTTGTGGGTGAGGGCAAGTGTCTTCAAGAGGACACGTTCCCCGACAGGCAGCCACTGGGCTTGCCATCTAGCAGCAGTGATGTGTTCCCTTCTGGGAATGCCTATGGCGGCACGTAGGGTGTTTTTTGGACAGTTTGGAGTTTGTCCAAGTTTTTGGCGGATGTGCCCGTGAAGAGGACATTACAGTAGTCCCTAACTCCCCTTAAAGTTCCATAGAAGAGATCATTCAGCAAGGTCAAGTACAAAGAAGCCTTGGTTGAAGGCTTGGCTGATGACAGATGATAGACTGATTGGGCAGGTGGGCAGTAGTTGGATATTATTCTCTGTACCTGGGTTTCTTTATGCTTACGTGCTGCTACTGAGCCGTGTGTCCAAGGTTGGGAGAGAATGCCAACCAATCAAAGGGCCTATGCAATGGTGAGCATACATTGTTATGCTGCTATAATCTGTGTTATACGTCGTTAGAGGGAGGTTCAAGGCATGACTACCAGATGTGGGACAGCCAATAATGTTAACACTTATAGGTACTATAAGTAGATATGTATCAGGTCCTGCTGAACCCTACAGTCCCTCTAAAGTGTCCTGTCAACTACTGATTTATAAACAGCAGAAATCCCAACACTTCTGGGGGGAAAGGGGAAGTGGAGAAAACAAAAAAAATGATTTCAGTCTTCAAAACTGGAAGCTCGGGAATCTGCAGAGGATGAAAAGAAAAATAACAAGGAGTTATGATACCCAAACAATAGAACCACTACCCTTCCCAAACCCTGATATGAACCTGTTTGGCCTCTGCTAATAGCTGAGAGGTATGACTGCCACTTGTCTTTAGTTTTTGGTCTTTTTATGAAAATCTCTGAAGTTTAAATCTCAGGGTTTCTTTCTCTTGGCCCAGGATTACTACTTTCACAAAGAGACTATAACTAACATTAAATATTGTTGTCTTTGGTTGCAATGCAGTTCTCCGACTATCTGTAGTGCAGTTCTAGTCCTTGACTCCTAAATCACAGAACAAAATCATTTAATGGGAAGAATATCAAACAGAACCCTAGAAACATTTGCTTGAGACTTTTCTAAACTGCAGAGTGACTGTGATATTCAGATTTCACTTCAGAGTTTATGCGCTTTCATCTTGATCACATGAATACACACAGAAAAATAGTGGCACCGGAGATAAGTGTCGAACTACATTCACAGATTGCTAACTCTGGAGTGAGGAAAGCATTCTACTACTGCACATGCTCAGTGTGAAAGCATCTTTATGAACGCTACTGCACTCAAGGCTCAGATCGGAATGTACGCACATGTAACAATAACAACTTTTCCACAAGTCCGATCGCACACTCGCTATCTATTTGACAGCAGCTGCGACTCGGAAAGCTTTACATTTGAACATGCGAACACAGAAGAAAAGCTGCAGGCAGGGGAAACACTCCCGCTTTCCGAGTGGAACTCCACAGGATGAATTTAAAAACACTTGCTGCCTGATGAACTTTCACATGACGGGAAAAGAATAAACAGTCTTTAAATCTTGACATGCAGTTCTCTTTTAAAACTAACTAAATACCTAAACTAGATTACAACAGACATTTTCAATTAATTTCTTGAATTTTAGGCAAACGCTTTCAGATGTCAGTATCCAAAAGACATATACAAAACGCAACACTCCCACCAATGTTACCACTTGTATTGTCCCTCGCAGAACTTCCATAGATTATCCTGTCATCTGTCAAACTCCTCATGAAAGTAATTACTGGCCTTCTAAATGCCAGCAACAAAACACAGAACCTTCCTCATGGAGGAAGAAAGATGAAAGGCAGTTGGAACAGTCAGTTTCCATCTAATGTCTCAAATTAAACCAATCAGAAGCGACCTGATCTTCTGAACCAATCAACAACCTTGACTCTCCGCCATGATGGTTTGGGGATCCCTCATTCTGGGAAGCATAGTTAAGGAACCATTCCAAAATGGATGAACATTAAACCACAACAAACCTTAATTTGGCTAAATTATCATGAATTTGTGAACCCCTGAACCCAGACCTGACAATATGTTCCCCTAACCAATCCCTCTGTGCTGTAGCACCTCAAATCATCTCTTGTGCTAAATGGAATTACCAATAAAGATCTCAGACCAAATAACCAGACAGACTCAAAGAATATGGCAAAGTACTACTTTATTCTCAGTTTAATAAAGGTGGGTACAACGGCAGACATCGGCTGATGTTTGCACACCCACCCACGTACACAGATTTGATTACACAGAGGTCTTATACCCCAATATACGTCATCTATGATGTCATCCTACGTGGCAAACTGCAAAACCTACTGGCAGGAGGGATTGGTTAGGGGTACATATCTACTTAAAGTATACAGGTTAGTACTTCATTGTCATCTGTAAAACACACCTCGAACTACCTCTAAATACGTATAATGCTGATTTTAGCAGACAAAATGGCAGTGGATTGGTCTATGCATCAATGGTATGCAGGTTACCCCATAGACTCACTGATTGGTTGCACATCCCACCCAACCATGGACCTTCAGCTCGGCTAGCAGCATGTAAGCGAAATGAAACCCAGGTGCTTGAGTCACGTCCGATTACTCCCACTTTCCCAATTAGTCCATCTCTCATCAGCTTGACCATAAGCCAAAGTTTCCCATCTGTAGTTGACCTTTCCATTGCTCTCTCTGCTAGGACATTCAAGGGAGTATGAGCACATCATTTCTCCAGCATTGGATCTTTCATGGATTCACATGCTTAGAATATTCCCCGTCGTCAGGCTGGGAATCCCCGGTACATTATATATACCCTTTCCCGTAGGAAAACTTTTTCGACGCTTATGCGTCCTATCCACCTCGTTTTGTATCATGCGTGCCCGCGGTGTCAGGACGCCATGATATAAATACAGGACCCGCCCCCGCGCTCCCTCAGATTTCAACCGTCTTTCAAAGTAGTGGGATCCTCGTGGTTACTACTAGTAGAAATTAGGTTGTTTTTTCTTTCGCTTCGGCGACGTAATATTCTGGAGAATTATGTCCGGAAAAGCGTTATTTCGCCCTTGTGCGACATGTGGACTCAAAAAAGTCTATGAAGGTGATGCCCACATGGATTGTATCTACTGTCTCCACCTGCACCACACGGCGGATACATGCGAGATATGCCAGGGTTTCTCCCAAAAAACCCTTAAAGACAGGAAAAGAAGGTTGGTCGACTGGCTTAACGATGGAGCGGGTGCCTATCCGGCATCAGAAGTTGGCTCAACGGCCTCCAGGAGCAAGTCGGAACCTCCCTCGAAGAAGGTACGGCCGGTCGACAACCGCCCTGAGGACAAGCATACGGGGAAGCATGCTGGGTCTTCCTCATCACACAAAAAGTCCTCCTCCTCCTCATCATCTAAGACGGAGAGGCAAGCGACGTCAAAATCCTCCTCAGGGGACCGTCATAGGTCTTCCGTGAGTCGAGATTCTTCAGCCGGGAAATCGGCATCGAAATCGGCTTCGAAGTCTAAAGTCTCGGCGCCGGCTACTTGCTCGTCGACACCGGTGTCATTGACGATGACTATTACTGTTCAGGCTGCAGCGGTGGGGATTCCTTCGTCGACGGCGACTCAGTCTGTGGCTTGGCAACCAGAGGTCTACGACCCGGTCCCCCCTGAAGTTTTACTGCAGCCGGACACGGCGTTGTCGGCGTTGTCGGCGGAAGGGGAATGTGGCATGGTTTTACAGCCGTCGGATTTGGGCTTACGGCCTTCCACTTCGACAACGACGGCAAGTGGGGGTGGGGTCCCTCTATCCTCGACGTTGCTGACCCCCCAGACGGTCTTGTCTCTGGATGTGCTTAATACTCTGCAGAAGCTCCTACAGCGTCTGGATACGCAGATCCCTCAACCTGGGACCTCATCGTCGCTATTTTCTGTACCTTCTGTCGACGAACAAGCTCAAACAGCCCGCTCGACGACCAAAAGCCCATCGGCCTCCCAGGTGGCGAAGGATCGTCCTCGAGCGCAGGAGGAGGGTGAGCTATCGGAGTCCGATTCTATCCAGGGTGACTCAGGGTCAGACATTTCCCTGTCACCGTCGAACCCAACATGGAATTCGGATGTGGAGGTAGAGTCTACGAGGAGCCAGACACAACCGTCTCCTCCGGATGATTTGGGAGCCTTCCACGCATTGATGGGAAAGGCGTGTTCCGAGTTCGGCTTGATTCCTGAGGAGCAAAAGAAAGACTGTTTTCTCTTTGATCATATGGGTCAAAGGAGGAAATCGGTATTTGCCATCCCAATTCTGGACCACGTGTGGCAAGAAGGCCTCAAGACGATGCGCCATCTGTTCTCGGAGCCGGCTATCAAGGGGCGTATTGAGAAAAAGTTTAAAGCTCCGGAGTCCACTCCAAAATGTCTAACATCACAACCTCTGTCAGACTCCGTGGTGTCGGCGGCAGCGGCTAGGAAGGCCAGAGTACAGCAAAAATGTTCGACCCCACCAGAAAGCGAGGCCAGGAGGCAGGACGCCTTTGGAAAAAAGGTGCTCTCATTCGGCGCGACGACGGTAAGGGCAGCCAATTCCTTAGCTATCGTATCACGATACGATAGAGAAATGTGGCACAAACTAGCCCCTATCCTAGAACATCTGCCAGAAGAACACCGAAAAGCAGCCATGTTACTTGTACGAGATGGCGAAGAGGCTTCGAACCACGCAATTAATATTGCAGTTGACCTAGCAGAGTCTGGTTTCAAACAGATCAATCATGGCGTAGTACTTCGTCGACAAGCGTAGCTCAAATGTACTACTTTCCGCCCTGAAGTCCAATACAAAGTCCTTGCCATGCCATGTGAAGGAGAACATCTGTTTGGAGAAAAGGTAGATGAAGCCTTGAAGGGGATGAAGGAGGACACGGATACTGCCAGGTCTCTCGGCGCCCTCCAGACAGGTAGAAATTTTCGCTCTTTTCGCCTCTTCAGGGGTGCTTCTGGAAACTCCCGCTTTGGAGCCTCTAGGGACCGTGGATTTAACAGGCCCTCGTACTCTTCACAAGGTTTCAGACGTGCATCCCAGTCGGCACGTAGAGGCAGAGATTATCAAGCCTCCAGAAGACGCGGCTCGGGTTCCTCGTCGACGAAGGACAAGCAAACCAGCAACCAATGACGGCCTTCGGAACGTCCTGGGGGGCCGAGTCTCTCATCATTTCGACCAGTGGAAATGCATCACCACAGATCGATGGGTTCTGGACACGATTCGCAGGGGGCATGCGCTACAATTCAAAGACAAGCCTCCACGTCTTCCGCCAGTGTTTTCGGCCCAGCCCCACCTTCGAGTCCTACGACAAGAGGTGGCGCTTATGCTGCAAAAAGGAGCGGTAGAAAAGGTTCCGGTGGCACAGAAGGAAAAGGGGTTTATTCCCGGTGCTTCGTTGTCAAGAAGCCAAACGGAAAATGGAGGCCCATTCTCGACCTGAGGGTACTCAACAAATGGCTAAAGAGCTTAAAATTCAAAATGCTGAAGCTCCAGGAGGTTATCAGGTCAGTGCAACCCAAGGATTATCTGTCGTCGCTGGACCTTCAAGACGCCTATTTTCACATCCCAATACGTCCACGACACAGGAGATATTTAAGGTTCGTCGTCGGGCGAAAGCATTTCCAGTTCAAGGTCCTCCCGTTCGGTCTCAAGTCCTCCCCCAGGACGTTCACCAAGTGTCTGGCCCCTATAGCGGCCCATTTAAGAAAGGAAGGTCACCATGTCTATCCCTATCTAGACTACTGGCTGGTCAGAGGTTCGTCCATGGAACAACACAAAATAGTCTGGGGGCCACTTTGTCCATCTTACAGAAACTGGGCTTCTCGATAAACTTCAGCAAATCCTCCGTAGAGCCTTCGAGGACCTTGGTTTTTCTAGGAGCGGAGTTTCATACGCACACAAACCTTGTAAGACCATCCAGCGAGAGAATACAGAAATTACAAAGCAAGGCGTCGGAATGGCAATGCGGTACCAGGGTATCGGTGCGCAAATACATGTCCCTGCTAGGGACTATGTCATCCTGCATTCCGTTGATAAACAACTGCCGTCTGTTTATGAGGCCTTGCCAGGAATTTCTAGCGGACCGTTGGGCGCAGAGCCAAGGTCGCTGGTCCGACAGACTGGTCGTCGACGAGCAACTAGTACAAGCACTCTGCTGGTGGAAAGTTTCTTCTCATCTAACGAAAGGAATGCCTCTGGTGGAACCGGAGTTCCAGAAGACGGTGGTGACGGATGCATCGTTGAGCGGATGGGGAGCTCATATGGATACGTTACAGGTACAAGGCCGGTGGT
Source organism: Ambystoma mexicanum (assembly GCF_040938575.1). Classification (NCBI taxonomy): domain Eukaryota; kingdom Metazoa; phylum Chordata; class Amphibia; order Caudata; family Ambystomatidae; genus Ambystoma; species Ambystoma mexicanum. The sequence goes on along the minus strand of NC_090931.1, from coordinate 1,509,330,887 downwards.
CGTTACAAGAGTCCTCCCTGCATATCAACCTGCTGGAACTGAGAGCAGTGCGATGGGCTCTAAAATCCTTCCTTCCTCAGTTGAGGAACTTGGTGGTGCGTGTCATGACGGACAACACAACTACAATGTTTTACTTGAGGAAGCAAGGAGGGACACGGTCCAGGTCCCTGTCGACGGAGGCACAAAAAATCTGGCATTGGGCACTGCAACACAACATGCAAATCTTGGCGTTCCACCTGCCAGGCGTGAGAAATGTAGAGGCCGATGCCCTCAGCAGAGAACTGAACGATGTTCACGAATGAGTGCTGAACGACCAGCAACTACAACACGTATTCAAGAAGCGGGGACATCCCTCCATCGATCTGTTCGCGACGAGGGACAACAGGAAATGCCCGCAGTATGCAAGCAGATGGCCTCAGCAGGGCTCTCTGGGCGATGCGTTCTCCTTCCCATGGACGAACAAATTCCTGTACGCATTCCCTCCATTTCCCCTTATCCGGAGGATGTTGCAATGGATCCTCAAGTACCCATGTCGGGTGATTCTGGTGGCCCCGTACTGGGCCAGACAGGTGTGGTTTTCAGACCTACTGCACCTATCGGCGGCGGAACCGATGAGGTTCCAGAAGACCCCCAACCTTCTGTCTCGACAGGAGGGTGTTGTTTGGCATCACGACCCGGACAGCCTCAAATTGACGGCCTGGCTCCTGACTTCGCTGAATTTGGTCAGCTAACGATTCCGGAGGAATGTCGGCGTATTCTGCAAGCGGCAAGAGCACCTTCCACAAACACCTCATACTTGTACAATTGGAGGAGGTTCTGTCAGTGGTGTGCGGATCAACCAGGTTTAGTTCCGCAGTCGATTAAGCCGGAACAGCTCCTTCCATACTTGCTGTTCTTAGCTCAAAAGGGCCTATCGGTATCGTTGATAAAAGTACACCTGGCCGCCATTTCCAGGTTTACACGTCAACGACATTCCGCACCATTATTCAGCGACCGCCTGATTAAGCACTTCCTTAAGGGCCTATTTCGGAGTTTTCCTCCAGAGAAGAAATTTCCTCCGGCGTGGAGCCTCAATCTGGTGTTAGCGTCTCTTATGAAACCTCCTTTTGAACCAATGTCATCATCGTCTCTAAAGTTTTTGTCGTGGAAGTTGGCCTTCCTGGTGGCCATCACTTCAGCCCGACGTATTTCAGAAATCCAAGCTCTAATGGTAGACCCACCATACTTACGTTTTTTCAAGAACAAGGTGGTCCTAGCCACTAACCCACAGTTCATACCGAAAGCTCCGTCAGTGTTCCATAAACACTCCTCTATTGTCTTACCTACGTTTTTTCCAGAGCCATGCTCGGGAGCGGAGCGCACGTTACACACACTGGACGTAAAAAGGGCTCTCAAGTTCTATCTTCATCGCACGCAACCTTTCAGAGAAACGAGGCAGTTGTTCGTGGCCTATGGGTTGGGTGCTAAAGGCAAAGCAAGGACTGTCAAGATGGGTATCGTCTACCATTTCGTACTGCCATTCCAAGGCAGGGAAACCTCTTCTACGACGGCCAAGAGCTCATTCAACTAGAGCGGCGGCATCGTCGACGGCGCTGTGGTCTGGAGTCCCTCTGGGGGACATCTGCATGGCGGCTACCTGGGCGGCTACACACACTTTTACCCGCCACTACTGCCTGTCGCAACAACATGCCGAAGATACCCAGATGGGACAGGCGGTGCTTCGGCACCTATTCCAATAAGGTAAGCCCCTGCTGAGGGGTTAGATCCTGTTGCAATTATGATTGAATATTGTTCGTTTTCTATGCTAACGATTACTGATGTATACACGACCATAGGGAACGGGCATTGTGAGAAGGTATGTGGGTTTGCATGCACGCCTCCTCTTTTTGGGATGGTACGGCTATGTAATCTATTCTAAGCATGTGAATCCATGAAAGATCCAATGCTGGAGAAGGGAATAGTTTCTTACTTGTAACTCCATTTCTCCAGCATTGGTATCTTTCATGGATTCACATGCGCCCACCTGCCTCCCCTGGACATGCAAACCGGTTCCCCCACTACTTTGGGGGCCGAAATCTGAGGGAGCGCGGGGGCGGGTCCTGTATTCATATCATGGCGTCCTAACGCCGCGGGCACGCATGATACAAAACGAGGTGGATAGGACGCATAAGCGTCCAAAAAGTTTTCCTACGGGAAAGGGTCTATATAATGTACCGGGGATTCCCAGCCTGACGACGGGGAATATTCTAAGCATGTGAATCCATGAAAGATACCAATGCTGGAGAAATGGAGTTACAGGTAAGAAACTATTCCCTTATCTTCAATTGCAGCCTAATGAATAGCCCTTGTTTTTGAATTCTGCATCACATGTAAAGAGACCGCTCATTTGTCTTTTTCAACCTCCTATTTACTGCTATTTGATTCAATTATGCTGGGTGTTATTACTCCTTTGGCCTGTAGAGACTTGCTCACTAAATGAACAACCTTATTCTCTGTTAATTGTCCAATACTTGACTCTTGCACATGTTTTGATCTTCTTTAATCTAAGAGAAATATGTCTCACGCTCATGGCTTTATCAATCTGCCTCCCTTTCAGCAACCTAACCCTCCCTATAATATAACAAACGAATTCCCTACAGTGTGGCAAAACTAACCATATACTGTTTGTGTTACATTCAGCTAATCAACATGGCGGCTTCATAAATAAAAACAACAATTGATTCCAGTTTCTGTATTCTGTATGTCCGTTCTCGTTTGGGTACTCCTGGGGGCGTGGTCTTGCGAGTCACTGGTCTTGTCTGCACCATCACAAACTGATTAATGTCTGCCCAAGTTGATCTATAATATTGTACTCCCCGCCTTATTTCCTCAATAAACGTATGTGATTTTTCCCTAATATTTGGAAAATCTTTCCACAGATTTCGAAGCTCGCCCTGTATCCATGAGGTGTTGAACATTACTAAATGACCTAGACCATAGGTGGCAATCACTTGTAATTTCCATTCATGTTCCTGTAAATAAGAACCAGATGAACTATACACAGCATCTGGATGGGAATGGTAAAGGCTAATGGTCAGGATAGGATCACTCGCTTGGTCAGAGAGGTGTACGATTGTAGAGGCTCCTGCTGCGATTGTCGGCTTGGTTCATATGCAATCTGGGGTTGAACTTGCTGGTGTGCCGCTGCTTGGGAGCATGCCACTGCTGCTGAAGCTTGTGCTGCTGTTGGACCAAAATTTGTTGAACTAAAGAAATCCATGACATCCTCCCCTCCTTCCTCTGTGTCTCGATTTCCTGCAGTAGTTTCTGAACCCCGTTGTGGATGCAGAGAAGTAATGGAAACCACTAAGGTACAAGTAGCTGTTCTGATCTGTTCTGTGTTTATTTTTCAATTTTTGCACTTTGTTTTTCCACTTTGTCGTTTGTATCCCTAAGATAATCTGTGACTCGCCAACCTCTTTAGAAGCGTCCTCAAACCAATTCAGAAATATTTCCCATTGAGCTATTTTCACTTTTCTTTTTCATACTCTAGCGAATGCCTTAAATCTGAAATGTACATTCCATGAGGAATTGCTTATGGTCATTTCCCTGATTAGGGAATGCCAATATTCCGATCAGGGATTCCTGTCACAGCTCCACAGCCTTCTGGTCTATTATGATGAATGCCAACCAATTGTCAATTTTCATGGCTCAGACGTATTATACAAGTAATCATGGCTGTGGTGCTGCCCTCCGTGGGGCGAGCTGCAGCTCAGTGCTCATAGGAAAACACAAAACATTGAACAGCTTTTACAAATAAAAGTAACATTTGATCAAGGAAAGAGCACATGAAATTAAAGCTTATATCTTGACTTTAGTTTAGCCTATTTTATCCTCTACACCTATTTAACCTTTAGGCTAATGTCAGTGGGTATTCTTTGGAATGCTAATAATGTTTTACATTTTTCCATAACCTGCTTGGCTTTGCATGATCACCTCTGGGCATTCCTACTACCCCGGTACTCGTAAGGGGTTTTCTCTCACTAACCTCTTAAGAGGGAAAGCATCCAGGTCACATTCACATAGGTCTTCCTCTAAGCATAGAGGTGCCCATATGCCCTCACTGTAGGGGGATGCTTACACTCAATAAGTCAGTTGTGACCAACTCATCTTTTCCCAATGTCTCCATTCCTCAAACACATCACCTTGACTAACTCATCCTCTCCATCTTCCCTCCCCTGACGAATTAATGCCTTTGAATGTATAATTTAGGAGTGACACACAAATACATATCACACTCTTCTGCATTGTATGTGAGTGAGTCCCCTGCTTATTTCTCTTTTTGTCTCCTCTTGTGTCTTTGCAGAGGAAGCTAATGGAAAAAGTAGCCACGGCGCTCCTGGAGTATGGGACCTTCGAGAGCGAGGTGAGTGTCATAACCTTTGGACTCATTGGTGCTGAGAGTCTCACCCTCAAATACAAGTAGTCTAAACAATCCACCCTCACACTGATAGCCCAAGTATTTTACCTCAACCAAGGGGATCCTCAATGTTTGCAGAGGGTGCATGAACATCTCCCTTAAAATCTTGTTATTGTAATTGCCAAACCTTAAAAACACAAAGCCTCAGTATCTTGCCCTCACACATGAAGTGTTTTCTATATAACAGTAGAACAAACATTTCACTGTAACACAGAAGGCCAAAGTATCTCACTTTCACTTGGAGTGCTTCAGTGTTTTCCCCCTGAAAATCAGGAAACCCAAATGTCTCACTCTTGCAGGATACTTAAGCGATGCCCGCACACACAGGGCCCAAAGCATCTCACCCGTTTGCATGCACACTCACAAAGGGAGCCAAAGTAACACCCCTTGAACACCAAGCTTGGTTATCTCACACTATTACCACATGTCTCACCTTCTCAGCCAGTGAGCCCAAGTAGATCTTGCTGGGAGTCTCCTTTTAGCACAGAGATCCTAAATCTCCGCCCCCAGCCTCGCCCCCACACATGTAAAACCCAAGTCACTCTCCCACAGTAAGTACAGCCTCCCCCTTTCACACAGGGAGCCCAAACCTCTTCCCTCACCTATAAAGGCCAAAGCTATCCCTGAATCACAGGATGCTTTAGTGTCTCTCCCCCAAACACAAGGTGCAGCATCTCAATCTTACACAGGTACCCGATTCATCTCACCCCCTTAGGGCAATCTGTTTTCCATCCTTTATATCAGGAGTCTACAAAACCCACCTTCTAACACAAGGGACACAAATGTATCCCCCTCACAATTCCCTGCCATGGCCACAGGGAGCCAGAATGTTTCTCAGTGTAAAGGGAGCACAGGTTTCTCACCCTAACACAGGGAGCCCCAGTTTTTCAGTTTCGAACATGGATATCTAAAACGCCTTTCCCTTACAACACAGGAAGGCCAATCATGTTGCTCTGACACAGAAAGCCTCACACTGGGAGCTGAGGTATCTCACAGTCAAAGAGAGTAAGAGGGTCTCCTTCTCACGCATGGATCCCAAGCATCTATACATCTCACCCACATACAGAGGGATGCTGATTTGATTACTCTCAAACAGGAAGGCTGGGTATCACATCCTATCAATGGTTGCCAACACATCTCACCCTCACACATTAAGCCCAAGTATCCTGCCCTTATACACAGGGAACCTAGGTATATGAACATCTGAGGCAGGGAACCTGACAATCATGCCATTGAAACAGTGTGTCTCCATCACGCAGATAGCCTCTAAGTACAAACCTCACTAAGAGAACCTTGGTTTCTCACCTTCACAAAGGAAACCTGAGTATTTCATCCTCGCAAAACAGGCAGTGTGTTTTTGAGCCGAGGCAGTGTAGCTTGAAAACTTGCGGTATCCCACAGTCCCTTATTCTTCCTTTATCCATAGATATGGGTCGTCCTTCCCTAAATCCACATGCTTCCCCTATATTTAATGCAGGGATATGTGTCACATTGCAGGAGCTGTGTCCCACTGGGTTGGCAAAAACAACTAGCAGAAAAACATTCAGTGCCAATGAACCTGACGACCATTAAGAGGAATATCCAGAAATGAAGAATCTGTTGGCAAGCATGGAAGTGTGGAAAGTTCTAACACACATTCCTCTTGTTACTAGAAGAATTGTATACTACCAACGAGCCATATGATAGGAAGAATGTATATTGTCGCCCTCAAAGATCAGGAATACTCAATTGGCAAAAACATGCAACGTGAAGAAGAGATAAATGAAACTATCATCTTTGAATGGGTGACTACCAATCCCTACTATGCAACAATCACATGCCTGGCACCATCCACCATGGTAAATGCTGGGAATAGACACAGGTGATGCTATTGGCCACAACAGCTGACGAGGCGTCAACATCAGGTTGTGCCTGATACCACCGTCTGTAATTCTGATTGTGACACATAACAGGTTTCAACTGAGAAATGTGAATAACAAGATGCGTATAGATGGATGTTCCAAAATTTAGACAAGCACAGATAAAGAGAAGAATGATTAATGATATAATCCACCAAAAAAGGACCAGAAAGCGAAGTGAAAGCTTAAAATGAGTAGACAAAAACCTGCAACTAATACTAGTTAATCATTGGAAGAATGAGTGGGGGCAGAGTCCAAGAATAATCAGCAGATCTCTTCATCGCCTTCTTAGTCCTATTAGGATTCTGAGCAATCATATCTCTATCATGGGAGTAACTTGTGAAAAATAAACCAAGCTCAGGAACCAGTGTCTACGGTGGAGTGACAACTGGAAAACCCCACAACTACAAAAGAAACATGAAACTAGAGTAGTATAGTGCACAGAATTGTACGCTAACAGTAGGTAGAAAGTCGCATTTAAAAAACATAGTAAATACTGTCTGATTGTCTCCCTATGTCTGACCCTTAGCCTGAGGATGACAGTCTGAGTAGAGTGTCTGCGCCGCGCCCAGAGTCATACTGGGAACTCCCCACAACTTGCGACATAGAGTAACCTGATCAGAAATAATCTTTCAAAGAAATCCACAGAGGTAAAAACTCCACCAGAAAAATAGTTGATATCTCAGACGGTACATCTTTTGATGAGACCTAATGCACCATCTTAGTAAAAGCATCAACCATAACAATTACCAACAATAAAAAGTAGTAGTGACAACATCCCATTGCTCCAGAGCCACTTCTAGCCCCTGGCAAAAAGACTTACCCTGAGCAAACATAGAGCAAAAAGACATTAGAATAGTGAACATCCACAGACATGGTTGGCCACCCAACTGATCACTGCATACATTCCACAGTGCCCATCCAGGCATGCATGAAAAACAACAAACCTTCCCACTTAACAAGTTTAATCAAATGTGGGGCTTCCAAACCTACTCAAATGGCTCCTTTATCTTACCCATAGAGAACATACCAACCCAACATCTCATCTGGATACTGCGTAGACAAAGGATCTGCTTTAGCATCGTTATGCTTAAGACTTTTATAACAGTGCTATTGGGCAAAAATGCTATTCTGGCTTAGGAACTACTCTTTGACCTTGTCATAAAAGCTGCAAATTACTGTGGTTTAAATCGGAAAAGGAAAACCTTTCCCCAACAGCAAACGTCTGTGTGGAACATGCTTCCTTCATTGCTAATATCTATCATTAAATTACAGCTTAATTCCTTTGTCTCGCTGTCCACGTGCAAGATGGGTAATCAATCGGCTGCTCCATTTGATTAGCTTAATGTACATGTTATGTTAAGTGATGTTGTCTTGTACCACACACCGTTACCATTTGCAGTCTCCAGGCACACACGTGGTTCTGTAAGAAACTGGGTTGGGTAGGTTAGTGAGGGAAGAGGGAGTAGGATAGATGTGCTTTTCTGTTGGTGCTTGTAGAACCAGGGGGAACTGGTGTCTAGTGTGGCTAAGGTTTCTAGGTGTTTTTGGATTGTATGCACTGGGACTATTGTTCTGGATTGGGCAGTGTCCAGTGATTGGGTGGGTGTTTGCAGCAGTTAGTTTCATGGTGGATGGGTGTGTTGTGAATTTCAGTGGGAATTAGACTGACCCAAGGATCGTGTGAGGTAAGTGTAGACTTTGCTGGAGGAGTTGGAAGCGGGGGGTTAATGGTTGATGGCTTTCTTTCGGTCCCCATTGGTATCGCTGTCAGGGTTGCTGGTCATATGGAGTTGAATAACCATGTTTTCAGCCTTTCTCTGAAGGTGAGGTGGTCTTCTGTTGTCCAAATTTCCTTTGGTATTGTGTTCCATAGATTAGCAATTAGACGTGAGAATGCGGTTCCTCCAGATTTCCTCTTTTCGTATTGTATTGTTTTCGATTTGGAGGTCGTCACTTGATCTTAAGCCTCTTTTGGCTGCTAATGGCTGATCTTGGCCTGGAGGAATTCAGCCCCTTGTCCGTATAAGGACTTGTGGGCAATGCGAAGGGCTTTGAATTTAATGCATTTTCTTTTACTGGGAGCTAATGCAGGCTTCTTAGAGCTGATTTGATTGGTCTCTTCTGTTTAGTCACAGGATTTTCATCGAGGGGGACATGTGGATGTTGAAGAGGAGAGGGGAGAGGCTACAGCCTTGTCGGACTCCACAGGAGATGTTTTTGGTGTTTGCAGTAAAAGGTTTAGGTAGGTTCTTTCGGTTCCGTTTGTGAGGCTGGATTTTAGCCATTTTAAAGCAGAGTCTTTTACACCGCACTCCTCCAGTCATTCTATTAGCGCTGAGTGCCTGATTGTGTTGAACGCCGCAGATATGTGTAGTAGTATGGGGGCAGATTGAGTGCTGTTGTCTGCATTCATTTTTAAGTCGTTGCATATGGATAGAAGTGCTGATTCCCTTCCACTCAAGAGTCTGAAGCCGACTTGCGATTGATTTAATATTGCATTGGTTTTTACATAGCCGAGTTGAATTTTGTTATACATGGTTTGCATATAGGTCTGTAATTGCTGGGGTCTTCTACATTTTCCATTTTGTTTTTTATCAGTGGCTTGATGTAGGTCGATTTGAATGATTTTGGTACTATTCCTGTGTTTAGGTATAGGTTCATCAGAAGTCTGAAGTGTGATGCTCGGGTGCTGTGTTTGAGGATTTCTTTGTAGATCCTGCGAGCTTGGTGTCATTTATTAATGTGGAGAAAACTTTGTCTATTGGTATAAATCGGTCTAGTCTAGCTGTGGTTTGTGGATTGACAGTTGTCAGTGGTTCAGTGGCTGCTTTTATAATTGCGTGGCTTGCTTCAGTGGTCTATTGGATTGTTTCAATTTTTGTCCTAAAGTAGTTGGTGATGTTGTCACATAGTGCTTGTGATGGGATGACACCTTTGTTGCAGGATGTAAGGTTTTTGATCTCTTTTTGTGGGTATGTTGCCGATTGGATTCTTGTGGCGTAGTATGTTTTTTTTTGCTATGAGGATGGCCAATTTGGATATTCTGAGTGGTCTTTGGTATTTTATTTTGTTCTGTTGATTGTAGTGGTTGCTCCATATTTTTGGGAGTTTACAGTTCATTTTGTTTAGTTCTCTCAGCTCTTCTGTAAATCATCTTGCTGGTATCTTTTTAGCTGTGGGTTTTGAAAGTGTTGTGGGTTCTAGTTGGTCTATGGTCTCAGTGATCTAGGTGTTAAGCTTTTTCTCTGCTGAGTCCGGGGACATTTTATTCAGCTCAGCCATGTTCGGTTGAGTCAATTCCAGCAGATCTGTCAAGGATTCTAGGTCAAGAGTCTTCCAGTTTCTTTTCCTTGTGGCATATTATATTGAGTTTCTCCATACCTTTGGTATTGGTGGGGAGATACACAGAATCCTTCTATGCAAAAGATACCGTCCAGGTGTGTCCGGTGTTGTGGGTGGATCTGTTAACTTTTCTTGAAGTGCAGTGTTTTCACGAGGGTGCTGAGTGAGTTTTCTGTGGTTTTGTTCTCGCTTTCAAACCAGATGTTGAAATATCCCAGGACAATTATGATATCATGGTAGGTGAAAAGGTTAGCGAAAGAGTCTGTGAGTTTCGTTGCATTTTTCAGGTTGTAGGATGCTGGCCTGTAGATCAGAAGGAACACTTTGTTGGCTTGGTCTTTGAGTTTCATCTGGACGAGGAGTGATTTGTAGTCTGTCAGGTGATGGGACTGGCATGGCGCAGATGTGTTCTTTGTGCACAATTGTGATTACGCCTCCTCTTCGGTTTTCTCTGTTGGCCTGTATTAGGTTGAAGTTGTCTGGTATGGCTATGTGTGCTCTAGTCTTGTGGTTGTCTGATAGCCATGTTTCTGTGAGGAAAAGTGCATCTCTGTCTCCCTCACTTAGGAGGTTGTATATTTCTGTTTAGCCATAGATCTTACGTTTGGTAAGCTACAGTGCAGTTTTTCTATTTTCCCTTGTTGGCTGTTGTATATTCTTTCGGGTGTCCCTGCTGGTGTGGTATTTGTTGCGTTTCGTTTACTGGGGATTCTCTTCTGGATGGGGTTGTTTGTTGAGATTGTTCTTGTGTGTTCTGTCTCCTAGTTGAGTAGTCCATTTATGTGATGGCAGTGTTGCTTAGTTTTGGTTCATGCTGGTTGGTTGGCTGTGTGGTTGGCTGTTTGCATGTGGGCGCTTTATTCCAGTCTTTGGTAACGAAGTGCATGTTAATGGTTATGGACTCGAGTTTGTACCTCATTCTTATTCAGGTGGGGTTGCTGTGTTTTGCGTTTGGTATATTGGTTTGACGTCCCAGTGGGATCCAGTTTTATTTGGGGTTTTGCTTGTGGGTTATTTGCCAGTTGTCTGTTATCCATTGAGTTGGAGTCGTAGGTGGAGAGGCATCGAGATAAGTATTCTGTGTTTGCTCATTTCTTGGTCTGTATCCTTAGTCGTTTTAGTGGTATCCCTATAGGGTTCCTGGGATTTGTGAATTCTGGTTGGTAGCTTCCTTCCTGTTGGGTTATGGATTCCCTCCTGTTTCTGTTTTCGTTTCTTGCTACTTAATCTTTCTTGTATCGAGTCATGTCAGTATGTGTTATCGTTTGGGTTGTTTCTGATGTGGCTCTTCCGGCGGTGTCCTCTTGGGTCGGCAGCTTCCTGGTTCCCAGTTATACGTCCTCACTTTCAGGGTTTCCCCTATCCTCCATAGGGTTTGTGGTGTATTATTATTTTCGAGGGCAGGTGCCCTCGTGGATCGGTTATTTCCTTTTGGGTTGGTGTGGTCTGAGCATGCAGTGCTGTGTGGGACTCTGTTACACTGTGGTCCAGGCCTCTCTATATTTGTTGTGTTTTGTGCTTGAGTCGGATTCGCAGTGGTAAGGGCTCCTTGTGTTGTCCCAGAATTGCTTCACAGTGGTGAAGGCCTCTCAGTCGTAGTTGCTTTATTGATGGTGTTGTCTTCTCAGACGTGGAATTTCATTCTAGTCACTCCATGCTGGCTAACGGTGGCTCCCAGACGTGGAATTTCATTCTAGTCACCCCATGCTGGCTAACGGTGGCTCCCATTTCTCTGAGGTTGGGGTTTTGGGCTAGAGTTGGGTGCATCGGGTTGAGGGCTGTTCAACAGGGATCCTGTGTTAGGTTGTTGGTTGTGGGTGGACTTCCTTTAGGTCTGTCCTATGGAGCGGGGGGCCTACACTGCAGCGTAATTGGGAATAGTCGAGAGCTGTAGGGTTCGGGTCTTAGGACATGGCAGGAAATTGAGCTGTGGGTGAATGCAGTGTTAACAATATTCTGATAGCCTTGTTAGTCTTGTTAGGTCTTTTACAAATTAAAATCTTTGTGTCTGAGTGTCCGAAGGTTGTGTATAGACGCCCTAAAAAAGTGGTCTTGAAAACAATTTCTTATTACTCCTACGTCCCGTCCCCTTTCCTCCATACTTATGGGACATCTCTCCGTCCTGTGGGACGGGACCGGAGCACTTTGTAAAAAGCATCCAAAACATATTTTTTCAAAAATGTGTTCTTCCTCTCTTCGCCCATCAGTCCTTTTCTCTGCACGGTCGGGACTGGACGCACTTGCATCCGCGGAAGTTCTTCTGTTTATCACTCTCTGGCTCTCGCTAGCGGTTGTTTACTAGTCTGTATGTCTTTCAAGTTAGACTTTCCAGATTGTTCTTCGTGTCACCGTCGCTTCGCGAGGGCGGATCCCGATCCTCTTTGTTTAGAGTGTTTGGGTCCGGATCACCGTTGGGACTCCTGTTTTTACTGCGACTCCCTCTCATTCCGGGCACTTCAACGTCGGTTGGAGCGGTGGGAGGAGGTGTTCCGGTGAACGCCCCCCTCACATTTTCAAGAGTTCATCGACGAAAAGAAGAAACGCCCAGTAAGTTTTCTACTTTTCAGAGCACCCCGGCCGCGGGATACCTTTCCAGGTTCCTCGCGGACCGGGAGGGGCGTTGATCGCTCTGTTACCGGGGCTCGCCCTGAGGTGCCCGTTGGGCCTAATAATTCTACCAGAGTTTTCTCCGAGGGTCTCCGTAAGGGGCCTGTGGATATCGGGGCACGCCCCGAGGCACCTCCTGTGGGAGCTGTCTGTAGATTCAGTTCTACTGAGTCGTGGGATACCGGAGCTTGCTCTGAGGCCTCTCTGTTGGCTTCCCTTAAAAACAAAACCGGGGAGCGCCCCGAGGCCTTGGCTTGGCTTGCTGTTACCGGACGGATGTCTGAGGCCCGCGAAGACAAGGCTGTTACCGGACCGAGGTCCCTCGTTCAGAGGCTAAAGCTACCAACAGTTCTGAGAGGCCTGGCAAGGCCTTAGCGGTGAAGGCTGATTCTCACTGTTCCCGCTCTTGCGGCGACACCAGACCTGTTGAGGGGGCAAAGAAGAAAGTTTCTTCTTTTACCGGCAGTGCCGAGGTCCTTCCTTCGAAGGCTAATTTGGCAATTGTTAAGTCTCATAAACATTCCAGGCCTCATAGCACCGGCTCTGTCGAGGTTCCTTTTATTAAGGCTAAGATTAAGACTCCTGATCCATCGACGGGGACCCCTGCCTCGCTTCCTCACGTGCCGTAGTTCCCCTCAGATGAGGACAAAATGGCACCCGTTCCCGCCACGACCACGGTGGCCATTTTGGGTACTACCCCTACAACTACACCATCGGCCCCTGGTGTAGGGTTCGGTCCCTCTGATGAACATAGAGTCCCCTGTGCGCATCCTTATCGTTCAGTTTACGATTGGAATGCCCGGATGCCTCTTCCGCACAGTGTATCGTTGCAAGCGGGGTCAGCACCTTTGATTTACGTGGATACGTCGGCGGAGGGGCCTGTCTGGCACCCGTCCCCGTTACGTCCCTGGATTTGTCCACCTCATGCAAGGCCTCCTCAGGTGCCGAAACAGTCTCCAGAGGACGCCTTTTTTGGTAAATTCCAAACGCATATGCGTTCTGACCCCATGAGGGAGTATTTCAAAGGGCTTTTCAGGGAGATATGTCCGATCAGGACAACAAGGACCTTCCCCGCTCTATCAGAGCTTTTCATGACTGGGTACTGGACATGATGAGTTTCTTAGATGTTCCAGTGCCCGAGGCACCAGCTCCTCAGGAGGGCGTGCTTTCTGGGGCATTCACCCAGTCTCCTTTGGAGCGCACCGGCCTGTTCTTGCAGAAGGACGTTCTGGCCGAGGTCCGCAGAGTCTGGCAAAAGCCACACTCTGGACTTTTTGTCAATAAGAAAATTGACGCGCGATATAGCTTTGTCGTCTTGCCCGCCCCCCTCCTCCACGGTATTGGCTGCGGCCACTTTGCAGTCCAGACCTGCAGCATCCTCTTCCACGACGGCTGCTCAGGTGCTGGGAAAGGAGGACAAGCTCCTCGACTCCCTCTGGAGGAAAATCTTCGCAAATTCAACCTTGGAGCTCAGGGAGGCTAATGCAGAATTGGTATTAGCGGGAGCTAACATGCGGATGTGGAAAGGTCTGTCGGAGTTTGAGGAGTTTATTCCGGTCGAGAAATTGGAAGACTTCAAGGGAGGTCTTTCCGATGCCAAGGTCTTAGCCCAGGATCTCCTGGAGGCTGCTGTTCACCATGTAGGCAGCTCTGCACGGGGCACTATGCTAGGGGTTGACACTTCACGGCAAGCGTGGCTGCATGCTACTAAGTTTTCTAAAGAAGTGCAGGACAAGGTGTTGGACCTTCCGTTCGATGGGAAAGAGCTTTTCCATTCTACAACGGACGGGGAGCTCACCAAGACGAAGGACAGCACTCAGACAGCTAAGTCCTTGTCGGTTCTGGTTAAGGCCCCGTTCAAAGCACAGAGACCCCTGGCGCAGAACCGACCTTCTTCTGGTTTCAAGGGTTTCCTTGACTGCAAATCTCGCAGGGGGGATTCCTCTGTAGGGAACAACCGCCGTAGGCAACAACATACACGGTTTTTCTCCCGCTCCTCAGCCTCCTCCTCAGGTTCAGGTGGCAACACCACCGATAAAGCTCCAAAATGAGGGTTTGATGCGCTCGCATGAGATCCCGGTGGGAGGACACATTGCGTCTCATTGGGAGGCGTGGCAGACCATCACCGAAGACAGATGGGTCTTGTCAGTCGCTCGGGAGGGCTTCCGCTTACCTCTACCCCCTACCCCACCCTGCAACCCTCCTTTCCAGCTGTCGGGATCGCCCTCCCTGTACGCCGAGGTGCAGAAACTGCCGTCCCTCAGAGCGGTGGAGCCCGTTCCCCTTGGGGAACGAGGGGAGGGCTTCTTCTCCCGACTGTTTACGGTGCCCAAGCCCAACCAGGCTGGCCTGCGCACCATCCTAGACCTTTCCCAGTTCAATCTTTTCCTACCCCAAGAGAAATTCAAGATGATCACGCCCGGCCAGATTCGCTCCTTCTTGCAGATGGGCGACTGGCTCAGCGTTGTGGATCTTGAGGATGCATACATGCATATCCTGATTTGGAACCCACACAGGAGATATCTCTGCTTCTCTTTGGGACAGGAGCACTTCCAGTTTCGAGTGCTTCCTTTTGGCCTCAGCTCGGCACTGCGTGTCTTTACGAAGATGCCGGTGATTGCGGCCTATCTTCGTCTCCAGGGTATTCATGTGTATCCATATTTGGACGACTGGCTCTTACGCAGCCCTTGTCCGCTGGCAGCAGCGGGCAATCTTCAGTCTCTCCTTCAACTCCTGTTCCATCTTGGGCTGTCGGTGAACTGGCGGAAATCCTCCATGACAGTCTCGCAGGACCTGATCTTCCTGGGGTTTCGCTGGAACACGATCGACTGCAGAGTGTACCTGACCGGGGACTGAATGGCGGATCTGTTAGCCACGTGTCAGATGTTTGCGCACTCGGAGAGCATGTCGGCCTGGTGGTTCCAGAGACTTTTGGGCCTCATGGCCTTGTGCGTGCTGGCTCTTCCTCTTGCTCATCTCAAGATGAGACGGACCCAGATGGCTCTTTGGAGTTCCTGGCGTCAGGCGGTGGACCCGGGTTCCAATGCAGATAATGATTCCGGTTTCCATGAGAGGTGACCTGGATTGGTGGTCGTCTCTCAGCAACCTGTCAGGGGGCGCGGGGTTTCAGGACCCAGCCCCTACGGTGACGATCACGATGGACTCCTCCCTTCAGGGGTGGGGCGCGACGTTAGAGCTTCTTCAGGTCTCAGACCTTTGGTCACTGCAAGACAAGCATTTGGAGCTTCTGGCGATTTTCCTAGCACTCAAGGTGTTCAGACCACTCATTGTCAACAAGGTGGTCCGCATACGCACAGACAATGTGGTGTCGATGTATTACATCAACAAGCAGGGGGGAACAAAGTCTCCCCCCCCCTCGTAGACCTGTCCATTCAGATTTGGGAGTGGGCTGTGCTTCATGGTGTCTGGCTGCTGGCAGTGCACATTCCGGGCCAGCTGAATGTTACAGCGGATGCCCTCAGCCGGCGGACAGTGGTCAGTTACGAGTGAGAGCTGAAGGCGGAGGTCCTCGCGTGGATTTTCTCACGTTGGGGCACACCGGAGGTGGACCTCTTCGCTATGACAGCGAACAAGAAGCTTCCTCTGTATGCCTCCAGAGGGGGGCTGGGAGCCTCCTCTCTGGGGGATGCTCTAGAGATTCCATGGCACAACATGAGAGCTTACGCCTTCCCGCCTCTGCCTCTAGTCCATCGGGCAATTTGGAAGCTGAAGAACTCTGTGAACTGTTCCCTTCTGCTCATAGCCCCGTGGTGGCCGGCCAGGTTTTGGTTCTCGGAACTTCAACCCCTGTCGGTGTATCCGCCGATTCGGTTGCCAGTGACCCCTGATCTGCTCCATCAAGGGGAACAGCAGATGTGGCATCCCTCCCCACAATCGCTCAGCTTGGCGGCATGGTGATGGGGTTCAAGTCCTTAGAGCATCTTAATCTGTCTTCGGATATTATGCGTATTATCCAAGCAGCAAGGAAATCCTCTACCAGATCCCAATACAGAAGTAAGTGGCTCAGGTTCTGTCATTGGTGCTTGGAGAAGCAGTTGGATCCGAGGGTGGCTACGATTGACAGGGTGTTCATGTTCTGTCATGCAGAACCTACCTTTCAGCGGTTTCCGCTTACCTGTCTACAGATCAATGCTCTTATTCTTTGAGTAATCCTGTGGTTAAGAGGCATTTTGCAGGCTTGACACACCTCTACCCTCCGGTTCGTAATCCGCACCTGCCGTGGGACCTAAATGTAGTCCCGACGGCGTTGTGCCATAAGCCTTTTGAACCAATGGCAACGGTGGACCTCAAGTACATATACTGGAAGGTGTCCTTTCTGGTTGCCGTTACGTCAGCGAGGAGAGTAAGTGAGCTCCAGGCCTTGTCAGTGGAGCATCCCTTCTTAGTTTTTCACAAGGATAAAGTAGTCCTGCGTACAAACCCGGCCTTTCTGCCAAAGGTAGTGACTGAATTCCACATAAATCAGTCTATATCCCTACCGGTATTTTTTCCAAGCCCTGATTCAGAGGCGGAAAGGGTTCTGCATTGTCTTGATGTAAAGAGGGCTCTTAAGTTCTACCTTGACAAGACTTCAGAGCTTAGGTCTTCTTCTCAATTGTTTGTGACCTTTGGTAACCCTCAGGGTAAGCAGGCGTCTAAAGCGACTATTTCTAGATGGGTCACGGCCTGCATTACGGAGTCTTTCACCGTCCAAGGGCTGAAACCTCCTAAAGGTATTCATGCACACCTGGTGCGCGGCAAGGCAGCTGCGGTTGCTTTTCAGAAATATGTCCCCTGGGAGTCCATTGCTAGGGCAGCTACTTGGGCCTCCCCATCGGCTTTTTGTAAGCATTATTGTCTGGACGTGAGCTTGAGAACTGATGCTTAGTTTG
Organism: Ambystoma mexicanum; assembly: GCF_040938575.1. Taxonomy (NCBI): domain Eukaryota; kingdom Metazoa; phylum Chordata; class Amphibia; order Caudata; family Ambystomatidae; genus Ambystoma; species Ambystoma mexicanum. Next base: position 1,509,313,686 of record NC_090931.1, on the reverse strand, counting down.
GTCAGGCTGTGCTGAAGAACCTTTTCCAGTAAGGGGTATTTCCATCCACCCGTAGTTCCTGTTAAGAGTGCTTGGGAATCTCCCATAAGTATGGAGAAAAGGGGACGGGACGTAGGAGTATTACCAGGTTACTCACCGTAGTGACCACCTTACTCCTAGTCCATAGTCCCCTTTCCTCCATACGCCCGCCCGCCGTCCCCTCTAATAAGGTTCCTCTGTTATGACTAATAGGTCTCTGACCTGGCGACAGAAAAGGACTGATGGGCGATGTGCGGGGCGGAGCCGAGATGGGCGGGGCTACGGCCGCGTGTCAGGCCCTGCATAGAAAGAGAGGAAAATATTTGTTTTGGATGCTTTTTACAAAGTGCTCCGGTCCCGTCCCACACTACGGAGAGATGTCCCATAAGTATGGAGGAAAGGTGACTATGGACTCGGAGTAAGGTGGTCACTACGGTGAGTAACCTGGTCATTTATTTTTATTTACTTTATTTATCTTTTTATAATGCGCCAGAGCCCGCAGGCATTAGGGCGCGAAAAGATTTGCCAAGCAAAGAGATCACAAAAAAGGTGAAAGAGAGGTGAGTTGACTTTATTTAAACAAAATTGTCTTCAGGCATGTCCTAAAAGTGTGCAAATCTGGAATCCTCCTTAATTCCACAGGCAGTTTATTCCATATAACCGCTGCTAGTACTGGAAAAGAGCGACCACTGCCCCTGACTCTTTTAGTACGGGGACAATGGAGGAGCATGGTGTTGCTTAATCTAGTAGTCCTCATCGATTGTTTAAATTGGATACTATCCCGAAGATATATCAGGGTTAGACATTTGTGAGTGATACACTAATTTTAAAAGTGATCCTCTCATCAATGGCCAGCCAATGAAGATCTCTTCTATGTTAATTTACAGGAACCCTTCTTGGGATACTTTTAACAATGCAGACTGCATCATTTTGCAGTACCTGCATCCTATTGATGCACCTCTTGTCTGCCCCTGCCAGAATAGCGTTGCAATAGTCCATCCTTTGCATAAGCATTACCCTCGCTAATGTGATGCAGTTAGCTTGAGAGAGAAAAGGCTTGATTAACCTAAGTAGCCTGAGATGGTATTGCACTTTCCTTACAATGCTACTAGTGTGGGCTTCTGCACCAAGCGAAGATTCAATTATAATACCCAATGTTTTGACTTCAGTGGATGTACAAATCTTGTGGTTTTCAATAAGAAAACCTGCATATTCCTTATTCAACTTCACTCGTGACTGAGTGGACCCAAACATTTGAAACTCTGTCTTGGATCCATTTATGGATAGTCCATTTTACATCATCCAGACCTTAATAGATTCATAAACACGCAAAACTTCCTCTGAGTCCTTGCTATAGTCTCCACTTAATTCCATGACGAGCTGGGTATCATCTGCGTAGTAAGTAAAGCAGATACCCAGCTCGTCTAGTAGATCACAGAGTGGTCGACAGAACACGTTAAAAAGTGCTGGGGACAAACATGCCCCTTGTGGAACTCCGCAATCTATATGTTCAACTCAGAGCTTTCCTCTCCTCAATGGATTTTAGACATCCTATTACTAAGGAATGAGTCCACCCACTTTTGGTTACTGTTTCTGAACAATGCCCCACCTCTTTAAGCCTTCTTATTAAGAAATTGTGGTTCACCAAGTCGAAGGCTGCTTATAGGTCCAATAGCTTCAGCAGCCCTGACTTGCTGTTATCCACAATAGCCAACATCCTGTCTGGCGATCTATCAGGGCACTTTCAATGCCATGGTGGGCTGTGAAACCTGACTATTTTTCATGAAGTAACCCGCTAGTCCCCAGATTTTCCAGAAGCTGCATAGCCATTTTATCAATAATTCTGAGTAAAAACAGTACGTTGGTAATAGGTTTCAAATTATTGTAATTCTGATGGTCTTGTCCTGGCTTTTTCGACAATGGTGTAACCACCACCCTTTTGCAGCAATCGGGAACTTCAAAGTATTCAAAGGTTCTTAAAGGGACCTTATGGTTAGAATGTAAAACAAAACCCCAAAATGTTGCCTGTTCTAGTTTCTAAACCAACCATAAATGTCAACTGCCATTGTAAGACAATCATAATTAGGCCACTGCCATGCACTGTTCCTGACATCTCTTGGTGTGTTGATTGACATGGGACATTTGGTCTTCAGTTTAATTTGTACAGTTTCTGGGATTTTTTATTTTGTGGGTTGTCGCTCCCAGTCAATTTAAATAGATACTAACTCCACTTGGGTACTCCTCTTTATCTTTTGCTATTTTGCATTGCTCAAGTCCTCGTTAGTTTATGTACATGCTGTTTGCATCATTGGTATATGTGGTGTCATGAGTAGTGCATGTCAAGTTATTCTGCCATCATGCGCCCCACCTAAAGTCCTGGGTCAACCAGGTAAAACCTTTGCTATTTCTCTGCACTACTAGGAAAAACGGGGAGGATGGGGTTGTGGCGCTCAACGTGAAGGGTAAAAAAAAAGCGCCTTCTGCCCATTCATCCCTGCATAAAGCCTTTAACAAAATTCTCTTTCTGAAGGTGAGAGGTTTCAAAAGCATGGTATGAGAAGTTCTGAACTAACTGCCTAATAATCTGTAAACCCTAAAAACAATGCAGGCCATTTCAACATGTCTATCGACCCTAAGAGACATTTAGTAGGGTCCATAGACAATTCCATATATTATTATGGTATTATTGAGCGTGGACCTAGATTCTAAAAGCACCGTGCTTTAAAGAGGTATACAACAGTACAGATGACTTGCACCTTGAAACACATTAGTGTTTCAAGGATAGGGGAGGATAGCTCAGGGGCAACATGCTCACCTTGGAAGCGAGACGACACGGAGCATCACAGGTTCGATCCCTGGGTCCGCGCTTAGAAACCTCTGGATGTTACGTGCGTTATAAATAACCTATCATATCATTATCATATCATTGTTTCTGATGCTAGTTAATCTGCTTAGAATCACATGCTGTGCATATGGTCCAACATCCAGTGGTAACCGCGGAGTATTGCATCTTGTCTTTCGGGGACCGAAAGGGGACGTCGGCATAGGCGTGTCTGAAACACTATCCCTATCGTGACGTGTGTAGTACCCAAAATCCCTCACGCGCCGAGGTCCCTCAGATTGTTTTTTTCCGCCCAGCTAACTGGTCGCCCTAAGCGGAGCTCTTCATGAGACATTGTTTATCTTACCTAATTGTCATATCCCCGTTAAGTCACTTCGCCATCAAGAACATCATCAACGACGACTTCGGGGAGAACGTCTACGGCTGTGGATTCCGACGCCAAAAAATCCGGCGTGGGGAGTTCCACGTGGTCGGGCCTTCCGGCCGACCCATACAGTAGGGAGAGTGGGCTCGGGGTTTGCCATACTGTTACTATGTCTTTCCTCTTTTCCACTGCTTTCCTTTTTGGTCTGGTCATCCTTTCCTTCTGCTATGGAGAAGACTCCATTTAGATTCCGCCCTGTATGCAGAGTCAGGTATCCGTGGAAAGATGAGCACACGTCGTGTAACGCTTGTCTCCCCCTAGAGCACGATGAGAAGCGGTGTTCGGCGTGTAAACTCCTTAAGCCTAAAACGCTTAGGGAGCGCCGGTTAAAGCGATGGGCTGCGTACGGAATGTCACGCGTGGAGCCTCCCTCCCCTGCCGCGACACCAGCCGAAAGTGACGGGGGTACGTCGGATGACCAAACGTCCAACGCGGACGTTATCGACCTTGAGGCGGACATTTCTAGTGCCGCCACGCCCGTCCCCGACCCTTCCAGGCTCAACTCCGGTCTTGCTACAGGGACCACACCCGACAACAGGGGCGTACAATCGCACCGCACAAAGCACACAACCCAAACGCCCTCCTCAACTACTTCGTCGAAGAAGGCGAAAGCGCCAGCGGGTACGCCGAATTTTTCGACGGCACCCACGGATTGGTCTGATCCGAAGCCTGCAGCGCATGACGGCTGGGCAGAGTAAACATAATAAGGGCGCTACCCCCCCAAACTACATGCGCCGAAGTTTCCGTACAAGAAACTTCGACGGCTTCAAAGGACCGTACAGGCCTGAAATCTTCGAGTAGGCCTCTACCCGATAAGCCATCCGCAGGCCCTGCTGTAGCCGCGTAAGAAGTTTCCACTGCCGCCGCATCTTCGGAGGCTTTGTCTCTCGAAGATTCGGTGTCTATTCGTGAGAGTGTCAACAGGATCGCTACGGCGGTGGGCCTAGTACCGGTTCCATCCAAAGTTATGGGCCAGTCCGCCGAAAAGTTTTCCATGGATTTGGAAGACGAACCCGATGATACTTACGAGGATAGCCAAGTACCCCTCTCAAGTACCTTGAGGAGATCCTCTCAACACCGTAGTACAGAGATCACAATCCCTACTCAGGTTGGCCCATTTAGGTCATCCAAATGGACCCCCGAACAATTCGAGGGGTGCATGGACCGGCTGGAACAATTTTTCAGAGCGTCCGATCAACCTCTGTCGAAAAAGGCTTGGGTAGACCCTACTCCTCAATTACAAGAAGATGCCCAACCTCTACCTGATTATCAGGAAGATGTCCAGATGGACACGTATAAGGACATCTATACAGAAGAAGAGTCCTCTTTTCTGGATAATTATGAGGGAGATCAAGAGACTACGGACAACTGGGAGGACACCCATTAGGACAAACACAATTCTGATATCGTTTGCCTTGATTCTCCCCCGTCCACCCCGGTTCAACAGGCCTCCCCGGTGTTTGACCAAATGTCCTTCAACACCATGCTGAAAAAGGCAGCAGAATTTTTTTAAATTGCCACGCTTGAAGCCTTGCCTGAACAGGATTTTGCGGAGGACATCATAAATGAAAAACCTCCGGCAAGCCAGTCGATACCTCTTTTAAGCTCGGTGAAAAGACGGTTGGCTCCATCATTACTCACGCCCGCTCAAACTAGGGCTGTGAACCCAAGGGTCGAAAAACTCTTCCGACCCGCTCTATATTAAGGGACATGCTGTCCCGGACTCGCTGGTGGTGACCAAAACTCGCAAGAGAGCAGGGGTTCCCCTTGCCACGGGAGAGTCACCCCCGGACAAGGAGTCTAAAAGGCTGTATGCCTTGGGCAAACGGGTTACGACAGCGGCGGCTTATACCGTCCGCATTGCTAATAACACAACGTTATTAGCTAGCTATGTCGACGCCCAATGGAACCTACTCAAGGAAGGCCTTCAAGAGGTTCCAGAACCAACCAGAGGCAAGCTTCTCGCCATTGTCTCGGAAGGAAAACTTGCCAATCAAAATGTGGTAAAGAATACCTTGGACTCCGCAGAGACAGCAGACAGGTCTCTTGCACAAGGGACTCTCCTAAAGAGGCACTCATGGCTGCGCACGTCGGGCTTCAGATCTGAGACCCAAGCTTCAATTATTAACAAACCCATCGAAGAGGCCAACCTCTTCGGGAAGGCGGTAGATGATGCGTTGGAGACGGCCAAAAAGGAGCATGAGACTATTAAGTCGTTGCACCAAATTTCACAGAAACCCTCTGGCCAGAGGGGCAATAATTCCTGACGTTCATTTCGAGGTCAGGCACGCACCGCTTCAAACAACTTTGGCACGGGCAACTTCAACGCAAACCAACAGACTTCAAACCCCACTTACTACCCCCAGAGGGGTCAGAAGCGCGGAAAGAATAGAGGCAGAGGCTCCAATGCCAGAGGAGCGTCAACCTCAGGTCAGAAATGACCACCAAGTCCAGGTCCCCTCCCATGTCTCCCCGGTCGGGGGGCGATTATCTTTCCTCAAGGCATGGGAGGGGATAACGTCAGACCAGTGGGTCTTAAAGACGCTCGCCCACGGTTACTGCGTGGAATTCGCCCGACCTCCACAGTTCAGACCGCCGAAACATCGACGCCTTTCACCGGAACATCTGCAGATCCTGATCCAAGAGGTGGAAGCGCTGCTGGGAAAGGACGCCATAGAAGCCGTCCCGATTCTTCAGGTAAACGAGGGTATCTATTCAGTGTACTTCCTTGTACCCAAAAAGGATTTCACCATGCGTCCTGTTCTAGACCTGCGCCCAGCGAACAAGTCCATAAAGCCCCAAAGGTTTTGCATGGTAACACTGCAAGAGGTCATCCCATTGCTGAAACAGTGGGACTTCATGACAACATTGAATATGAAAGATGCATACTTTCATATTTCAATGCTGCCAGCGCACAGAAAATTCCTAAGGTTCGTGATTCAGGACAAACACTACCAGTTCAAGGTACTCCCCTTCGGCATAGCCTCGGCGCCAAGGGTGTTTACCAAGGTCCTGGCAGTGGCAGCGGCACACCTGCGCAGACTTGCAGTTCCAGTTTACCCTTACCTCGACGATTGGCTCATCACGGGGGACTCGTTCGACGTTTGTTTTTCGAACACCCAAAAAACAGTGGACCTACTGTTCAGTCTGGGATTTTCTATCAACAAAAATAAATCCAGCCTAGTCCCAAGTCAGGTAAAACAGTTCCTGGGGGCTCTAATTCTTACGGAAGACGGTTTAGTCTTCCCTTCCAGCGAGAGGGTTCAGAACATGCTCTCTCAGGTTCCTCAGTATGTGGCCAATCGAGAGGTGACGGTACGCAAAGCTATGCGTTTGCTACGAATGATGGCGTCCTGCATATACTTGGTTCCCCACGCGCGGCTGCGCATGCGTCCCATGCAAGAGTGGCTCAACAGCCAGTGGTGTCAGGCCAGCGGACAACGGGAAGATCTGTTAGTTGTCTCGCCAGCCCTCGTTCTCTCTCTGCAGTGGTGGTCGAGGGAAAACCTCCTGAAGGGGAAAACCTTCACCACCCCTGCAGTAGAAGCCACTCTCACAACAGACGCATCTCTCACAGGGTTGGGGGCTCACCTGCTTCAGCAGACAGCGCACAGAGTTTGGTCCCCTCAGGTAGCGTCCAATCATATAAACCTACTGGAGCTACTAGCAGTGTTCAAATCATTGAAAGCCTTTCAGAAGCAACTGCAAGGGAAGACGGTGCTGGTCCTAACCGACAGCACGACAGCAATGTATTACCTGAACAAACAGGGGGGCACTCACTCTCCAGGGCTATCCAAGCTGTCCCAAAACATCTGGATATGGGCTCTCAGACACAAGATGTTCCTGATATCCCAACATGTTCCAGGGGAACTCAATCTTCTGGCAGACGTACCTAGCAGAGATTTTCCTCTGCCAGAAGAATACGAATGGCGACTGCACGAAGACATTGTCTCCAACGTCTTCGCAGAATGGGGATTTCCAGAGATCGGCCTCTTCGCAACTCAGGAGAACGCCCAATGCCAAGACCACGCCTCCAGGTACCCCCAGAACCGATCCAAGGGGAACGGTCTCTGGATAACTTGGTCGGGGAAATTTGTCTACGCTTTTCCCCCCCGACTCCCCTTCTCAACAAGATAGTGCACAAGATGCATCAGGAACCAGTCACCATGATTCTGGTGGCTCCCATGTGGGCCCGCCAACCTTGGTTCGCGCACCTGATGGAAATGTCCCTCTCCCCACCAGTCAAGCTGCCCTGCCCGTACAACATGTTGTCTCAGGACAGGGGGGAGACACTGCACCCATGCCCACAAACTCTGAACTTAGTAGCCTGGCTCCTGAAGTCATAGAGTTTGGACATCTGCAACTCCCTCAAAGATGCATGGACATACTGAGGGAGGCAAGAAAGCCTAACACACGTTATTGCTATGCCAGCAAATGGAAGCGTTTTGTTATTTGGTGCAGTTCCAAGGGCGTCAATCCCATCGATTGCTCGCCTTCACACATTGTGCTTTATCTAACCCATTTGTTAGACTCTGGGTTAGCCTTTAATTCCTTAAAGGTTCACCTAGCTGCGTTGTCAGCCTACACCACGTCACAGCAGAAGGTGTTGTGGTGGAAGATACCTGTAATTAAGGCCTTTATGGAAGGGGTTAAGAGAATCTATCCTCCTATCACTCACCCAGCTCCTGGGTGGGATCTAAATGTGGTTTTGACTAGGCTCATGGGGCCCCCTTTTGAGCCTATGCATAAAGCAAGTCTGAAAGACCTGACTTACAAGACAGCCTTTCTAATAGCTATCACTTCTATCAGAAGAGTTAGCGAACTACAGGCCCTCTCTGTTGTGGACCCCTTTGTTACAATCCACAAGGATAAGGTAGTTCTGCACACACACCCCAGGTTTGCGCCGAAATTTATTTCAAAGTTCCATGTGAACCAGTCAGTAGAACTACCCACGTTCTTCCAGAGTCCTACTAACATGGACCAAAGAAGCCTTCACACACTAGATGCGCGCAGGGCAGTCATGTTCTACATGGATAGAACTAAACCACTGAGGAAAACTAAACAATTCTTTGTTTCAGTGGCAGCTGGTAGAGAAGGGGACCCTGTCTCTAAATCAGCAATATCAAGGTGGATTGTCAAATGCATCACTCTATGTTACACTCTTGCAAAGAGAGAACTGCCCTTCAAGCCTAGAGCACATTCTACTCGAGGCACTGAGGCATCCATAGCATTCATTGCAAATGTTCCTCTAGAGTCCATTTGCAAAGCGGCAACCTGGAGTTCTGTACACACCTTTACAAAACACTATTGCCTAGACAATCATTCTAGGTCGGATTCGCAGGTGGGACAAGCAGTACTAAGACCTCTTTTTTCTACTGTTCCTTCTCACAACCCACCTCCACTCCGGGTACTGCTCGCTAGTGTATGCACAGCATGTGATTCTAAGCAGATTAACAAACATCAGAAGACAATGCATTACTTACCGTAAAAGCATTTCTGATGGTTGTATCTGCTTAGATTCACATGCGCCCTCCCTGCCTCCCCGCTCGGGGTGGAAGGAACATAGACTTCTTACTACTTTCTCTCTTCATGTATTCACTCACTTAGCCTTGGGCTCCCTCTTGGTAGAAAAAATACAATCGGAGGGACCTCGGCGCGTGAGGGATTTTGGGTACTACACACGTAACGATAGGGATAGTGTTTCAGACACGCCTATGCCGACGTCCCCTTTCGGTCCCCGAAAGACAAGATGCAATACCCCGCGGTTACCACTGGATGTCGGACCATATGCACAGCATGTGAATCTAAGCAGATACAATCATCAGAAATGCTTTTACGGTAAGTAATGCATGTCGTGTAGGAGCGTTATAAAAACCCAATAAATAAATAATAAATGGAGCACTTTTCAGAGGTAAAACCAGGACAGATATTACAGCGGGAAGGTAGGATACATAGCGGCACAGCGGTCTTTAGTGTTCTTTAGGTGCCCTTTTATCACTCAGAAAGTACATTCACCCGAAATGATCCAAAGAATGATGCTTTAACGTAGTATAACAGTTTGTACTCAGCAACTTGCACTTTCATGGCAAAAAGAATAACAATTGGATACATTCACATGTTTGGGACACCAAAGGAACATATACATAAAATGGGTATACATTCGGACAGACAAGACACAGTTAACTGAGCCTCAGAGTAGGAAACCCTTTGGATTGGGTCAGAGCAACACAATGTGTAGGCTACGCATACATGGATATGAGTGGTTGAAAGTATCAGGAGGGATTCCAAGATGGCGGCCGAGCCGGGTAGACGTGCGTGAGCGCAGCACCTTCCCCCAGCTCGGGCCGCAATAACAAAAAATACAATAAAGCAGACAAATGACCCTCCGGAGCTTATTGTAACGCTCACCTGATTCCCACGGAGGCGCAGGTCTGGCTTCGAGTGCTGATGCTTCTTCAATGGTGAAGCGCAGGACTCTGAAGATGGACAGGAAGGGCCCTCTACTCTGGCTTCTCCGGCTTGCACGAATATTCCCCTGTGCGTGAAAAGGGAGTATTACCTACTGACTGAGTTATGCTCAAGCCTCCCACTCTCTTCCAACCCTCCACAATACCCTTCCACGATTCCCCGTGAAGTCTCACCTTAGGGTCAGGAAGGATGAGCTCTCCATCCTGCTTCTGATGCAGGGGCGCGTTGAAACCCAGTTACTTCACTGGATTGAGGATTGATGGGAGTTCAGGTAAGCTTGACTTTTCAGGTAAGGCTCTGTAAAAGTTCAGTTGCAAGTTCAAAAGTCCAAGCTTAATAATAATGTTCATTGTCTTTTTGCAGCAAGCGCTAATGCTTATGTCTTTTTTCCCCTTAGGGGCCGGGGTTCGGAATGCCGGAGATATGGCGCCGACCCGAAGTGAAACGTGCAGTTCCAGTTCCAGTAAATGACAGGTTAGTTCTGGATGAGCACTCGGGAACTGTCTTTGCATATGCTCATTCAATGTCTTTGTCTTTTTTCCCCATAGGGGCCGGGGTCCGGAACATGCCTGGAAGCGGCAAGACCCGAAATGAAATGGGAATGACCCAACAGGTAAGTCTTATTCCCTTCCTTCTCTCACCTCTTATTCTTGTCTTTTTCTCTAGGCTCTGGGAAGTGGCTGTGTATCCGGATGATCGCTGCTGAAGATGGTGGAACCCAGGAAAGGTGAGTGTAATGCAGCGCTGCAGCGATCGTAACGAAATGCTTTTAAAAATAATGTCTTCCCTTTCAGGATAGTCGGTGATGTCTCCGTGGTGCAGATTTAGCTGGTAAGGTCTCTTGTCTCCCTTTGCAGGTGACCCAGGATGCTGACAGGTGTGGCTGAAGTCCAGATGCAGGAGCTGACACGGTGAGCGTCCAGCTGCGAGGAGCAGAACAACGCGAAGCGTGAGTTGCTGATCGGGTGTGGTTTTAAATAGCTTTGGAAGAAGTTCCAAAAGTGTATCCTTCCTCCGATCAGGTATGTATCCTTCCCCGACCACACCCGGGTGGAAAGTAATCCCACAGGTAAAGTAGTTCCATTCAGGCCTCAAGAGGGCCTGGATGTGGCAGCATGGTCTGCATCAGGTAAGTGCACATTAAAACACTTGAACACATGTCTAGCTTTATGAGCCTGGCGCCTAAGGCGCCAGGACAGGGGTCCAACATGAGCCTGGCGCCTAAGGCGCCAGGACTGCATCCAAAGGGCCCCATCTTGGGCCCGCTGGCACTCCCCTGGGGGAAATGATGCCTGCCTCTGGGGTTGCTGGGTCGGACCTGGCTCCTTGGAGGTAGGCATCATGACAGTACCCCCCCTCAAGGCCCCTCCCAAGGTTCTTCCCTCCGGGGGTTTTGGCTTGTTCGGAAATCTCCGGTGAAACCTTTGTACTAATCGAGGTGCGTGGACATGGTTACTAGGCTCCCACGATCTCTCCTGAGGTCCATATCCCTTCCAGTCAACAAGATAGAAGAGTTTCGACTTTACTACCTTGGAGTCTAAAATGTCTTTAACTTCGAATTCTAATTCCCCTTCTATTTGAACTGGATCTGGAGGCTTGGACAATCGGGTTCCTGGTTGTACGGGCTTCAAAAGTGATGCATGAAAAACTGGATGTATACGCATGTTGGATGGTAGATCCAGTTTAAAGGCCACTGGGTTGATTATAGCCTTGATGGGATAAGGTCCTATGAATCTGGGATTGAAGGTTCGCGGGCCCTTGAGGGATAAGTGTTTAGTTGCTAGCCATACCTGGTCTCCTACTTGGTAAGGCGGAGTTTTACTCCGGTGCAAATCTGCGTTTTCTTTATACTTTTTCTTGGCTTGCTGTAAATTAGTTGCAGCTTCTTTGAAGGCTCGGGTTATTGTGGAATGCAGATGATTTACTGCGGGCATTTCCAGGGTCAGAGGTGGATCTAGGTCAGAGGTCCGAGGATGGTGACCATACAAAGTATAAAAGGGGGTTTGTCCGGTTCCAGAATGCACTGAATTGTTGTATGCATATTCTGCGATCCAAAGGATGTCTTTCCAATTTAACTCGGATTGGTGTAACATGCACCGAAGATATTGCTCGAGAGTCTGATTGGTTCTCTCGGTTTGTCCGTCGGTCTAGGGGTGGTGGCTGGTGGATAACCGCACATCTATTTGTGCTAGTTGCCAACACTTCTTCCAAAAATGGGAGATAAATTGACTTCCACGATCCGAGACTAATATGGAAGGGAAACCATGTATGCGAACTACATTCTCCAGGAATTCCTTGGCCAAGGTGGAAGCAGAAGGCAAACCCTTTAAAGGGATAAAGTGGGCCATTTTGGTGAATAGGTCCACAATTACAAGGATTGTGTTGTAACCAGCACAAGGAGGCAGGTCGGTTATAAAGTCCATTGACAGGGTGTGCCATGGCGCCGGTGGAATATCCAAGGGTTGAAGTAGGCCGGCTGGCCTTTTCTTTTGAGCCTTGTTTTGGGCGCAAATTCCGCAAGACAGAACAAAAGACTTTATGTCTTTTCTCCAAGAAGGCCACCAGAAGAGACGTTTAATTTTTTCCTCCGTTTTAGCGATACCAGGATGTCCTTCCATTAAAGATTCATGATGATGGGCAATAACAAGTTCTTGCAATTCTTTACTTGGCAGAAACAACCGCTCCTGGAAGTAGGGTAAGTCATCCTTAACGGTGTAATGAGGACCCTTCTGACTCCATTTCAGTAAGGTTGAAGAGTCTAGAAGTTGTTTTACTTGCGTTTGGATGTCCTCAATAGTGTGCAATGAGGTTAAGCCTAAGATTCTTTGTTCAGGTATGATGGGCACAGGTTCTAAGCTTGAATTAGGTTCTTCCATGCCAATCCGGGATAAGGCGTCCGCTTTTCCATTCTTGCAGCCAGGGCGATAGGTAATTACAAAATCAAATTCCGCAAAGAATAGAGCCCAGCGGAGTTGTTGTGAAGATTGAGCTTTGGCCGTTTTTAAATACTGTAAGTTTCTGTGGTCCGTAATTACGGTGATGGTGTGTCCTGCCCCGAGAAGGTAGTGACGCCAAGCCTTGAAAGCAGATTTGATGGCCAGTAACTCTTTATCGGTAATTGCGTAGTTGATTTCAGGAGGAGAAAATTTTCTGGACCAAAAGGCCACTGGGTGTAGTTGGTTAGTTTTTGGGTCTCTTTGCGACAGGACAGCTCCCATGGCCGAACTGGATGCATCGGTTTCCACTATGTACGGGAGATCTGGGTGCGGGTGCTTCAATACAGGTGCAGAGGTGAATTTGGTTTTCAGGTCCTGGAAGGCTTGTTCGGCCTCAAGAGTCCATTCGAAGCGTTTGTTTTTCTTTAGGAGAGCGGTGATGGGTTGGACTGTTCGGGAAAATTCTGGGATGAATCTTCGATAGGAATTGGCAAAGCCAAGCATGCTCTGAACTCCCTTCACCGAGCTTGGAGAAGGCCATTTGAGGATGGCGTCCACCTTTCGCGAGTCCATTCGGACTCCTTGAGGTGTCAGGATGAATCCGAGAAACTCCACTTCTGTGGTATGAAAAACGCATTTTTCGAGTTTTGCAAATAGTCTGTGCTGGCGCAGTTTCTCAAGAACTGCCCTAACATGTTTTCTGTGATCAGATTCTGAAGAAGAGTACACCAGGATGTCGTCAATGTAAACAATGACACAGACATCGATAAGTTCCCGAAGAACATCATTCATAAAGTACTGAAAGGCGGCAGGTGCATTGCACAAACCGAAGGGCATCACCTGATATTCGAAGAGCCCAAACTTGGTGCGGAATGCAGTCTTCCATTCGTCGCCTTCTTTTATGCGCACCAGGTGATAAGCTCCTCGGAGATCTAACTTGGTGTACACACAAGCGTCTTTCACCTGGTCGATAAGCTCAGGGATCAGGGGCAGAGGATAACGATTCTTAATCGTTATTTGATTTAGGGCGCGATAGTCTATACACGTTCTAAGGTCGCCTTCTTTTTTCGGCACGAAGAACAGAGCTGAAGAGACAGGAGACTTGGACGGGCGAATAAAACCATTGGCTAGGTACTGATCTAAATACTGACGCAAAGCAGGTTCTCTGGTTCCGTAAGAGCATAAATCCTACTACAAGGTAGTTGAGCATTGGGTACCAGATCGATTTGGCAATCATAAGACCGATGGGGAGGTAACGTGTTAGCCATTTCTTTCTGAAAAACGTCTTGGAATTCTTGGTATTCTGACGGTAGCTGTACAGGGGTGGAAGTTGCTGAGGCTAGACCCATAGCTGGATTTCTTGGATAACAAGTTGGTTCACAATCAGGAAAACTTATCTTCTTTGCTCGCCAGTCAATTCTGGGATTATGTGTTTCTAACCAAGGAATTCCAAGAATTACTTGAAATTGTGGGGCCTTGATCACATCAAACACGATTGCTTCCCGATGTCCATCCTGACCCACCAGTGTCACTTCAACAGTGGAATGCGTTACAGGCCCTGAGGCTATTTCGGTTCCATCTACTGTAGTAATGACATCTTGGGTTACTTTCGGGCGGAGAGGAAGCTTAATCCTGGAAGCCAATTCACGGTCTATGTAATTTCCAATAGTTCCACTGTCGATGTATGCTTTTATAGCATGCAACTGCTGAGGCTGTTTTGGGTCCACGAGCACCATTGGCATGACAAAATGCGAGGTCAAAGAGTTAGTTTTCAAGCTCGGCAAGCGGACCCCTACGCTTGCCGGGCTAGGTCGTTTCCCGAATCAGGTGTCACTAATTCGTTATCAGTAGCTCCAACCACCTTCTTAAGTGGTTTAACTGGACAATTTCGAAGAAAGTGACCGGAAGTCCCGCAATAAAGACAGAGTTGCATTTGCTGCCTTCTCTCTTGTTCTTTCTGCGTTAATGGTCCTTTAACACCACTGATTTGCATAGGTTCAGATACGTCGGTACTCTTGGAGTTAGCGTGGGTTTTGATCGGGTCTCGGTTTTCATACTTGAACCGATCTGCTTTTCTATTTTGAAGTCTGTGATCAAGTTGAAGCACCAAGTCAATGTAGTCTGCGCAGACCTGGGGTGGGTTTACTATCTGAGCTAGAACATCCTTAAGCTCTCCGCGCAGGCCTCGATGAAACAATGTGATCCTTTTGCTTTCTGGCCATCCAGTTTCTACAACCAGTCTGTTAAAGGTGGCTATGTAGGACAGAAGATCCTGATTACCTTGTCGTAAGGATAGCAGTTCGTTATCAAGGGCCTGTCCTTGAGAGTGTCGAGCGAACAATCTTTCCATGCTGGCCTGGAAGCCCTGAAAATTCTGGAGAATGGGATCATCCTGATTTACCAATGGAATAGACCAATCGGCAGCACTGCCACTGAGGTAAGATAGTATAAAGGCTACCTTGGTCTGGTCGTTAGGGAAGGCTCCGGGTCTGCATAGAAAGTGTAAACGACATTGGTTCATAAAGACGGCATATTTCTTGGGATCCCCCGCAAAACGTTCAGGCGGGGCCAAAGGCATGTGTCCAGGTAGATTAATTTGTACCGGGTTACTCAAACCCATTGATGTGGAAATGTCCCCGGAATTAGGTAAAGGAGTGTGCCCTGCCTGGGCCTGTAATAACCTTTTGGCTAGGTCATCTGTTCTTTCCTTGGATAAGATCAGTTCTCTTTTGAGAGCGTTAGTCTCCTGGCGGGCTGAGTGCACCTCTGCCTGTAATTCCCCCAAAAGCTGGGCCAGCTGGTCAGTCTCGGAAGTCTCCATAGCGCCCGGGTGGGAAATTGTGGGTAGGCTTCGCGTTCTGTAACGCTCACCTGATTCCCACGGAGGCGCAGGTCTGGCTTCGAGTGCTGATGCTTCTTCAATGGTGAAGCGCAGGACTCTGAAGATGGACAGGAAGGGCCCTCTACTCTGGCTTCTCCGGCTTGCACGAATATTCCCCTGTGCGTGAAAAGGGAGTATTACCTACTGACTGAGTTATGCTCAAGCCTCCCACTCTCTTCCAACCCTCCACGATACCCTTCCACGATTCCCCGTGAAGTCTCACCTTAGGGTCAGGAAGGATGAGCTCTCCATCCTGCTTCTGATGCAGGGGCGCGTTGAAACCCAGTTAATTCACTGGATTGAGGATTGATGGGAGTTCAGGTAAGCTTGACTATTCAGGTAAGGCTCTGTAAAAGTTCAGTTTCAAGTTCAAAAGTCCAAGCTTAATAATAATGTTCATTGTCTTTTTGCAGCAAGCGCTAATGCTTATGTCTTTTTTCCCCTTAGGGGCCGGGGTTCGGAATGCCGGAGATATGGCGCCGACCCGAAGTGAAACGTGCAGTTCCAGTTCCAGTAAATGACAGGTTAGTTCTGGATGAGCACTCGGGAACTGTCTTTGCATATGCTCATTCAATGTCTTTGTCTTTTTTCCCCATAGGGGCCGGGGTCCGGAACATGCCTGGAAGCGGCAAGACCCGAAATGAAATGGGAATGACCCAACAGGTAAGTCTTATTCCCTTCCTTCTCTCACCTCTTATTCTTGTCTTTTTCTCTAGGCTCTGGGAAGTGGCTGTGTATCCGGATGATCGCTGCTGAAGATGGTGGAACCCAGGAAAGGTGAGTGAAATGCAGCGCTGCAGCGATCGTAACGAAATGCTTTTAAAAATAATGTCTTCCCTTTCAGGATAGTCGGTGATGTCTCCTTGGTGCAGATTTAGCTGGTAAGGTCTCTTGTCTCCCTTTGCAGGTGACCCAGGATGCTGACAGGCGTGGCTGAAGTCCAGATGCAGGAGCTGACACGGTGAGCGTCCAGCTGCGAGGAGCAGAACAACGCGAAGCGTGAGTTGCTGATCGGGTGTGGTTTAAATAGCTTTGGAAGAAGTTCCAAAAGTGTATCCTTCCTCCGATCAGGTATGTATCCTTCCCCGACCACACCCGGGTGGAAAGTAATCCCACAGGTAAAGTAGTTCCATTCAGGCCTCAAGAGGGCCTGGATGTGGCAGCATGGTCTGCATCAGGTAAGTGCACATTAAAACACTTGAACACATGTCTAGCTTTATGAGCCTGGCGCCTAAGGCGCCAGGACAGGGGTCCAACATGAGCCTGGCGCCTAAGGCGCCAGGACTGCGTCCAAAGGGCCCCAGCTTGGGCCCGCTGGCACTCCCCTGGGGGAAATGATGCCTGCCTCTGGGGTTGCTGGGTCGGACCTGGCTCCTTGGAGGTAGGCATCATGACACTTGTCTCCATAGAAGATTGGCCGAGAGAAGGATAATCTGACACTGAAGAACCAGCACGCGATGGTAGGAGGGACCTGTGGGCCGTGACGAGAGAAGGGCGCCCACAAGGCCCACTCCACAGAGGCCCAGCAAGCGGAGAGAGAAACCGGGACCTCCTATTGGAAAAGCGATGCAGGAGGCAGGTCCAGGACCCCCCACCCTCGAGCGATCCGCCGACATATCAGAAGCGGAGTGTTACGCTCACCTGGACCCCACAGGGGTGTCGATCGGACCCGGACAGCTGCGGTCTCCGTCAACGTGATGCGTAGTGCAGAGATGACTGTCTGGACTGGCCCACCTAGTCTTGTCTGCTGGACCCGAAGAAGTATTTTCCTGCAAGTGGAGACAGGGATTAGCCACCTGTGGGTTTTAGTGATGGCCTCCCAACTGTTCTCGCTCTCCCCCACCAATCACCTCCGATATCCCCTTAGTAACCTCACCTTATGTTTGTAAAAGATGAGCTCTCCATCCTGCGTGTCTTGCAGGGGCGCGTAGATACCAGTTACTTCACTGGTTTGAAGGCGTTGGGAGAGTTCCGGTAAGCATTGACTCTGAAGTCCCAGGCGGGACTGGTAAGTATCAACTTCAAAGAGTTCAATGTGCCCGATGTTCACTCTTGTCTCCTTCCTTCCTTAAATTGCAACTGAGTTCGTGAGAAGAAGGTCTCGTAGCTGCTGCTGGCGTTCAGGTAAGAGTCTGTTACCCAACGCTGTCCGGTAACTATTGCATGCGTTAACGTGTTGTTTTTCTCCCTCTTTACAGATGCGGCATATGAAGATATGGAGAATAATACCGCTGGTGGTAAATCAGGTAAGTCTATGGTGGTAAGAGGTATTTGTTGATTCCCTTGGCTCACCTTGTTATTCTTGTGCCCCTTGGTGCTGGAGTACGGAGAAGAAATGATGGAGACAGTGCCGGATCGAAAGATGCTGTGAGAACTGGTGAGTATGGCGCTGTGCTGGAGCTGGCGAAGCGACGCGTGCAGGACTGATGTACTTTCCAGTTCGGGAGATGAAATGGATCCGGAATCAGGTGAGGAATTTGAAATAAGTTTGTTTTCTAACCTTGTCCTTTTCTTCCTCTTTATTCTAGGAGCTCTGGATTCGAGGCGGGCATGGCAGTAGACTGGATGCTGGCTGCAGGCATGCGGGCGTGGCAGAAGACTGGATGCTGGCTGCAGGCACGGTGAGAGTCACGCTGCTGGATGCAGAATAACACAAAGCATGTCCTGCTGTTCGGGTGTGGTTTAAATAGCCTCCAAAGTAGTTCCAGGAAAGAAGTTCCCCAGGACCACACCCGAGTAAAAAATAGTCCCTGTAGTAAAATAGTCCCATCCAGGCCTCACGTTGGCTTGGATTTATTTGCAGCATGGTCTGCATGAGGTAAGTAATGTCTATGAGACTGGCGCCTATGGTGCCAGGACTGATTTTTATTATGAGCCTGGTGCCTACGGCGCCAGGACTGAACCCAGACAGCCCCTAGCTGGGGCTGCTGGGGTTTTTGTAAATGTCTGGATGCCTGCTCCCGGGGCTGATGGGCTTGATCCGGAAGCCCGGGGGTAGGCATCATGACACAGAGCTACAGAGACAACCGCCAGGATCCCAGGGAAGCGGCTCAGCCCGAGCAGAGACGCAGCACCCGACGCAGGAACATGGACAGTAGGAGCGGAACTCCGGAGCCCCCAGGAGGATTCTCCAGCAATATACCGCCAAGCTCCAGGAAGCGGGGAAGGTAATCCTCGGAACCTCAGCACGGAGACCGGCAAGAGAACACAAGACGTGCAGAGAAGCAGACACAGCGCCGTGGACTCCATCTGCAGGATGGGACAACAACAAGGACTACGAGGCCACCCCAGGGAAAAGGAAAAGAAGAAAACGAATGGTAAACCCACAGGGACGGTGGGAAGACAGGCAACAGCAGGCAAACGCCCCCCTGAACACCCCCAACCAGGCCCTCCAACAGCAGGAAGGGAAGGGGCCAAGGGAGCAGACAGTAAGGCAGCCTCCCCCCCCCCTCGACTCCTCAGCCTTCAACACGCCGCAGAAGAAGCAGGGAAAGCCCTAGGGGGAGGAATTAGACACCGGAGGGGAGAACTCCCAAACACCAGAAACAAACGGCATCCACACGACCTACCCCAGTGAAAGGGAGCCATACCACAGCGAACAACAAGACTGGAATCTGGACATAGGGAGCAGACAGAAAAGAGACCCCCCCCCCAAATAAAGCCCGGACAACTTGAAGGGACACAACGTGGGGCGGGAAACACACACCTAGGGCCACGGGGAGAAAAGAAGGCAACAGGACGTTAGCACCACATACAACACTACCCCAACAGAGAGGGTACCCCCAAGGAACTGAAACGGGGCGCCCCACGAGCCCATCAAAGCAAATAGACCCCGAAGGGGCAAGAAACCTCAATGAAGTGAACATAATCGGAAGAATACCCACACCGACAAGGCTACCACGGGAAAATACTCACACACGTCAAGATCTAGAAACCGTCAAGTGCTTCAGGCGACACAGCCATCCAGCATCAAGCACAAACAAGATCAAGACTTAATACAACTTTGGGGAACAGACAAAGGAGCGAAACCGAAAGCAAATACGCAAAAAGATAAGGGGAAGACCATTCCAGAGCTGTCAGAAGCCACAGATATGGCCACGAAAGACGACATGAAAACGTGGTTCAAAGAGTTCCAAGACCAATTCATATCCTCCACACAAACACAGTTCGAAAACATGAAAGGTGAAATGAAACAAGCAATTCAGGAACTGAAGAAGGATATGGGGAATCTGGAGGAGAGAACGGACCAACTGGAAAGAACGGTCCAGAACATAGATGAGGAAACACAGCAATACGCCGAAGCACAAGAACGACTGACAAGACTGGCCCAAGAACTTGAAAACCAATGTGAAGACTTAGAGAATCGCTCCCGTAGGTCAAACATAAGAATTAAGAATATGGCGGAATCGGTCGAGGACAAAGACCTCCGTAAGGCAGTCCAACAGGTGTTCCAAGACATACTCACGGATGGCTCAGGCGAAGAAATCCAGATAAACAGAATACACAGAGACGACCCCCCGTCGAGCGGGAGAAACAGGAACCTGCCCAAGGGAGGTTCTGGTAGCACTAACGCAATACACGCAAAAAGAGCAAATCCTAAGGAAAGGCAGGACCAATGACCACATAAGAATGAACGGCAAAGAAATACAGCTCTTCCAGGATTTGGTGCAATCGACGCTCAGGAAAACGAAGAGAGATGGCCCAAATAATAAAATACTTGGCAGAGAAACAGGTGCGCTACAAATGGACCTTCCCATTTGGCCTTCTCTTTACGTGGGAGGAGAAGCAACATCGTATCACCACTTGTGAGGAGGGCCTCAAGATACTGAACATGCAGGGAACAAGAGAAAGAGTCAGCAACAGATAGGGATACACACTGAGAACGTCGGGTGCCGAGGGGATGGCAAACAGAATAAACGAACGTGACGCCAAACCCGGAACCTGGACCATAAATAACACCATCCCAAGACAAAAGGAAGAAGACTTCTCAGATAGAAGAGGGACAACGCCTACGCAATGATAAGAAGAATAGGGACAATTGTCGCCTGAGAATGCGGCAGAACCAAGGGACACCCTCGGAATCCACAACAAACAAGCAGGGTTTAGGACCCCCTGCGAAAGACATTAACCTGAGTTTTTAGAGGACGAAGCGAAGGCCATCCGCCCAAGCAACCATAGGGCCCATTGCCCTTCCCAGGGAAAAAGTTGGGGGGGAGGGAGGGAGGCGGGTGGGAGTTGTGGGAGAGCTACAAGGGAGAAAAGACTCAATCACCGGTACCAGTGGGCATACCTGCGAACCACACGGTAAGAGACATAACAATTTAGAGACGCAAAGGAAAGGATGGAGCTGAAAATACTAACGTACAATATTAGAGGGCTGCACTCTCCCGTAAAAAGAAAGAAAACAGAACACTTTCTACACAAAGAAATACGACATAATAATGTTACAAGAGGCTCATGTACAGAGGAAAAGAAAAGGACAAATCTGCATAAGAGGCCACAATCAAATACTCCAAGCAAACGACGAAGAGAAGAAAAAAGGGGTCTTGATAGCATTCGCCAACCAACTCAATGTACAAATACGAGAAACAATGCCAGACAAAAAAGGTTGTTACCTATTTGTGAAAGTTCAAATTGAAAACCGCCCACTGACATTAGCAACCATATACGCTCCAAACATAGGTCAGGAGGGATTCATAAAAGACACACTGAACAAACTGGAACATTTCGCAGTAGGAGAAGTAATTCTGACAGGAGACTTCAATATAGCATGGAACCCGAGGGAAGACCGCTCAAACCCCAAACAATTGCAACAAAGGACACAGTCTCAATCACTAAATGAACTAATGAAAAAGATGGCCCTGGAAGACGTATGGCGGAGAATCAGAGGCACAACCCCGGGATACACATACCACTCACATGTGCATGGCACGAGCTCAAGAATTGATTACATATGGGTCACTGCGAGCCTACTAAGAGAGATTCAGGACATAGAAAAAGGCCAGATCTCCCTATCGGATCATGTCCCACTGTGGATGTCACTCCCCAAGATTCGCAAACGCTCAGGCCTATGGCGCTGGACATTTCCAAGAGAAACATTACAGTATCCGGTAATGACAGAAACAATCGGAGAGAAAATAACAGAATACTTTGAACAAAACGATACTCAGGAAGTCTCAAAAATCACACTATGGGAAGCCTACAAAGCGGTGATAAGAGGACAATTATTAGCCCTTAAAGCACAGAAGGACAAGCAATCTAGAAAATGGGAAAATTAACTAGAAAACAAATTGGAAGAGATAAGAGAAGAGATGGCAGAAAACAGATCTCTGAAAATAAAGAGAGCCTACAGACATGTCCAAAGCCAGCTAGAAGCTATCAGAACCAAAAGAGCAAAAACGCAACTACTACACTTAAAGCATTGGTACGCGATGAAATCGAACAAAGCGGACAAACTACTGGCAAGACAACTGAAAGGAAAACAAAAAAAACATATGATAAAAGCATTAAAAGACAAAACACGGGCAAATGAAAACTCAACCCAAAGAGATAAAAGAAATATTCAGAGACTATTACCAGAACCTGTACACATCGGACAAACCGAAAGAGAAGGAACAGAAAGTATACCTGAGGGGGATCACACTTCCAACCATCACCCCAGAAGAAAAAACAATACTGGACGAACCAATAACAACATAGGAGGTAACAAGAGCAATCAGAGATCTACCCAAAAATAAATCCCCAGGCCCGGACGGCTACACGGCCGCCTTCTATAAAACTTGCACGGAAATTCTTTCCCCAATCTTAACAAACCTCTTCAACACCTTTAAAGACACGGCAAACATCGCTACGTCAATGAACGAGGCAAAAATACTGGTATTTCACAAGAAAGGGATAGACCCCGAGAATCCGAGCTCATACCACCCAATAGCATTAATAAATAAAGATGCAAAACTCTACACAAAGGTCCTCGCTAACAGACTTTCGCCCCTGCTCCCCAAACTGATACATCAAGACCAATCAGGATTCATCCCAAACAGGAAAACGCATGACAATATCAGATGAATCGCACACCTGATAGAGAAAGTGGGAATCACCAACACCCCGGCAGCAATCCTAGCGGTAGATGCCGAAAAAGCATTTGACCGGGTGGAGTGGTCCATGTTGTTTGCAATATTGGAGAAAATGGGCATGGGTAACACATACATAAATATGATATGGGCCAACTATAACTCACCCTCGGCAAGAATTGCAGTAAATGGAGAACAACAAGATCAACATAGGGAGAGGCACCAAACAGGGCTGCCCATTGTCCCCCCTCCTATATGCAATCTTTCTCGAGCCATTACTGGCAAAGATAAGGGCGGCATTCAACATTAAGGGCATAGAAATGGGAGGGCAGACACAAAAGACAGCGGCATATGCGGACGACATGCTGATGACCCTAACGGACCCAATAAAGTCACTACCTCACCTCATACAAGAAATAGAAGAATACGGAACAATATCAGTTCTAAAAATAAATAGGCAAAAGTCATCGGTAATGGTTCTGGCTGGAGACATACAAGAAATACAGAGAAAAACGGAAGAGCTACATCTGCAAACGGCGAAACAAGGGGTACGATACCTTGGAGTCACACTGACCAACTCGATAAAAAATCTCTATGCAGGGAACTACACAACTGCTAGAACAGGTGAAAAGAGACTTGGAAAGATGGAACCCACTCTCAATATCCTGGTCGGGCAGAATTACAGTCATAAAAATGACAATACCGCCCAGACTTCTATACTATACTATATTTTAGTCACCTAACCACCCTTCCTGGTGGCATCTGTGGTCCCCCTGCCCCCTCGGTAGCCCATCCGCCTCCCATTCTCTCCCCGCATCCATTTGCTTATTCCCCGGCCCTCCCCGCCTCCCGCTCCCGCCCACCCCCTCCCATTGGCCACATCAATGGGACTTCCATTCATAGCCAATCTCCCCAGGGCAGCCCCTGCCCGGCAGCCCCATCGGCTAAGGACCCCAAGGCAAAGGACGGCTCCAACTAGACGGCTCCAGATCGTATCTGCAGGTATCCGCAGGAGAAGCAAGAAGCCAACAACAAGTAAGTGTGGCAAGGGCAGGGCCAGAAGCAACTACTTCAGGCCATACTACCCTACCACCCCTCTAACACAGCATCAATCCCTCTATAGTTAAACTCGGAATCCCAGCCTTGCATTGTTCCCAATTGCATTTAGAAGTTGCGTCCAATAGCCTCTCTGAGGAAAGTTACATTTAGAAGTGTTCTCAACTGCATTTAGAAGTGTTCCCAACTGCATTTAGAAGTGTTCCCAACTGCATTTAGAAGTGTTCCCAATCGCATTTAGTAGTGTTCCCAATTGCATTTAGAAGTGTTCCCAATTGCATTTAGAAGTTGCACCCAATAGCCTCTCTGAGGAAAGTTGCATTTAGAAGTGTTCCCAATTGCATTAGCAGTGTTCCCAATTGGACCTAGGTGTTGAACCCAATAGCCTCTCTGAGGAAAGCTGCATTTAGAAGTGTTCTCAACTGCATTTAGAAGTGTTCCCAACTGCATTTAGAAGTGTTCCCAATCGCATTTAGTAGTGTTCCCAATTGCATTTAGGTGTTGCGCCCAACTGCCTCTCTGAAGAAAGTTGCATTTAGAAGTGTTCCCAATTCCATTTAGAAGTTGCACCCAATAGCCTCTCTGAGGAAAGTTGCATTTAGAAGTGTTCCCAATTGCATTAGCAGTGTTCCCAATTGGACCTAGGTGTTGCACCCAATAGCCTCTCTGAGGAAAGCTGCATTTAGAAGTGTTCTCAACTGCATTTAGAAGTGTTCCCAACTGCATTTAGAAGTGTTCTCAACTGCATTTAGAAGTGTTCCCAATTGCATTTAAAAGTGTTCCCAATTGCATTTAGAAGTGTTCCCAATTGCATTTAGTAGTATTCCCAATTGCATTTAGGTGTTGCGCCCAACTGCCTCTCTGAAGAAAGTTGCATTTAGAAGTGTTCCCAATTGCATTTAGAAGTGTTCTCAACTGCATTTAGAAGTGTTCCCAATTGCACTTAGAAGTGTTCCCAATTGCATTTAGAAGTGTTCCCAATTGCATTTAGGTGTTGCGCCCAATTGCCTCTCTGAAGAAAGTTGCATTTAGAAGTGTTCCCAAATTGCATTAAGTAGTGTCCCCAATTACAGTTTAATAGTATTCCCAATTGGATTTAGGTGTTGCACCCAATAGCCTCTCTGAGGAAAGCTGCATTTAGAAGTGTTCCCAACTGCATTTAGAAGTATTCTCAACTGCATTTAGAAGTGTTCCCAATTGCATTTAAAAGTTGCACCCAATAGCCTCTCTGAGGAAAGTTGCATTTAGAAGTGTTCCCAATTGCATTAGCAGTGTTCCCAATTGGACCTAGGTGTTGCACCCAATAGCCTCTCTGAGGAAAGCTGCATTTAGAAGTGTTCTCAACTGCATTTAGAAGTGTTCCCAATTACATTTAGAAGTGTTCCCAATTGCATTTAGAAGTGTTCCCAATTGCATTTAGGTGTTGCGCCCAATTACCTCTCTGAAGAAAGCTACATTTAGAAGTGTTCCCAATTGCATTAGTAGTGTTCCCAATCGCATTCTGAAGTTGCGCCCAATAGCCTCTCTGAGGAAAGTTGCATTTAGAAGTATTCCCAATTACATTTAGTAGGTGTTGCACCCAATAGCCTCTCTGAGGAAAGCTGCATTTAGAAGTGTTCTCAACTGCATTTAGAAGTGTTCCCAATTGCATTTAGAAGTGTTCCCAATTGCATTTAGAAGTGTTCCCAATTGCATTTAGGTGTTGCGCCCAATTACCTCTCTGAAGAAAGTTGCATTTAGAAGTGTTCCCAATTGCATTAGTAGTGTTCCCAATCGCATTCTGAAGTTGCGCCCAATAGCCTCTCTGAGGAAAGTTGCATTTAGAAGTACTCCCAATTACATTCCGAAGTTGCGCCCAACAGCCTCCCTGAGGAAAGTTGCATTTAGAAGTGTTCCCAAATTGCATTATGTAGTGTCCCCAATTTCAGTTTAATAGTATTCCCAATTGCATTTAGGTGTTGCGCCCAATAGCCTCTCTGAGGAAAGTTACATTTAGAAGTGTTCCCAACTGCATTCTGAAGTTACGCCCAATAGCCTCTCTGAGGAAAGTTGCATTTAGTAGCGTCCCCAATTGCATGTAATAGTGTTCCCAATTGCATTTAGGTGTTGCGCCCAATAGCCTCTCTGAGGAAAATTGCATCTAGAAGTGTTCCCAATTGCATTCTGAAGTTACGCCCAATAGCCCCTCACAAGAAAGTAGCTGTTAGAACTGCCTCCACTCGTATTCAGATGTCTAATGTCCCCAATTGCATTTAATAGTGTTCCCAATTGCATTTAGGTGTTGCGCCCAATAGCCTCTCTGAGGAAAATTGCATTTAGAAGTGTTCCCAATTGCATTCTGAAGTTGCGCCCAATAGCCTCTCTCAGGAAAGTTGCATTTGAAGTGCCCCCACTTGTATTCTGAAACTGCGCCAAATAGCCTCTCTAAGAAATTACATGTAGTAGTTTATTAATGTTCCCAACTGCATTTAGGAGTCGCGCCCAATAGCCCCTCAGACGAAAGTTGCATTTAGAAGTGTTCGCAATTATACTCTGAAGTCGCGCCCAATAGCCTCCCTAAGAAAGTCGCATTTAGAAGTACTCCCAATTATATCCTGAAGTTGCGCCCAATAGCCCCTCTGAGGAAAGTTGCATTTAGAAGTGTTCCCAATTGTATTCTGAATTTGCGCCCAACAGCCTCTCTGAGAAAATTGCATTTCCTATGCGATCCTATACATGGGAAAGCTGAACTTAGAACTGCATTTAAAAGCTGCATTTAGAAAGTGTGTCCAACTGCCTCTCTGTGGAAAGTTGACCTTAAAAGTGCACTTAGAAGTGTGCCCAATAGCCCCTCAGAAAAGTTGAATCCAGAAGCGCATTTAGAAGCTGCTTCTAGAAGTGTACCCAACAGGCTAATTTGTGAATCTAGAAGTGCGCCCAACAACCTGTCTATGCAACTCTAACTTAGAAATAACTAACAGTATAACTGCTCAATGTAGTATCTAAAATGGTGACTACAAAGTTGATTTAGATGCATGCAAAACACCGTCCCTGTATAAAGGTGAATTGAAGAAGTCCACCACTACCGTGCCCTACTCAATCCTATCAGTATAACCAACAGTACCACTGTATAATATAGAATCTAAAACTATGACTAATAATCTAACACCCCCTCTAAGCAAATAGAATCTAGAGGCTGACCGAATATCCTCCTTGGGGACAAACGAACTTAGAAGTGTACCCAATAAACTAAAATAATCTCGATCTACAACTCTAACTAGAAAAGCACCAAATAAACCTAATACCATCTTTGAGCAGTTGAACCTTGGAGTGTACCTAAAAGCGTGTCATCACCGATCTTAGAACTACAATCAGAAAGCCCTCCTAAACCAACCTTAAAGCTTACACCAATCATGAGTGCACCCACTCCACCAGAATCAGTCAGAAACATCTCCCATGGACCACCCCCTTCCTCCGATCTGTCTTCCTTCCCATCCCGCCCCTCCCAAACCCCCCCACCCTCTCCCTCACTCCCTGCCTTTCCCCTCTCCAAACACCAAGCCAGGGGAGCACGATGGCGAATCACCCACCCTAAAACCACTCATCCCCTGAACCCCACCCCGACCCACCAGCATTTCCCATACCCGCTCCCCTCTCTACCATACCTAGCACACCCCACCCTGCAATCACCCACCTCCCGCCCTCCCCTCATACCCCTGCCACCCTCCCCCCCCGACCACACCCTTTCCCCTCCCTAAAAACTGCACGGCTAGCCCTAGCAAGAACCGAAGCTGCCTCCTGCTCACCCTCCGACCCCCCTACTCTCTCCCACACACCAGTCGCAGCAAAGAAACTAAAGAGGAAACGTTCTTGGTCCCCCTCAATCTCCCAGCACTCCTCGCCTCCCCTGTCTCGACCCATCACCTCTATCCCGCAATCTCCTCCTTCCCCCGCGGCTTCTCCCTGCCTGAAACCCCTCTCCCTCGATTTCTCATCAACTCCAACTGAAACTCCTAACCGCCAACATCCCTCTTTCAAACCCCCCAACCAAAACCCGACCATCCTATCACACGCAGCCTCCCAACCCCACCCGAACCCTGCCAATCTCACTGCTCGCCCACTATTCCCATCTATCATCACCCACCCTACCCCCTTCCGTCCACGCCCCCCGTCACCGCCCCGTCCCGCTCCAGCACCGAGACCATCCTTAGCTGCCGATGTGAACTGCATCCTATTTAACGCCCGATCAGTAGCAAAAAACAGACATTCCATCTTTGACCTCCTCACCTCTGCCACACCAGACCTAGTTTTCATCACTGAAACCTGGTTCTCTGATGACTTCGGCCCAATCGCTAATGAAGCCTTTCCTCCGGACTACTCCCTCATCCCACTGAACCGCACGTCCAGGGGAGGAGGGGTAGCATTCGTCTTCAAATCCCTCTTCCGCGTCTCAATCATCGACAACCAACCCTCCATTCCATCCTGCGAATCGCTCCTTGTTAAACTATCCCTCTCCCCTTCACTCTCGTACAGCTTCCTAATAATCTACAGGCCCCCTGGCTACGATAGACACTTCGCAAACAACCTTTGCGATTCCATCTCCACCCTCCAACTAAACCATCCCAACCTCACCCTTCTTGGAGACTTCAACATATGGCTCGACATCCCCACCAACCCCATGACATACTCCCTGATTGACAGTTTAGATGCAATTAATCTCCAACCCCACATAAACGGCCCGACTCATTATAAAGGACACACTCTTGATGCCATCTTCAGCTCCAACACACTGATTCATCTAATGCCGCCCACACCTATCATCTGGTCCGACCACTTCATTCTCTCGTTCGCCATCCACTCACCTGAATCCCTTCCCATACTCGTATCTGAACCTCCGAACATACGCAAAAGCTGGAAGAAACTAATAATCACCCCGGACCTAGCCGAGGCACTCCTCCAGTCTCCACAACCTACCTGCCATCTCAACAACCAACTAACCCCTGAGGCCTTTGATTCATGGCTCAACTCATCCCTGATGCGCCTGACCCCCTTGTGCAAACCATCAACCCGACTTGGCCTTTTCCCCAGATGGTTCACTCCTGAGTTAAAGAACACTAAACGACAATACAAATACCTAGAACGCAAATGGCATAAAGAGAAAACCCATGACAACAGGACCACCTTGGCCCGACACCTGTATCGGTACAAAGCCGAAATCCGGAAAGCAAAAAAAGCCCACTACAACTCACGAATCCTAAACTGCAAAAACCCATGCAAAGAACTTCACAAAATTATCTCCGAATTCACCAAACCGGCATGTAACACAACCATCCCGACCGCGTCACAATCACTATGTAACTCACTTTCCCTCCACTTCTACTCCACGGCCATCGAAAGGACAAAAACTCTGACCACCAAACTGGCTCTCTTACAACCACCAGGCAATCCTCAGCCCGTACTGGCCAGCCCACCAACTGCGACCCCCACGCAACCAACGTTCGAATCCTTCAGTCCAATATCACCAGAACAATTTCTCAAACTCCTATCCGACCGCAAACCATCTGGATCACCACTGGACCTTTGCCCAGCCACAACCCTTAAAGAAATCTTTGCCTCCACCTGCGCAGGAGATCACGCAAGATCTATCATAAACGCCTCCCTTTCTTCCGGTATCTTTCCAGATGCATTCAAATTGGTGCACGTCAAACCTCTGATTAAAAAACCCTCACTCGACCCTCTCGAGCCAAAAAACTACCGCCCCATCTCTAACACCAGGTTCCTTGCCAAACTCATTGACCGAACAGCCTACTCCTAACTAAATGCCTTTGTTGAAGCCAACAATCTCCTAGACCCCGCCCAATCAGGATTCAGATCTTGCCACGGAACTGAAACCACCCTAACCTCGATCTGGGATGACCTTAAAATGACTGCTGACTCTGCAGGATGCGCCGCACTAATCCTTCTCGACCTATCAGCCGCCTTTGACACGATCAATCACTCAATACTCCTTGACCGCCTCCACTCCCTAGGAATCCGTGGAACTGCCCTTAAATGGATAGCCTCATTCCTCAAAGACAGGCACCAAATAACGACACTCTCCAACTTTACATCACTAGCCCGACCAGTTGACACAGGAGTCCCACAAGGAGCATTTCTATCCGCCCTCCTGTTCAATCTCTACCTGATCACCCTCCCACCAATAATTCGTGCTCACAACATCCTGTGTTACAATTACGCAGATGACACTCAACTAATTCTAAAATTCCTGAACGCGAAACCCAACTCCCAACCTGACCTGACCTCTTGCCTCCTTAACATCGAACGCTGGATGACCCAAAGCCACCTCCTGTTAAACCCCTCCAAAACAGAAATCATGGTCTGCGGCAACTCAGATTTTCTTCCGCACCCACTACCCTGGCCACCCGCCATGGGCAACTCACCGACCCCCTCTAACACAGTAAAAAATCTTGGGTGCACCCTAGACTCCGACCTAACACTCTCGCGCCAAGTCAACAATGTCTCAAAGTCCTGCCACTACCACCTCAAAAACCTTAGGCGCATCTTTCCATATCTCTCATTCCCCAACAGAGTCTCCGCGGTCCAATCAATCGTCATATCACGACTGGACTATGGTAACCCCCTTTACCTCGGAATTCATGCCTACCAACTGAATAAACTACAAAGAGCACAAAAACGCAGCAGCCAAAGTGCTTCTTGCGCTCGGTCCAAGGGACCACGTATCCCCAGCCCTCAAGACACTGCACTGGCTTCCGGTAGCCCGTAGGGTGGCTTTCAAAACCCTATGCCTCACCCATCGAGCTCTACATAAAACTGCACCCCATTATCTTCAAAAAAAGCTAATACCTTATCACCCTACCCGCACCCTTAGATCAAGCTCAGCCGGCCTCCTAGTAATTCCTAAAACAAACTCAGTCAGGTTAGGCGGAGCATCATTCTCAGCCCTGGCCCCAACCCTGTGGAACTCGCTCCCACCCCACATCCGCCTAACTCAGGACTTAACGGCCTTCCGCAAACTACTGAAAACCTGGCTCTTTCCCTAAAACCAACCGGCCCCAAACCAGCATCATCACAATAACACCGACCTAACAAACCACCCAAAAAAAAAAAAAATTTTTTAAAAAAACCGGCTATACTAACCAGATTGTAACCTAGACTGACAAACAGAGCTAAAACGAATAAGGTAGATCTAAACAGGGAAATGATTAAATAGAAAAAGAATCACTGAATAAAAGGAAAGTAGAGAGCGTAGAGAGCGGATGAACAAGGAGAGCGGATGAGCGTGGAGGGCACGAGTGGATGAGTGAAAAGAGCGAATGAGTATGGATGAGTATAGATGAGTATGGATGAGTGTGGAGGATAAATGCTGTTGGCAGATGAGCCTGGAGGATGGTTGAGTGTGGTGAGCGGATGAATAATAAGAATAAATAGATGTGGAATCAAATGATTGTAGAGAGCAGCTGAGTGTAGAGAGCGGCTGAGTACGGAGAGTGGTTATGTGTAGAGAGCAGAAGGACGTGCAGAGCGCAAGATCGTGCAGAGCGGAAGAGCGCTGAGAACGGAGGCACATATAGAGCGAAGAAATGTGGGGAGCGACCGAGTGGGGGGAGCGACTGAATGTGGGAAGCGTATGAGTGTAGGGAACATATGAGTGTGGGGAGCGTATGAGTGTGGGTAGCATATGAGTGTGGGGTGCGTATGAGTGTGAGGAGCGGACGAGTGTGGAGAGCGGACGAGTGTGGAGAGCGGACGATTAAGGGGAGCGGACGATTGTGGAGAGCGGACAAGTCTAAAGAGCGGATGAGTCTGGAGAGCGGATGGGTATGGAGAGCGGATGAGTCTGGAGAGCGGATGAGTCTGGAGAGCGGATGAGTCTGGAGAGCGGATGAGTCTCGAGACCGATGAGTCTGGAGAGCGGATGAGTCTGGAGAGCGGATGAGTCTGGAGAGCGGATGAGTCTGGAGAGCGGATGAGTCTGGAGAGCGGAT
The DNA here is from genome assembly GCF_040938575.1 of Ambystoma mexicanum. Classification (NCBI taxonomy): domain Eukaryota; kingdom Metazoa; phylum Chordata; class Amphibia; order Caudata; family Ambystomatidae; genus Ambystoma; species Ambystoma mexicanum. The sequence continues at coordinate 1,509,282,006 of NC_090931.1, read as the reverse complement.
GAGTCTGGAGAGCGGATGAGTCTGGAGAGCGGATGTGTCTGGAGAGCGGATGAGTCTGGAGAGCAAATGATTGTAGAGCGCATGAGCACGTGGATCAAATGAGTGTGGAGAGTGGATGAGTGTCGAGAGCTGATGAATGAAGAGGGCGGAAGTATGTGGAGGATGAGAGGGCGGAGGAGAGAATAGCTGAGTGTGGGAAATGGCTGAGTGTGGGGAATGGCTGAGTGTGGGGAATGGCTGAGTGTGGGGAATGGCTGAGTGTGGGGAATGGCTGAGTGTGGGGAATGGCTGAGTGTGGGAATGGCTGAGTGTGGGGAATGGCTGAGTGTGGGGAATGGCTGAGTGTGGGAATGGCTGAGTGTGGGGAATGGCTGAGTGTGGGGAGCAGAGCGTACGAGTACGCAGAGCAGAGAAGTGTGTGGAACAGACGAACAAGTAGAACAGAGCCGACGAATACGTAGAACGGATGAACGAATGGATCGGACGAGCACGATAAGGAGAGCGGTGTACATAGAACGGACGAGTATGTAGAGCGGACAAATGTGTGGAACAGATGAGAAGGTGGAGCAAATGAGTGTATGGAATGGATGAGTCTGTGGTGCCGATAAATATCTGGAGTGAGTGAATATGGTGCCGACAAGTGTGTGGAGCGGGTCAATACGTAGAACGGATAAATTTGCAGAACAGATGTGTATGTGTCTGTGTGTGGAACGGACGAATGGGTGAAACGGACAAATGGGTGGAACGGACGAATGGGAGGAACGGACGAGTAAGTGGAGCGGACGAATACATGGAGCGGATCAGTACGTAGAGCGGATGAATTCATAGAACGGATGAATGAGGGGAGCGGACGAATGTAAGAAACCGACAAATACGTAGAGCGGTCGAGTAATATATCAAGCAGACGAGTAGTATGTTGTGCCGATAAGTGGATAGACCAGATGAGTGTGTGGATCCGATGAGCATGCGGATTGAACAAGGGTGTGGACGGGTGTGGATGCGAACGATTGTATGGAGCGGACGACTGTATGTAGCGGACGAATGTATGTAGAGCAGACGAGAACATGTGGTGCCGATGCCGGTGTGGAGCGGATAGCTGTGTGGTGCGGATGCCTGTGTAGAGCGGATGCCTGTGTAGAGCGGATGCCTGCGTGGAGCCGATGCCTGTGTAGAGCAGACCGGATGAGCGTGCAGACCGGATGAGCGCATAGGCAGACTGGAGTGCATGCGCGGGGAGGACGGGAGTGCATGCATATGGAACACATGAGAGCATGCATGAAGCACTCTGAAAATGAGGGATAGACTAGAGCACCCAAGACGAACTATGAATGCGCGAGTGTGTACCTGATCGCATAAATTGCGTGACGTACATAATATGCATTGGTATGCGGGAACATTTGAAAGAACATATATCATACCACCACTCAAATAGAACACAGGGATACTATGACACCATTCGGTATAACTGTTCTCATATCAACATCTCCCGCTCACTCCCCATCACTCTAAGTAACCACCGCTGGTTTTACACCCCCAGCCAGGCGTTTCTCCTCAGGCCTAACGCAGCCACACTCGAGCTGGATAAATTCTGCCAGAGCGAACACATTCTCCTCACCTCTCAACCACCACACCTACCGCTAAGAAGCAGCTACCACATTAACTCCGCAGCAGCTGCACACATACCTTGTGCGCACACGCACGTTTTGACTCTCTTCACCCTCTTTACTGACCCGAACTTCGGTTCCCAAGGGCGTTCAACCTACCAGCGCCTTCAGACCATACCAATGGTATATAAGGCGCTATATAAATGCAAAATAACAATAACAATAACAATAACTACTTTCAAGCACTCCCAATAAGAATACTGGCGGCTTTCTTCAAGTCACTCACCAAAGTAATAACGAAATACATCTGGCAGAACAAAACCCAGAGACTGTCAAACCAAGCACTTACGGCGCAAAAATCAGAAGGAGGCATGGCTCTCCCTCACTTCTGGAAGTATTACGATGCAGCCCAGATGTGGGTCCTGAAGGAATGAATCCCAAACACATCAGAAAAATTATGGGAGGCACAGGACAGAGCGGTAGCAAGATCAAACATGCGACACCTGCTATGGATCAAACCGGAGCATAGACACCAGAACGTCCGAATGAGTGAGATCATGAGCTCAATTTTGGAAATATGGGACAGAGCGACCAAAATAGAAACACTGACAAAAGATCCAGCCCCCTTCATACCAATACTCGACAACCCGGAATTTCTCCAGCCACGGAGAAAGGAGCATTCCAGAAATGGTGGGAAGCAGACTGCATGAAAGTGGGAGACATGTATGACGGTCTACAGATCAGATCGTTCACGGAATGCCAGGATCTTCTGGGCCTCACGGAAAAGGAAAAATATCAATATGAACAACTCAATCACTGGCTCACTACCCCGAGAATAACATAGGCAATAACAAGAGACCTGACCCCATTTGAAACATACATTATGACACAGACAGGTGAAAAAAAATTAGTCTCCACACTATACAAATTCATAAACGCCCAGACAGAGGAAATAAAATGGCAATATATGAAGAAATGGGAAACTACGCTACGGAAAAACATCACGAGGGAGCAGTGGATATACATCTGGCAAATAATTCCCAAATGGGCACAGGCGATCCAGACAAGAGAAGCGTGGATAAAAATGATCATACAATGGCACTATACCGCGGAAAGACTCCACCAAATGTTCAACACAGCACAAGACAGATGTTGGAGGGGATGCGACGCAGTGGGCAATTGGAAACACATCTGGTGGGACTGCCCGGAACTACAAAACTTCTGGTCAGAGGTAAAGACCCAAATGCAAGGAATGTTTAAAGACGCAGAAACACTAGTAGAAGCGGTATGGATGTGTGGCATGTGGAACCCCCAAGACAGGACATTAACAAAGATACAGAAGAGAAACTTTATAGGATTCCTCACAGCTGCATGGCTAGCAATTACACAAAAATGGAAACAGAAGATACCCCCATCCAATCAGGAATGGCTACAGAGAATTTGGGCATTTGTGGCGATGGAGAGAATTACATACAACATTCAAGGAGCCCGACAAAAATGTATAACGGACTGGGGAGAGGTGATGGACTACCTACAAAGCGACTATATGATGCATTGGTGCCCGCACAAAATCCGCGTCTTGGACATGTTTACAGGATGAGACAGAACACGAAGAGTGGTAGCAGAAGAAAATGAAGGACAGTACAACCGGTGAGGGGGGAGGAGGGACGTAGAGGGGGGGAAGGGATGATGTTGAAATCCCGATGTTCATGTTTAAAGAAAATGCCAATAAAAATATCTTTAAAAAAAAAAGAAAGTATCAAGAGAAGCAGATGTAAGCATAGGCCAAATGGGCAGGACGTCAAAATGGACAGTGTCATAGCATCAGACTTGGCTAAAACAGTGGTATGGGCAGAAATAACCAAAATGGGCAAGAATGACACAAAGGGCAGGAACAGCAGAATGGCTTACAGTCTGGGTCTAGTGGAATGGTCACAAACATAATCTCTCCCTCTAGCCAGACCAGTGCCACAGAGACTTGCGGGTACAATGCTTTCTCACTGCATCACCTTTTGCAGTTTCTCCTGTTGGAATTCTGCTGAGCACTATAGCTTTCTTGCCGAGTGCCAGATGTAGGAAGTCTGCTCTGTCTCCAAAGTGCAGTGTATGTGGATCCTGTCTAATTCTTATCTCAAACTAGAAGTGAGGGGGAATGACAAGCCACTGGCTGTTTCCGTGTCACTCCCCAAACTATCAGACTCCTCCAAGTAATCGACTCAAACAGTGTGATATGTGCACCTGCAGCATGTCCAAAATGTCAATTTCACCCCATTTGTAGAGCCTGTGTGGTGGAAATACCCGACTCTAAGATTTCTAAAACACATGCACGCGCTCAGATTGCAAGACTGAACACTCAATATGTTACCATTAATCATAGGTCCCACAGACTCTTTAGTAACACCTCCAGAGGCCTCTCCTAAAGCTCATTATCCTATATCAATCAAACTATATGCCTCACAGGAGAAACACACTAAACGTATAAGTGGCATTTCAAATTATCTAAGGATTAGGACCCTGTAACCAAGGAATCCCGCATCTTGTCAGCATGAGCAACATCAACTAATGCCTGAAGTCTGATCCATACACATCCCAGAGGCACCAGAATCTAACAAGGCATGTACCTCAAAGATCTGACTTCTAATAGACAAAAAACGTGACGGGTCAACAGGTTTTCCGTACCAACTGAGCTGACAAACTTTGACTGGCTAGCGACCTGTGTAAGATAACGTGATCCATCCCAGCTCTCCTTCAAACAGGAGGGTGATGTCATTTCTTGGTAGCCATATGAGGCAAGCAGAATACTTCCTCATCAAATGTCTGCCATGACCACCACAAACCAGACACATGTAGAACTGCCTTCACTTTATTCCTCTTCAGGAAGCTACCACTGGATTGTATCAATCTGCATGGGCTCTTTATCTCCAAAGACATCAACTGACTTGTGAGTACGCGTTTGGCCACATCTCTTAGTGGGATACCCTTGAACAGACAGCTTGCGCCTCCTGCCTTTCACTCTTTCTTTCAAAAAAGTATGTCAGTCTGCATAATAACCCAGTCAACTCATCCAGAGAGGGAGGATACAAAACTCAAGCCAACTGCTCTGCTCCCTTCTCCTTGAGCACACGCTCAAAGAGTGTATATATGCACACTCTATCCTTTCCAACGATTTGGTTTTAAAATGGTACTGCTTTAACCGGGTCACGTAGGAAAGGACCTTCATTGCACCTTCCTACAGATAGCTCAAAGCCACTTCGGCAGTAACTTCAATATCAGGATGTCCAAATATCAGGCTAAATGCTGTGGAATGATTATTTCCAAGGTGGATCAACAACTGTTACTTCAGGCATAGCACAACCAAAGCAGGTCCTGTGAGATTCTCAATCACAAATCCAACATTTAACCAGACTGGAACCAACACAGATGGGCTTACTCTGGACCCGACATAATCAGGAAAAAAGAAATCTGCAGAACTTGTCATGTACTGCTTAAACCTCACTTCACTGGGGGATTCAAGATGGCCGCCAGGGAGTGAAGCTGCACTGTCCCGAGCTCCATGTCGGCCTACTGTGAGGTGGCAACATTGGAAGGTTAAAAGGCGATATTATTAGTCGGAAAGGTTCCAGTAGAAATCTGAAACACTCACTTAACACCCAGTCAAGAGAATATACCCTGCGGATCCCCCGGACTGAGGGACAAGTAAAGGCAATGTGTGGGCGATACGTAGTGTCGCAGCCGGGCCAAGACCACTGAGCAGTGAGGACGTGACCCCCGACCTTAGAGGAACCCCGCTGTGAAAGGAGGGACAGCCGGAGGGGACAAAGAAGCAGACCGGAGCCATGTCGGGAGCGAGAGAGAGGCCCGTCACCCCCCAATCCCCTGAGCAAGATAAGGAACTGACCTGGCCCTGGAGATGCCTGAAGAAGGGATCGCAGGAGCAGCGGGGAAGCAGACCACTGATGTGCGGGAGGAGCGAGGTGAGGAGCAGGACCGGGGTAGAGATGAGGAGCACAGCGGTGAAGACTGGGAAGGTCAGACACAGCAGGCACTCCCAGGCCACTTTGACAGGAAAGAGTGGAACCAGCAGGGAGGCGAGGAAGGACAGCGAGAACAGTGGAAAGAAGATAAGGATTCTCGGGCAAAGAACCAAGGCGGTAGAGCTGCGTGAATAAGAAAAAGGAGCCTACCCCAATCAGGGCAGTGGAGGAGACCTAGGGGCTCCTGGAGCTATACTTTCATATAGACCACGTAACGTTAAGCAGTACAATCCACCCCAGGCCCATTTCATCTGGACAACGGGCGGGCAATTAACCCCTCCCCGGAGGACCGCTCACCCAGGCCAGCATCGGGTGTAGCAAGCCCGCACTAACAACTCCCTAGGAGAGGGAGACCTCGCCAGAAGCCATATATCGCCGGGCGATAAGATCAGTGGTACTGGTCTAAATAGACACAGGAGGCAGCCTGAGGAGGAACGGGACTTTCCAAAATGGGAACACTAAAAGCAGGGAGCCAGCTCAGCAGAAGGAGGAGGATGGGTCTAGAGAGACAGCTACCAAGACCACAACAAATAAAGTGACAATCATGCTACAATAGGACCCACACACAGGAAGGAGGGAGTCAAGGGGCCTCAACAGGAGAGGCGACCACTTCACTTACTATTTCCGTGTTGTTACCGGAGAAGCTGCCCTGAGAACCACAAATATAAAGAAGAAAGCCCCAGGAAGCAATCCTTGGCAGTGAGAACAGAAGGGTGCACACAGTGGCGGCCCTACGTCCTTGACCCCACAATGCATAGCAAGCGGTCATAAAACTGCGACGTGTACCCTAATGCCAAGACCCAAAGGGAAACAGCCCCTGACATCACAGGGATCCATTAAGGGAACGAGAAGAAGCCCATTGGAAAATTATTGGCAGCAACACATGGAAGGAGAGCCACAGAAAGAGACAGGAACCCTACAGCAAGAAACGGAGGCCCAAAGGGAAAAGAGCAATATGGCCTTCAGAAAAGAGGGCCTCCAAGAATGTCTCAGGGGAATGGAAGAGCGAATGACTCATCCTTCCAGGCACAGATGGCAAACCTGAACGAGGACTTGAAAAGCTCCTTAAAAGAAATCACGGAAGAGATGAACACTCTCGTCTACAGCGTAGATGTTGCAGAACAGGGCCTATCCAAGGTGAGCAGTGAGGTTCGCCAGAACTGAGAGTTGTTGGAACAAATCGCGGTGGCGACTCGGAACATGGAAATCCAAGCTGAAGATCTTGAGAGCCGCTCTAAAAGATCGAAAAATTAGGATCAAAGGCTTGGCAGAGACAAACGGAGACGCAGAGCTAAAATGACTTGTCCAACAATGCTTCACCACACTTACCGCAGGCGATACTCCTTAGGACATTCACATAGATTGCATCCACAGGGTGGGCCCCAGAAGGTCAGGGCCAGGAGATAGACTAAGAGACGTGTTGACAGCCTTAGCCTCCTATGAAGAAAAAGAAAAAATCCTCTTTGCGGCCAAGGGCAGACGTCTATCTCAATAAATGACTCACAAGTCCTCCTCTTTTAAGACTTAGCAGCAACAATGCTGCAGAAAAGAAGAGCAATGGGTCCAGTGATGAAAGCCCTCACCAGGAAAGAAATTCGGCTTACTATTCCCGTGGGATGGAAGAAAACAGAGGATCACAACATACGCAGACGGACTCTTGATTTTGGGCTTGGACGATGGAGATGTGGACCACAGTGGGTATAGGCGAGACCCCCAGCGAAAGCAGAGCAGACCTTGGGAATGGTCAGTCGTAGAAGGGAAAAGGGGAGACAAACTGAAAGGTCCCTACCCGACACAGAAAAGGGATGAACTCGGATGACGAGAAGACACGTGGTGAGGAAAAGGAATATAAGGAAGCCTTGCAGGATGAGTTCCAGGGGGAATGAAATGGGACGAAAAAATGAAAGCAATACTGGAAAGATATGGCAAAGAAGGAATCAAAAGTGTTCAGCAGGCCACACGGACCAGGGGGTGAAGGGTGGGCACCACTTGGAATCCACAGTAGGTTGAGTAGCTAGAGTTTCAGGGAAAACATGAACCGATTCCAAAGAGCTTTGGGAAGATCGTATGATACAGAGACCAGACCGAGAGGGAAGAACAGGTGTGGGTGAGGGGGGATTGGACAGGGGAGAGTGGCAGGGCGGAAGGGATAAAGGGCTCACAGTGTCAGAAACTAGAAAGACAACAGGGGAATGAGGCAAAAAGGGTGCACACAGTAACACGAAACAGCAGCCACAACAGTTCCAAGAGCACTAATGAATACTCCTCCCAATATCTGGGGGGAAATATATCTACAGTGCACCGGGGCTTACATGGGAAACGAGGAAGGAGGGACAAGAAGGCAGACTCCCGGAGGGTATCATCAAGGGCAATGGCAGGCGACAGGTCATTGAAAATAGTAGAGCATAATATACAGGGTTTAAACACACCCAGAAAGTGGAAGAAACTAGAAGCGCAAATTAGAAAGGGGGTGGCGGATATAGTTCTCCTACAAGAGACACACATTAAGAAGAGCGATAGCACTAGATTGATTATACAACTATCACCTATATACTAGGCGAATGCTAAAAATAAAACTGCAGGAGTCTTGATGGGGATTAGAAAGGCACTGGGAGCTAAGGTAACAAAGTCCCTGGGTGATCATAATGGTAGATACCTATTCCTATAGATTTGCATACAGGATAACATTTTCTCAATAGGTACCCTGTACGCCCCCAACACAGGACAGGAATCTTTCATACATCAGGCCCTAGGCAAACTGGAAAGGTTATTGGTTGGTGAAATCATTCTGACAGGGGACTTCAATCTAGCCTGGGATCCAGAAAAAGACAGAAGTAATACAGGGCCAAGGCCAAACAGGGGTGGTGGGCCCATCCAAAGCGCTAAGAAGGAAAATCGCTGACCTAGCACTAAGAGACCTATGGAGAGCTAAAACAGGGGAAGATGCAAAATACACATGCTTTTCGCATGTCAACCAAACCTTCTCCAGAATTGATAACATATGTGGGATGCCAGGGATACCTGGGACATTAGTAGAAATAAGGGCCAAAGCTATCTCCTTATCCGATCATGCATCAATATGGGCGCAACTAAAACACATATCCTCGCAGAGACAGGTATCGGCCTGGAAAATGCAGAGAGATATAATGTATGACAACCTAATGCGGGACATACTGAAGGGAAAAATTAGTAACTACTTTGAAATAAACTACACATCTGCAGCCCCACTAGATGTAGTTTGGGACGCCTTTATGGCAGTGCTCAGAGGTGAAATAATCTCCCTGAATGCACAAAGGAGAAAAGAGAGGGAAAGGATAGAACAAGACATGGAGGAAGAACTCAAAGAGGCTCAGAGGACACCTGCAGAAAAGAAAAATAAGCATAACTATAGCAGGATAAAAGACTGTATGAGAGAATTGGATCTATTACGAACAAGCAGGGCAGAGGGAGCGTTGTTAAATCTGAAACAAAGGTACTATGTAAAGGCGAACAAAGCATACAGAATGCTTGCGAGAATACTAAAACAGCAATTGGGTAAAAATAACGTAGACCATATAAAAAAGGCAGACGGCATGATAGCTGCAGATACTGGAGACCTTATAGACACCTTCTTCACATTCTATACCCAGCTATATTCTATGGTGAGACTGAACCAACAATCCATTCATGAATTTCTAGATAGGGTCCAGCTTCCTAAAGTCTCGCAGGCAGATAAGGAGATCCTTGAAAACATTAAAACGGAAGAAGTGGCAAGGACTATTAAATCCCTTCCTAGTAATAAGGCACTGGGGCCAGATGGCACTGATTTATCAAATGACAAGTAAAGAGCTGGTACCATTTTTAACAAAATTATTCAACTCATCTCATCAAACGGGGGGGTATAACACGCTGTATGGCTGAAGCGAAGGTCGTGCTCTTCGGGAAACTGAATAAAGATTTAACAAACTGTGGATCATATCGACCCATAGCTCTACTTAACATAGATGCTAAAATATATATCGGGATCCTGGCAGATAGAATTAAGAACATTTTGCCGATAATCATAGGTCAGGACCAATCAGGTTTCGTCATGGAAGGCACGCGTGGGATGATATCCAAAGGGTTACCAATCTGATCGAGAAAGCAGAAATCAAGCAGATCGGTATTGATAGCACTAGATGCCGAGAAAGCCTTCGATAGGGTGGAATGGCCATACCTATTTCAAGTAAGGAAACATATGGGGTTCGGACCCAAGTACATGCACATGGTGGAAGCCAATTACAAAGATCTGTCTCTTAGACTTTCCATCAATGCACAAACCTCAAATACAATATGAATAAAACAGGGTACGAGACAGGGTTGCCCGCTGTCGCCACATTTGTATGCTACCTTTCTGGAACCCTTACTCGCTTTAATTAGGGCAGATCCCAACGTAAAAGGGATTCCATTTGGCGGTGAGAATCATAAGACAGCTGCATATGCAGATGACATGGTGTTGGCGTTAACAGAACCCGAGAAGTTCATCCCAACCCTGGTCAGAATATTAATCAAACAAGAGAAGATAAATATGACCAAGTCAGAACTGATGGAGTTGGGCTTGCCGAGAGAACAGTAGGAAGCCATACGCAGGAACTCTCTGTTTAAGGTGGCGGTAGGGAGTATCTCTTACTTAGGGGTCACATTAACAAATAAGATGTCCTCCTTATATGAAGCTAATTACCCAGAGCTATTTAAGAAGATTAGGGAGGACTTCCTACGATGGACCCCACTGCAAATCTCCTGGCTGGGTTGCATAACGACGGTCAAGATGGTAACGCTCCCAAGATTATTGTATACATTCCAGGCCTTCTCGATAGCAGTTCCACAGTCATTCTTTAAAGAGATCAATAGGATGGTCTCAAAATGTATCTGGCAGAACAAACATCCACGGGTGGCCCTAGACTTGCTAATGACGCAGAAACAGAGGGGAGGTTTGGGACTGCCAAATTTGCTTAGGTACTATGAAGCGGCTCAACTGAGAGTAGTATGAGAATGGCTCACAGAAAATAGGGAACCGGTATGGGCTCGGATGGACAGAGCAGTCGCGAGGGGTTGTCTGGCAAGACTACTATGGCTACCAGGTAAAGATAGATCCCCAAGCGCCCGACGCAGTATGATCCTACGCACCAAGTGTGATATTTGGATAAATGGTGAAAAAAAGAACATCTAACAACCCGTCCCTCCCCCTTCACCTCTCTGTTCGAGAACCCAAGCTTCACCCCAGAGTTAGAAAAGGGCAAATTTGGCCAATAATAGCTAACAGCTCCATGGCTACCGCCGTTCTCGTAATGAGGCCCCTGGTCCGCGTATTTACCTGAGTCCATAATCTTTCTAGTGAATTACTGTAGCACACCATACGTCTTCCAGGAATAAAGGATGGTCTTGACATTGTTTTCAGGATCTCTGTTATCTTAGATGACCAGATCAGAAACTGGCCTGCTACAAAGAAGGGGAACACCTTCTCTAAATGGGACCTGGGAAACGGGAGTCAATTTTGATTACTATGGTACGCTTTGTAAGCTTAAGGGCAGTGATGGCATTAACAATACTGTCAATTGCATACAAGTCAGTGGGCCTCATAACAACTGTGCCGGTCCGGAAACAACGCTGCTGGTAAGCCTACCGGTACCGTTGTTTCCAGACCGGCACAGTACAACTCTGCGGGTGGGTGCTGTCCTGCCCGCCCTAGTTAGACCAGCTTTGCGGGACGGCGCCCGCTTGCAGAGTTCAGAGGGAACACATTATGTGAGTTTAGTCAACAAACCATCAATGGCAAGGATAGTCTACATTCCCATAAAAGGGGCTATTTCCGTGACCATGGAAAGACTGTGCAAGTGCAAAGGAGCTTGTGGAACAGAAAAGGGTGTCATATGTTTACATTGGAGGTCAGTCATTTCTCCTTTTGCCTGTGTTCATAGTACAAATTGGGCTACACAGGCCTGTGCATCCTTTCATTAATGCCACCACCAACACAATAACCATAGCAGAAAGGATAAAGTTTCGTTTTGCCCAAATGTTCAGCAGCCTTTTGCCTGTAACACCATTTGAGTACCATCCGTTCGTTGCCTGTCAGATGAAGGTTTGGATTTATTGTTGAATGAACCAGAGGCTTTCATTGAATTCTCGCCCAAAGAGTTGTTAGTTGCCTTTGCAGCTGGGATTCACTAGTAGTAGGTTCTTGAACATAACAAAGGTGTGTGGTCCACCTTGTAGCTCAAAATCTCACACACCGATATTATGTGCTCAGTGTCATGCGATACGTGTTCAGGGTCTTGTAGGCATCTCCACAAGGCATTTGCATTTCTCTCTTGAATCCTGGACTGGACAGGATCGTGATGCATAAAAAAACAGTCACAGCATTCACTCTGATGCCTGGACAGTAGGCTACTGTGAAATTGTGATGCATGAAAACCAATGACCACTTGCACAATCAACAACAGGATGAATGGGAGAGTTGCAAATTAGGATGGCTCTCATAGGCCATCACCCAAGTATGCAATGCAATTGTCCTGTGGTCTGCGATGGTGAGCATCATTTTGACAGAGGGATATTCCTGGAGTAAAAGGTCACACCTCTGGGTGATGTTGGGGTGACATGAGATAACGCCACACCTGCGAGTGTGCAGGGACAATCTGTTTCTAACACAGTAGAGCAAGATTGCTCATGAGTAAAAGCACTCATCTCAGACATGGCCCCAACCCGCACTTTGCACATTGTAATCCGGGCAGAGTCCACTCAGCCCTTCCTCCTAACGAGATTGATAAACTGAGTACCATTCACTTGGGTAACACGATCATCTATTATTACAGCACTTTGCAGTGCATGAAATAGGACATGAAGTGATAGGAGAAAGCACTGTATTTTTATTATTATTTATTACATTTGTATTGGGCCATCGTCTGATGGTGCCTTAACCACTGTTTTGAGAGCCTTAAACACTTGCCTTTCTGGAGATGAAAGATGCAAAAGGTGAACCTGAAAGACAATAAATGAGTTATTAAGTAGTGCATGAAATCATGAAACTCTAGATTTGCCAATTCAGTAAGGTTATAATTTTTTAAAGTGCACATATAACTCAGGCGGAGAGAGCAGAACACGTGCATATCTACAGTGACCATAACAAAAGCACGCCTCTTTTTGCCAATGATCCAATGTTCCTGCCGCTGTTGTCCTGCAACCTGTAATATTATAAAATCCCCTTACGGTATATCGAATTAACACCATAGGGAGGGACCCCTGCCCAAGCAGGAAATGCGGAAACAAATCAGGCATACAAAAGGATGTTCCTGTTATAAAAATGTTTCATAACAACTCTAAAGTCATTCCGTCTACAACATCTTATTTAACAATTATTTATGCATCTTTATTCCATAGAAAGTATTTTTCTCCAGCATGGGGTCTGGCATGGATTCACATGCTCATGAATATTCCCTGTCGTCAGGCTGGGAATCCTCAGTAAAGAAAGATCAGTATCAGTTTCGTTTCTGATCTGTCTTTCGTAGTAGTAACCAATCACTGATCTCTGTGTCATACTGACCACAGCCAATGACTGCCATCTCCCTAAGCCCCGCCTCTGGCAGCCATCCTCAGATTTTTACCGCACGTTCAAGTGTTGGGATCCTCGTGCTATTGCTCTCGAGCTGTAGTGCGTTTTCGCACTTTTTTCATAGAAAAACTCTTTTTTCGGTCAAAAGAGCCTCAAGCTCCACCGTTTCTACATCCGATCAACGGGGATCCGTGTCGGATTCTTCTACGCCCCTCAAGGGTGAAGATTTCGTCAAGCTATGCTTTTGGAGGACTCCAGAAGTTTCTCAGGCCCATCTCGGACATGGCCCAGGAGAAGGGAAGCTCGACGCCCGGAAAGCTGTTCAGGATCTGCCCTGAATGCCAGCTTTAGAATGTCTTCAAGGAGGACGAACACTCCCTTTGCCTCTACTGCCTGCATGAGGACAAGACGCACGTGGAGAAGGACTGTGCGTTTTGCGGGAACATGTCGGAGCGGACCATGAAGGACCGCCATCTGCGTCTCGCCAACTGGCTGGAAGGGAAGAGCCCGTCAGGTGAGAAAAAGAAGAAGAAGTCTGATCGGTCTTCTAAGACCTTTGAGGGCGCCCCGGCGACGGGGGCCCTACAGAAGGCCAAGCACCGCGAGTCCGCTGGCACCGGGAGCGCCGAACGGTCGGGCTCTTCGGTTGCCAGGCAGGGCGCAACCTCCCCGGCGCCATCAACCACGAGCCAACGCTCTGGCTCGGGTAAGAGGAAGTCCGAGCACCCGGCGAAGCTTCTGGAAAGGCCCCGGTCGAGCTCGAAGGCCCCATCAGAGGGGGAGCGAGGCGGTGACCCTCCCCCCAAGGAGAAGGCAGTGAGCGCACCTAAGGTGGTGAAAGCCTTGATCCACCCTGCCCAGGCCTCTATTGAGACAGTTGCGGCGGCCCTGGCTCAGCCTGTGGAGGCTACACCAGTGGAGGCGATCTCGGGGCCCAGAGTCTCCCTGCCACCGCGGAGGGAGTCCTCTTTCAAGCCCATCGAAAGGACCTCCGTGAAACCTCCGACGGAGAAGAAAAGGGGGGGCAGGAGGCTATCGTGGATTCGGCCTCAACCTCTGAGGAGGAGCTGATCGAAGTCTTAAGCAACGGCTTGGGCGTGGAGGAGGCCCAGCCCGTCGGGAGGGATCCCGACGAGGGAGACGACGAGAACGTAGACGGTGCCGACGAGGTTCCTGACCGCCCGTAGGAACCGCCTCAACCAGTGCCACAAGACAACTTGGCGGCCATTTTGTTGGCTATACAGTCCTTATGCTCAGAGATAAGGACGAGATTGCCGTTACCACCAACGGAGGAACCGCTCCCGACGGGGGACCCGGAGCCAGGCCCTTCTAAGAGAAGAAGGATTCATCCTCCACCTCCTTTTCAACCCTCGTGCCCTGCTCAGCCCTCCTCCCCATCCACGACCCGTGGGGATGATACAGGGACGGACACGGCTGCGACGGGTACAGACGAAGACAGTTACGACGTGGATCTTCCGTCGTCACCTCCTCCCCGGGCTTCCCCGCCAAACGAGATTGGATCGTTTCATGCCATGATCGCCAGGGCATCCAAGCTTTTCCAGCTCTGCCCGGAAGAGAAGAAGAAGGAAGGTTTCCTTTATCAATGGCGCGAGACCAAGAGGAAGACGGTCCTCGCTGTACCTCTACTGGATGATATCTGGGATGAGGGTCTCTCCCTCCTCAAGAACCCATCCACAACGCCTGCAAGAAGGGATCGGTACGAGAAGAAGTACCGGTTCCCGGACGCGGCCCCCTTATGCCTTCGGGCACAGCCGACCCCGGACTCGGTCGTCTCCGCGGCGGCCAGGAAGAAAGCGGGGGGGGGGCATCGGCCTCTATGTCAACCTCCCCTCCGGACGGCGAGGGAAAGAAGTTGGACACGATGGGACGCAGAGTTATCTCATCGGCAGCGACGACGATTAAGGATGCCAACGCCTGGGCTATCGTAGCCCGCTACGACAGGGAGTTGTGGTACAAGATCGCCCCCCTGTTGGACTTCCTACGGGACGACAAGAGGACGGAGGCCCTAGAGATCTTGCAGGAAGGAAAAGTGGCGTCGGACCACGCCATTACGGTAGCGACGGACATCGCTGACACCGGGTTTCGCCAGTTGGGCAACGGCGTGTGCCTTAGACGGCGTGAATTGCTCAAGGCGACGGACTTCCGGCAGGACGTGCAGACCAGAGTTTTGGACATGCCGTTCGACGGGAACAACCTGTTTGGGAAAACAGTGGACGATTCCCTACAAGCCATCAAGGCAGACACGGAGACGGCCCAGGCTCTTGGTGTTCTCCAGCAACGACGGCCACCCTTTCGGAGCACCGGAGTCAAGCAGGGTGCCTCCAAAGGTTCAGGCGGCGGATATTCCACCTACCGTCAAGCGGCCAGTTCGTCGTCACAGGAAGCCTACAGGGGACGAGGCAAGTCGGGCGGACTCTGCCGTCGTCGCCAGGGAGGACAAGGCGGCAAAGCCTCGTCGAAGCAGGACTGAACCGGCCGTGGTGTCGGGCCCCCACCGAAGCACCCCGGTGGGAGGCCGGCTGGCGAACTTCGTCAGCGTGTGGGAGTCCATCTCCACCGACCGTTGGGTGCTGGATGCCCTGGCCCAGGGTCACGCGCTCGAGTTTCTAAAGAAGTGCCCGCGCGTCCCCCCTGTGGCCAGGAAGGAACATCACGTCCCTCAACTTCTCTTGGAGGTAAAGGCGATGCTCAAGAAAGGTGCCATCGAGCTCGTCCCAAAGAGGCTTCGGGGCTCCGGAGTTTACTCAAAGTACTTCCTCGTGAAGAAGAAGACAGGAGGATGGCGTCCCATCCTGGACCTACGACGACTGAACAAATTCATCAAGGCACAGAAGTTCCGGATGGTCACCCTCCAACACGTCCTGGGTCAGCTGGAGGAGGGCGATTTCCTGTCGTCGTTGGATTTGGAGGATGCCTACTTCCATATCCCCATCCTAAAGGGACACCGAAAGTTTCTCAGATTCGTGGTCCAAGGGAGGCACTACCAGTTCAGAGCCCTTCCCTTCGGATTGAGGTCGGCACCCAGGGTGTTCACCAAGTGCCTCGCACCGGTGGCGGCGCGGCTGCGCCTGGAGGGGATCCACGTCTACCCCTACCTGGACGACTGGCTCATCCGAGCAAGGACAAGGGAGCTCGCCGCGGAGCACACGGCAAGGACCGTCCAGCTGCTCACGGACCTGGGATTCTCCATAAACTACGCCAAATCCCACCTGGTGCCCGCGCAAGACGCACTGTTTCTGGGAGCGAAACTCGACACAGTGGCGCTTCTGGCCTCGCCGTCGGAGGAAAGGACGAGGGCCATCTTGGGCAAGGTGCAGCGGATGCTGGTTGCGGATGCGGCCAAGGTGAGGTCCATCAAATCCCTCCTCGGAATGATGTCTTCCTGCATTTATCTTGTCCGCCTGTGCAGGCTTCGGATGCGTCCGTTACAGGAGTTACTGGACGCTCGCTGGATCCAGACGACGGGCAGCTTCGCACAGGATCACCATCGACGAGAGTTTCCGACGAGCGATCCGGTGGTGGGGCACCCGCACGCACCTGACGGCAGGCATGGACTTTCAGACCCCAGTCCACCAGGAGACAGTGACCATGGATGCCTCCCTGGAAGGGTGGGGAGCGCACACCGGAAATCTGCACGCGAGAGGCCTGTGGCTTCCGACGGAGAAATCCCTCCACATCAACGTCCTGGAGGTCCGTGCAGTGTTTTGGGCCATCAGGTCCTTCCTTCCGTCCCTCAAGGGCAAGGTGGTGAGGATCTTCACCGACAACACCACCACCATGTTCTACATCAGGAAGCAGGGCGGTACCAGATCCCCAGCCCTGTCCAAGGAAGCCCAGGATCTGTGGCATTGGGCCGTCGCCCAAGGGATGTTTCTGGTGCCGTTTCATCTGGCAGGAATAAAAAACACCATCGCTGACTCACTCAGCAGAGAGCTGCGCTCATGCCATGAGTGGGAACTACGACAGGATCTAGTGGACCGCCTCTTCCGATGGTGGGGCACGCCCCCTGATTGATCTGTTTGCGACGGCGACGAACTCCAAGTGCCGGAGGTTCGCCAGCAGGTTTCCCCAGCTGAGGAGCATGGGCGATGCTTTCTCGTTCCCCTGGGAGGGCCTGTTTCTATACGCGTTCCCTCCGTTGCCGTTGCTGATCCGGCTCATCAACCAGCTCAAGAGGTCACGGTGCAGGATGATCCTCGTCGCACCTGCGTGGCCGAGGCAGATATGGTTCCCGGACCTTCTGGACTTGTCGGCGTCCTCGTCAATCAAACTGCCAGTTGACGCGGATCTTCTCTCCAGGGAAGGAGGCGCCATCCTCCATCACGACCCGAAGTTGCTGAACTTGCAGGCCTGGCTCCTGCAGCGCTAGAGTTTGGAGGTTACGACATACCGGCCGACTGCAGAGAGGTTCTTGCAAAGGCCAGGGCGTCCTCAACTCTTAAATGCTATGTACACAAATGGAAGAGGTTCTCTGTCTGGTGCCACGCACAGAAGATTAACCCTCTGCGGATTACGGCTCCTCAAGTACTGCCGTACCTACTGACGCTGGCCAAGGCTGGATTAGCGCACACTTCCTTCAAGATACATCTTGCTGCGATCTCCCGATACACCAGAACCACGTGACGGACGTCTTTGTGGTCTCATCGTCTGGTGAAAGAATTCATGAAGGGACTGTTCAGATTGTTCCCGCCGGTGAAGGCTCGGCCCCGGCGTGGGAGCTCAACGTGGTACTGACCAAGCTCATGGGACCTCAGTTCAAGCCTCTGCACTCAGCGCCGTTGAAGTTCTTGTCGTGGAAAACAGCGTTTCTTGTGGCCATCACCTCCGCACGACGGGTGGGAGAGATCCAGGCCCTTTCCTGCAAGCCTCCGTACTTGACTTTCCACGACACGAGGGTAGTGCTCAGGACGCACCCCTCCTTCATGCCCAAGGTGCTGTCGGACTTCCACCTCAACAAGCCCTTGGTGTTGCCTGTTTTCTTCCCGTCGCCTTCGTCGCCGGCTGAAAGGACTTTGCACTCACTGGATGTGGCTAGAGCGCTGAAGTTCTACGTGGACCGCACGAAGAGTTTTCGGAAGACGTCACAACTTTTTGTGAACTTTGGACCTGTCAATCAGGGAAGGCTCGCTCAAAGGCTTCCATTTCCAGATGGCTCTCCGGCTGTATCATGTACTGTCATCGGTTGGCAAACCGACCGTTGCCCGGCCGTCCGAGAGCCTATTCGACCAGAGCGGTCGCTGCTACCACGGCGTTCCTATCTGGTGTGCCCCTGCTGGACATCTGCAGGGCTGCTACGTGGAGGTCGACGCACACCTTCACAAGATTCTACTGCGTCGAACGGGACTCCAGGGAGGAGTCCAGGGTCGGCCAAGCAGTGCTGCGCAACCTGTTCGCCTAAGGTGAGCCTGGTGAGGAGGTAAGAGATGCTTAATGTTGAGTTGTTGTATTGCTTAATGTTGAGCCGGTTGCCACCTCCCGTGGTTGTGCATGTGTATACTGCTATGTATTCTTATATTCATGACCATGTGAATCCATGCCAGACCCCATGCTGGAGAAGGAACAAGTTACTTACCTGTAACTGTTGTTCTCCAGCATGGGTCTGGCATGGATTCACATGCGAACCCTCCCGCCTGCCCCTCTGCGGCTCTTCACTTGGTCATACTGCCACTTCACGTGCTACCAAATCTGAGGATGGCTGCCAGAGGCGGGGCTTAGGGAGAGGGCAGTCATTGGCTGTGGTCAGTATGACACAGAGATCAGTGATTGGTTACTACTACGAAAGACAGATCAGAAACGAAACTGATGCTGATTTTTCTTTACCGAGGATTCCCAGCCTGACGACGGGGAATATTCATGAGCATGTGAATCCATGCCAGACTCCATGCTGGAGAAAAATACTTTCTATGGAATAAAGATGCGCATCCCAAAGGCAATGCTTGGTATTTGAATAATCTATAGAGGCTGTCTTTCACCTCTACCTCTTTTAAATTTTATTTGAGGAGATAAGCACTGGAAGATGTAGTAGTGGTCTGAGCCTCAATGATAACATGTATCACTAGGGGGGGGGCGACATTTCTGTTCAAAGGTGGTGTTCTAGAGAGATTCTGATATCTCCCTCTTGCTTCAAAACAAAGCATGTAGGGTAAGTGATGATTAAACCAATTTGCAAGGTACTTATCTATGTATATTCAATATATTCCTTAAGATATGGGCTACCTGTAGAGTCTAGAAGAAGGCACTGCTAAGCAGTGGAGGGGTGCCAGATGTCCCTATGCGCAGCAAATGTGTCTTGTCCCCATTGCCAAGCGCCGATGGGCAGGAAAATGTCCCTTTGTCTAAAGTGCTCAAAATCCTCCTACAAGTTAAGCTTCAGATTTGTTGTTGTGTTTAGCGGATAGACTTGGCTACAGGATAGGGTACCCCCAGTGAAAAAATCATTAGGCAATCACTCACCCTATCTGGGAGTTCCGATTGTATAACAATGTTTCTAATGTTGTTTTAGGGGGAGGACCTGTGCGAAGAGGACGCTGAAGATGAAACGGAGCAGTCCCTCGGTAGGCGTTGTAAAGAGAGGAAAGAGCACCATCCCTAAAGGTGGCCTGTGGAAGGGGCCTGTCTACAGCCATTGGGAAAAATAAAATAAAACATTTTGAACATTTTGTTTTCGGTCCTTTTGATTCGAACCTATTGTATTTCGAACCTTTTGATTCGAACCTTTGACCTATAACCAGACCAGAACCATCCACCATGGAGCCAGACAGAAGCAGTTTTGATTGTGACGAAATGGGAGTCAGATGGATAGTATTCACTATATTATTGTTTGAATAATCGGAACAGGGCCTTGTCCTTAATGAACTGCCACCATCATCCAAGTTCAAGGCTATAGTAGATGCTAGACGTTCTTCCTGAGCATCAATGGAAATATCTTGTTTTCCATTGAAGATGCAGCTATTGTCGTCTAGAGTACGTGGAGTAATGCCCATGATGTTGAGTAGCTCACTCCTATCTTGAGAGTGGATTTGAGCATGGACCGTGCTTTTCAAAACAGTAGATTCCAAAGAATCAAACACTTGTGTATAAGGGGGCTTACCAAGAGAGGTAGGACAAGAATTCAAGGGAAGGATAACTTCTTTGGGATCAGGTGAAAGGACCTCCATGGCAAATTGCATGTAGTCCAGAGAAGCCTCCATAACTGACTGACTCCTGAGGCCCTTTGGAGCGTTTAAGGTGCAGGCAGTCGGGAGGAAAACACTCCCTCTCAATAGCAATAAAGACACCTTGCGGGCGGTTGTGCCGGCAATTTATGCTTGAAAAGAAGTCACGTGAACCATCACGTGTCAGCGTTGGCCTCCGCCCCCTCGAGGAAGCAGAGTATGCAGCAAGATCAGCGCTCGCAGTGCTGCTAACGGGGTGAACGGAGCGTTTAAGGTGCAGGCAGTCAGGAGGAAAACACTCCCTCTCAATAGCAATAATGTCATGATTCATTATGCATATCTTACTCACTTTGATGCTCGCTTGGCTTCACAGGTAGCGCAGTACACTACATTGACAAGGAGGCTGTTTATAACTCATATCATTGCTTTGGACTTTACCTACAATCAAGCTAATAATTGGTTTGGTAACTATATAAGTTCAATCAGTTTATAGCTGCATCTATAGATATCTCCTTCTCTCTTCCCTCCACATGGCAGATTTAAGCAAGCACACTTCAGTAAGCAGATATATTGGTGAAGACAAACGTTTACGTTTAACACTATCACATGTCAATGGGACCGCAGCATAACAAGGTAAACACCAGTGGTGCTCACAAGTATGTGACCCCACTTCTCTCGTACTCAAACAGAGGCCACTTATTTTGTTATCATGTTTAATTGTTTCACATTTCGCCCTAAGAGCCACTCTAATGAAATCTCAGCGCGGTTTTGGATGGCCGCACCCAACCCTCTATTGCTTTTCATAATCACTTAAAAGAACAAGGCAGTTTTGCTATTGCAGTTGGCAGTCTTCATGTTATTTTAGTGGGCAGCCTTTACTGTTTCTAATCACTCTCTTACAACAGCACCATAAGTATCACAGTATTTCAATCAGACCTAGTTGTCACCTGGAATATATCAGGTCATGTTGTTTAGTTAAATTATTATTTATTTATAAACTAGGTGCTCTTAATTGTTAAGTCTTTCCATGAGTCTCATGATAAACAAGTACAAACCAAATGGTACCAGATGTCAGATATCAACGTAGCATACTTTTCATCATTTACTTGATAATAATTGTCTCCGATTTCTCTTTTTGTCTCCTCATCCCTCCTATTCTTCTCCCACTTCCCCCTTTTTTCTCTCACACCAATGTTTCCATCGTCCTTTAAAGTTACATTGTGCATAGTTACCTGTTACGACCCTCCAGACATTACTGGCTACATGACATATGGACACCCCACCATGTTCCCTGGATCTCAGCACGTCACATTTTGCATTGTTACCTGTTACGACCCTCCGGACATTACTGGCTACATGACATATGGACACCCCACCATGTTCTCTGGATCTCAGCACGTCACATTTTGCATAGTTACCTTTTTAGGACCCTCCGGACATTACTGGCTACATGACATTTGGACACCCCACCATGTTCCCTGGATCTCAGCACGTCACATTTTGCATAGTTACCTGTTACGACCCTCCGGACATTACTGGCTACATGACATATGGACACCCCACCGTGTTCCCTGGATCTCAGCACATCACATTTTGCAGAGTTACCTGATACGACCCTCCAGACATTACTGGCTACATGACATTTGGACACCCCACCATGTTCCCTGGATCTCAGCACGTCACATTTTGCAGTTACCTTTTAGGACCCTCCGGACATTACTGGCTACATGACATATGGACACCCCGCCATGTTCCCTGGGTCACAGCACGTCACATTTTGCAGAGTTACCTGTTACGACCCTCCGGACATTACTGGCTACATGACATATGGACACCCCACCATGTTCTCTGGATCTCAGCACGTCACATTTTGCATATTTGCCTGTTTGGACCCTCTGGACATTACTGGCTAAATGACATTTGGACACCACACTGTGTTCCCTGGATCTCAGCACGTCACATTTTGCATAGTTACTTGTTAGAACCCTCTGGGCATTACTGGCTCCATGACATTTGGACACCCCACCATGTTCCCTGGATTTCAGCACGTCACATTTTGCATAGTTACCTGTTAGGACCCTCCGGACAGTACTTGCTACATGACATTTGGACACCCCACAATGTTCCCTGGGTCTCAGCACGTCACATTTTGCAGTTACCTTTTAGGACCCTCCGGACATTACTGGCTACATGACATTTGGACACCCCGCCATGTTCCCTGGGTCACACCACGTCACATTTTGCAGAGTTACCTGTTAGGACCCTCCGGACATTACTGGCTACATGACATTTGGACACCCCACCATGTTCCCTGGGTCACAGCACGTCACATTTTGCAGAGTTACCTGTTAGGACCCTCCGGACATTACTGGCTACATGACATTTGGACACCACACCGTGTTCCCTGGATCTCGGCACGTCACATTTTGCATAGTTACTTGTTAGAACCCTCCGGACAGTACTTGCTACATGACATTTGGACACCCCACAATGTTCCCTGGGTCACAGCACGTCACATTTTGCAGAGTTACCTGTTAGGACCCTCCGGACATTACTGGCTACATGACATTTGGACACCACACCGTGTTCCCTGGATCTCGGCACGTCACATTTTGCATAGTTACTTGTTAGAACCCTCCGGACAGTACTTGCTACATGACATTTGGACACCCTGCCATGTTCCCTGGATCTCAGCACGTCACATTGTGCATAGTTACCTATTTGGACCGTCCGGACATGACTGGCTACATGACATTTGGACACCCCACCATGTTCCCTGGATTTCAGCACGTCACATTTTGCATAGTTACCTGTTAGGACCCTCCGGACAGTACTTGCTACATGACATTTGGACACCACACAATGTTCCCTGAGTCTCGCCATGTCACATTTTGCAGTTACCTTTTAGGACCCCCCGGACATTACTGGCTCCATGACATTTGGACACCCCGCCATGTTCCCTGGGTCACAGCACGTCACATTTTGCAGAGTTACCTGTTAGGACCCTCCGGACAGTACTTGCTACATGACATTTGGACACCCCACAATGTTCCCTGGGTCTCAGCGCGTCACATTTTGCAGTTACTTTTCAGGACCCTCCGGACATTACTGGCTACATGACATTTGGACACCCCGCCATGTTCCCTGGGTCACACCACGTCACATTTTGCAGAGTTACCTGTTAGGACCCTCCGGACAGTACTTGCTACATGACATTTGGACATCCCACAATGTTCCCTGGATCTCAGCACGTCACATTTTGCAGTTACCTTTTAGGACCCTCCGGACATTGCTGGCTACATGACATTTGGACACCCCGCCATGTTCCCTGGGTCACAGCACGTCACATTTTGCATAGTTACCTGTTAGGACCCTCCGGACATTACTGGCTAAATGACATTTGGACACCCCACCATGTTCCCTGGATCTCAGCACGTCACATTTTGCATAGTTACCTATTTGGACCGTCCGGACATGACTGGCTACATGACATTTGGACACCCCACCATGTTCCCTGGATCTCAGCATGTCACATTGTGCATAGTTACCTGTATCTCCGCACGTCACATTTTTGATTGTGGGTTTGGGTTCTATGCAATTTTACCAAAAAACATTTTATTCGGAGGGATTTCTTACCGAAAAAATCCATCGAGGATTACCCTTTTTAAAAACCATTTTATTTGAGGGGGGTCCCCCCAAAAAATAGTTTCCCTATGCTTTTACCCCACACCAACTCCCGCCCCACTGTTAGGGAGAATTGTCTTTTTAGGCTGAATTTCCCTACCTAGTGAGTCCCCCAGCAGCTTTGCTGGATTTCTGGGGTTTATTTTTTTCTCCTGCCAAGAGTGAGACTCTTTTACCCTCACTCTTGGGCATGTTGAAGTGTGTTTTCTTGGTTAAACCTTGTGTTGAATGGGCTATGGGGTCTTTTACCCCATAGGGCCTCATGTATTTTTGTGATATGGGTTACACAGCACCCTCCGTGCAGTAACCCAGGGGTGTCCTAGGGACTCCCCAACATAGACTCCATACCCTGGGACTGACTACTGTCTCCCAGGGCATGTAAAGTCACCAAAGACTTTACTAGTCTTAAATCCTGAACAGAACCAGTACAAACCATCATATTATGGACGTACTGGCTGGGGCAATTCGATTGCCCCAGGGTCTGTTAGTCGAGGGGGCACGTCTCCGCCCCCCCTGATCGAGTTTTGGCTGGTGGCAGTGGAAACTATGTTTTATATTCGACCGCGAATATTTTCCTATGGGATTTCCCATTGTTTTAGGCTAACACATTTATTTATTTATTTACGGTAGCCTTAAACATACCGCCGGTTTATATATTTATTATTATAACTCCGGTTGGGATTTTTTGCCAAAACTTGATTCTAAAATGGCGTTGGCGTTCGCCTCTGTAACTCTGACCCAAAGTGGAGCCCTTTGTCCCACTTTTGGCGGGCTTCTCCACAGAAGCCCTCCAAAGTGGTGCCACTCTGTCTGGGGTACTTAGGAGGGGTGGAGGGGGATTTAGGCACCCTGGACTGAGTTACCTAGGTAACTCAAGTCGCACTCCGTCCTGATTGGCCCAAGTGGTGAGCCGGCCGGCTCACCACTTAGCATGTTTGAGCACTAGGCTGGGTGAATGGGGGTTTGCTGCATAAAAGCAGGGCTTTGGGGACTGGAACTTTAGAAGTCGCCACAGGACCTAAGAATCCAACGAGGGACGAGCTGAGCTGATCTGCTACGACGACACCGCCGGTGGAGCCCTGCTGAACCATCTCACCACTTTTCCCGACGACCGAGGAGAACTCTTAACGGAGTGGCTCCTTCCCTTGACTGGTGGGGACAACCAGTTTTCACCTTCTTTCAGCTCTTCGAGGTATCTCGTGGCCGCCTTGCCAGTGCCAAGCACCCCGGCAACCGGAATACCCCCCACTTTTACCCCAACCGCGAAAGTCGGTACAACCCTTTAACCGGAGGACTCCGCGGCTGGTTTCTTCCCGGGCAGTGCAACGACCTTCTTCTTCTGCTCTTCAGCGAGATCTTCTTCTCCCCTGACCGACGTCGAGCCTTGCTGCCACTGCCTGGAACAACTGCCCCCGCTGGAGGATCCTTTCCGTTAAGGTACCGTGTTCCGCCTGGCTTCCCTTGCCACCGACTGTACGGGGTAGTTTTAGCCCCCGGCTTTCGATCCTGGGATTGCCTGGGACACTTTGGCTAAACTTTCTAAGCCTCTCTATCTCTTTTCCGAACTCTTTTGCAAGACTCTGAATCCCTAATAACTGTGTGATCTTGGGCACGTTTTCGCTCTGTCTGCTCTAAGAGTGGGCCCTGCTTAGTGACTTTTTGCTCACCTGTGACTTTGTGCTTCTTTGAACTTACCAAAAGTGTTCTGGACCTTAGAGTGGTGTGTTTATCCTAATTCTGCTCTTTTTCCCTCCCTTCTTTTAACCTACTAGAGTGTCATCTAAAGTTAAGCGCTCACCTCTGTTTGAATTATGTGGTGTTAACCTAGAGTTGTCTAGATAGGAATAAGGATTGGGACTGCTTTCCATATAACTGTGTTTGGAGTGTTTTACTATATTTTGCTAGAGTGTTTTCAACTTATGTGTTCTTAAATAAATAGCAATATACTTTTGAAACCAAGCTCTGGTCAGTGTTTGCTTGTGCTATTGTGTCTGAGTACATATTATGTATACTTTGCATACTGCCTAACTCTTCTTGAGGGAAGTCTGACTGCTCAGCCACAGCTACCAGGTAAATCTGGGTGGTGCGGACTGCTACCAAGTGGGTTTGCTGCTATACCTGTAGTCTTAAATCTCTTGCAGTGTTCCCCAAGGGAACTGCACAGGTTTCTGCCTAACACTGGTGTACAGCGGTGGGATTTGTATTGAGTATACATTTTATTGTGCTTTAGATACCTTAGTGCAACTAACCACAAAGCTTAGCACTGTAAAAGTAATCCTCTATCATGTCAGTTATAGAAAGCTATAGTCAAGAGTCCCTTGCAGCCAAAACTGCTGATTGTTTAAGAGTGTTCTGTAAACATAAGGACCTCCTGACTAAGGGCAAGAAAATGGAGCTGATTGAAAGATTGTTAGCTAACCAAAGTCTGGGTGATGGTTCAGAGGAACCTACCACTCCAGCAACTGTAGATGACAGTATTGAAATTAACATGGAGCAAAATGTTGATGATTCTGAGGAAGAGTCAGAAGAGGAGGGTGAGGCTGTTGTGACTGTCCCCCCTAGGCCTCTGCCTGCTCTACCTGCTGTACCTACTGGGCCTTTACCAGGTCCCACATTTAGTCCTCAGTACTTTGAACTGGAGAAAATGAAACTAGAATTGGAGTATAAGAAACTTAATGCTCAAACTGACAAAGAACTAAGGCTAAGGGAAATGGAGCTCAAGTATGAGCTAGAAATGAAGAAATTATCTGTTGAGAATGCTTCTCTCTCTGGCTCCTCTAGAAGTTCCAGTCCTAAAAGACCCCGGATGCCTAAAGAATTGGTTGGTATGTATGAGCCTAAGTTGGATGTGTTGGATTGGTTGTCTCTGTTTGAATATAATCATGGGCTCCAGAACATCACAGGAAATGACTTACTCACCTGGTTGTTCTCTAGGCTTCCCCCTGTTGCAACTGATGTGGTAATGGAGATGGGGGAGGAGGATAAGAAGGACTATGAATGTGTGAAACTAGCTTTGATAGCTAGGTTTGGGAAGACCCCTTCCCAGTATCTTAAGAGGTTTAGGAGCCTCAAAAAGCATGATGGTACCCCTTGGGCTACCTGGGTGAGTGAAGGGTTGAAAAACTTAGAGGGATGGATTAAGGGTTACAAGGTGAACACTTATGAAGGTATGAAGAATTTGTTTATGTTGGAGACCATTTATGATGCCTGCTCTCCTGAGCTCAGACAACACTTGGCTGATTCCAAGGAATTAGATTCCCGGAAACTAGCTAAGGCTGCTGACTTGTGGGTTGCCAACAGGGCCACTCACAAGGATTCTGGGGTAACTCAGAAGAAGGATGGGGAAAGACAGCCTAAAAAGGACTCCAAAGAGAATTCTAATAATACAAATTCCAAAGAGGGCCCCAAACAAAACTATAAGGGTAAACCACAAGGGAAACCGAATCAGGCTAGTGTACCTTCTGGTCCCAGACCAGAAGGAGGTCAGAACAAGCCTCCATTCCAGAGAGCCTTTGGCTCATGCTTTGTTTGTAAGGCTACTGACCATGTGAAAGGAGATCCCAGATGTAAGGGTAAACCTTCAGGGGTCCAGCTTGCCTCCTTAGCCTTCGCTCCAGAAGAGGAAGTACATATGGCAAGTGGAAACTTTCTATTACTGGCTGATGAACCCACTGGAGTCTCAGCTAGTGTTTCTTTAGTCTCTCTGGGGTTGTGGGAACAACAGAATTTAGATGTGTATAACTCTATCCCAGATAATACTAAAGAGTATTATAAGGACAGTGTCCAGGTGAATGGTCAGGAGACTCCTGCCATTAGGGACACTGGGGCCAGCATAACTGTGGTGGATGAATCATTTTTCAAGGCAGAGAATGTTGCTAAGGCACCCAAATGCCTCACCAAGTTAGCTGGTGGGCCTGTGCAGATGTGTCCCCAGTTACCAGTTCTCATCCAATGTAATGATATGGCTGTAAAAATACCTGTCAGTGTACAATGTGAAGTGCCAGGTAGGGTTCTGTTGGGTAATGACCTCAAAGCTCTTGGAGTTGTATCACATACCCCCAGACCACCTAGCAAAAGGTTACAGGAGCTCACAAAACCTGCAAGAGAGAAAACTCTGAGAGGGTTATCTCAGGAGATGATGACAGAAATCACTCCTCTCCCACTGGAGCAACTTACTGCAGTAACTACCAGATCAGGAGCAAAGGGGCAACCCAAGACTCCTAGGAAAAAGCCAGCAGCAAGCACTCCAGTGCTTCCACCAAGGACTTCCCCTAGGTTGTCCAAAGTTACACCTGTAACTCCACCTCCAGCTGAGGCTGAGAGGGAGGTACAACCCTGTGTGGTTGAGCTAGACTCTGAGGAAGAGCTAGAAGGAGGCCCAAACCTTATTGGAGATTTGGACCCTGAGGACCATCCTGAGCTGCAGTCGTTACTGGCAGAAGGTGGGCCTAGCAGGTCAGCTTTTCGTAAGGGGCAAAGAGAATGTCCAACTCTGGAAGGTCTCCGCCACCAGGCAGCTTCTCAGGCTGATGGGCAAGAGCCTGGGAAGTATAGGTTACACTGGGAAGATGGCCTCTTCTACAGTGAACCAACTGAGTCTGAACCTGGAGACTACAAGCGCCTTGTAGTCCCACAAGAGAACAGACAACAGTTCTTACAACTAGCCCATGAGATACCTTTGGCTGGTCACTTGAGCTTCAAGAAGACCAAGGAAAGGCTCTCTCTCTACTTTTATTGGCCAAAGATGGGGGCTGAAGTAGATAGATATTGTAAGAGCTGCCATACCTGCCAGACTTCTGGTAAGGTTGGTTCCAAGAATGTGGCACCTTTAGTGCCTCTCCCAGTTGTGGGAGTCCCATTTGAGAGGGTAGGGATTGACATTGTTGGTCCCCTTGATCCCCCAACCTCCTCAGGCAACAGGTTTATACTTGTTGTAGTAGACCATGCTACTAGGTACCCTGAGGCAATTCCTATGAGGACTGTTACAGCTCCGGCTGTGGCTAAGGCCCTCCTTGGTATTTTTACCAGGGTTGGGTTTCCTAAGGAGGTACTCTCTGACAGGGGGTCAAACTTTATGTCTCACTACATGAAAGCCATGTGGAAAACCTGTGGAGTTACTTACAAGTTCTCAACCGCATACCACCCTCAGACAAACGGGTTGGTTGAAAAGTTTAACAGAACCATGAAGAGCATGATAGGTGCTTTAGAGGAACCCCTTAAGAAAAAGTGGAACCTTCTACTGCCATGCCTTCTCTTTGCTTATAGAGAAGTCCCTCAGGAGGGAGTAGGTTATTCTCCCTTTGAGCTTCTCTATGGCCATCCGGTCAGAGGTCCATTGGCCCTGATTAAGGAGGGATTGGAAGGTGCTCCTCCCCTCAAGCCAGTCAGAGTGACTGACTACGTGATAGGTCTCCGGAGGAGAATGTCCCACATGATGGCAGAAGCAAGTGACAACTTGAAAGCTGGTCAAGTACTGGTCAAACATTGGCATGACCAGAAGGCTAACATGGTTGAGTTTACTCAAGACCAGCTAGTTCTAGTTATGCTCCCAACAAGGCAGAGGGCCTTGCAAGACAAATGGATGGGACCCTTCAAGATTGTGGGGAAACTTGGAGAGGTCAACTATCTGGTGGATCTGGGCAGACCCAGGGAAGCTCCTAGAGTCTTCCACACCAACAGACTAAAAGCATACATCTCCAGACCTGATGTAGGAGCCTTGCTTCTAGCTTCAGCTGCAGAGGAAGAAGAGAGTGAATCTCTCCCTGATCTCCTCAGAGGTGTGCCTTTAGATGAAAAAGTTGAAGGAGTCAATCTCTCTTCAGACCTGACACCTGAGCAACAAGAGGAGTGCAAATCTATGTTAAATCAGTTTGCCTCCCTGTTCTCACTGTCACCAGGCTTGACCCCTTGGGGCCAGCATGAGATACCCACTGACTGTCTGCCAGTCAAAAGCAGAGGGTACAGAATGTCAGAACATATCAGAACCCACATCAAAGGAGAGGTCAAGAAGATGCTTGATCTCGGGGTAATAGAGCCCTCTACTAGTCCATGGTCTAGCCCAGTTGTGTTAGTACCAAAGGCAGGATCCAAAGACTTGAGATTCTGTGTGGACTATAGAGCTCTAAATGCAGTCACTAAGACTGATGCCCACCCTTTGCCCAGGACAGATGAGTTGGTGGATAAACTTGGTGCAGCCAAGTACCTCAGCACATTTGACCTGACGTCAGGCTATTGGCAAATAGCCCTGACAGACCATGCCAAGGAGAAAACTGCATTTTCAACCCCAGTTGGCTTGTACCAGTTTAAGGTCATGCCTTTTGGACTAAAAAATGCACCTGCCACATTCCAAAGGATGGTGAACCAAGTTCTGGCTGGGATGGAGGATTTCTGCATGGCATACTTGGATGACATTGCAGTCTTCAGCCACTCCTGGGAGGAACATGTGAACCACCTAGGACATGTGTTGCAGGCCCTTGAACAGGCCCATTTGACAATCAAAGCCAGTAAGTGCCAGATTGGTCAAAGTAAAGTGGTCTACCTTGGACATGAGGTAGGAGGTGGAGAAATAAGGCCTTTGCTCAGCAAGATTGAAGCTGTGCAAAATTGGACAACACCAACTACTCAAACCCAAGTGAGAGCCTTCCTAGGCCTCACTGGGTACTACAGGAATTTCATTGAGAACTATGGGACCATAGCTTCTCCCCTGAATGTAATCTCCTCTCCTAAATTCCCTAAAAAGGTAAAATGGAATGAGGAATGCAATCAGGCCTTTGAAAAACGGAAGAGAGCTCTTTGCCAAGCTCCAGTATTAAGAGCTCCTGACTACCACCAAACTTTCATTGTACAAACTGATGCTTCCAATGTAGGTATAGGTGCAGTTCTAAGCCAACTGGATGAGAAGGGTAGGGAGCACCCCATTTGCTTCATCAGTAGGAAACTGAAGGATCCTGAGACAAGGTGGGCAACTATCGAAAGAGAATGCTTTGCTATTGTGTGGGCACTGAAGAAGTTTAGGCCATACTTGTATGGTTCTACTTTTGTTATTCAGACTGACCACCAACCCTTGAGATGGTTAATGCAAATGAAAGGGGAAAATCCAAAACTATTGAGATGGTCAATCTGCCTGCAAGGGTTTGATTTCACCATTGAGCACAGGTCAGGGTGTCACCATCAAAATGCTGATGGACTCTCTAGGATGTATATCATCGACTAGAGGTAAGAGGTTCATCCAGGAGTGGTTTAAATCCTCCTGTCCCTTAGTCTGGGGGGGGCGAGTGTTAGGGAGAATTCTCTGTTTAGGCTGAATTTCCCTACCTAGTGAGTCCCCCAGCAGCTTTGCTGGATTTCTGGGGTTTATTTTTTTCTCCTGCCAAGAGTGAGACTCTTTTACCCTCACTCTTGGGCATGTTGAAGTGTGTTTTCTTGGTTAAACCTTGTGTTGAATGGGCTATGGGGTCTTTTACCCCATAGGGCCTCATGTATTTTTGTGATATGGGTTACACAGCACCCTCCGTGCAGTAACCCAGGGGTGTCCTAGGGACTCCCCAACATAGACTCCATACCCTGGGACTGACTACTGTCTCCCAGGGCATGTAAAGTCACCAAAGACTTTACTAGTCTTAAATCCTGAACAGAACCAGTACAAACCATCATATTATGGACGTACTGGCTGGGGCAATTCGATTGCCCCAGGGTCTGTTAGTTGAGGGGGCACGTCTCCGTCCCCCCTGATCGAGTTTTGGCTGGTGGCAGTGGAAACTACGTTTTATATTCGACCGCGAATATTTTCCAATGGGATTTCCCATTGTTTTAGGCTAACACATTTATTTATTTATTTACGGTAGCCTTAAACATACCGCCGGTTTATATATTTATTATTATAACTCCGGTTGGGATTTTTTGCCAAAACTTGATTCTAAAATGGCGTTGGCGTTCGCCTCTGTAACTCTGACCCAAAGTGGAGCCCTTTGTCCCACTTTTGGCGGGCTTCTCCACAGAAGCCCTCCAAAGTGGTGCCACTCTGTCTGGGGTACTTAGGAGGGGTGGAGGGGGATTTAGGCACCCTGGACTGAGTTACCTAGGTAACTCAAGTCGCACTCCGTCCTGATTGGCCCAAGTGGTGAGCCGGCCGGCTCACCACTTAGCATGTTTGAGTGACAGCTAGGCTGGGTGAATGGGGGTTTGCTGCATAAAAGCAGGGCTTTGGGGACTGGAACTTTAGAAGTCGCCACAGGACCTAAGAATCCAACGAGGGACGAGCTGAGCTGATCTGCTACGACGACACCGCCGGTGGAGCCCTGCTGAACCATCTCACCACTTTTCCCGACGACCGAGGAGAACTCTTAACGGAGTGGCTCCTTCCCTTGACTGGTGGGGACAACCAGTTTTCACCTTCTTTCCGCTCTTCGAGGTATCTCGTGGCCGCCTTGCCAGTGCCAAGCACCCCGGCAACCGGAATACCCCCCACTTTTACCCCAACCGCGAAAGTCGGTACAACCCTTTAACCGGAGGACTCCGCGGCTGGTTTCTTCCCGGGCAGTGCAACGACCTTCTTCTTCTGCTCTTCAGCGAGATCTTCTTCTCCCCTGACCGACGTCGAGCCTTGCTGCCACTGCCTGGAACAACTGCCCCCGCTGGAGGATCCTTTCCGTTAAGGTACCGTGTTCCGCCTGGCTTCCCTTGCCACCGACTGTACGGGGTAGTTTTAGCCCCCGGCTTTCGATCCTGGGATTGCCTGGGACACTTTGGCTAAACTTTCTAAGCCTCTCTAACTCTTTTCCGAACTCTTTTGCAAGACTCTGAATCCCTAATAACTGTGTGATCTTGGGCACGTTTTCGCTCTGTCTGCTCTAAGAGTGGGCCCTGCTTAGTGACTTTTTGCTCACCTGTGACTTTGTGCTTCTTTGAACTTACCAAAAGTGTTCTGGACCTTAGAGTGGTGTGTTTATCCTAATTCTGCTCTTTTTCCCTCCCTTCTTTTAACCTACTAGAGTGTCATCTAAAGTTAAGCGCTCACCTCTGTTTGAATTATGTGGTGTTAACCTAGAGTTGTCTAGATAGGAATAAGGATTGGGACTGCTTTCCATATAACTGTGTTTGGAGTGTTTTACTATATTTTGCTAGAGTGTTTTCAACTTATGTGTTCTTAAATAAATAGCAATATACTTTTGAAACCAAGCTCTGGTCATTGTTTGCTTGTGCTATTGTGTCTGAGTACATATTATGTATACTTTGCATACTGCCTAACTCTTCTTGAGGGAAGTCTGACTGCTCAGCCACAGCTACCAGGTAAATATGGGTGGTGCGGACTGCTACCAAGTGGGTTTACTGCTATACCTGTAGTCTTAAATCTCTTGCAGTGTTCCCCAAGGGAACTGCACAGGTTTCTGCCTAACACCCACCCATTTTAATCCCTTACCCCCTATATATTTTAAAAATAAATTCTATGTTTTTGATGGATTTTTTTTAAAAACGATCCATCGAAAAACATTTTTGGGGTAAAATCACAGGATATCATGGGTTTGTGGCTTGGCGAAGCATAGTTTCTTATACAATTTCCTACCGTTTCACTGATGTGCACCAACCAAAATGTGCATAGTTACCTGTTAGTACCCTGCGGACATTACTAGCTACATGAAATTTGGCCACCCCGCTCCTTTTCCCCAGATTTCAGCACCTTCACACATGAGACAGTTGCCAGAAATTGGCAAAACCTCAATGTGGTCGTAGAAGGACAGGTCCCGTCAGGAGTAACAAAACTCGCGGTCAAGGCCCTAGGATGCACGGTTTCCAAGATATTTGCACTTCAATGCCCCACATCAAACTGCACCACGCCAGGGTGAGGGCGACAGGTGGGGAGAGAGCACAGAAGGTTCCAGTATGCAGCAGAACACCAACTCCCGCCTACCCCCAATATCTGCTCTGGGATATGTCAGCCAGCCACATGTGCCCATTCTGTGTGCACTTTACTTCAGGTTGCAAAAGCACATCAAGCGATAAGCGAATCGGAACAGCGACCTACAGGATCAGTGTTATCATGTCAGTCTACAGAACCCGTTCAGAGAATGGGTACTTCTGCTAGTTCCCAATACAATCCAAATGTAAGTCTCAATTGTCCAGATGCATTGTAACACATTCACTGTTTGTGCATTCTCTATCATTTTAAGTGTAACATTTTCTGAGGATTTCTGTGCATGTCCAGGTGCCTTTCCATGTCCCTGGTCTTTCCTCTTTTAAAATTCGGTGGGTCTCCCAAACATAGCGAGGCCCTCTCCATATGGGAGAAAAAACATGAGGAGAAGGATGGCTACCCCAACAGAGTAGCAGATGCCACAGCCAGTTATCATCAAAACCAAACTCTGAGGCTGTCTGAATGAGAGAATATGGCTCAGGGCTACAGACACCTAAATGTATGGATGAGCGTTGTGAAAATTTAAATGTTCGCCAAGTCCATTGTGCGGTATGTACTTAGTGGTTCAAGCATAAAACCCTTATATAACAGAGATACTTGTCAAAGATAAAGCTCTGTAGTCATTGATATGTTTTCGAAATGCTCTTTATTTTTATGTGAAGCAGCGAGGAGCCCCCATTAGTGCTATTTGTCCCATTACCCATTCTAAGAAGTATTTACAGTACAATGGGAGTGTACAGGACTGTGCATCTTAGAGTGACATTCTCATATCAGAATCCTTTTTGTTTTTTGGTTTGCATCAAACCTTGCAAAGATTACAAAAAGAAAAATGAAAAAATATATGGTTTCCAGTGATTTTGACGAAATCATTTACAGAGAGGAATGTTTTACCGAAACGATAATAACAAAAAACAGCTTTTTTTTTTAATATGTGGGGTAAAAGGTGAAATGGTTGGGGAGGGTGCTGGGTTGGGCTTAAAATCATAGTGTAACGGGCGGCTTGGAGGCCCCTAAATAGAACAAATGAAATAATTTGGTGTTTTTTCAGTGTTTTCATTTTTGGTAAAACATCCCTCTCTGAAATGTTTTAGTTAAACTCACATAGAACCAAATATATACATAATTCACTGCAATCCATGAAAGCAGATATATTTACGATGGATTTAGAAAGAAAAATTGTCTATATATTATAACAAAGAACGATAATATCAGAAAATAATAGATATGGTTATTCTAGGTTTTAATAATGCAGCGTAACGTAAGCGTAACATTCGTGTTATGGCTGCACTATTTACTAGAATTGAGCATACATTAATATTTTGAACTGCTTCTTTTTTAAATGTAGTAATGGCAGCACAATGACATAATTTAATAATTTTTTTGTATCACCTTTTAAAACAAATACACACCATTTTGTCTTTCAAAATGTCCTTACTTCTGGGCATGGGAGATTAAAACCAATGATCTGCTTCTTCTGTGAGCTCCAAGGCAATGCTTAATTTTCCATGTGGGCCACTGGTTGCTAGTGCTGCGAAACCGGCACATTTATTGCAGTCTGCAAAAACACTATTAATTAAGAAAAAAGGGAAAATACATGCACATTTTCAGAGCCAACAGCCTGGTGCTCTGGCGACTTACAAGGTCTGTTAGAACCCCTGCACTTCCCAAGCGAGCAGAGCCAATCTGCGCCCCCCTCAAATCCTCCATACGGACAATGATTCCCAGTGTGATGCCGGCTTTCCTGCAGGGCAAACACGATGACCAAGTATGTCCACAAATACGAGGCCGCTCCCCTCCTATGGCAGTGCTGCTGTTGCTGCTATCATATTCTCTTTAACCTTACAAAAACATCCGCAATCCTCCAAGACAGTGCTTGTTCTCTGATTGTGTGCCTGTCACCAGCAGCGGGGTTGTACCTAACATCGCAAATATCTCGCAGAGTGAGAGGCAGCCATCCTGCATGAACGTGGTGGGTAGCGGAGCCATCTGCATGATTGCAATGGGTAGGGGAGCCATTCTGCATGAAGGCGGTGGGTAGGGGAGCCATTCTGCATGAAGGCAGTGGGTAGCAGAACCATCCTGCATGAAAGCTGTGGGTAGCAGAGCCATCCCGCATGAAGGTGGTGGGTAACAGAGCCATCCTGCATGAAAGTCGTGGGTAGCATGTTAAGGAAGAGGCTGTTGCAGCAGTCCAGCTTAGAGGACCAGAGCTCTAGAGACGTCAAGCTTCTGGGGGAAGGTGAGGAAAAGGAGAATGCCTCTAAGGAGATAGAGTTGAAAGTAGGCCATCCTTGAGCAGCGTTCTACAAGGACTGGAGGATCTGACGTGAATTATCAATACCCCAAGAAGGGCTGCTGCTTTGGGATGTAAAAATCATTGTTCCCACTTTGCTGGTGCCCAGGATATTAGTATTAGCCCATTGTGGCCATCAAGGGTCAGACAAAAGCAATGATAAAGCAAAAGGTGCAGGTTCTGAAGCTTGAGGGTCAAGTTGATGAGTTCATACATAAGTGTGGGTGATGCCAATGGAGGAACCTACCCTCAGGCCACCACCATACAATGACCCACCAGGAGTGAGAAGCTATGGTCCCACCTGAGCATAGACTTTAGTACCACCCATGAAGACCAACGTTTCGTCGTAGTAGTTGAGTGGTCCAGATACACCGAGGTCAAGTTCACTGGATATACAGCATCCCCAGATCTGATTCCAAGCCAAGAGAATGTGTTTGCCACACATGGCCTACTTAGAGTGACAACAGATCTCCATTTCAAAGGAGAGAGCTTCAAAGATATCTGTTGGGAATTTTCCACCGTTGCATCACACTTCACGTGCACATTAAACAAAGTATTTAGAATAGCACAGGCTCAAGGTGACTCCATGTTTTTTAAGAAAATTAGCATCCAGGATGCACTGTTGAGAAAAGGGTTTATCCACAAACAGAAGGTGTCTCAGACTCTGAATCCTGAGAATGTTACTGACCTGAAGATAGTGATTTAAGTCATGAGACTGCCATTTAGTTTGGAGGCCCGATCAAGTTCAGGATGCATCCATACAGACACCTCGTGGAATCCCCCTGACTAGGGAAGGTGCACGATTTCATATGAGAGACTTGAAGACTATCTAATGTATGGATTTGTGTTCTGTAATTAGCCAGTTCATGGGTGGGTCGAGATGTTACGATAACTGGTTAATGATAAGTGGTTAGTTAATAAGTGTTTAGTTGGGTGTGTATGTATAGTTTTATGTACACTAAAATTGATTGTAGGGGGTTCTCTTTGGTTTGATGAAGGAGAGGCATTGTGTCAAAGTCCTAGTTCATGACACACGCAGTCATGTGCGTTTTGTCACCGGGTATGAGCAATAAAGTGGTGTCTGCACGCAGGAACTCAATGCTGCAGAGGCAATGGAAAACCCCCTCTTACAACAGTGTAATGTGGGCCATCCTTCTACCTTGGTTTAATCCTGGGTGCTGCCTGCCTCTGTGGCATAGAGTGGCCTGTGACATGAGTATCATTGCGATCAGAGAAGTGACGGAAGAGTGGAACATTGGGGCTTAGCACATAGAGCAGAACACAGATGGAGCACATAGTTGAAAGGCTGTGTACTGCACAGGCAAGCTGCTACTCTGGAAGTGCTTGGAGGAATGACTATCGGGTGCAAACATAGCAAAATGGCAGACATCTGTCTATTGTATTGGGCATTTGTGTTGTCCTGGAAGGGCACAGGATCCGTTCTGTGTAGAGCTCCCTGCACATTACCATCATGAAGACACTGATTCATGATGCAGTCCCTTTCTGTGGCATCGTCCTTCTGTGCGCTGGTCCTCTTCATCATGGAGCGCCCCTTCTGCATATTGTGGCATCATCCTTCTGCATATGGTGGCATCATCCTTCTATGAGCTGGTCCTCTTCATCATGGAGCAACCCTTCTGCATCATGGGGCTATCCTTCTGTGAGCTGGTCCTCTTCATCATGGAGCGCCCCTTTGCATATCATGGCATCGTCCTTCTGTGCATTGTTCTTCATCCTGGAGCAGCCCTTCTGCATATGGTGGCATCATCCTTCTGCATATGGCGGCATCCTCCTTCTCTGCACTCGTCCTCTTCATCATGGAGCTGCCCTTCTGCATATCATGGCATCGTCCTTCTGTGCATTGTTCTTCATCATGGAGCAGCCCATCTGCATATGGTGGCACTGTACTTCTGTGCATTGTCCTTCTTTATCTTGGAGCAGTCCTTCTGCATATGGTGGCATCATCCTACTGTGAGCTGGTCCTCTTCATCATGGAGCAGCACCTCTGTATATGGAGGCATCATCCTTCTGTGAGCTGGTTCTCTTCATCATGGAACAGCCCTTCTGCATATGGTGGCATCGTCCCTCTGTGCGCTGGTCCTCTTCATCATGGAGAAGCCCTTCTGCATATGGTGGCATCGTCCTTCTGTGAGCTGGTCCTCTTTATCATGGTGCAGCCCTTCTGCATATGGTGGCATCATCCTTCTGTGAACTGGTCCTCTTCATCATGGAGGAGCCCTTCTGCATATCATGGCATCATCCGTCTGTGGTCTGGTCCTCTTCATCAATGAGCAGCCCTTATCATGGCATCCTCCTTCTGTGAGCTGATCTGCTTCATCCTAGAGCAGCCCTTCTGAATTTTGTACTGTTGAAGTTCCATGCATTGAAAGTTCCCACCTTGTCCTTCTACTGTTCTAAATATGGGAACACATGTGCAAAGATGAAGCATCACTCTTACAGCAGCGCATTAACCCTTCACTGTGCATAGTTTCCATCTACCATGAGCTGGGGTTCTTATAGGTAAGAAAGAGCATTCACCCCTCCCCCGAGCCACAGCCCACAGACTTCTATGTGCTATTGCTTTTCTTCCCTATAAATACCCCAAAGAAATCCAGTGATGG
Organism: Ambystoma mexicanum; assembly: GCF_040938575.1. Taxonomy (NCBI): domain Eukaryota; kingdom Metazoa; phylum Chordata; class Amphibia; order Caudata; family Ambystomatidae; genus Ambystoma; species Ambystoma mexicanum. The sequence goes on along the minus strand of NC_090931.1, from coordinate 1,509,243,121 downwards.
ACCGTGGAGCACTTGAAATCATCCTTAGATTAGCCTGAACAAGTCACTTTGACATGTTGGCAAACTCCCAGGAACCTGTCTATCCCTCAGCAAATCTGTTGACATCCAGTGCTTTGAAGCAGTGCCCTAATATATATTATGTATGGCCTGAAGCAAGATGGCCATCAGAGCAGTAGCACAGGGAGCGGGTTTGCCCTCACGGTTCAGTATAGTGAGTGTTTCCTCTTCTCTCCTCTGTCTTTGCCCTCCTCTTACCCCTTTCCCTGCACTTATACACTTTTCCTTTTTCAAAACATTACATTCAGATTTCCTTACCCCGCTCTTTCGGAGAGGTTGCGGCAAACTCTTGTGATCGCTGCAGCCACTTCTAGGCCTCAATGAAGACTAGGAAGTGTTCTGCTGACAGCCATGAGTCTCATCTTTACCCAGAGAGTGGACAAGTGAGAATGGATGGGAGGGATGGGGAATTCTGTGGATTAGCCTCTGCCCCCATCTTTTAAATGGAAATGAGAGCTGGTGGGGGGAGTAGCAGGGATGGAGAGTCCCCACCTTGGCTCTGCTCTCCCTCCTCTTAAACGCTTCAGTGGCAGAAGCGATCTGTTCAGCAGAGGTGAATGGTGGGCCGTGTTTGAAAGATTGACGGGAGTGTCCTCATTCTTCAAGGTGACTTGCATGAGGGATGTTCTTGTGCTCAGTCACTGCACATTTTCATGGATTCGATTGGGGTGGGATCATGGATCCCCTTGAGTTTATTCTTGGGTCACGTTGGGGCTTTAGGGGGAAGCCCATTTTTGAGTTGACAGGTGGCTGCACTAAGTAGGCCTTTGTGTTGTATAACCTTCCTAGGTGTTGGGAGGTTAAGAGTGGAGGCATGTCAGAAGTCCTCTCCTGTGGACATACCTTGGAGGAACTCCCTGGAGGGTTAGTGAGGGACCTTTGCAGGGTTTAGTTCGGGAGATGGGAAGTGGATTGCAGGAGTTTCCAGAGGGGTTGGGATACTGAATTGAAGAGGTTCTTGGGTGGGCTGGGGGTTGAGTGGTTGTGGGTTTCATGCTTCTGCAGAAGTCTCTGTAGAGTGAGGATGGGTTGTTTCTCCATTGTCTCATGTAGATGTGGCTGGCGGGGTGCTTGACAAGTGTGGGTTCTTTGCTCTCAAGGGTGGGGGGCTTTTTACCTATTGCTTCCCCACCTTATGCCTTTATTTGCCCTTGCATGGATTCCCCCTCCCTACATATTTTCTGCACTATGTGGGACCCATCGGGGGATGGTCAGGTAATAGGAGATTTTCTTGCTTTGTTGACTGCAGCCCTGTGTGCCACTGATCTCTTGTCAGTATTGGGTCTGTAAGGCCCATCCAGTTATTCTATTCATAGACATCCGCGCTCTGCTGTATGGACTTGTTTTGTTGGAACCCTTTTGATGCTTCAACCATCTCAGTATTTTGGTGTCTTCTGAGGGGTCACCTTCCAAAATACTTGAGATTCTCCTGTGCAACTGATAGGTTTCACAATTACTGCCTCATCATTTGGCCCATTTGGAATAGTTTCTCAATGTTCCCTCTTCCCTCCCTTTGGCGTGTGCTTCTCTCTACTTTAATGGATTTCCTCTTCCTCCCCATTCCACCTCCCCTTCTATCCTTATGTCTACATCTTCCCTGGTGGCTCTCGCCAGCAAGCTCCATTTGTTCTGTACTTCACATCACACTGCGTAGGTCTTACCCATTTACGCACAGCTGGTCACTCATGTTAGTGGCCCTTTTCAGCATTTCAGCCTGGGCCCAACTCGACACTGGATTGGTTTTGGATCTTAGTTTTACTATTCTGACACCCATCCTTTCCACGTGTCCCTGTTAGATCCACAGAAACCCACTCCTTCCTCCAGCAAGCTTTACCAGAAGGCTTTGGTACCTCTTTCCTATGTTTACAATTCCTTATTCATGCATTCATGCCGCGGGGTGGTCTGGTTACTGCCTTCCTTGCACCTGATACATTCTGGACTGTCTTTCCAATTATCTATATGTCCCATTTTTGCTTCAATGTCATATACAATTATAGGGTACATTTTGTTTATAGAAGTTATTATATCTGGGGATAACAAAAATGCTCCATGTCTTCTTTCAAAGCCCCTAAGTGATGCCATTACAGGATTTAACTTACTTTCAATGCCAAGATAGTTACATTGAACAAGTGCCTATTGATTTCTATTTTGCCAATTAAAATGTTTCCTTATTGTTCTCGTAGTAAACCTCATCATTTTAGACATTTAACAATATACTTCCAAATGATGTTACTTTGAAAATTCCACCATATCCTTAAGACACCGGAGATCGCTCTACATAAGATCAAAAAGAATGACCTTGTCGCCATGGGCAACCAATGTATTTGTCTGGAACCGATTTGTCTGGAAGGTGGGAAGATTTCCTGCCTTTATTATTTCCCTTCCCAAATCAGCCGCGTACCGATTGAACAATAAAAGCTGCTAGCATGAAGCCATGTTTAAGGCCGCTAAAACAAATATAGACTATAAATGGTAAAGTGGGAGATTATATAATAATCGCTATTTTATTATTAAGTTTATGATAAATGCTGAATCACATATCCCCCAAAAAAACGCACAATGTGTTACGTACCAACATCAGCTCCTTAGAGCACGTGCTAATGTTTCGCCCAAAGGGCTTTATCTGGGTACATTAGATTACTAAGATTCACAATAGAGGTCACACAAAAAAATCAAATTGCTAAATAAATGTGCATGTATTTGCATCCCTTCTGATCCTACATTCAACAAATATATATCTACGTACCCCGTCTGATCTTACATTCATCAATTACATATATACATACCCCTTATGATCCTACATTCATGAATTACATATATACACACAGTACATTTGAGTTTCGTAGTCCAACTTAAAACATAATCCTCCTATTGGTAAAATATCTAAAGAGAGAGAGAAAAAATGGTGCACAGTTGTCAAAGGAAGACGAGGTAACAGAAGCAATATCTTAATGTGACATTTAACAAAACTGTATCCAAACATATACCAATGTTAGATTTCCGATCAAAGGAAATCATCACTGCGAAAATACAGGCTCCCAAATATAAGCGCATTACAAATGCCATATCGTATCATATCATAGGTGACCCAAACTCACATTGCTCCCACTACATGGACACTTGATAAATACATCTAATACGGGCAAAGACGCCAACCGCTGTGCTAACCTGGCACTGAATTGAAGCACTATATGCTTCATAAACTAAATTCTCCATGGCCATCACATGAAATTCTTACCTATTTATTGTTTGCTGTATTCAATCATTAGTTAAATGGCGGCCGGCTGAGTTCAATAAGACACACTCAATAATTGTTCCCAAGTGTCAGGTATTGACCGGTATATGATCAGATTGGCTCACCTGGGTCTTACAACTAGTAGAAGGAGCCGGTGCCAGGGTTTTTTTGGAGTCCTGGAATCCCGAAGATACGGGTGTGTCTCTCCAGAAGCCACAACGTCTATTTGTTGTAACAACAAATGTAATGACCAGGGAGAGACAGTTAGTTTACAGGGAAAAAAACATCCTATCGAAGGGGAAAAACCTGCAGTATCCACAAGAGCAGTCGATGGAATTCCGTGACCTCCAGAGGTAGAAGGAATCGAGACACCAAATTCTAGGAAGACAGTCCAAAGGAGGAGGCAATTCAATGGACGAAAACGGGGAACCCAAGCAGGAACCAGGAGGCAGAATGACAGGGAATTACAGGATGAGCAGGAATAGGAAACAAGAAGACAAAAACAAGACTTGAACGAATGCACACAAGGAAGGAAGGAAACCCACAGATTGCTGATCACTGCATGCAATTAGGACTACAAGTGTAAGCACAATTGCACCTTTGGTACAAGCCTGTACTACACAGTAAAGTGGTAGCGATGGCTGGGCAGCCAGACTTATCTCAAGTTTAAGTGAGCAGTAGAACAAGTTACACACAGGACCAACCAATACAGTGATTCAAGTAAACACTTACTCAAGGTTTCTTGGTAAAAGAATATACATTTATTTACTCATTGATTTAGAAAACATTACACTAGCACAAGAAGCTCAATGTCACACACTAATAAACCACAAAAATCCAACCGCAAAGTAAATGAACAAGTTTAGCTCCAAAATGAAGTGGGAGCAAATTGGCACTTCCGATACTTAGAAAAGGGAGGAAAAGACAAGGTTATAAGAATAGACAGCCCAAATACATTCATAGGCAGGGCAACAGGTTTCAGTTACATACAACCAGCAATTCTCCTCAACAGGCCTGGGCCAAAGTCAATAGTTCAGAGTCTTTTGTCAAGGATAGCACAGTTATGGTATATAACGATTAAGTCTTTTCAACAGAGATTAGAAGAATTTGGCTAGGTGAAAAGTTTGACGAATGTTTAGGGAAGACGAGCCTTTGTAGTTGAGGAAAGTTTCACACACTTTCTCGATGGCCGATAAGATTTCCAGACCGCGTTTGCTCAGTACCTTTTTTAAATGAAGAAAGCTGTAGCTGAGGCAGTTGTTCCTGGCAGTTCGAGTAGATCTCGCTGTTCCTGTGCTTCAGTTGTGGGGACAAGAAGGAGGACGTTGGGAGGTTCCTGCACTGCCCAGTGAAGAGGCCAAAAGCTGTAGCAAGATGTCGGTTTAAGGTGTGAGTGCCTTAAAGTCCCCCTGGTTTCTTTCCCTCTAGCTATCCGGTTTTCAACAGCACTCTGATGAAATTTTGATCAGAATAGGACGGTGTCCAGGTGGCTTGCGTGTTGGTTGTTCCCACCAAACTCAAGGGAAGAAGTTAACCTTGAAGGGCTTCTCTGTCGTCGAAGTTTCAGGCAATTCGGACCTGCAGCAGGGCTTCACCTGTCGTCCAGGAGTTGTAGCAGTCCTCTTCCTTCCTCTCCTCTTCGGTTCTTTCGATCCAGTGGTCGACTCTGCTTTCCAAGTCCCAGAGACCTGCTTTTAAACAGTTTTCCCCCATTCATTCAGCCTGGCTATCACTCACATAGCAGGGTGGCTTCCTTGCCGGACAGTCAGCCAGCCAATCACACCAGAGTGCATTCAGGTCTCCTAGGAGACTAAGCACAGGGAGTTTCGGGCACCTCCCTCACATCCTGTCCACCCCAGACACTCTGGCACCAGAGGAGGGCTTCAGCACAGAAGCCTGCCAGCGGGCACGTACAAAGGGACCAAACCTGGTTTGGCGCGCAGAGTTAAACACAAGAAGGACTTTTCCTAAAAGAAATGGCGAAAATAGTTGACCGGAGTCTGTTTAAACAGATAGGTCAGTACGCCATCTTGAAAAACATGGCTACCCTTGATTTTGGGCTACCGTTGTTAGCGGTCGCGAAAAATCACGGTAGTTGATCTAAACCACTGCCACCAGCCATTTAAAATAGGAAAAGGTAACATTTTACTGTTACATGAGTGTTTTGACTCGGGGGAAGCTAAGCAACCCCTCCAGCACTCTATAGTAGGTTAAGGTGTCCTGGCTCAGTAAATTTAAAGAGACTAGTAAAGTCAATTTAACTTTACATGTCCTGAGAGACAATAGTCATTCTCGGGGAAGGTATTTAAACCTTTGGGGAGTCTGAAAAGATACCCCTGTGTCACTGCACTGAAGGTGCTGTGTGACACACAGAAAAAGATGATGCCACTGGAGTTGTTTAAAACTCCATAACCAAAGAACACAAAAGTAAAACGCACACAAGATGAAAAGTTCAAAGCACCAAAATGTAGCAAAAGAGCTGGAGGGCTCTAAGGTAGAGGGAATTAAGCACTTGTGGGAGAAATCTCCCTAACAAGAAGCAGCAAAAATGGCCGACCAAAACCACTAGAGAGGCAACCGGCAGAACAGCACCATGTTGGTGGGTCCAAGCTACTTAAAAGGAGCAAGACGCCAGGCAGAAAACAACATCCAGGGGTGATGGAGCCTGACCGTATACCCCCTCCAAAATCCTCCTCCACCAGGCTTGCCAGGATGCAAACAATGAAAGCAACAAAGAAGGGCAGGTGCATGAATGTTGGCTAGTGGCTCCCACGTCCTCTCACTAGGCGGATAACCTTTCCACTCCACCAAGTGCATCAGACGGCCCCTGCGATAACGGTAGTCACAAACCCGAGAAACCTCATATTCGAGTTCCTGATCTGCAGACACAGTCGAAGGAAGAACCGGCTGACAAGAAGAATCAGGACTGCGATATGTTTTGAGAAGAGAAGGTGTGAAACACTGGGTGATTCCAGTGCCATGAAGGAGGAAGCTGCAAATGATAGGCGACAGGATTGATGACCCGCTGCAGCGAAAAAGGCCCAAAAAAGCATGATGACAATTTGTTGGAACATAAATGCTTTTGTAAGTATCTTGATGACATCCAAACGGAGTCTCCTACTGCATACAAAGGGCCTGCAGTCCGTTTCTTATCGGCGTAACGCTTGGAATCTTGCAAGGCTTTCTCCAGATGAAGTCTAGTAGTCTTCTGGATGGTAACTAGATCTGAGACCCATTTGTCAGCCAGGGGTACCAGTGAAGGGCT